>NC_084845.1:61392980-62038536 GCF_033115175.1 Lepus europaeus | reverse complement strand
AAAATTGTGAGGAGGGAAAGGCATTTTCAAAAGGCTGTAAATAACATGATCCAAGAGATGACCGAAGTTGGAATATACATCAAATAAACCACGAAGCTGTGGGGAACGAACTTGCAGAGAATTAGGAAATGTAAAGAAACGAATGCTGGAGTTAAACATTATCAACAGAAGCACAACCGTCTGGTGCAGTGTTTAAACCGACGCTCAGGATGCCCACATCCCGTTCTGAGAACAGTTTGGGGTTCCAGCTCCACTTCCAAATTCCAGCTTCATGATAGCTGAAGTGGCTGGGTCCCCATCACCTACATGAGAACCAGGACTGAGTTCTTGGCTCAGTTCTTGGATTAGGCTTGGCCCAGCCCTGGCATTAGAGCAGATGGGAGATTCTTTCTCTTTCTCTTTCTCTTCCTCTTCCTCTTTCTCTTTCTCTTCCTCTTCCTCTTTCTCTTTCTCTTTCTCTTTCTCTTTCTCTCTCTCTCTCTCTCTCTCTCTCTCTCTCTCATCTCCCACTCTCTTTTCTGCCCCTCTGCCTTTTAAACATAATAAACAAATAAAAAAGATAAATAATTCCCAAAAAAAATTATCAACAGAGATATTGGAGAACAAAGTCAAATAAAGGTCTTCCCAAAAACAGAAGAATGGAAAATAGATGAAGGCAGAGGAGAAAGTTACAGTATAACGTTAGGGAATAAAAGCAAATTTCTAGCAAAACAAAATAAATAAAATGGTGTTTGGTAACAGACTTTTTTTTTGCCCAAAGTGCAGGCTGGCCCTTGCCCTCGGCTCCTGGGAGATGATCTCTGAAACCTCCAGATGCCTTGTTATGCCTACATAGGCGGGCTACAACCTTCACCAAGGTGCCGTGGTCATGGAATTCCAGGAGAGTCTTAGGAACAGTTGTAGACTAAAGACAACTGAAATTGTGACAACCGAATGCAACACCTGATTCTAAACTGAATACTTGTACTCTAAAAGACACCATTGAGATAACTGGCAAATGTGTAAGCTAAGGAGATTCATGGTATATCATATATTTCCAAATATCAATACCTTTATGATTGCTCCTATCTTTAAAAAAATCATAATCCTTTATTTATAGATATTAGCCAGTTTCCCAACCTAGAATCTATTGCCTGCAGGAGAGCCTGGGTTTGCAAGAAAAGGGCTCAACCTCAGGCAAGCGTACACCAAGGGACTCCTCAGTCTTTTCCAAAGGGAACTACAACCGTGCACTACAGTAGTTGGAAACTAGGTGAAAAGGGACAATGGTCACACATTCAAAGGGCACTGGGTGTGAGTGGACATTGATGACCAGTCCACCTCCCCTCCTCAAGAGTGTAGGCATATGGTGCCTCAAAACAAGTGAAGTCCTGACCCACATCTGGCCCAAGGGCCCAGTAGTTGCAAATCCAAATGCACAATTGAATTGTGTATGTCCAATACTTGTATGTCCTCCACTTTAGCTCCTAGGTCAATGAGGTGAGGTGAGAAGTGAGAGTACCCGCAGTAAGATAGTACAAGTGGAATTCCCTGAAATCAAGCCTCCTCCGATCCCACTGAACAAAATGGAAAATCTATGCTAAGGAAAAGGAGTAAAAGAAGTGCTATCTTCAAGGGTCTAATCATGTAGAAGACCCCACAGTATCGCATGTTGACTCACTATCTTTCACTGGAGGGAACCAGAGGATGCTGAGGGTAGAAGAGGATTCCCGTAAGTATATTGACTAGGTCTAGAGTATATTGCCAAGGTCTCTGGTATAGAGTATATGGCTACTGATTTTACAAAGTGTTAGCTTTCAAGCCTTTCCAATAGGAACATCACATTGCAAAAGTTTGGGGTTCTGAAAATATACCACATCATCTGCAACAGAGAAATACACAACTTTCTAAAACAGCTCTTCACTTGCTAATGAGCCCAGCTAGGGAGGAAGTGTCTTACAATGGGACACTGAATGTGAGCAGAATTGCCCATAATAAGCTTGATTCTGTCAGACCTACCAGGTCATAAAGTTGACTGGGATCAGCAGAAAATCATCGTAAATTGGAAATGGAGCACAGGAGATCAAGCACGAACAGGTGCAAGCAAGCTGCAGGAGCCAGGAGCCCAGACACCCATGTCACCCACCACTGTTTCAGCAGTACCTTCCTACATCTTGCCCCGAGGGCTGCATGAAATGTCTTTTATTGCCAACTGTGAGAGAAGGGAAAAATCTAAACTTGGTATGGATGGTTCCGTTCAGAGCTGAAAATGAGTGATAGCACCACAGCGGCACTGATGGAGTTGCAAGCGTTGTAAGGGAAAACTTTCCCAATGAACAGAACTTTCGGCTGGTGCCCTGGCTCATTCACGTTCTGTGAAGTAAGCTCACGATAATAATTTATATGGACTTATGGGCAGTAGGTTGGCCAGCTTGAAAGATACTCAGTAGAAGATTTGGGCAATTAGAGACCAAGAGGTGTGAGGTAGAGGAACATGGTTAGACCTATGAGAAGGAACATAAAATGTAAAGATCTTTGCCTACTTGAAAATACAGAATACCATGGAAGAATCACAAAACAAGAAAGTATACAGAATTACTTAGCTACCTGGTATTTTTAAATGATTTTATTTATTTATTTGAGAAGCAGCCTTACAGATAGTGAGAGACAGAGAAAAAGGTTTTCCATCTGCTGGTTCACTGCCCAAATCGCTGCAATGGCCAGAGCTGGACCAATTGGAAGCCAGGAGCCAGGAGCCTCTTCTGGGTCTCCCATGCAGGTACAGGGGCCCAAGCACTTGGGCCATCTTCCACTGCTTTCCCGTGCCATAGCAGAGAGCTGGATCAGAAGTGGAGCTGCTGGGACTTGGACCAATGACCATATGGCATGCCAGCACCACAGGAGGAGGCTTAGCATACTATGCCACAGAGCCGGCCCCTTGGCTCACTGGTGTTGACCAACCTTAATGACTGGTCAGCAAAGTGCTCATACGATGGGCTGAGGACAGAGTGTGCCAATATCATAGTTAAATGGATAAAGCTACCAGCCAGCCCCATATGGGTGCTGGTTCATATACTAGTTGCTCTACTTCCCATTGGCTCTCTGCTAATGGCCTAGGAAAAGCAGTGGAAGATGGTCCAAGTGTTTGGGCCTTTGTCACCTATGTGAGAGGTCTGACTGAAGCTCCTGCAACCTGGCTTCAGCCTGGCCCAGGGCTGCTGCTGCCATCTGGGAGTGAACCAGTGAATGGAAGATTCTCTCTCTCTCACTATAACTTTGACTTTCAAAATAAACAAATTTCTCTTTTAAAAACAGAACAGAGTAGCCAAGGAGGCAGGGATGGAATCTATGCATAACCAAGCAGCACGAACTCCTACTCATCCGGACTGATCTGACCACTGCCACTCCTGGGTGATCAAAGGCTCAGCAACAGGGACCCACCTTCATTCTCCTAAACAATCCCCCATCTACAAGGAGTGGTACATTTACATTTACACCC
This sequence comes from Lepus europaeus, assembly GCF_033115175.1. Lineage (NCBI taxonomy): Eukaryota > Metazoa > Chordata > Mammalia > Lagomorpha > Leporidae > Lepus > Lepus europaeus. Next base: position 62,035,058 of record NC_084845.1, on the reverse strand, counting down.
AGTTGACCATATCAGATTCCTTACATCCTGACAAGGAGAGAGAGTCATTTTAATTAGAATCCTTGCATCTACTGGGGATGGGTTGCCCTTACTGCCTGTGAGGCATCTGTAAGTGCCACCTGCCAAGGGTCTCCAGGGACCCTTTGATAGCTGGGATGCGACAGACCAGCATATTTCATGGCAGTGCGCCCACTCCTATCACTCTCTGCTGAAACACAAAACATTGGCTGATGCAATATTTTGTAAAACACTAACTCACTGGTAATTGCCTAAAATCAGCGAGTGAAAGAGCTGCTGTTAGATTATGGGGCAGTGAGGAGTATGCGTGGCTTGTACATACAACTATAGTCAACTTTAATGGTAAATGAAAAGTATGGCAGCTATAACAAGACACGATCAAAGCAGAGGTTAAACTCCTATAGTGTTGCCTGCTAGGGAAATGTGAAACTGATGTGGAGAGTAGAAGTGGAGAGGCCAGGAGAACCCCTGCAGTGTTAGACTTAATCCGTCTTCTTCCATACTGTGAGATTTCCCAGGAAAGGATCCTCACCAGAGACCTGCAGGAGCTGCTACCAGAATTCATATGGAGCAGGTAGGTCTGAGTAGCATGGTGAGAGGCAGATCCTCAGAGATGCTGGACTGTGCCTCTCAGATCCCTGGCTCAGGACTTGACAAATTATTTTCCCAGCTGCTGGGGAGGAACTTTCTAAGCTGAAAAGAGTCACAGATGCAAGTTCATGTCTGCTTTGTCAGGCAGTCAACATCCAGAGCCTAAGGGTAGGTTTGTGGGATGGCAGTTAAGATGCTGCTTGGAATGCCCACATCACATATCAGAGACGTTCAAGTTCAAGCTCTGCTCTAAATTCCACCTTCCTGCTAATGAACACGCCAGGAGTCTGCATGTGATGGTTCAAGCAGCTGGGTTGCTGCCAGCCATGTTGGGTAGCTGGATTGAGTTCCTATCTCCTGGCTTCAGCCTGGTCCAGCCCTGGCTGATATAGATACTTGGGGGAGGAAACATGGAGGGGAGATCTCTGTCTGTCTGCCTCTGTCTCTCTGACTTTCAAATAAACAAGTTTACAATTTTTTAAAATCCAATGTTTGGGCACTATAAATGCCCAGCACCTTCACCCCCAACTGAGAAAACCTCTGACTGTATCCACAAGGTCTCCCAATCATTTGAGACAGCACCAGTCTTACCTCTCCATTGGCTCCAACCTGCAGGTGTTGATCCCTACAGCACCCTCCAATAACATTCTTGCATGGTCAACCAGGCTTCCAAGTGTTCTTCCCAAGGAACTCAACCTGTGATAATACATTATTTAAAAATCTGGAAACAGCTCAAAGGAAAGCTACAAGTGATGGGGAAGGGATAAGACAATGGTGAGCTATTTTTCCTTACAAGGTTTAATTTTCTAAGTATCATCATGTATTTTATAAACGCTTTAGAATAAAATAAAAAAATAGCAAAAAAATTTTCACAATTTAGACTGTACTAGAGAAGGAATTGTGGATCAGGTTTGTTTTCCAACTCAGTTTATTTTCACTTGCAAATAATCAAAATCAAAATATAGGCAAAGTATTGATACATCAGAAAGCTCGCTCTCCTACCATGCTATGTAGAAACCACGCCTCATGCCCTCTACTTTCATTTCACATTTGTCCTTGCACACATGAAGGTACTCACCCCCACACAAAACCAACACAGACACTTGGTTCTGAACTTTTTCTTCCAGGTTGCCACTCTCTAAAATCCAGACTTGTGAAAAATGATAAAAAACAGCAAATCTGAAAGGATATCACAGATGTATCACTGAGTTGATACATGCATATGAAAATCAAACAACCAGGGCCGGTGTTGTGGCTTAGCAGGTAAAGCCTCCACCTGCAACGCTGGCATCCCCTATGGGCCTGGCTGCTCCACTTCCAATCCTGTTCTCTGCTAATGGCCTTGGCAAAGCTCTGGATGATGGCTCAAGGGTGTGGGACCCTCCTACCCATATGGGACATCTTCTGCTCCTGGCTCTTGGATCCTCGTTTCCATTGAAGCCATCTGGGGACTGAAGCAGCAGATAGAAGATATCTCTCTCTCTCTGTCATTCTGTAATGCTGACTTTCAAATAAAAATAAATAAATAAATCTTTTTAAAAATTAAAGTCAAGGAGTTGGTGCCGTGGCTCACTTGGTTAATCCTCCACCTGCAGCACCAGCATCCCATATGGGCACTGGGTTCTAGTCCCGGTTGCTCCTCTTCCAATCCAGCTTTCTGCTGTGACCCGGGAGGGCAGTGGAGGATGGCCCAGGTGCTTGGACCCTTGCAACCACGTGGGAGACCAGGAAGGAGCACCTGGCTCCTGGCTTTGGATCAGTGCAGCGCCGGCCACAGCAGCCATTTGGGGAGTGAAACAATGGAAGGAAGACCTTTGTCTCTCTGTCTATAACTCTACCTGTCAAATAAAACAAACAAACAAACAAATAAATAAATAGATAAATAAATAAAAATAAAGTCAAACAATCAACTGAATTGATTGATTTGAATATGCTTTGATGTGTCTAATTCATCCTATTGGAGGAAAAAAATCAATGACTCAGTCAAATCTAACTCACACTGCCTGAATTAAATGGCCCAGGTATAGCTGTCTCCCTGGAACCAAGGATCACAAACTTACTCTGCATGTTTGAAAGAAAACCAAACTTATCAATGGCAAAGGATTATCAAATAAAGGTTGATTTTTTTTATTTGACAGGTAGTGTTATAGACAGTGAGAGAGAGACAGAGAGAAAGGTAAAGGTTGATTTTGTCAAAGGACAGTTGATAAGATCTAGAACTATAGGTCACTCAGGACGAAGAAGATATTAAGATCCTTCAGATTTTTCTATACCACTAAATAATTACAAAATTCCAGGTCCAAGAAGCACTACAATCAACATCATGTACACAAAACAGGATGTTCTATTCCTAGCATTGCCATTTATTTAGTTACAAGTCCCCTTGGCAGCATCAATTCATATATGTCATATATTTGCATCTTGGACATTGCCTCTGTAAAACTGAGCCATTCACACACAGTACATCAGTGATTTCCAATTCCATGTCAGACTCTGTTATTCTATTATTCTAAAAGACAATGCCATCTGATAAAACACAATTTTCAATGATTGACTTCCACTTGGTTGCTTATTGTGAGTTTTTTGTTAGTTGCAGTTTTGTTTTAACTTATCGTCTGCAGAATTTGTTTAGGGGTGGGCATTGGCATAGCAGTTAAGATGGTGCCTGGGATACGCAGAGTAAGCCCCAGCCCCTCAGCTTCCTACCCGGCTTCCCTTCTAATGTTCACCCTGGGAGGCAGCAGCTGCTGGTCCAGCCACGTGGGAGGCTGGATGCAGTTCTGTGCTCCTGTTTTTGGCCTGGCTCACCCCTGGCTATTGTGGGCACTTGGGGGGTGAACCAGATGAATGAAAGATACCACTTTCTCCCTCCCCCTTCTCCCCCTTCTTTTATTTCAAATAAAATAAAAGAAAATTCATTAAGATAAAAATGTATTAAATTATATTTGGGAAAGCATTTTTGTTTGTTTTTAATAGAGCTGCTTCCTAGAGTGAATAAGGGCTGTTTGAGTGCCAAGGTGTTTATAAGATTAAGATGTCATTTCTCACGGATGACCCCCATGTTATAGAGGCAACCCTGCATTGCCACACTGACTCTACTCTGTGGGTATGCCGGACATTCAAGTTTCATGAGCTTTTGAAAGCTCAGTCTTCTCAAAATGAAATGGGTCTCGTATCATTTTTCTTATTTTGTTTATTTGAAGTTACGGAATCTTTTTGTTTTAAATCTGAGAGAGGTACCTTATCTTCTTTCATATCACATCTGTGCATTTATACAGCCAAGTGTTCTGGAGAAGAAGGGGAAAAAGGATCCCATGCAATTTAAACACATCATAACCTTTCTACAAACAATTGCTGACAGCTAAATCATTGTTTGCTAGCAAATGTTTAAATCTAGTGTAACTTGACTTCACTTGTTACAATCAACAAATATTTTTCTACTTTTATTTCCTTTTTTTGGGGTTTGTTTAAAAGGAAAAAACACAATAACCTTAGCATTTGTTAACAGTTTGTAATAATCACAGAATCCATCAAAAGATGTCACACACACACACACACACACGGAGAGAAGACATACATCTACACATATTTTTACTGTTTTAAGAAAAAGGAATCTCATATAATTTCCTAATTTTAAACTTTAATACAACATTTCTTAAAATATATTCTGCATTTCATTTCAAAAATGCATTTTATTCAGAAAAAAAGAACAGATTACAAATCAGGAAAGCCAAGTCACGGAATGTGATGTGTCAACGCATTTGGAGGCCATAACATTGCAGGCTCCAACAGTGCAGAGTGCAAAGGACCACAAGGCTTCACCGTCTATAAACCTGTCTACATTCCAGCTACCCACAAGGTTAGCACCGCTACTAAATAAAGCACACACCTGTATGACTCAGAGCTGTGATGATATTTGCCTTCAGCTTAGCATCCAATAAATGCTAGCATTTCTCTGTCACATCCCTCCCTCACCACCACAGGTCTTCCAATTAAAAGGAAATGAAAGTATACCATTTACCAATATAGTCTTTCATAAACTGCTACGCTAATAGGTCCTTAAGATTTAGTTAGGCATTTACAGAAACATCAATATGGACATAGTGCTAGGAGAAGAGACAGGCAGGTTTTACAAGGAAAGTTAATATTGGGAACACAGAAAATAAGCAGATAGTAATGCAGAATTTACATTATTTCCAAATTTTCTGGCGGGCACAAACTAAGGAATCCAATATTTACTTGGGAGGCACTTGAAGGTGTGACTATGAACAGCAAAGTGCCTTGGTTACAGAACTGGCTTACAGAATGCAAGGTAGCTCCATGCAAGCATCTTATTTACATGCCCTCAAAATTCATCATGGTGATAGTTCCATAAGGCTATTGACAATGCTTTGACCTCCAAGTGAATATATACAACCTAATCAGAATGGACTAGTTCCTGGGTTGTATTGATTTTTGAGTACATTTTTGAGAAATTAATCCCATCACCGTGGAGAGAAGTAAGTAGAATGACAGATTTAGTATAGGTCATATAATATGCTATGTCTCCTTAGTGCGAGCATCCTTTAATTACTCTCCTGGTTGTGCAGAAAAGGGAGCATGGTTTCAGCTCATATTTTTTTAAAAAAATAAGTACTGCAGGCCGGTCAATGCACAGCAAAATTCATGCCAGAAGGGTTATATATTTTGGAATGGGAAATGGAGCCCCACGTTTTGTGTCTTTTTAAAAATACATTAGAAGATGCCCCATAGAAGATAGTCAGAAATCAAAGAAAAGCTGGTTATAAGCTTCAGAAAAAACAGAACTATTAATCTACAAAAAATTACATAAAATTTTGGGGAAATAGTCTCTAAAGCATATGTCATTCGAGGTATTACAGTTGTAATCAAAAAATAAATTTTTGCTGTGCTAAGAATTTTTTAATATATGTCAACAAGTTTGGTTGAAAACGCTTGACATTCTTTGGGAAAATGGCATTGTTTGGGGCCTTAACTACTGTCACCATCAAACACACACAGCAAACTTTGCGAAAGTAAGACATCACATAACTGACAAGCGTCGCACTTTCCAAATCTTGTATGAATCATGTGTTCAGTCAAAGTCCAACCCCCAAAACCAAGTGTATTCAAAATTGCTAAGAAGACTCAAATAGTCAAAGAGCAATCAATACAAACCAGCCAAAGACAACAGAACATTTTTGAGACTACTGATGTATTGAATGTAATACAGAGAAAGGCATAGGGGCTTGATACGAGTTCTGGCCACCAAAGATGCAAACACCCGCCAAACAGGATCTCAGAAGCATTTCCAGGTTTATGAATAACATCACAGGAAGACTAAAGCAAACACAGAAGATGTTCTCAAATAAAGCAAGGTCAGTATAGTCCAACTTTGACTTTTACCTCTAATGAAACTTATGTGTTACATAGTTAAGAGACCAGGGCTACAGTGTTCACACTTAGAAACTGCAGTCATTAAGCACGTTGTTTTAGATCCTATGGGAACAGTTGGAAATTAACAGCAGTATCTCATTGATTGTTACTTAAAATGATTGTTATGAGGAGTATGTCACTGGATGAGGCCTCCTGGAGCCATCCGAAGCCTGGACATGCCGAGGTGGCAGTGCTGCAAATCCATTGCCTGTACATTCAGTGCAAAAATATTTTTGTGTGTGTCCATTAAGAGCCCCTGGCTATTAAAACGAACTGTCATAAGTAGAATTTAAATCAGAGCCGCCAATCAAAAGAAGTACTCTTTCTGGTTTTCATTGACTGTATTTTGTATATTAAGCTCGCTTTTCAAAACAGCCTCGGCACTGTCTACGTTCTCTGACCTTTTTGCCTCATTTCTTTTGTATAACCTTTTCTGCTGATAAATACGAATGGCAATGGCAGTGATGCAGAGCAAGATAAAGATCACAACCGCAATCAAACCTAGTGAGAGAAGAGAAAAGACACAGAAAGTCAGAATCTTTGTCCGAACATACGCTGTCGGTTTCATTGCTTAATAAGTCACAATAAAATTATTTTTCACTTAAATCCAGGATCCACTGCATATAAATTGGAAATATGAAAGCATCAGGTATCCCTGGTCCAAGTAGAATCATAATATATTGAACTCTGGAGTTCCATGAACCTGTGGACTCACCTCTGTTTCTTCCAAATGCACATTAAATTGAATTTATATAGTACATGTATGAGGATCCTTCAAAGAGCTCATAGAGAACAGAATTAAAAGGTAATTTTATTTTGATGCAAAGCAATTCAAAATCCATGCATAGTATTTTTCCTCATCATATGCATTTTCCACGAATGTATTGAATACCCCTTGTATAGTTAACACAAAAGGATTATCTACACGTCTCTAAGACCATGTAGCCACTTCATATTAAGATATAGACAAGTTTTAATTATTTAGACATGATAGACTAGTATTTACATCACAGAAGGGTTAAATATGTTTTATGATTCAATGTGTAAAAATTATATTGAATTTTTATACTTTGTCATCCTATTGAATAGTACAAAAAGGTTGCATATAAAAATAATCCTTATTAGTGAAACATAACTTGGATACTCAGAATGAAGAAATATTGGTTTTTGAAGCTCTGGTTAGAAATAAAAATTTTGAGTACTACAATTCTTAGTTATTCGTATGGATATCAACCCTGGAATTCTATTAGGGCAATGTGCCTTAAGGAGTGATCTGTGAACCCTGGGCCGTCCTTAGGGTTTCCCAAGGGATCCGAAGATTAGCAGATTTCACAGTAATCCTAAAATGTTGTTTTCAAAGTGTTGACATTTTCATCTTTATTTTTTTTTTTTTCATTCCAGGTCTAAAAGGAGGCTGGGTAAAATTCCTGGCACTTGACATGAATTAAGGCCAGGACACCAGGCTGTAATGGCGGTTATTGAATTCACAAAGTAGAAGAGACTGCACCACCAGGCAACGGCAACAGAAAGATAAAAAGCTGGATCCACTCAAGAACGTCCTTGATGAAGCAGGAGAAATGACTCATTTTATTAAAACCTGACTCTTGGTTCCAAGCCTTTTTCATGTTTATTTGTGTTGAAGGGGGAAATACTCTCATACATTAAGTGCCAGTGGTGCACTTGGAGATGTGACGGCCACCCCCAGGATGAGCGCTGTGTAGACATTGGAGTCAGGAACTGATCTGAACTAGTTGTATTTTGCTTCATGTAACACCACTTCTATCAGAAAGAATGACCAACAGACCAACTCCGGCTCTGAAGACTTGGGTGCCTAATGGATCTGATCTCTAAAATGAATGTCACTTCAAGAAAAACAACAAGGGAGTGATCATTTAGCATAGCAATTAAGATGCCCCTTGAGACTTTTCATCCCATATCAGAATACTGGGGTAACAGTTCAAGCTCTGTTCCTGATTCTGGCTTCCTGCTCATGGGCAGGCTGGGAGGTAACAGGTGATACCTCAAAAAGCCAGGACATTGCCACCTACGTGAAAGAACTGGATTGAGTTCCTGGCTACTAGTTCAGGCCTGGTGCCAGACCTGGATATCTATTGTAGGTATTTTGGTAATGAACCAGCAGATGTCAGATCTTTCCATATATATATATATATATATATATATATATATATATACACACATATATATATATATTTCTCTCTCTGTCTCTCCTTTCAAATTAAATAAATAAAAAATTAAAATTGGAAGTGGGGCAGGAGTTGTGGCACAGTGGGTTAAGCTTCTATTTGGGATGCTAACATCCCATATTGGAATGCCAATTCAAGTCCTGGCTACTCCATTTCCACTTCCAAGCCAGTTTTCCGCTAATGTGTCTGGAAGCAGTGGATGATGGTTCAAGTATTTGAGTTCCTGTCACTCATGTGGGATTCCTGGATAGCATTTCTGTCTCCTGGCTTCAGCCTGGCCCAGACCCAGCTGTTGAGACCATCTGGGGAGTAAACCAGCAAATGGAAGACAGATGGATAGATAGATAGATAGATGGATAGACAGACAGACAGATAGAATCTCCCCTCTCTCTCCCTGTCACTCCAACTTTTAAATATATATATAAAATACATACATAAATACAAAAATAAATCTTTACAAAAATAAAACTGGAAACAGTTAAAATTTACAAATCTCTTTTAAAAAAAAAGAAAAAACATGACAGCATATTGTCAATAATAAAATTGAAACTTTCAAATGAAAAATGAAATTTGAAAGCCTATCACCCATCTGTATACATCTCGGAGTTTCCTAATACATAAAGACTGCTCCAATGAGATCAGCAGCATTACTACCCAAAGCTGCTTTTCTTGGACAAAAATGGGTGCCAAGGAACAACAATGTGGGTCCAGTCTTGTGATGGAAAACAAAGACTCCGTTCCAGTATAAAGCGGGCATACACACCTGTGACGGAGTCTACCTCCATCAAAACGTGAGAGTTCTTTTCACCCCCAGGAGATTCCTGAGCACACAACCGCTAAGCAGGTTCACTGCAGTCAGTCAAAACACTGGCAATGGCCAAGCCGATTTTTGGCTAGCTCAGCCTTCCCTGAGAAATATTCCTTGCCTATTAATCTAGTACTACTGCGGTCGGTAGAATGACTTAGTAACGTACCTATTCCTTAACTCTTTAGATCCTGCCAGTGACTCTGGCTTGACTATACAACACTCCACTTTTATACTTGGTCTGTGTGTATATTTACCTACATGAATACAAGGTGAATGCATGGGAAGAGCCCTATTATGAGACTAAGATAATTTGATCAGGAATCGTAAAGTGTTGAATATATTGTAAATACTACCACTTTAAGTGAGTTTTGATTGTATAATATACATATAGTATATATACATACAGTTATTAACTATTCTTTAAAGTTTTCTGTTTGGGGATATTCTTCTTATTAGGTGATTAAACATAGATCCCATTTTGGGTATCTTTAGTTTACACATCATTAATTTGAGAAAATTAAAAGGAAATGAAACAGCAATGGTTATGTTAATATCCTCACAGATTTGACTAGTGTCATTTGCTGTCTAAATAAAACCCTAACCATATGAAGGAAGTCTATGTCTAGATGAATAAGGGTAAAAAAAATAGAATCAAATGGATCAGATACAAACTCACATAAGTTGCTCCGGTAGATGAATAATCACACTATCTAGCAATGCAAAGAGTAATTATTTACTTTTATATGTCCATATCATATTCAGAGTGTGGAGAAAAGGTGAACCACTTAACATTTCAATAATCTGATTAATAACATTCTTAAGAGCATTAATCAGGAAGAAGAAAGGTTTATTTTTGGAGATGGTTTTGAATAAATTATGTCTCAGAGAATATGCTGTCACTTTGCCAAGGCGATTTACTTTGAAAGTTCCTGTGTTGCAGATAGTGTTGTGGCACAGCAGGTATCCAAGTGCCAGTCCAAATCTTAGCTGCCCAGCTTCCCATCCAGCTCTTTGTTAATGCACGTGGGAAAACAAAGGAAACTGACCCACGTATTTGGGACCCACACCATATGGGAGACCCAAATGGAATGCCAGGGCCCAGTCATGTCTATTGCCACCATTTGGGGGACTGAACCAGCATATGAAAGATCCCTTTCTCTGTGTGTGTCTCTCTCTGTCACTCTGCCTTTTGAATGAATAAAATAAATCATTTCTAAAAGTTTTTGAGTTACTTCCACAATTCAAAAATATTACTAACCACTTTGAGTCCCTTAATCTAATATTTGATATTAAAAATGTAGCTGAAAGTGTAAGATTCATTGAAGAGAGTGCCTAAGCCATGTAATATCCATTTTGTTACGTGTTATAGCAACACACGGTATGTGCTCTGAATGACGATCTCAGGTTTTTCCTACTTTTTACATGAACCATTGAAGAAGCAGTGACACAAATGTCTAAGAAGTTAAGAGAAATGACACTTCTTCAAAAATATTCAGAAATCCCTAGGGATTACAGATAGCCATTTTCAAAATAAAATAGTATCTATTATTACAATTTAGATATTATTATTCCTTGAGTGTGGTATTTCAGCGATTTGTCAATTATTTATACAGAAAACTTCCAAGGAAACAGAGAATTGAGAAAGATTCCATAAGATAATCCAGTACAAACAGCAAGCCACCCCCTCGATCCTCAGGATTCAGGGTCTGGCATTTGGGACATGTACAGTTTATTCACAGATAATTTGCACAGTGCTAAGTCACCACTGTTAGCAATGATACCAAGAACCAAAGCAGGGCTCGTCCCTGCTTCCTGTTACCTCCAATGACTGCAGAGTCACTTTTGATTGCATGAGCTAACGGTTGTCTTTCATCTATTGCTCCAGAGTGATCTGCAGTGAAAGCAAAAAACAGGGAGGAAGGGACAGAAGTAAGTGAAAAGTGGGAATTTGGGAAAAAAAAAAAAAAAACCATAAATGTTTTCAGCCAAAACAGAATGATGGAGGTGCATGTGGAATCTGTCATTTTCAATTTAAGCAATGTCAACGGCAATGGCCCACATTAATGAGAAACTAGAGTAGAAATAAGAAAGAAAACCGAAACTCAAAGAAACCCAATTTTAAGACAGCGTTTTGAGAATGTCGCAACCACCCGAGGTTTTCGACACTCGGTGGAGAATCTGGGTTGGTAACCGGGTAGGCGAAGCGTCAAAATTCACCTGCCAATGAGTGTGTCCTTTCCCGTGATGTGGCGTCAGTGCCAGCCTGGGCCACACAGCTGGACTCAATCACATGTCCTGTAACAGTGACCGGCGCGGGGTGGCTGGGGTGCAGAGCAGCCTTGAGCGGGGCCACGTGACTGAGCTGGACTGCAGAGAGGCAGCCTGTGAAGCCCTGGGCACCAGCCAGGGCCGTCTCCTGGTCCATCTCCCCGTGTTCTAGAAGTCCAAAGAAACACTGAATATTAATGACAGTGCAAAGTGCATATGATATTCGGATGTGGCTTGTCCCCCAGGGGCCCACGGGGCAGAAGGATGGTCAGCAGTGTGCCAATCAGGAGCGATGGTGGGGACTTTAAGAGGTGGGACCTAGCAGAAAATCATTAAATCCTCAGGGGTGCTGCCCTCAGAAGGGATTAATGTAGTTCTTAGGAGGCTCTGGGGTTAGTTTTGCTGAGTGTGTGGATGAACTGTTATAAAACAGTGCTATCCCTCACTCTGGTTTCCCGTCTCACTTTTGGTCTTTTACACACATGCCCTGATGCTCTGGCAGCTCGACCCTCTCCAGAGACTGAACCAATGGGGCTACTCAATCCTGAAGCTGCGAACTGTGAGCTAAATACACTCCCTTTCTCCCTAAGTACTCACCTTCAGGCGTTCTGTTATCATCATGGAAAACCAAAACAGCACAAATGGGGAAGGATGCAGGAAATGAATGTTCGGAGACTGTCCATGCAACAGCAATAAATACAACAGCTAGCAAATCCCTTTTTTTCTTCTGTCTGTTAAAAGTTTTATAACTGCTAAGTCTTTTCCACAACTGAAGCTGAGATTTCTCACGTTACCGAAAACAAGTTTTTAACTATGACTAATTAAGAATGAGAGGGTGGACTCTCTAGAAACGATCAAAACCTCCAAGAGAATGGGTCAGGTTGTGAACTGATGAGGGGTCACAATGTTTTAAATTTAAAAATAGATCATTAAAATGTATTCAGGACAGGGCTTGTAGTCCACATCAAGAGGTGTGTGCCCCACGTTTCTGCTCCGTTTTTTAGACTTCAGTCATAAAAACATGAAAAATTAAAGGAAAGATTAAACCTCTGGAGCTCCCTGACCATTGACCCAACCAGACCATTAGACTTGGCTGCAAGCTCACTACAGCATTCTGGTTCCAGCTAAACATGTCTCCGTATTGCTATAGTATGGACTTAACCGCAAAGTGATTAAGGTGTCTCCTTAATGATGCACGTACAGCCCTAGCTGTTCCTCAAAACAGTTGGAGTTTGGTTAGTATCAGACTCCTGTGGACAGAGACAGGTTTGAAGCCCAGGAGCTTCATTCATAATTTTACAGTTAAGATTGTAGCCTACGTACGAGTTGCTTTGCAAGCATGGAATCTAACCAAAGGCAACTGACTGTCGAGTGTTAAGACTCAAATGTTAGCAGAAGGCAATGCAGCCAACCGCCAGTCACCAGGATCGCTGTGGTGCACAGCCACGCTCCTCGACACGGCACAGATGCCGGCGCAAACAGCTTTTGCATTTTCCTTTCTCGTTTTACAAAATAATAGCAGCAGCTATTGAGTAGTGATTTAGTGCGTGTTACATACTGGGTCCTGTTCTAAGGGATTTTCATGTTACCATTCAAGCGTTATGGGAGCTACAGGAGCATCTCACTCAAGTCATATGGATGAGACAACCAGGGTCAGAAGTTCAAGGATTTGGCCTGAGGCTACACAGTTGTTGGCATAACATGTGGGACCCCCCCAGGCCTTTCGGGCTCCAAATCCCATGCTTCTTGTGTTCCTGAACTGCTTTCTGGATGAGTCGGGCCTTCCTTCACTGCACTTCTGTTTCTAGCGAAAGGCTTGGGCACGGTTTTGAAGAACTGGGCATTGTTTCTCTGAAGGAGGTACCGTGTCTTCCTCCGTCTAAGGTTCTGAAGAGCATCTCCTTTGGGCTCCGTTTGCAATCGCATGTTACACCTAGTAGTAAAAACCCTGATGATACGTTTAGCATGGGGAGTGTCATTCTCTGGAAAAGAAGAAAGCTAAAAATCAGAGCAGTTATTCCACTGTTCTATTTGGGGACCTGGAGTTCAGGACCAGGCATTTTCACTCTGGGAGTCCTGTTCTGATTCTCCTTCCACCCACCCCCAGGCTCTCCTGCCTCATTACACGAAGAGAGCACGCAGAGAAACTCAACGCTGGCTCATGAGTGAGCATGCACTTGATTCCCTGTACCCAGCACTGTGCTGTGACACGGGAGACACGGCATCATTGTGGCAGAAACACGGGGATAAAGGAGTCTGGCTGTCACAAAAGCTGTCACTCATGAGGATACATTCCAAGGCAGACACACACGTATACACACACATACACACATATACACACATACATACACACACACAAACACACACATACATATTTTAGAAAAAAGCATCTTGGCTTTGCAGTTCTTTGTTTTGTCTTCTATCTTAACGAGAAGTACAAAGGAAATATTCTTCAATGGCAGCATTATCAGGCATATGTTTTTCATGTTGCTTCTACAAGGTTAAAATATTGAATGTGATTTCTATGGGCTTTTTAAAAACATCTTTCCTTTTGAATTCAACAGTCGAGATTCACTTCCCTGGTAAAAATCTGATATGAAATGTATTTTTAAAAACTTCACACTTCTCAAGTGAAAACATTTTATATATATAGAAACTACTGTGCAAAAAAAAATTTAACCTAGAAAACTTAAAATGCACAGTTAAGCAATTAATATTTACTGTTCTGAGAACTAAGGATACCAAAACCAATTCTAAGCGGTTTAAGCATCCTACAGTTTCCTAGGGAGGCTGCACAATAAACTCAGAAGCAAGAACGAAACGAGAGTTTTGAAGAGCGATAATGCTGCAAAGGAACTAAATGAGACAACGTGATGGAGTAAATCTGGAGCAGGAACTGATCCTGATGGATTAGGTGGCTTCGTGTGTTTACTCTGAGGACCACGGGGCTCCATCCTATTCACCCCGTCCCCTGGGGCTACTCCTTCTGCACTGCCTGGCTCCATTACTTCTTTCTCAGAATTTATAAGAGTATTTGTGACTTTAGAATTTTTATCAGGTTGTTGCTGGGTGTGTATGTTTTCTGGGATTTTCTGCATAGAACATGGTGTGGGCTTTCAGTCTGCAAAGTTTTCCTTTAGCTTGGCAATCTTCACATACTGGGCATGCAACTGCTGCTTCCCTTCGTCCAGTTCATCTTTTTGGAATGCATTTACTCACATTCAGTCTCAGCTCTGCAAGCATTTCCTAAACCTATGTCATTTTTCTTCCTGATTGCTATCATTTAATACTTACTTCTGTGTGCAAATGTTCCATTCACTTAATCTTCCCAGGTAACTTAATTTAATTCCCAAAAGAGATCTCTCTTTCTTCTGGAATTTTTTAGTTTGGAAAAAAGTAATATTTCTTGGTCTCTCAAGGTTTTCTTGTGATTTACTAGAATTTCCTTAAAGTACTCCTATTAAGTGTCATTCATATTGTTGTATATCTCCTTGAACAGTTTTAGTTTGATAGGGAATTATTCTTGATTTTCCCCCCTTTTATTAATGTCAAATCCTTTCTAAGTATGGGGTCTTCATTTTGGTTCGGTTGGTTTACTGAGCTGCTTGTAGGTGCTCAGTTACTCTCTACTGTACGTGGCTGACCCCAGAGAATACCATGTGGAGGTCTGTGTCCCCCCACACGAAGGCAGCTGCATGTCAAAGCACTGAGAAGACTTCTTTCTTCCCCACCCAACCACAGTACAGAAAGGATTTGTCCCAAACCCCAGGCGATCCTGAGCTCCTTGGGAAACAGGGAAAGCAGGCACATGGGTGACTCTGGAAGCTGATCTTTGCCAAAGGAACTCTGTAAGGCAAGCATTGCCCACAATGCACACAGTTTAAATTCTCCCTCTAAGATTTTCCTTTTTTATTCCACTTTTTACATTTTTTATAAAAAGATTCATTTATTTGAATGTCAGAGTTTCAGCAGGAGAGGGAGGGAGGGAGGGAGGGAGAGAGGGAGGGAAAGAGAGAGAGAGAGAGAGAGAGAGAGAGAGATCTTCCATCCGATTCACTCCCCAGATGGGCACAACAACCAGTGCTGGGCCAGGCTGGAGCCAGGAGCTTCTTCCTGGTTCCCCACGTGGGTAGCAGGAGCCCAAGCACATGAGCCATCTCTTTTGCTTTTCCCAGGCCATTAGCAGGGAGCTGGACTGGAAGTGGGGCAGGCAGGACACCAACCAGAGCTGATATGGGATGCTGGCATCAAAGGCAGCGGCTTTACCTGCCACACCACCACGCCGGCCCCTAAGATTTTTCTAGGCTGGCCCTGGGACACTTCAAGCCTAGAAGGTAGGGATTCCCATGGCAGCTTCTTCACTGGCACCCTCCACTCCACCCTGTCTATTACACTTGGCTAACAACTCCTTGGTGCAGAAGCATCAGTGGACTGAGAGTCAAGGGGAAATTCAAAGACTTAGTAATCATCTTTCCCAAACTGAGGTTAAGCAAATTACAGCTAAATTAAGTTCTCTCAGGTAACGCTGACCTTAGAAATGCATGAAGTCAGACATCTGCCTTGACAACCGTGCTAATAAAGCCAATAACGAACATATATACAGGGACTTTAAGAAGTGCATGGAAAATGAGTATTATGGGAAAAAATGATGTGGCTTTCAAAATTTTTGCACCAAGGAGAAATTTATCTTTTGATGACATTTTCCACGAATGTGTTGCAGTGCCCTTCTGTCTTCCCTGCTATCTGAAATGTCAACGGACTATACTGGGTTAGGAGAAAAAGTGAGGGAAGGAAATGAAGACAGAAGCCTCCTGCTCCAGGGAAACCCTGATGAGACAACAACCATGTTTCAATTATTTCTGGTCATAAACGTGTTTAACTGACTCAGATCTTTGGTCAATGTTACCTACTAAGTCATAAGCTCAGGGCAGGTGTTTTGCCCAGCAGTGAAGATGCCACTGGGACACTGGCACCCCCTACTGGAGCACCTGCTTTAAGTACTGGCACCTCCACTTCCAATCTAGCTTCCTGCCATTGGGTGTCCTGGAAGGCAGAAGGTGATGGCTCAAATACCTGTGTCCTGTAACTCAGGTGGGAGATCCAGATTGAGTTCCAGGTTCTTGGCTTCAGCCTGAACCTTCCTGGGCTGACAGAAGCATTTTGGGGAGTGGAGCAGCAGAGAGAAAAACTCTACCTCCCTTTCAAATAAAATGAAAATAAGAAAGAAAAATTTTAAATCAACCCCAACTGTATTTTCCAACAAAGGAGACAACTGTAGCTTGTATAAAGGAGAAACCTTTTTAACAAAAGTTGTACAAGAAAAAAATGAAGACGTTAGAATTTGGTGAAGCACCTTTCCATTGCAGAGAAAGAAGCTTCCAGAAGGACAGTAAATGTAAGAAGAAACACAAAGAATGTTTTTATGAAATTTCTTGTGACCCTTATAAGCAGATAACAATGACAATAATAATTAGAGTAAGAAAAAGAGAAGACACCAGCCATTTGTAATGTCCTAAGAGGGTCATCATGAGGAAAAAATCGCAGCATCTTTAATCCAAAATGATACAGATAGCGGCGTGCCAGAAAATGGTGCAACGAATCAAGGGAAGGTCCTGGGCTAGAACAAGAGCGCACTTTTCCCCTCTTTTGCCTTTACCCTCAGGACTCTCCAGAAGCAGTTACAGGAAAAGAAAAATGCAACACGGACGCCTAAGAGGTGGAGACAGGAACAGAGGTGACAAAAGGTATTTAGTTGCCAGCCAAACCAGGGATGTAAACCTGAAACCTTGATTAAGGCAAAATTCATTGATGGGCTGCTGTCTCACGGTGATCTCATCTTCAGTGTCCTTTGACGAGATTCTTGCAAAATCGCAGTGCCTTGATGCAGTCTAATTCATGTCCACAGGCACCCCCCTGGCTCTGAAAACGTCCCCGAGACTGAAGCTTGCTCCTAAAGCTCTTCTGAGGAGAGTGGGTAGACAGCACACTTTATTTACATCCGGCCTACATCGCCACTCCAGAGATCTGAGAGCACTTCCTGGCTCTGCAGGCTCAGGAAAGATAAATGAGCCCTATGGGCCATTGCCTCTGCATGTCCCACAGTGACTGCTCAGAATGAGCAAACACCATCTCCAGGCTTTCGGAAAACTCTGCTAACATCAAAAATAAGCCATGAACAGAACTCGGAGCTTACTTCTACGAGGAGTTTTCGATGTAAACAGCAAATACAGCAACCCATAATTATGGAAGACCATCACCCAAGTTTTTCAATACAGCTTTTTCTCCCACTATCACTGCAAAGTCCCAACAAATTCTTGTGTCTGTTCTCATGCCGTTGCTTATTTAGCATAAAAAGTAACAAATAGTAATTGAAACCTCTTTCAGTCTTTGAACCATGATTCCTTTTCATTTTTACAATAGGTTAAGTCATATCATTATTTGCAATGAGGGCATATTTTTCCAGTAGAGGTTTTATGCAACTTCAAGATTATCTAATTATCCTAATTGAATTTTTTCATGTTGTGGAATTATGATCCAATGGAAGCTTAGTAAATTAATAAAACAACTTTATACTTGCATATTTCTTTTGATTAATTACTTCTTAGTGAGACATCCTTTTATATAGTTTTCCATTAAAATTTATCTTCAGGGAGTTGAATGACAAACCATTCACTGTCATTGGAACTTATGTTCATTGTGAACAAGGTACACAGGGGAAAAAAAAAAGGAAAGACACCAGCCTTTCTGTCTTTTCATAAGAAAAACCAAAAAAGAAAGAATTGCAATTTCTCTGGCCTCCTGTACTGAACTCTACACATTAGGAAGAACCGTGGGCAACAATTTTGTTTTCCGATCACCTACTAAGCATACAGGCAAGGGGAGGTAATTTGTAGGTAACAATACTCAGTAGTGCTCTGATAACACGGCAATCGTCTCCAATACTCTGATGTACTTAACAGACAACACCAGCCAATTCACGTCACTGCTCTTAACCTGACTCACCTGCGGGACACCATCGGACTGGACGACCCAGGATCTCCCCACTCTGGCTGTGCCCTGCCTCCGCCTCAAGGGTTCTGCACCCACACCCCAGCCAACTCCTCCTCTCAGTCTCCCCTCAACACTTAAGTCTTCAACAACCTCACTCATACATCAGCATCAGGGCCTGATGATGGCTTTGTTTTTCCCTTATTCCTGATATCGATAAGCATGTTAGTGATGAAAGAAGCAAACAACCCCTTCGTCCTTTT
Organism: Lepus europaeus; assembly: GCF_033115175.1. Classification (NCBI taxonomy): domain Eukaryota; kingdom Metazoa; phylum Chordata; class Mammalia; order Lagomorpha; family Leporidae; genus Lepus; species Lepus europaeus. The sequence goes on along the minus strand of NC_084845.1, from coordinate 62,016,486 downwards.
TATTTTAGAAATTCTTTTGCTTTAGTATTTTACAGAGGCTTCTAGATTGTGCACCTGAAGATACATGATTCCGGACTGACAAGTTTTGCTTTTATTATGATTTGGTATTTTTTGAAGCCTATGTAGAGTTCTGTGTTTTATTATGCTTGATTGTCAAATGAAAGCATTCACAGTGACATCTTTGTCAGAGGAATACACTTGCTCATCTAAAAGGAACAGCATACACAAATACACATGATTTGTGTGTGTGTGTGTGTGTGTGTTTGAAGGCACGCCTCTGACAGAAATCCAAACTTTTACCTATCATTCGCTCTGTAATTAAAATCGGGTCATTTTCTTTCAGTGTCATGAATATTCTTTGGTTTTGGGGTATGATACTCAGGTATCAGTAATAGGATAAAAGGTGTTTCTCAGTTTCCAGCTATGGACACACCAGAATCTTGTGGGTGACCCTCGGGGAGTGACTGAAGTCTTCAGAAAGATGAAGTCCTGAAGACAGTCTATAAAGTTTCAGTCATTAAAACTTCAAGACCCATGTATCTGATGAATAAAAAACATTTTAGTTTTTTTACTCCACTGTTTACTGTAATTCTCCTTTAAATGTTGCTTTTTAAATAACCAGCCCATTGTCCTGAGAGTTACTTCACCTTATTTTTACAAACTCACAGCTCCCTTACATTACCACGGTCAGTCTTTTTGCTCACTGGGTGTAGAACCAACTTTCACATCACAGATTCGTGACACACTGGTGGTTGCTCTTAAAGTTCTTCTGAGGAAACCGAGCTGACTTTCCTCGTGACTACTCACTCTATCTACCGACTACACGTAATTTATAAATGGACTAAAATGCCACTGAATGTACTTCCTGGCTCTGCAACCTCAGAGACAGAAAGGATCACGTAGGTCAGCACACCCACTGCTGAGGATGAGTGAAAGAACTGCCAGCTTCTACTTCACTAAGTAACAAAACATTCTGCCATCTTACAGCATCCAGACACAGAACTGAACTCTACGGTGACTTATGAATGTAAAAATCAAAGGTAATTTAGCTTATTGATTTGGCAAGATATGAACTGAGCTGCCTGGCAAAACCTTGATCCTCCCACCACAGGTCTGTACTATCAATATTCTATTATTGCTAAGTGATTGAGTCATTTGATATTGTAAGTGAAACGGGAAATCAGAAATGGTTAGCATGTCATCATAGTACAATTTAATTATGGTTTCTTAAAATGCATGCTCTTTGCTCAAATTTCTGCTAGTAATGTTTGTCAACAGTGCCAGTAATCCAAAACTGTCCCCACTGTTCTTACATTCAGGAAGTGAGCACTAGAGAAAGTCAAAGGGAGAAAATGCATTTCCTTTATTTCAAGGTTCCCATCTGTAGAAGCAGTAGATGCTCATATCTTTAAGTCTTTGGTTGAAAATGTAGGCAAATCACAACCAAAAAAACAAAGGTCAATGCTTGCATTCTTTTCCTTCAAATGCAATAGCCGTAAATATAATGTAATAGAAGTATTTGAATACAGAGGTGATTCTGAACTATTTTATCTCAGACATTATGCCTGATACAGACAAACATGTTATTTTAATAATTTTCTGAATGTCCAGTACCCCTGAGCTCTATCAAGGTAGATAGAAAGTCTCCACCTTATTAAGCAACACTCAGGGTACACTGTAAGTGATCACAATGACTGTGCTAAATTGATAGATGCTCCACAAGTCCAATGAGCATAAATATATATGTGTATGTGTATGTATTTAACCAGTGTGGGGCCATGAGAATGTGCCTTAAAAATCTCCAACTAGGGGCCGGCTCTGTGGCGCAGTGGGTAAAGTTCACATCAGCAGTGCCTGCATCTTATATGGGCTCCAGTTGAGTCTGGGCTGCTCCATTTACCATCCAGCTCCCTGTTAATGCACCTGGGAAAGCAGCAGAGGATGGCCCAAGTGCTTGGACCCTTGCACCCATGATGTGGGAGAACCAGAAGAAGCTCCTGGCTCCTGGCTTTAGAACAGCTCAGCTCTGGTTGTTGCAGCCATTTGAGGAGTGAACCAGCGGATGGAAGATATCTCTCCCTCTGTCTCTCCCTCCCTCTCTTGGTAACTGTGCCTTTCAAGTAAATAAATAAATAAATCTGCAAACATACACACACACACACACACACAAAACCTCCAACCAGAGGGGGACTCACTAACCAAAGGTCCCAACTGCCAACCTCTGAAATTTATCCTTGCACTGGGCCAGAGCTGCCCTCCCAGGCCTGCCCTCAGCCAGAAGCAAATCACACCAGGAATCAGCAGAATTCCCGGATTTCTCTTTCTTGGGAAACACAGGACTCCTTGGAAAGCTGTTTTGTTGTTGTTGTTTGTCAGGTAGAGTTATAGACAGAGAGAGAGAGAGAGAGAGAGAGAGAGAGAGAAAGGTCTTCCCTCCGTTGGTTCACTCCCCAAATGGCTGCTATGGCCGGAGCTCTGCCAATCCGAAGCCAAGAGCCAGGTGCTCCCTCCTGGTCTCCCATGTGGGTACAGGGCCCCAAGCACTTGGGTCATCCTCCACTGCTTTCCCAGGCCACAGCAGAGAGCTGGCCTGGAAGAGGAGCAACTGGGACTAGAACCCGGTGCCCATATGGGATGCAGGCGCCACAGGCAGAGGATTAACCAAGTGAACCACAGCGCCGGCCCATGAAAGCTGGTTTTTTAAGGTTAGCCTTGGCTAAACCTTAGACTGCACAGAGTCCAGAACACTGCTATCTGACTTGCCCTCTCTCTTCCCTTCAGTGGTAGACAGTGCGGCACGGCCATCCGAGGACTTGGGCAGCCTCAGCCAGCTCCCTCTCTTTTCTTACACAAATAATAAAAAAAAACCTATAAATTTTTAATTCTGTTTTGGCAGCTGCTTCATGGAGAACCCAGGCTAATCTAATAAGCAACTTCAAGACAGAGCAATTCTCCATGGAAAATTAATAGCTCAGCTTTCTAACCATCCTGTTCATTTGTTTTACTATAAATTAATAAATTACATTAAAATACAACAATATACTATATAAAATTTATAATAAATTCATATAAAACATAAAATTTGACACTAAGTTATGAGTCTCCTTCTAATTACAAATGATTAGTCCTCTATCAAGATCTATACTTAGGCACATGCCCAGTAAATTAACACTTATGCTTTTCAGTGATCCAGACTATAAGGTTCATTCCTCAATTTGAACTTTAATCTTATTTTTCAGCACAGTTGAATAATATGCTACTCAGATAAAAACATTAACATATTTAATTCCACACTAATCTTGTATATTCATTTACAAAAAGGAAAAAGCTACATACATATTGAATGCTATTCTGCTTGATTAATACAGTCCTCTTTGTAGGACGCAAGTTGGTTTTCCAACATTTTATAATATAGTTAACATTTATAATCATGAAAATATTTTTATGAATAACTCTGACAGTAAAGTTTAAGATAAAAAATGAGTTCACTAATATTATCCAAAATTCTTGGAATGTTCTACCTTGTCTTACACATTCTTAAGTACATGCGTCGTCTCAGACCCTGAAAGAAAAGAAGCTCTTGGGATCAATTTTTTTTTAGTTTTTTTGTGTTTTAACTACTACCAGCCACAGGTTGTGATATACTAGTTACAAGTTGCACAGCCTACCTAATGAATACAATCACGTCTTACTGCTATTTGTGAATGCAGTGTCAGCTCATGGGTTCCACTCATTGATAGCATCTATGTTTCCTAAGTTTGGAGCTGGGAACTCCTCTGATCATCTCCTTTGCGTTTACTTCTACTTCTGTGACTAACAGCAACGGTTAGGTGCAAAGGTAGGCTTGGTGGAGGGCAGAAGAGTCTTCCCTGCCCCTGGTGTTTGGAACAGAGGTTTCCAAGCAGATCATCCACACTGCAGAGGATGGAGATCCACCTTCTGCCTCCTCTGCTCTGCCTCAGTCTGGGTCTCTTCTCTTCCCCAGAAACCTGCACACTGACCTCTCCCATGTCTCACTCCGCAGGGAAGTGGCTAGGACCCACGGTTAAGACAGCTGGGCTTTCGCTCCACTGCGGCTTGTTTCCTGGTTTAGATGTTTTAAATTCTCTTTGGAATCCTATGCTGTGCCAACATTACCTCTACAGTGGCCTGAAACAGCCATAAATATTTCCCAATGCTGAATATGAAATATGCAAGTATTTTCTCTTTAGTTATTAACATAGGACTCAGTCCTTCTTAATATACATTTAAAATTCAGTCTAACATTAACGCTAAGAATTATAGTCTTATCTGTTAATTAGACATTAGGGGCATGGATTTCAACTTTAAAGCTATATTTAAATAGAGTAGAATCACCACCTCATGCCTAATAATCATTGACTGGGTATGCATCCTGACAGCGAATGATACAAATGTCAATCATAAATAGTTGGATTTATCCAATTAACACTGTGCAAATTGCTTGGGATTTTTTTCAGTTACCTTCCAAATGTCTAAGGAGTACTTAACAAATTTCTTTATGTTCCCTGCAGTATCATGGAAGAACACTGCAACTCATCGTATTTTCCTGCTTCTTTGGAGAAGAAGAACACACAATTGTGGTGCTCATCACAGTACTTAAAAGTCTATAAATATTTATAAATTTAACTGTTAACCTTCTCAAGGGACAATATTTCATCATTCACCCATAAGTTGAATAAAAAAAAATTCTTAAGATTCTGAGACTATGCACAGGGAACATAGGAATGATTAATTGAGGTACACATAATGGAAAAGGTCAAAAATAAAATATTCCACCCACTGCCTTGAACAAAAAATTCCAGGACAGCACCAAATACGAGACTAGGAATGAAAATCAAACTACAAGAAGCTGCCCCCCTCCCCCAACTCCGCACCAAGAATGTATCTTTTTAAATGTACTCTCATTTTCTATTTAGACCTTGTTGGAAAGTATTGTTAGTGCACACATATCTTGATGATCAGATGGCAATAATATGCTTCTGTCACAGTGCTGTTATTATAAGTAATTGATGGAAATAAATAATAATTAGAAGACATCTAGATTGAGTTTAAGCAAGAGTAGCTGGCGACTACATCAGAGCTAGGCAACAGGATCCAAGCCGTCATCTAAAGCTCATTAAACTGGGCATAGAAGAAAAACAATTGTTTTCATTTCTTTCAGACCAAATCTTGCTTTTAGATTAGATGAAGATTTGTTTATTAGATACATTATTACTGCTTTGCTTATGATTTGACATACTTGAAGTGCAAGAACAGTACCATGTTGCATTATGCTGGATTGACACATAGAGAAAGAAAGATCAGAGTGAATTTACTATCAAAGAAGGATGTTTGTTCACTCCCCACAAAGTCATTACACAGGCTTCTGTCTCGATTGTCACTTACTTCACAATGGAAATAAGGCAAGACATTTCTTTTGGCATAATGAAATATGTGTGGGTGTGTGCACATACATGAACACACAAACATGTATGGAATATGACTTCACATTCATATTTCTGTCTCATGATTGGGGGAAAGGTTCTCTCTCTTACTTACCTAAAATCCTGCCCAGTACCAGAGACTTCACTGCACTGAATTCTGTGCCTGATGACAGGTGCACTTGTCTCCTTGTATCCTCATCAATCTACAATCATCATGAGACACCAGCATCCAAATGGATGTCGTTTTGTTGAGAAAGGGACACAAAGAAATGGGGAATAAAAGAAAATGATAAAATAAGCAATAAAGTAAGACCCCAATGGTTGAGCCATTTAGAAAGGTGAATATTATTTTATATACCATTTCTATACCACATCTTAGGCACTCATCTTCTAACTGCTTATATTGATTTATTTTCCTTTGCTGTACAAGGAATACAAAATTGGTAAAGCCAATGAAAAGATACCATGGGTTATTTTTCATGCCAGTACTTTTACTTAGTTCAGTATCCTTACTTGAATCACACAGCTAAGAAATGGTTTTTGTAGAGTGCTGCAACATTAGTACTTTTTTATCAAAAGCTGCTAGAGTGAATAATTTGACTTTCTCTGCAGTGACTCAAATCACTTTCCAAAATTGGTTCTGATACTGCAATCACCATCTTGTGGGCTAGAGTCATTGCCACATTTATACCCATCGGAAGTAAACTGGTTTTGCTGGAGCAGTGACAATCCTACCAGTAACACACCATGATAAACCAGATATTTCCTTATCAGGAAGAGGAAAACAAGTGAGGCAAGTGTGGCACATGAAGAGTCAGGTATTAATAAGATTTTGGACAGACTCTTACTGCTGGAAAAAACCTGACAGCCTTTAATAGTCGGCCACAGAGTGCGGCAAAGCACTGCACGCTGTCTTTGTCTGTTCTGTCCATCACCAACTCTGCACTGCAGATCCTTCATGGTGGAGAGTTCTCACTGCAGCACTACTCCTGCTGATGCTCCTGCCTTACCTCGACGAAGACCACTCCTTCTTCTCTGTCAATCTGTATGTGGTGAAGTTGCCCATCAGCCATGCTTTTAAAATCAAAATGGATGACATCAGGTTCTTGATATCTATTTAACTTGTACCTGATCTGTAAACTTCCTAAGGTAGAAGAAAAAGAGAATTACATTTTTGTCAAAAAAATGTATTTTAAGAACTACTTGCAAAAGCTCAGAATCCTTTTGGCATTATGTATTCATTTATAGAAAAAAAATCGCAATATTTCATTTGGATGTACCCTGTAGTGATCATTCATAGAAGTGAGTTTCTCAGTAGAATTGTTCAGAATTTTCAAAATCAAGATCAAGAACACTGTTAATAAATAATCTTGTTCCTACAAACCTTTGACTTTCTTCCCCAAAGGCCAACTCTGACATTAAACATGTGAAAATCTCAGCACTAGCCTTTAATTTATAAAAAGAAAAATAAGAATATGCATTTCTAAAGTACCTCACTGTTGTGGAATACTGCAATTACAATCTGTTTCTATAATCTTTTCTTCTTTTTTAAAATCTGCTTTCTCATAAATGACTCCTTCTCATTGTCCTTCAAAAAAAGATTTATTTATTTAATTTGAAAGGCAATTCCAGAGAGAGAGGGTGAAACAGAGACAGAGAGAGATCTTCCATCTGTTGTTTCACTCCCCAAAATGGCTGCAACAGCCATAGCTGGGCCAGACCAAAGCCAGGAACCAGGAGCTTCCTCCAGGTCTCTTTTGGGGTTCAGGGGCCCAAGCATTTGGGGCATCTTATACTGCTTTCCCAGGCATATTCGCAGGGAGCTGGATCAGAAGTGGAGCAGCCGGGACTCGAACCAGCATCCATATGGGATACTAGAGCAGTAGGAAGCACATTAATCCTCTATGCCACAGCGCTGGTCCCTATAATCTTATCTTTTCAAATTACATCTCACAGTCTTTAAATGCCATTGACTAATGTAATTATTACAAACAAATATATAGTTTTACCAAAGATGAAATGTATTTCCAAGTGGCCATGATCACAAACTTGGAATAAAGTTAAGGTGAAATGAATGGGTTTAAGCGAAATGTATAATTTTTAAAAATTTTCATTAATATAAAGAGGATAGATTTCATGTATTTCATAGGTACAGTTCTAAGATTACCCTCCTCGTCCTCCCTCCCTCAATAACCCCCTTCCTTTTCTTTCTTTAATCACCACTAACCATAAAATTCAACAAGTAAAACGAACCACAGGAGTATAAACAGGGACCAAAAATAACAATCATATTGCAGAATGTCTGTTTCATTCCTATATATTTTTTGTAATCACTGAATTGATTGAAAAAATGTCAAGAAGTGTTTTTCATGGATCCCTCTTCCAATTGACAAAGAAAACGTCCTAATTTATAGATAACTTTTGAGCTCAAAATGTACAGTGAAAGTAAGCATACTTGCAGAACAGTATTATTTTTATTTTGGTGGTCAGTGTCCTAAACCCATATATGATATAGCTGAAAAGACACATTCATGAGTCTCTATATTTGCTTGCTTTCAAGCCTAGAGAATATATTTGTAAAATCTTTACCTTTAATCCAAATATATGGAAGATAGTAATAGCAGGTAGGAGTTTTTTGCAATAAGATTTCTGTAGCATACACATTTCCTAATCCATTACCATTTTCTTGGGTGGATACACCAATATTTCCCATGATTATTATATTGCCTCTATTTAGAACCAACTGGACATCTTGTGGACCTTTTCTCACAAACTTGTTGGTTTGTGAACATACTCTTCTTACTTCTTTACTTTGATTTGAAGGAAGTATTTGTTATGTACAACCAGATATATATATTTTTAAAAAACCACAAAACTAGTACTGATATCCACAGGGGATAGTAAGTGGCTTCTGACAATAATGTATAATAAATATTTATATGAATAAATTAAAAATTCATAAAGCACATATAAAATTATCAAAATGAGAAAGATAAAGGCATCATCCTTATTTGAAATAATCCTTTGAGTCTAAGCTTTAGGGACAGCACTGTAAAAGCATAATGAATAGAAAAACAGATACTCTGTTTTTTTTTTCTGCTTGTAGTTTGAGAAGCAAAAACACAAAAATGATCCACAGTATTATAGTCTTCATGTCCAAATTCAATTTTTTCTCTCATATCCAAAAAGCACTCACCATTTTTGGCAATGATAATGGAAAGGTATTCTTTGTAAAAGGAGCTCATGTAAAGCAGCAGGCTTGGAGCGCGTGTTGTTCGGAAGCTGAACTTGATCGTCTCTCTGCTCAGCTTCATATCACCATGAAATGATGCAGCATGGGAGCTGGAGTTTTTACTTAAGGAATAATTTTCTTGAAAATTGTAAATCACGGATGAGCCAGCCCCAAAATATGCAGAAATCTCTGAAATGACATTCACATTTTATGTTAAAATATCAAGTACAAGGATCTTGTTCTAGCTATACTAGTGAAATTAAATTTCTTAAAAATAACAAATCGCATAGATGGAAGAAGCAGCCTCAAACTTGACTCCAATAACACAGTAAATTAAGAGGGTTTTCATCCTGCCTATGAAATGACTTTATGTTTGGGTGACGTAGAATGAACTCACTAGTTTAACTTTGCAATCAAAAGCTTAAGACTCTTCTCAGAGCACAAACATAAGCCAGGCTTCTGGTCATTTACATCCTTGACCATCTACTTTCTTGTTTACATTTTAACTCCAATCATTTATTTTGTAGTTAGTATATTCTAGTCTCACTGCAATAATTACAAAAGAAGCAAGTTTGACATTTCTCTCTCAGGATTAATAACAAAAAAAAATTGTTCTAAACACTTTCTCACAGTTACTATGCCCTACGAAAAGAAAGTTAAATATCACATTAATGGGAGGGAGTGATTTAGGCATTTGCTTAACACAGATCAAGAAAAGGAACTATCTGGCTTCTTTGAATCCTTTTACAGAGGTGTAGGATTTTACTTGTAAGAGAGTAATATCCCAAATTCACATGTGTGCATGCGTGTGCAGGTGCGCGTGCGCACACACACACACACACACTTAAATATATTTTAAAAAGCCACCAAGTCTAGATGTATGAAAATGAAGAGGGTGGAAGAAATACATAGCTTAGACTTCCTGACCTTGCTTCTCTGCAGTGCTATAAAGTGGGCTGGCTGCTGAACCCGTCAGGGGTGCTTGCTGGATCATGCAGCAACATTTTAGATCTCTTCATGGTTTTGAATGGTTTGGTTGGGTTGGGCTTATTCTTTTTATTTTCCATAACATACCTTTCTAGCCCATACATCTTGCTCCTGAAGAGCCACATTCCCAACTGCACTTAGTAAGAAGAACTAGAAGGTATTTATATCCAGAAAACGAAGGCGTGTTCTTAGGAAGAAGTGGTCTTAATTCCAGCTTTAAACATGAATCCTCCTCCAATGGTGCCAGCAGTGTGTGATTAGTATCACAAGTTGATTTTTAAATTATAGCTTATGCCTGATAAAAGCGAATGACTTGAAAAGTGTATTTTTGCCAACTTTTCATTAACTGATCCCAATGTTTTCTTTGCTTCCATTTGCAGCCAATTTTTGTTTGCCTCGTTCAGGAACAGGTTCAGTGGCCCAGAGACACTTTAATAAAATAATTGAATTTAAGTTGGATGTCAATTATCTATGATAAACGATGAAAGTAAAATAAATGTTTGTATATTCAAAAACGTCTGTCTGGAACCCAATATTATTTCCAACTTCTTTCTTCTCCCGTGACGTAGATCAGCGGAGAAGATGAAAAACATGTCCCTATTTTCCTTCACTACCAGATACTCAACACAGGAAAATAGCTGAGTCTCTGTACGTCACTGTGCATCCATCTTTCATAGAAAGTTATTTATATTTGTATCCAATATTTGACCAAAAAGTTAAAATCAAAACAAGTTTTCTAAATTCCTTTGAACTTCTGAGCATCTTCATCAACAATAATAACGCCTGCAATGGTTTTAAAATAGCGAACTGTCCCATGGGGCATGCTGGTGACAGTCACGTTATGTATGCGTATCGACATAAGACAGACAGGGACCAGATGGTGCAACGAACACTCGAAGTTACCTAGAGGCAACTATTAGTGAATTTATCGTCCATAGACACTCGTGTTTCAAGAACCGAGTCAAATATGTAAAGAGTGAAATGTATTTGTCAATCCCTAGACCTTGCAAAGAAATCCAGGGAAATCATTTTTGTTTCAAACAGCTACCGGGCTAAGCCCTGTTGCACACGTTTCACACACGGAGGACTTTCTCCTGGTCCAGACTCTGCGGCGCACTTACCATTGGAGCAGAACGGCCCTGTGTAGGCCGAGAAAGTGCAGTCACAGAAGAACCCACTGGGTTTCTCCCTGCACTTTCCACCGTTGCGGCACAGCTTCCCGTAGCTGCCGCAGTGCCCTCGGCAGCCGGGCTGCACGCCAGGAGTCACCATCGCTCGTTCTTCCAGATCCAGCGCCATCCCGTTCAACTGCAGGGACCGGATGCAGCCCAGGAATCCTCTCTGCCGCGTGGCGGTCCCACCTAGAAGGGAAACACTGCAAATGGAAACATGTTCCTGGGTGTTTTATTCAGGCTTTGAAGACCAAAGAAAACTGAAGTCGTAGAGAGAAGAGCAAAAGTGTGTGGCCTTACAGAGAGCAGCGGGCATTGGATGAGCAATTAAAATGCTGGAAACACAATTCATGACCAAGTTTAGACTTCCAAAGGATACAACATTGATTCAATATTTTCAGTGCATTTCAAAGATCAAAATAAAGGTCTAACGTTGCTTTCATTCAAAGTACCAGTGCAATGTACTGCAATTGTTACGTAGAAAAAGAAATTTTCTCGCAATCTTAAGTATATATCAATGAAATATTGAAACCTGCTCCTCTGTCCAATAGTTTTAACTTTGTAAGATCTATGAAGGAATCCCTTTTCAAACAATTTTTTTTTATTTCTGTAAAGTGAACAAATTTCATGTATTTCATATATACAGATTTAGGAGCACAGTGATCTCTCCTACCCTATGCCCCCTCCTGACCCTGCTCCCATCCTACCACCTCCTCCCTTTATATTCTTTCATTCAGTTTTTTACAATGACATACTTTCAGTTTATTTTATAGTCATAAGATTAACAACAGTATAGGCAATGGCTGTAAACAATAATCAATAGTTTTTCTAACTTGATCATTCACTGATCCGGTATTTTGGTTGTTGTCCATTCATCAAAAATGGTAACTGCACACCAGACTGTTGGCTTTGATCCTGGCATATTTCCCAGCGATTTTTTCTCTAAAGACTGGTCCAGTTATCTTTGTTTTATGCTAGGGGAAGAGTCTCCACAAAATTGAGAGTGTGATTGACATTTACTGAATTTATAGCTGATGTGCTCATACTCATCAAGGCACCCTTGATGAGCTTCACAGTGTCTGGGTGGTATCGGACCTCACTATCCCAAAGCAGAGGTCCTCAAAGTTGAGGTCACACCAGTATCACATGAGGAGCTTCCTAGAAATACAGCCTCGGGGGCTCACTCCAGACAATATCTATCCTGTGGTCCACAAAGGGGCTGTGAAAATAAACGGTCAACAAGCCCAGCCGGTGAGTCTTTCAAATGATCACTTGACTATCATGAGAGATTATGAGCCCTAGGTAGGTGGACAAAAACACCACCTTGTGTTCAGGAGTGCCATAAAAAATGCTTACAACTCAAGCAGGAAAACACTGCCCTATCCAAATTAAAGGGATGATTCTACTGGGGAGCGGTGAGATGGTTGTCGGGCATCTAATAAAACTGCTTCTTGAGCAGATGACGCCATCGCCACTTCCTCTGTATCCTATTTTCTCAAAACATATTCTCATCCTCCTCTCCCAATTCATTTCGCTGGCTCCACATCTAGCATTAATTTCTTGGGATTTTCTTATCCTCAGAGTTTAAACAGTTTTTTTTTTTTTAAATTTCAGAGCCAAAAATTTTCTAAAAAATCCCTAAAACAATAGGGTCTTGTCATCACATATCAAGATCTATGTTTCACTACCTCCCAGTGTCCATCTGCTGGAACACACATTCCCCATCAGTCAATTCTGTACCTCTAGCACACATACAATGTCTCACACAATAGAGCTGCACAGGAACCATCCATCCATCCTTCCATCCATCCATCCACTAAACCACATGACAGCGGAGGAGTTAGCTTTCTTGCTGGAGTTTGCACTGTATGTTGCATATGATGGAAGCTTAGGGCTTCCAGGGTTGATGAGAGGGCACCTTCTGACCCCCAGAGATATCTGGGTTCCTGATACCGAGGATCAAACTCAATGAACATGTGTGCGTAATATATTGACTATATATTTCTAGGTCCTGAAATATAGTGAAGTGGGGTCCAAAAGAATTCAAAAATTTCGGACTCATGGGCACTCATACTACTTAGAAGTCACGTTCATAGACTATCATAGTTTCTATCCAAATGGCTGTATTTCAATTTGTATACTCAAGTTTCTTCAGTTCACTCAATTTCTGCCTCTTCATGGGAGGATATGAAGGTCTCGAGGGAGCAGGTCATATCGCATCTTCCTAAATCCAGGGGTAATGTGGTGGTGAGACAGACATTTCAATTTCAGTTCCCATGGGCACAGCAGGGAAGGAGTTGATTTCCCTCCCAAAGTTTCAGAAGAGCCAGCAATCTCGTTTAATTCTTCCTCCATTTACTCAAGCTCCTATCATTGTCAAAGCCTCAGTTCTGCCCTTGTCCTCCCAACTCCTCTCCTTTGCTTTCCACATCAGAGCTGCCACTCACCTTAGCTTCATACCTCCCTGTTCTCCCACTGCTAATTCAACTCAATGAGCACCTAACAGCTTCAAGTCTCCAGCTGAGATACTTTCCTGCCTTTGCTGGAGTTCCCTTTCCTTGGTAAGGCTGTCTATAGTTTCAGCTTTAGCTCTGGCCTGGGACCCTCTTGAAGGAAGGGGACAGGTGCTGTGAAGTCAGGATTAGAGGATTATTCCTGGTGTATTTCATTTACTTCATATTAGAATATGTTACATCATGGGACATGTTCTATAGTATGCAATAGCACTAAGTCACTTTGCTATGCTTATATGCTGTGAAACAAACATATTCTAATATCAGCCTGTCAGTAACATTATAATAACCAAAATAGCTTAATAATAACCAAATCATTTGAGGTCCAACAGCTGGATACAATCCATTTGCACCTATTCTAATTTTTTCTCTCTTTTTTTTTGTTTTGTTTTGATGATAAGCTGGAGTTAAAGAGGTCAGGGACTGGCCCATAGGTTGGTTAGAAACAAAGACTCATTAGAAGCCACATGGAGCCTCTCACTCCCGGAAAGTCCCTCACCTCTCCACACCAAAATATGGTCCAAAAGGAGCAATCATGCCATTTCTCCTCCATCTCAGGTTATCTTTTGTTTGAACAACACTTTACTTCTCCGAGCTTTATTTAGCAGCTTTTTGTGGGCACTGTGTCTAACACCGGAGGTACAAATTTATTTGCAATTGATGTGCTCTCAAAGAGCTTACAGTCCAGGAATATGTTTAGACAGGAAAACTTGTGATGATCTCCCAGTTTTAATGGTAGAAGTAGAGACAAGGTGGTGAGAAAGGTCAGAGAGTGGGGTTATTAACATAAAAAATACATATGAATGTGCAAACTATGAGGGAATTCAAAAAGTTCATGGAAATAGAATAAAAATAAGTTATGTATGTGCAAAAATATAAAATTCACATGTAATTTTTCATAAACCTTTTGAAGACCCTTCCTATTGGCTTGAATAATGAGAAGAAAATCAATACCTTGATTTGTAAACAGGATTTCTTAATCCTGTACTTTCAAAAGAGCTAATGTTTACCAGATCAAATAGTTTTTTAAACTACACTTTAAAAGATCAGAAATCATGTCTAATTAAACAGTTGTGTCATGCATATGTAAAGGGCTTTCACTTGAGCATTAGGTTTTGAGCTAATAACTGTTTATTTTCAGGTGTAACTATTTTGAAAAAACATGGCTAATGTAAATAAGATTGGGCTTGAAAACTTAATTATAGATTCCAAAGCCTTTTCAGGGTTAGAGTACTTCCAATTAAAATGAGCTGCAGTTTGATTAATTGATTCTGGATGTTTCTGCTGAGCTATTATGTTTGGAACTGTCTTCCAATTAATTTTCTATCAATTTACCTGCCATGCTATATCAGATATAATGAATTCCGGAACTTCACAGACAACCGAGTAACTTGTGAAACAAATGCCTAACCTTTCTTTGTGATTGAGTATAACTGAATCTGTCCACTCACATAATGACACTGAGGTCCTACACCAGAGTAACGGCTAGGGTAGAGATTGAGTTGGCCTTCCTTTGTTGGCCCAACCCTTTCATCATGTTCATTATTCTCAGGAAGTTAGCCTAAGTGACAGATGTTATTGTCACAGAGTAGGAGCTGGCTCTTTCCTATGCCAATTTCCCACTATTTTTGTGGCAGGAAGACCTTTGAGAATAAACTTTGATTGTTTAGTGACAAATTCTTCATGTGCTGTGCATGAAAATTGTTGAGGATTAATTGAGAACTGTATAATTGGCCTTGTAGCCCTAGAGGAGGTAAGAAATCAAGCTCCCCATGTGTCTCTTTAAAGTTCAGAGTCATGGAGACTTTTCTGGCAGAGTAGAAGGGCTCTTCCTGACCTAGACACTGTATCAGAGTAACACAGGTAAGATCCCAGCCACAAATCAACTTAGCAGTGACTGGGCACGTGGGCTTCATAGAAGAGCAAGTCAAGATGTTGGAGGGAGAAAGCAGTATTGTCTACACCACATGTCAAACCATGAAGCCTGACCCTTGAGAGCCAGCTGGGAGAAGACTTCACCTTGCAGAAATGGTGTTAGTGCAAAAGGTTATGAGATGCGAAGTCCAGATCTACTTCTTCCAGGCAACACTCTTCCCTGGGCAATGTCTGGGAGGGGATGCCAAAGAAGACTGTCCTCTGTCACACGCAAAGAACAATGTTGGAAGAGGTCATTGTGAGCTGGCGCTGTGGCACGGTAGGTTAATCCTCAGCCTGCACACTGGTTCTAGCAGATGGAAGACCTTTCTCTCTGTCTCTCCCTCTCATTATCTGTAACTCTACCTACCAAATAAATAAATAAAGATCTTTAAAAAAAGAAGGAAAGGAAAGGAAAGGAAAGGAAAGGAAAGGAAAGGAAAGGAAAGGAAAGGAAAGGAAAGGAAAGGAAGAAAGGAAGGAAGGAAGGAAGGAAGGAAGGAAGGAAGGAAGGAAGAAAGAAAAAAAAAAGAAAGAAAGAAAGAAAGAAAGAAAGAAAGAAAGAAAAAGAAAGAGGTCATAGTACAGGCCACTGTGTCATAGGCAGAAAACTAGGTCACATTTTCCTGGGAAAAAAATTTGCCCTGGAAATAGAGACAGCAGACAAGACTGGAGCCATTTATATTTCTTATACATCATTTTCACAGCAGCTCTCTGGTTTGAAGCTACTGAGGCCTATTTTTAAGAGATGAACATTGGCAGTATTAGTTATAGCCTCCTGCCTCAAGAGATCCCATCTGAGTTCTGTCAGTAGTCACTAGGATTTACCTACTGGTCACTGAAAAGCACAGGGGGGCCTTCTAAGGCTAATCATGAAAAAGACACTTCAAGGAGGGAAGAAGAACATAATTAAAATAAATGATAGGATTCTCTTAAAGAGAAATGTGACCTTTATTGTACTGAATTGGTAATGGGGGAACACATTAACTACAAAAGAAAATTAGACTGAAATAGAAATTATTCAAACAGAAGGCTTTTGATATTCTCTTCCCATACTTATTTTAGCATATCAAAACCTGAAAGTTACAAAAAAGAAAACTCTGGAATATATTATAATTAGGAACTTCTGTTCATCAAAAGACACCATTAACATTATGAAAACACAATTAATTCACAGAGAGGTGGAAGATACATGAAATAAATTCATATGATAAAACTCATCCAATATACATAAAGAATTCTTTAGAACATTTTTAAGGAGACAATCTTGTAGACAGAAAATGAGCAACAGATTTGAACAGCCACTTCCTAAATGAGGAAATCCACATAGTCAATAGAGATAAGTCAGTATCACCTTTTGCTTAGCATTATGTTTATATCCTCAGAGTGCATAGTTCCAATACTATGTATACCTCCAATAGAAATAGAAGCATTAGGGGCCAGCATTGTGGTATAGTGAGTTTGGCCATGGCCTACCATGCTGGTACGCCATAGAGGCACCACTTGAAGTCCCAGGTGCTCCACTTTCCATCTGATGTATGCCTGCTAATGTGCCTGGAAAAGTACCAGATGATGGACCACATTCTTGGGCCCCTGAACCTTTGTGGGAGACCCAGAAAAAGCTCCTGGTTCCTGGCTTCAGCCTGGCATACCCTCAGCCTTTGCAGCCATTCGGGGAGTAAATCAGCAGATGGAAGATCTCTTTCCTTCTCTCTCTCTTTCTCTCTAGCTCTACCTTCCAAGTGAATAAAAATAAATCTTAAAAAGAAATATAAGCATTTGTTCACCCAAACAAACAGTACACAGATGCATCTGTAATATCTAATATTTGAAGATACTTAAATTTCCACTCACAGTAAATACATATATCACGGCCTGGTAGGTCCAATATGCTGAGAGTTCAACATTAACCTTTAGGTATGGCATTTAGAAATTGTGCACTGTAGATACTCAATAAATGTTTGTTGATGATTTGATGCCATTCAAATGCAAAGCAAGTGACTTCTAACTATGTCAGAGGTCCTGATTTCTCCTTCAGGTTCTAGTCACAAAATATTGAAATGGAGTTTGCCTCATTTAAAAACTTGTCAGTAGAAGAATTTAGACTGGAAACAAAAATTGCAGAGCTGGTTGAATGAAAATCAATTCAAGGCTAATTTAAGAAGCTTCTAGGGAAAATGCTGAGTTTACAAACCAAAATAGAAAATGACCACTGTCACATTTTGGCTCAAGAAGTGATTGATTCTTTTCTCTCTGTCATTTCCGTGGTTGGATGAGCCCCTGAATACGGCAGTGACTCTGGATACTGAGTTCTCAGTGGGAACAAGGTCAAGGGTACATGCTCAGTGCACTTGGCACTGCGTCTGTCACTGAGCTTATTTTGTCAACGTAATGAAGCGCAGTTCTGAATAGAGATATCTAAAGTCTGCAATGAAGCTCACACACCCAGACAAAGCAAGAGAATGTGAAAAGGAAGACCATGGCCAGCCCTGCAACCAAAGACAGCAATGGAGGAAGACGGGCTACAAACAAGGGAATCGGCCCTTTTTACGATGGGTAGCAATGTGATAGGACAGTTGGGATTATTTGGGGGAGGGGCTCTCCCATGAGAGCCACGTGAACTTCCTTCACTTATTCTTCCAAAGGCTTTTGCTGCTGATTCTCCTCCTCCTTTCCTTCACATGGCATCCTACAGCTTAGATTGGTTGAAGATAATCGTTCTGATACTTGGAACCACAGCAGTGGTGCAAAGTCTTCTGTTTCCTATTTCTTAGGTAGAGGCGAACACTACTGTGATCCCCGAAACTCCATTTATCATTTCCTTATTCCTATTTCAATTGTCATATAAAAGTGCTGTCCAATGGATCACACTTTTAAAAGTTCTGTTTATTTTTACTCAGAAATTGAAGCATTAATCTTGCCCCAGAGTCTCACCCTGAGGTGTGAACACATTTCATGACTGGTCTTTGGTGAAAAGCACCAAAGAGCAAGCAGAGGAGAAAAACACATCTCATCCTTCATAGGAGCCTCTTCCAAGCAATTACAAAACACATGAATCTCAAAGATACATAATAAACGCTATCAATGTAGACCATAAATGAGAAAGATAATATGTTTCAAGTCCAACATTAATCTGTAGTCAAATATTACAATGTTTTATTTGTAGGTTGCAGTGTTCAAGATAATATCTCAAATAAACATATTTTGTTATGTAATTGAAATTTCTAGTGTCTCATATCTCGAGTATCATCATATAATTTCTTGTTTGAGATACTCCCCAAGAAGTTTCTGCTAAACTTGTTTTATAAACAAGAGGTTCATTTTTGGTCAAAACTATTAAATGGTGAGATAGTAAAACAACCTGTCCTAGACTAAGAGCAACTTAGTTTCTCAGTTCTGTTCCATACTTACAAAGAAGCAATTTAAAATATTGACATCATCTGTCTCTGGATTTAAAACATTTTAATTAGAATAAAGTCAAGCTGAAACTTGCGGACTTATTTTCAAAATCACATTTACCTCATTCATTTGTCCTGAAATGCAAATATAAATGATCATCGTCATGCACTCTCAAAAATACTAATGAATTATAATTATTGCTAAGATGGACAAATGAGCTACAATTTAAACTCTTAAACTTGTAAGTAAGGGGAAGTAAATTGTCCTTTAAAATTCTAACCAGAAAATCAATTACATTGGAATAAAGAAGAGATTTCCATTCATCCATGGTATCCCTGGTTCTGGGGGCAGAAGACAACTTAATGCTGACATTGAGGGTATTAATATGTGAGGAAGGACTAGTGTTGTGGTGCAGTAGGTTAAGCCACTGCCTGCAACATTGGTATCCTATATGACTGCCAGTTTGAATCCCAGCTGCTCCACTTCCAATCTAGCTCCCTGATAATACACTGGGGAAAGCAGTGGAAGGTGGCCTAAGAGCTTGAGCACTTGGTTTGCACGGAGAGACCTGGCTGAAGTACCAGGCTCCTGGCTTTGGCCTGGCCCAGCCCCAACCACTGTGGACATTTGAGAAGTGAACCAGGAGATGCAAGATCTCTCCTCCCTCCCCTCCCATCCCCTCCCCCCTACCTCTTCTCTTCCCCCACCATCTTTGTGTGTGTGTGTGTGTGTATCTAACTCTGCCATTCCAAATAAATAAAAATAAATCTAAAAGAAATGAGGAAACAGTTTCCAAGAGCAGGGCTCTTCCACTAAGGCACGTATTGACATGTAACCTAGGAACAGAGGAGTTAAATCTGATGAAAGTGGCATTGGGGGCAGGCAGCGTCTCACTGAAGGAAGAGGTGCATACTCTCTGGTGATGCAGAAGCACCAGAGCCTTTCACAGTAATCGTATGGTTTGTGGTACCTATTCTGGACTGTGGGACCAGGTTTCAGCTTGAACCATGGCTGTGCATTAGGACAAAGACAGGACATAAGAAAAGCTGATACCAGATGAAATTGAAGCCTAGAAAACGATGTGATGAAACCAAAGACCTACAAAGAAAGCATCATGCCCCCAAGAGAATTACCATGGATAAGCAGTAAAACACGAACAGCACTAATCAATTTCTTAGCAAGTTATGCACCTCTAGATGTCAAATAGTCCCGCCCCTGTGTTCCAGCACCGCCCCTTGACCCACACCACCACAAGTCCCAGAAGGACCTTTGGCAGTGGCCAACGTCTACCTATTTGCCCCATCTTCTTCCTCAAGGCAGTAAGAAAGAACCTGAAAAATGGCAATTTGATTTTTTTTTTTTTATCTTTCATAATACAACCCAAGTGCCTCACCTTGGCCTTACCAAGTCCAGTGCATAATTCAGCGCTGTTCCCACCAGGCTTTCCCTCACATTGATTCCCTCTGGCCACATTAGTTCTCTCCTTATCCCCTGAATCCCTGAAGTTCCCTCCTAGCAGTCTGAGTGCGGTGCCTGGAATCCTTATTTCCGAGGTTCACCCAGTTCCCTCTTGCACTTTATGTGGCCTCTGCCCAAGCATTGAGACCCTCAGGGGGGACATCTCTGGCCACACTACTTGAAATACAAGCCCACAACTCCAACAGCCACCCGATACCCTACTCTGCCTTTTACTTGACAGCATGCATCAGTATCTGAAGATGCGTATCCATAGAAGTGTGTGTGCCCATGTGTTTTTATATGGATAAAACATACAAAGTTTTAACGTCTGTTTTGCTTTTATTATTGGCTGCTTCGTGTCTGAAATACAGTCAGAAAAGCAGAGAACTTCGTGGTCATAGTAAGTGCTTCATTAAATTAGCCCTAATTACCACCAATTTTTTTACGAGTTTTTCACCCACTGTGCTCCAATTCAGTGTAACTTTTTAATTATAATTTGTCTTTCATTGAGTTTCCCACAGGGGAAAAGTAACTTTATCTTGTAATGTTGTAAATAGATAAATTAGTATTTTGTTTTCTACGCATTGCTTTATTCTCTTGGTTGGGACCCTTTCCTGAGGAGGGTTCCACTCTGTAATAGAGGAAAAGGACAAGAACAAGCCCCTTAGGCTGCCTCTCAACAGCTAATGATCTGATCTGAGCAAGACTGGAGTCTACTCTGTCAGCATCACCATTGTAAGTCGTGTAAATTTACTCACAATTCCCTGTCAGTAGGAAGGAGGGAATTATATGATCAGATATTAACTATGAGGAAATGCAACTTTTTACGGAGAACTTTCTCTTTGCTTTTTCTTTTTGAATTGTGGCTGACTTTGACTTAGAAGTAATGAAGACTGCCACTTTAAAAAACAGTCAAGTACTATAACCACCTTTCAATCCAGACATGTTCGCAAATGTCCAAGGCCTAACCAAGTGCCTTGGTAGAGATGAAATCTCTCGGATCCTTATTAAAATCATGTTGCATGGGTGATGGCAAAAGAAGGAAGCCTGTTCTAAAACAGTTTTCTGATGTCATATTAGTACTTCATCACAACAGCCTGAAACCAAATGAAGGCCAGAACTCCTATCAGACAAAACGCAGTGGCTCCATCTCCACAAAGTTGAAATTCACACCAAGGATGAGAGGTCATTCGCAGGCAAAGTGCAGCATATTTCACTGAAAAATTCAAGGACTGGTTTGGCCCTCTCAATTTCCAAGAATAGCAAGGCTATTTCCCAGCTCCTGACAGATTTGAAATTGCCATAGCTTTTGTTGTGGCCATCTCTCATTTTTTGTAATTCAAGAAATATCTATGTCAATTTCCTCACTCTGCTTCTAGCGTGTTATTAAAAGAAAAGTTATATATTTCTTCTCATGTATTTTTTATTATTTCCATAGCCTTAAATAACGCAGTCGAGTGACCACAAAATCACGATTAGAGTGTCTACTGTAGTGCCTTACTCATGGAAGCTATTCATTAAATATTTATGGGATGAAAGAAAGAATAAATGATAAAAATAATGAATACATAAATTCATTGGAAATTTTAAATATGGCTTAGTCAAATATGTCACAAATAAGCTTCCTTCTTTGTACTGAGAGAGCACTAATAAGATGAGGCTGTTAGGTGATAGAATATGTCATAGAGATCTGATGAATTTTGTTCCAAATGTAACTCTTGAAAATGCTTAAAATACAATTTCTGATAATTCACCTTTTATCCTGCTTCTTGGAATCACTGAATTCTTATTAATATTACAGTGGATGCAAAGTGACCAAGTAAGAGATAATTCCCTCAATGCCTTGGCCTCTAAGTTCTGTATAGTAACTAGCAATGACATAAAGTAAAATACATATACACACGAGGATTCCACGGGCAAGGCTGTAAAGATGCGAATAATACAGAAAAAAAAGGAACACCATTCAGATGTAGATACAGAAACAGGTGATCAGAAGATATCAGAAAAGTGCTCAAGATGAACAGAAATGAGCAGAAATGGCTCTGTTCAAAGCAAAGAGTCTACACACTGTGCTCTGCTTTTCAAAAATTTTTCCTGCATTGGGCTGCTTTTGATGTAGCACTGTGGAAGGATTCATTGATTCGCATCAACTTAAATTAAAAGGAGGATTCCTCAAAATCCTGGAAGCATTTTAAGATAAATATTTCCAGTATAATATCAAAATCACTATGTAATAAACCAATCAACTAATCTGTAATATTAAAAATGCTGGTATGTAGGTTCAGGGATCAATGAAACATATATTTCAACCTCATTCATTAGGTAGATTTCTGAGTGCAAATCAACTCCTTGAGCCTGAGTTATCCCACCTGTAAAATACAGATACTACTCACTCACAGGGTGGTTGTGAGGAAGAAGTGTAACTTCTGGCACAGCCTG
Source organism: Lepus europaeus (assembly GCF_033115175.1). Taxonomy (NCBI): domain Eukaryota; kingdom Metazoa; phylum Chordata; class Mammalia; order Lagomorpha; family Leporidae; genus Lepus; species Lepus europaeus. The sequence continues at coordinate 61,993,928 of NC_084845.1, read as the reverse complement.
GAACATAAGTTCTTAAGAAATGGTGGTTTGGTGTCATTATCATTTTTCTACAATTGGCATTCTTTTATATTGTCCCATCCCACACTTAGACAATCACATGACCCATTGCCCCGGACAGGAACTTACCCACGAAAAGCTGGCTGTTCAGCTGCAAGAGGACATGCCCATCGGCCGGGGCCGGCTGGGTCTTTGGCGAGAGCTGATCCACTTGGATCGAAGCCTCTTTCATGTTCCTTTCAACTCTCACGTGGTGCCACTGGTTGTCGTTGAACTGGGTGGGCGACTGCACGGAGATTTCGAAAGGTCCATTCCCCACATCAAATGAAAAGGTCACGGCTGTGGGAGCTGGAAATGTGAGACACAAGGGTTGTTCGATGAGCTCATGTGGTGGAGAGCTGAGTTGTCATACGGTTAGCAATTGCCCCACAGCCTATGAACCATCACACATAAGGGCCATGGTTTGATAAAGAAGTGTTAATGCTGAAGGAGACAGGTTGAGTCAGATTTGAACACTGCTCAGTTTATGCATATACGGAAACATCCTTGCCACCTCCACAAAGGTAAACAATGTTTATGTATCCGTTTAAAATTTTTTCAGATGATAATGCTTTGAATTCTATGGAAAGAGGCAATGACATCAGTAAAGACATATATGTTCTTATGTGTGATGACATGGTAACATACATGCATATCTTTGGGAAAAATATATTTTAAAGAAATTCACCTTCCAAGTAAATTTTCATATTGATAAAGAATAAAGCTATTTAGTTAGGGCTGGAAAACTAAGAAGAACTTGGAATTTTATATAAAAGTAAATTATTACAGTGATTCAAAATTATGTCATTTAAAAGTAGACTCTTAATAGCAGCCTATATCAAAATAACAAGTGGCTGATTTGATTGTGATTAACTAGAAATTTTCTTAAAATTTTAATTAATTGAATTGCAAACTCTTCTGAAATTAGTTCTAAAGAACACCCATAACTTCCTCAAATTATCTCCTAGTAAATATTTTAATTTCTTACCAAAAGGATAATATAATATAGAATTTTAGTGAAAGGACATAATAAAGTAGTAGTTCAATTGACAAAGTAGAAACATAAGTATTTTAAAAATTAGTTAAAGGATTTACTATAACATCACAGAATCCCACAGTCTTCTCTGGGAAAACAGACTTACAGCGTAGTTCTATTCGAATAAAATCGGTAATCCCCAGGTTCTCTAAAAATACCCCAGATGAAGATGTTGTCTTAAAAAAGAAGGATACGTCCGCACTCAGCTCTCCATGGAAAGTAGGAAAATGAAGGTAAGAGGCCTCCGTGTTGAAGGAAGCTGAATTCCAAAATGACCCTGTTGAAAAGAAGAAGAAATTCAAAAATGAGAAAAGAAAAACAAAACTCGGGAAATAAAATGAATATCATCCCACATTTTCTATGTTTATAATGTCTACCATTAACAGCGTTACTCAGTTTTTACAAACTTGCTTCTTTTTTCTCTTAAGTCTGTAGTATACAAACACACGATTCGAGATTATAGAGGGATTGAGATCCTGGGTTCCTTTCAGCATTACAGAAGTGCTCTGTTATATTTTATATATGAAAAACCTCCTTAGACTAAACAGGATCCTCTGCTAAAGAGATCTTAAAGACAACTTCTAAACATTGTTTAATAGCCTAATATTTCATAATTTGAATTTTTAAAGACCCACTCTCTTTGAATAACAAAATCCAGGAAGAAGCTCGGTGTTTTTTGTTCTAACACACACAACTCACGGAGTCACACTCCCAACTTAGTATTTCCATTAATGGACATCAGGATTTTCTAAACTGATCCTGGCATTCTAAACATTCTCATCTAACTAGAGACCAAGACATAACTTACTCCGTCTCTGTCGATATGGTCAGGAAAATGCTCGTTTCATTCACAAACCCACTGGCTAAGCAGAAAATGTTTACAAGTTTGGGATATAAACAAAAAGATCTGAAAAATGTTGGGAAACCCAGGGTGCGCATTGTGATGCTGTTAAGCCTCTACTGGCAATGCCTGCATCCCCTATCAGAGTGCCAGTTGGAACCCTGGCTGCTCTACTTCCAAACGGGCTTCTTGTGAATGCACTCTGGGAGACAAAGTGCTTGAACCTTTGCCACCTGCGCCAGCGACCTGGATGGAGTTTCAGGCTCCCAGCTTTGACCTGGCCCAGCCCTGCTAGTTGTGCTCATTTGAGGAGGGAACCAGTGGATAGAAGACCTCTCTCTTTCTCTCTGCACTTCAAGTTCATGAAACTAAATAAAATTTGTAAAGATCTGTAGAGTCAAAGCCATTTAAAAAATTATGTAAGACATAAAGTTAATTATAATTTCTTTCCAAATACATATTATTTTATTTTTCCCATCTTAAAAAATGTTAGTGACGTTCCTTTTGAAAAAAAAAAATACCATGGGTCTTTCGTAGCAGGAAGTACGAAAAATGAAATCAAAAGCCAAGAGCGTGAGCTGGCAGAGTGGAGTTCCACCTGGCCATGTGACATTGATGAGGGGAGTTACCAGAAGAATGAACTATGCATGGCTGCCACCACCAGCAAGTCAAGAGCACAGCAAACATATACATAGCATTCTTGCTTGAAGCAGCTGTCTCCATGCACACCCCCAACACCGGACAAAACTCCCCTCTCTAAATTGCCTTCCTGGTACAAAGACGTATTGACCCTCTGGAGTTGTAAACAACAATTTCAAAACAACAGTTCATTATGAGAGCCAAGAACAGATACCCAGCTGGTTAAAAACCACTGATGTTGACTCTGCCTCTACATAGTCCTTGGATTTTAACTCATCTTCTGTAATTCTGAACCAATCGGTACTTAAATATATTCTGGGTGGTTTGTTTTTTTTTTTTTTTTTTTCTGTTTTTCTTTTGAACCTGATTCAAAAGTTAATTTTCAGCTAGGATAGGCACAATTTTGGAGAGGGATTTATTCAGCTGAGAATCTACTTTGAGGTGGCTTTTTGTTCTCTCCCACAGTCGAAAGAAACTAGATATTATCTAAGGCACATCAAGCCTATTTCTGATATCCATTTTACAGCTATTTCTTTGCTTAGACATTCTAATCTCTAGGCAAGAATACAAGAAAACACAAAATACCAAGTCCACAATGAACACATCTGTCTTCTCCAAAGTTATTAGCTGACCCACTTTTAGAAGGAATTGGACGCCTTTCTTTTGAAACATTATATATGAAAATTAAGCTAAGTCTAAAAACTAGGGGATACTAAGTGTCACTTGTGTGATTAGAACAGGAACGTTCCTAATTAAACACTTAAATTAGATACTATCATCTTTAAGTACAACATTTCACGTGTTTCATATTAAAACTAACTCAATAAAGCATCACGCAGAAGGCTTCGTGGAACTGGCTGAAACCGGGAAACAACTCTTTGAACTGCTGCTCTCTGTACAATGAATGCTTCCACAGTAATGAAAGCATTGTTACTTTAGGTAGTGAAAACACTCTCACACATGTAATAACATCTATGCTGTTTAGCTAGCCAACTTTATTTTACAGTTCCACGGCAGAGAGAAAATGAAGTAAAGACTTTTCTTGAATTGCGGCTAATTTGACAGAATTTTAGGGCCTGCACGGTCTCAGAGGGAGGAAGAGGCAGAGCAGAGCTCCACGGGCAACAGCAGAAGGCAGTGCAGGTCTTCAGTAGAGCGGGTTCCGTGGATAAGGTAGGTAAAACACCCCAAGCTACACCAGGGGCAGAACTGAAGGCAGGACTGTGCTGTGGGCTTAGTGAGCAAAGACGCCACCTGCATCCCATATGGGCACAGGTTCCAGCCCTGGCTGCTGCACTTCTGATCCAGCACTCTGCTATGGACTGGGAAAGCAGTGGAAGATGGCCCAACTCCTTGGGCCCCTGAACCCATGTGGGAGACCCGGAGGAAGCTCCTGGCTCCTGGTTTCGGATAGGCCCAGCTCCAGCCAATGCAGCCATTTGGGGAGTGAACCAGCAGATGGAAGAATTTTCTCTCTGTCTCTCTGTAACTCGGTCTTTCAAATAAATAAATAAATCTTAAAAAAGACAAATTCACATCAGGGGAATCAGGTGCCCTGTTATTATCCCAACAAAAACCAACCATGGCGGATTATTCTAACTAATGAGTAATCAATAAAATCATAATCAGCATATATTCTTTAATTAAATTCAATGCGGGTACTACAAGTTTGAAATTCCTTTGGGACTGCTTCCAGAATTAAAAAAAAAAAATTATACAACAGGATCCACATAGTTATCCACATGGTAGAAGAAGATGTACTGACTATTTAATTCCATATATAATATAAAAAACAAAAACCCCAATTTGGGAAAGCTAATATAGTTTTCAGTTAAAATTATAAGTGCTTTTTAAAAAAATTGTTAAAGTTTTATTTAGCTCATTGATAGAATAGCCATCCTAACAGATTTGCAGAGACAGAAGGTAGGTTAGTGGTTTCCTAGGGTTGGGCAGACAGACATGGCCATTGAGGAAGAGTGGTTACTACAGTCTTACCATAAAGTAAATGTTAAAAATATATTGAAATGTTGATGAGCAACATTACAGCAGCAAATGCATCTTCCAAATTGTTATAAACCACTGGAAGTCAACAGGAAAATACAGATTTTAGCAGAAATAGTTTTCTTTTTTATTTATATAAAGGGAACAAATTTCATGTATTACACAAACACAGTTCTAAGAACATAATGATACTTCCCGTCCTGCCCCACCTCCTTCCCTTAGTACCATATTTTTCATTTCATATTTTTCTTTTAATATTTGCAATGACATAATTTCAATATACTTTATAATCACCACCTTCATCCTCCATGAAATAAAGAATTCAACAAGTAGTGAGCAGAAAAACCGGTGTTCTTTGGGAGTGTAGACAAGAGCTATGAACAACAAGGAAATCTCAGAATGTCAACCATCACTCATATACATTACTTTTTTCTACCCTATATATCAGTTACCACAAATCAGAGAAAACACATGATATTCGTCTTTTTAGGACTGGCTTAGAAAGATTAATTACATGCTACATTATCAGAACATGAAAGCCAATGTATTGGTTTTATAATTCACTGCTTTCTCTTTTCAGCACTTCCATTCTTGTTTTCAACCATTTATGAACCTCAACAGGAGTCAATACCAGCAAAATAAAAATGAAATCTGGTGGGAAATAATTAGTTTGTGCATTGTGTATCAGAATAAAAGACAACAAAGCTGTTGCCAGCTGTTTTCATAGAGCAAACGGTCCCCTACCCCACAGACACACACTCAGTAAGGTTGGGGTGGCAAACAGAAGTAAAATCTCATCTTTTGAAGGCAGAACAACAGGTGTTACTATATTCAAAGGATTTTACAATCTGTGAAGGGGCCATTTCTTGTCATTATTCTTATATTAGTTTTGTGCAAAAACTGTTTTGACAGTAACAGCTATTGCACGGATTATGTGTCTATGCAAACATAGTCAAACTTACAATTTTATTTTAGAAGAAGATAGAAATACAGAATTTTGGAGCAGATATCCAATCACATTTAGCCTAGATGTAAGATGATAGAATTTGAGTCTGGGTTTCCCAGGGAAAAAAAGGTTCAACCGTCAGAAGACAAGTTTTGAGAAATCTAGCTTTTTCAAATGACACCAAAACTGTCATTCTTAGTTTGAAGAAAACTAAATCAGCAGCTGTTGAATAAGAGCTTTTCACTAACTATACACTAAAAACAACCATGATTCCATTGTTTATATAAAGTCAAAAGTAATTCAATACTCATATTATACTCTTTTTAAAAAGTTTTGACATACATTAGACTATAAAGAAGGCATTTTAGGAGTGAACCAGCCAACGGAAGTCTGATATCTCCCTCCCTGACCCCCCCACTCCCCACCCTCCCACTCCACATTTCAAATAAAAAAAAAAAACCATATAAAACAAAAACAAACATTTTTAAAAATAAGCAACAAGACACAGCTATAATTTAGCGCATTGCAGTCCATTAGCAAGTTGGCACCTTGCACTTTTTTTCAGGCACAGATAATACTTTTGTACAGACATCTTCAAAAAGTTCATGGGTGAGCAGAGCTGGTAGGCTCCAAATGCAAAGATATGGAAATGCTAATTGCCTGATTTGATCAGTTATTCTGTATATGTGTGATGAAATAATGCATTATACCCCATAAAATACAAAACTATTACATGGTAATCAAAAATTTTAAAAATAGAAAAATGTATTTAAAGATATTAAGGGTATTTGGCACAGTAGTTAAGATGCGGCCTGGGATGCTTGTGTCCTGTACTAAAGTGACTGGGTTCAAGTCCTGCTCCCACATGATTCCACAGCTACCTTCTAATGTGCATCTTTAGATGCAGAAGATGATGGCTCAATTTGCTGAGTCCTTGCCATGGACACAGGAGACCCGGACTATGTTCCCAGCTCCTGGTTTAATCCTGGTCCTGTCCTGGTAATCGTGGGCACTTAGGGAGTGAATGAACAGACAGGAGAATCTCAATCTCAGTCTCTCTCTCTCTCTCTCTTTTTCTCTTTCTCTGTCTGCCTTTCAAATAAATAGAGATAAATAAATTTTTGAAAAGATAAAAGCCAGAATTATTTTTAAAAAATATTTTTAAAAACTTATAAAGAAATATTAACTTTTTCAGGTACCCTCATTAATTAATTATATAAAGTAATTCATTAGATCATAATTGAAAATAAAAATTAGTGTATTATTCATAATGAAATACTCATTGGCTAATAACTCCTCGATTTAGGACTTAATTACAAATTCTTAAATGCTATTGTGTACAAATAGATACTTTATGTAAATATGTAATGGATAAACCATAATACCTAATGTGAACACTAAACGTGGCTATGTCATCACATTATATGCATGTTTCCCTAACACCTTCACTGTCCCACAGCTTTTTTTAAAAGATTTATTTTATTTATTTGAGAGGTAGAGTTACAGAAAAGGAGAGATTTTCTATCCACTAGTTCACTCCCCAAATGGCTGCAATGGCCAGAGGTGGGAAGATCCAAAGCCAGGAGCCAGAAGAAGCTTCTTCCAGGTTTCCCATGTGGGTCAGGGGCCCAAGGACTTGCGCCATCTTCTACTGGTTTCTCAAGCCATAGCAGAGAGCTGGATCAGAAGAGGAGCAGCTGGGACTCGAACCGGTGCCCATATGGGATGCAGGCACAGTAAGCGGTGGCTTTACCTGCCACATCACAGCACCGGCCCTGTGCCATACTCTGAGAAGATTGATACCCTCCCTCTGTCCACACACATAGCTTCCCATTTACGACAGGTGAACTTCCTGAATCACCAGGCTTCACTTTCTATAAGCTCCCAGGACCACACCTGTTCACCCGCTGACATCAGCCCCTAAGTTCTACATCCTCTCCTGCTACCATCGATCAGCTGCCCCCACTCCCACAGTTCATTCCCTGACTCTCCTATCAGCACGATATGCTACTAATTCTCCCACCTTAGTCTCATAACCCTACTTTCTTTCCATCCACCACCAAATTTCTCCACTTGTCATCCTCTCAATGTTTCTGAAACCTGTTTCAGCTCTTGCCAAAACATCCCATGACCAAGGTCAGCAATGACCCCCACAGGGCCAAGTTCAATGATCAGGTCTCAGTCCTCACTGTACTTTCTCATGTTTTAAAATTAGCTTTTATGTTTAATAATCTTTTATTTATGCAAGGCAAACAAATTTCACGTCTTCCATATATATTTAGGAACATAGTGATTCTTCCAACCCTAGCCTACCTCCTCCTTCCTTTTTATTCTTTCTTTTAATTTTTACAATAACACACTTTCAGTTTATTTTATAGTCATAAGATTAACCCTCCACTAAGTAAAAAATTCAACAAAGAAAAAAAAGAAGAAAAAAAATCCTGTGACAAGGGCTGTAAACAATAATCAAATCTCAAAATGTCAATTTCTCTCATATACATTTTTTGTACTCTATTAGCACAGATCAGGAAAGACATATATTTGTCTTCTTAGGCATGGGTTATTTCACCAAGTATAATGGTTTCCTGTTACATCCAGAGTTGATTGTTCTCTCCTCCTAGAAATACCTATTTTCACTATAGCCCAGGACAGCCACACTTTCTGCCTTCCTTATCCGTGGTATAATTCTCTGTCTCCTTCCTTGTCCTCACCTCCTCAGCTTTACAGCATTGGAATGTCTCAGAGCCCCATTTGTACAGTTCTCCATCCACAATAACTCCTGGTCTGTCTTGTTGTTTTAAATATAACTACATCAATATACACCTGAAGCCTGGCACTTCACCCTGACAACTCCACATCTCTACCCAAACGTGGAACAGCACTTCTACCTGAATATGCACAGAAACTGACCTCCCTTTATCCCCTTGCAAGTCCTTGAGCCCATCCCAATCAATGCCATTTCTACCCCTTGAATTGATTCTTGGACCAAACATCTCAGTGTCTTTCTCAACTCTTCCTTTTACAGCCAACATAAATTCATCAGTAAATCTTGTTTGTTCTCCTTTTAAGCTACACCCATTCCACAATTCTTACCCTTGCACCCACCATAATCCAAGCCACCATAATCTTTCAGCTGGGTTGGTTATTTGCTCTCACAAATGTTCTTGCTTTGGCCTTGTCCTTCTCAATCTCACTCAAATACAAGCTGTATCACACCAGTCCTCTACTCAAAACTCTCTAGTATTCTCCAATCACAATCAGATGAACAGATAAAGACTTTGCAAAAGCTTCCGTGATCTGCCTGGTAGGTTCCTTTCTGAGGTCTACTATTCTCTGCCTCTTCACTCAACTCCAAACACTTTGATCATTTGGCTGTTCCATGAACATACTATTTACTGTCCATCTCTGTGTGGTGTTTCTGGCTTTTCTTTTGTGGTTTCAAGGAGATAAACATGGCTTGCTGTTTGATTTCATTTAGATCTTTCTAGAATTACCACCTTCCAAGGGAGTCTTTAATGACCATCCTTTTTAAACTGACTCACTCCTCCTTCAACTCTATTTTGTCACAGTTCTGACCCAGCTTCCTGCTAATGTTCCTGAAAGGTAGCAGATGATGGCCAAAATGTTTCAGTCCCCATCACCCATTTGGGAGACTTGGCTGGAGTTCTTGGTTCCTGGCCTCAACCTGGCCTAATCCCAGTTTTGCATGGGGGCATTTGGGGACATGAACCAGTGGATGGAAGGTCTCTGTCTCTCCTTCTCTGTCATTTGGTCTTTCCAACAAACAAACTAATTTTTTAATTTAAAAAAAGAAAGAAAGGTTGGAGTAATTCCAACTTGATTATATAAGTCCACTCATATTTTTTTGTTAAGTCAGTGGGCAGAATTAAAACAGTGAAGGAGAGAGGAGGGGAGAGAAGAAGAGGTGATAAGAAGGTGATTAACCTTAGGAAAATTAAAGAAAGAAAGCCCAGTGAGATGAAACAAAACACAAAGTAAATAAAATAATTCCTAACAGTGGAGGCTCATCAGGCACGGGAGAGCTCACGGAACTGTATTATCTTATTATCTGTTCAAATGCAATTGATTCTCACTTCCTTTAAGTAGTTCATATGTAGTCAGCCAAATAGAAGAAAACACTGTCAAACGGGAGAGAAAAGAACCAAATCATTGATCAATAGCTTCTTTCAGAGTAAGAGTCTAATTTCTATAGTTATTTACTGCCTACCTGCACCTTTGATTATTTAACACATGCTAGGCGTCTGTGATTTCTCAAACAGCTGTACTAGTCAATGCTGGAGAATGAAGAAACTAATTTTAGTGACTCGATAATTTCTCAGAATAAGAAACTTAGAACAATCTTCTCTCACTCTGTGGGTTTTAGGAGCACGTTGACAAACACTAAATTTCAATACAACAAATTAACAGAAAAGAATGTACTAAATAAAGTAGACTGAAACATTCGAAGTTAAGCATACTGCCTTGTTCACATAAATGTACTGAGAACAGACATTTAGATCATGGTTACAACAACTCTTTTAACATCTTATAAAATGTATACACACTTCTTAACATATTACACCTATTACAGGAAAAAAATAACGCTCAATGCACAACCCTCAAATACATCCTTATTTAACTATGGGCCTTTAAGGATAATTATTCCTTCAAGTACTAAGAAAAAGCAAGTCACCCAAAGGTGTAGAAAGCAGATTTTTTACAGCATTCAATACCCAAAGATAAAGGAGCACTCCCCCTGAACCTGAGAGGCAAAGAAAATGTTTCCAGCCTAGTTTATTTTCCAAGTGTTGAAAAGCAACAGGCAGCCATGCTCAGTCCGCAAGAACCCTGAGTGAAAGCTGAAAGAGCCCTTTTGGGGGAAAGAAATTAAAAAACAAAACCATTTCATTATGCACCATCACCATCCACAAAGACATCTAGAAAAGCTGCGGAACATCAGATGATGGAATCCCTCAGTGAAGACAAAAACAGGACAAAAATGTGCAAACTGGCAAAGGTCACAGAGTGGGACCCAAGAATGTCAGTCGTTCCTATACAGGTAAAACATGGGGTTCCTGCACAACCCCAAAAGTCCACCCCTGGGCATGCACTCCAGAGAAATGAAAACCTCTGCCCCTGCCCCCTCACACACAAAGACAGACATACACACACACACACACACCAGGATGTGCATAGAAGTCGCAATCAAAAGTGAAAGCAGCCCAAACATCCATCAACTGCAGTGTACCAATATAATAGAGTTATTCATTTATAGAGAAGATTGAAATATTTATTTATGCATCATCATGCAAGAACCTTGGCAATACTAGGCCAGGTGAAAGGAACCAACCTTGAAAGACCACATATGTTATGCTCTCGTCTGTGTGAAATCTGCAGAATAAGCAAACCTATAGAGCTGGAGAGTAGATGGTGGTCACTCACAGCTGGAGTGGGGGTGGGGAACGGGAGAGCATCTGATCATTGGGGAAAGATTTGTACTGGGGGTTATGAAAATGATTTCAAATGCACTAAAACGAAGAAGTTTACTACAATCACATTAAGCTATACAATTTGAGAGAGTTCATTGTAAGGCCCGTGAATTCTACCTTAATAAAGCTGTTATTCAACACCAAAACCAGTACACAGGTAAACCAACTGCGCTTGTTTGGAAATCCCAAAGCGAACAGGTTTCTCAAGCACCTGAGAACCCAGGAAACTACACACTCATGGGTGGTTCTAGAGGGGAAAATATTGGAAAACATTAACTACCTGACAACAAAAACAAGAACAAATCAAAACTAAAAACATTCAAGAATGAGATCACCAATAATTGAACAAGTAGCCTGCATTTAAAAATCAACAACTATATGAACAAAATCATCTAAAGCAAAAATTGAGAGGACAGAAAAGAGAGAGAACAAACGAATGCTAATCATCTCTTTTATCACCGTAAATAGATATGGCCTGAAACCTAAATTTTTAGCATAAAATTCAGTGGCTCTGTAATCTTAAAATTTTCATGATTTCTTTTTTATATTTAGCAGGATCATACAAGTTGAAAATATATTTGTTAGATACAGAAATAATATAAAGCAATTCCAATGGCTTTACTTTTTTATTCTGTATCAATTTTAATTAATAAAGATTTACAGATTCATTTCTAAATCTCTTTTTTCTATTCTATCATCCGCAGCAGTGGGGTTCTCAAACTGGAGCAATTCTGTACCCCAGAAATACAAGAGGGCTTTGAAAAGTGCATGGAAGTTTCAAACTACCTTTTAATTCCATTTCCATGAACTTTTGAAGCCCTTCAACTTAGACAACATTTGGAGACATATTTGGTTGTCCTAATTAGAGGAAAGGGTTACTGGTGTCTATTGGGTAAATCCCATAATGCTTCTTGATGCTTCTGACACATAGGACAGCCCCCAACTGCAGTAAAGAATTATTGACACAAGAGGTCAAGAGTGGTAAAGCTAGGGAGCCCTGCTTCAGAAAGATGTAGCAATACCTGGAATGAAACTTGCCCGGTATCCATCAATATCTCTGACTCATGATTCTTGGTGATTTTTGTACTCTTTTCTTTGTCATTTCCCTCTGGCTTGAAAAATATGCAATATATCAGTATGTCACTAGTATTTAATACTTATAACAATTAATTCAAGGTAGGTACCCAATGTTTATGAAAGTGTCACAATGAAGTCACTCATAGGACCACATGTTGAGTGAAATAAGCCAGACCCAGAAAGACGAATACCCTATGTTCTCCTTTACGTGTGAGAGTTAAATTTAAGTAAGAAAAGAAAGAAATGTCTGTGTGTTAGTATCACACAAACATAGTTTTCTAAAACTTTGCTTTATGCCTTTGTCCAATCAGTGGTTAAGAATGTTACACTACTATAGGTTTAATGATCTGTGATTACTTTAAATTTACTGTATTATGGGAGAAGTGGTCATTTTTCCATTCAATTATTGTTTATAGCCATTGTATATATTCCTACTAAACCAGAGTTTCTTGCTTTTTATTTGTTAAATTTCTTATTTGGTAGAATATTAAATTTTTATTGTAATATAAATTTAAAATGTTATCTCAACAACTAAAAAAAAAAAGACAGAAAGAAAGGGAAAAGAAAGAAGGCTGTGGAGAGAGGGGGAAGGAGGAAGGGAATATCATTATGTTCTTAGAATTGTATCTACAACTCACATTGAAGCTGTTAAAAACTCATTATAAATTAAAACAATAGAAAAAATGAATTCAAGCTTTGTATGCATGTGTACAAAATCAGCACAATAGTATGGGTTTCTAGTCCCAAAATGGAAGTGTTTTAATGTCTTCAAATAATTTTTGTTCCCTCACATTTCTAAAATGTTTCAAATATCAGTTATTCGTTACTAATGAATGCTTTTCCAAATTAACAAAAAGATAAAACAAGAACCAGTGTTGTTGCACAGCAAACAATTAAGCCAACACCCCTGCAACACCAGCATCCCATATGGGTGCTGGTTTGAATCCCAGTTTCTCTACTTCTTTATCCAGCTCCCTGCTTTCGTGCCTGGGAGAGCAGCAGAAGATGGCCCAAGAGATTGGGCCCTATCACACATATGGAAGATCAGATGGAGTTCCAAGTTCCTGGTTTTAGCATGGTCCAAACCTGACCATTGGGGCCATCTGGGGAGTTAACCAGTGTCTGAAAGATCTCTCTCTCTCTTATCTCTCTCTCTCTCTCTCTCTCTCTCTCTCTCTCTCTCTCTCTCTCTCTAACTCTGCCTTTCAAACAAATAAATCTTTGAAAAATAAAAACAAAACAAAATGTATCATAAAATATTCTTTTTATAAGAAACAAAGTATCTTAGTTTTATGAAAGATCTGTATTAATAAGAATGAAATGTGGCCAGCACCACGGCTCAATAGTCTAATCCTCCACCTGCGGCGCCGGCACACCAGGTTCTAGTCCCGGTCAGGGCACCGGATTCTGTCCCGGTCGCCCCTCTTCCAGGCCAGCTCTCTGCTGTGGCCCGGGAGTGCAGTGGAGGATGGCCCAAGTGCTTGGGCCCTGCACCCGCATGGGAGACCAGGAGAAGCACCTGGCTCCTGGCTTCGGATCAGCGCAGCACAGTGTATCAGCCGTAGTGGCCATTGGAGGGTGAACCAATGGAAGGAAGACCTTTCTCTCTGTCTCTCTCTCTTGCTTTCTAACTCTGCCTGTCAAAAAAAGAAAAAAACATATCATTATTTGAAAATACCTTTTCTACCACAAGCTGAGGTGTATTAATGACTCAGATGGTACTAAATACTCTTTAACTCTTTGCATTTTTAAAAATCAAAATCAGTTTTCAATATAATATAAATTGCTTTCTAAAAGTATATTTCTACTTATCATTTAACTGTTTATACAATCAAAAACTTATTCTAGTCTCTACCCAATAATTCGCAAGCTATAAGTTCTTTGTATATAATGGAGCATCCTCTTTGTTGATTATCTGTCATGTCATAGGCAATGCACTAAGTACCAGGACCACAAGAATAAATGAGCAATGGACTATGCTCTGACAGGGTCCTACAATAATTAAAAGTCAGTGTGAGAAACACATCTCTGTGTATTCAAAAATCTATGCATGGATTGCAATCTTTTTGCACCAAAAATAAACTTATGTTTTAAGTCCATTTTCCATGAATTTATTGAAGACTCCTCCTGTCCGTTGAACACTTTGTGAGTGCAGAGATCTATAGAAGTCTTTGTGGAGGAAGAATTTTAATCTAAATGTGAAAAGATTTAATGTGGGGACATGAAGACCAAGGAGAGTGAGTGAAGAACGGAAGCCAGACGCTCTCACTGTTTAAGAATCCTCTCCATGTTGTAAGACTCATACAATAGTGCAAGGTCCTCCTAGGTATCTTCCTGCCACATGTCAAAAAACAATAATAAACAAAACATTTAGTCCTATGTGTCATCAGTGCCTTCTGTTCTTTCTCCCTAGCACATGTGGAGATATCTGAAGATATAAAACTACAGTCAGTTCTCCTGGGGCCCTACCGCTGCATCACTGGTCTACTTCGGACCCAAACCAATAGCTCACCTGGAGCCGTGACTCTTAAACTACCTGTAGAGAACATGCTTTTCCTTCTTCCCAATTCACCATAAACTGATGTTTATGTAAAAATGTAATAAAAATAAACAGCTAGAAAAATGGAAGGAGGAAAACAAAGGCATAGAGAATACCATTCCCCTGTCTGGTTTTTATGACCATTGTGGTCAACACACACAAACTACTCTCCCAGTTGACATAAATCACTACAAAAGGATCTCTGGTTTTCTGTACTAACCTCAGCGTGGATGGTAACAGATGTTGAACACTGTCCTGGGCCAGTGCTGAACAGAGCAGTCCTGAACAGAGCAGTCCTGGACCACCACCAGCATCAGCAGCAACATCTGGAAGCTTGACAGAACTGCTCCTTTCTCCCACACCCCCTGAATCAAAATCCCTGGGGATAAGCAGCAGCATCCAGACTATCACAAGCTCTCAGGAGAGTCAATGCCTGCTGAAGTAAAGAAATTGCTGGTCTAGGAGACTTCTGATAGTACGTCGAAAATAAGGATGTTCCCATAGTCCCGGGAGACAGGAAAGTGCATGTACGTGTGCGAGCTGTCTTACTACTAACTTCCTACAAGCTTCCTACTAACTGATACACTCCATTGATTCTTTCCACCAACCCCTTTACATCTGAAATTGGTGAAAGTCAGAAATATATTTAGGAGGATTCCAGAGGTGTTCTGGAGAATTGGATAAAACCCATGTTAGGGAAACCTTTACCATTTTATGAGTTTACTTTGGGGATTTTTATAACCCAATTATTTAAAATAAGCAACCATAACTATTCATAGTAGAACTTTGCTTTTTTCTTTTCCTTTTTTGGTTTTTAATCAGGTGCATTGAAGGATAATTTGCATAGAGTAACACAGAGTCATTCTTATCTGTAGTTCTAGGAATTTTGACAAATGCATAAAGCCACAAAACCACCATCACATTCAAAATGTAGAACATTTCCTTTATCTGACAAAAGCTCCCTTGTGCCTCTTTGTAGAATTCCTCTCACCTTCAAGTCCTTGTAACAGAGATCCTTCTTCTGTTCCTATGATTTTGACTTTTCTAGAATATCTTAGAAATGGACTTATTCAAAGCACTTAGCCGTTTGAGTCTGGCTTTTTTTCAGCTGGCATGATGCGACAGGTTCATCCACACTGTTGCCTATATCGATATATCAATATGCATAATAGTATTCATTGAGTGAACCACAGTCAAAGGGGATGAACAGGCATTCACTAGTTGGTAGACACTGGGGGCTTTACAGTTTTGGGAGAGTAAAGCCAATTTAAACATTTGCATAAAGATTTTTCATTTCTCCTGAGTACAAAGCTCACAGAGGAAGTGCTGTGTTATATGGTAAGCATGCATTTAACAATATAAGCAGCTGTCTATAAATTGTTTCCCAAAGTGGTGTGCCATTTTGTGTTTGCAGCAGGAATGTCCTACAAATGTCCCTGTGTCCTCCAACCTAATCAGCCTTTGGTATAGAGAGGTTTTTGTTACTTTTTTAGATTCAGCCATTCCAACAGTTGAATAATTGGTATCTCTTTATGGTATTATTTCACATTGCCCTAATGGCTAACAGTGTCAAAGATTTTTTGATGGGCTTCTGTGAAATATGTTTTCTCTGACAAAATACATGTGCAAATCTCCTGTCCATTTGCTAATCTGATTATTATTATTATTTCACTTTGAGTTATTTATATACATTCTAGATCTTAGCATTTAAAAAACAGGTATTTTTCAAATATTTTCTCCCAGTGATTTTTCTTTTCATCTTCTTGACAGTATCATCCTAAAAGTAGAAGTTTTTAATTTTGTTGAAACCTAATTTATTTATTTTATTTTATTTTATTTTTTATTTATTTATTTATTTATTTTTTGACAGGCAGAGTGGACAGTGAGAGAGAGAGAGAGAGACAGAGAGAAAGGTCTTCCTTTGCCGTTGGTTCACCCTCCAATGGCCGCCGCGGTAGTGCACTGCGGCCGGCGCACCGCGCTGATCCGATGGCAGGAGCCAGGTGCTTATCCTGGTCTCCCATGGGGTTCAGAGCCCAAACACTTGGGCCATCCTCCACTGCACTACCTGGCCACAGCAGAGAGCTGGCCTGGAAGAGGGGCAACTGGGACAGGATCGGTGCCCCGACCGGGACTAGAACCTGGTGTGCCGGCGCCACAAGGCGGAGGATTAGCCTGTTGAGCCACGGCGCCGGCCCGAAACCTAATTTATTATTTTTTAAATGGATTGTGCTTTTAGTATTGATTCTGAGAAATTTATGCTCAATCCAAGGCCATTTTCTCCTATATTTTGTGAGATGTTTCATAGTTTGAGGTTTTACATTTAAACTCAGAATAAATCTTGTTAAATTTTGCAACTACTATGAAGCCTGAGTTTAAATTTTGCAGCTACGATGGAGCTTGAGTTGAGATTGTTTTTTTTCCCTAATGGGTTCTAATTATTCCAGCATGGTTGTTTAGAAAGGACCACCTTTCAACCATTGGATTGCCTTGGCAGCTCTGTCAAATCAATCAACCATGTATTTCTAGGCTCTCTTTTCTATTCCATTAATCTAATTGTTTGCTTTGATGCCAATATCACATGGAATACTGAGATTTTATAATGTGTCTCTTTTATTTCATTTTTAAAAGATTTATTTATTTGAAAGGCAGAGTTACAGAGAGATGGAGAAGGAGAGGCAGAAAGAGACATCTTCCATCTGCTGGTTCACTCCCCAGATGGCCACAATTGTTACAGGTGGGCCAGTCGAAAACCAGGAGCCAGGGGCTTCTTCCAGGTCTCCCATATGGGTGCAGGGGCCCAATCACTTGGGCCATCTTTCATTGCTTTCCAGGAGAATTAACATGGAACTGGATCAGAAGTGGAGAAGCTGGGACTTCAACCAGCACCCATATGGGATGCTGGAATCAAAGGTAGAGGCCTTACTTGCTACACCACAATGCTGGCCCCTACAATAAATCTTAATGTCAGGTAATATAAGTCTCAAACTTTGTTTTTATTTCTCAAATATTTTATCTGTTGCAGTTTTATTTCCTGTAAACATTTTAGAATAAGTTTTCCAACTTATATTTTAAAAAATTCTTGTTGAGGCCGGTGCCACAGCTCAATAGGCTAATCCTCTGCCTTGCGGCATCGGCACACTGGGTTCTAGACCCGGTCAGGGCGCCGAATTCTGTCCCGGTTGCCCCTCTTCCAGGCCAGCTCTCTGCTATGACCCGGGAGTGCAGTGGAGGATAGCCCAAGTGCTTGGGCCCTACACCCGCATGGGAGACCAGGAGAAGCACCTGGCTCCTGGCTTTGGATCAGCGTGGTGTGCCAGCTGCAGTGCACCACCCACGGTGGCCATTGGAGGGTGAACCAATGGCAAAGGAAGACCTTTCTCTCTGTCTCTCTCTCTCTCTCAGTGTCCACTCTGCCTGTCAAAACAAACAAACAAACAAAAAAACAAAAAAAACCTTGTTGATTAGATTAAGATGGCAAAGTAGGGAGGGAGCTTAGTGCTCTAGTCTAGGGGAAGATAGTTTAAGAAAAGTAGAGAGTGTCCATGCAGTCTTAGGGAAGAGTTAGGAAGGAAACTCCACACAAGTCAGAGGGACACTGTGGACCTACATGGAGGGTGTGGATGTACACAACTCAGGACTCCTGCAGCTGAGAGCCTCCACACCAGCTTTTGTTAGTGACGTGAGACCAGGCTGCAGCATCCCAAGCCACTGGCAATAAAACTGCAGGAAGAAGAGCCTGGAGGGACTCCAGATTGGAGCCCTGTGGGGAGTAGTGTACCTGACAAAGTAGAGGAGAAAAAAGGCAGGGGGCATGTTTCTCTCTTCCTGATCTCCCTGCAGTGGTATCCTGTGACAAACCAATAGAGAGTGGGTACCATTTTGGATATATGTAACTGCTGCACTGGCCACCAACCCAGCAACCAGCTGAGCAGAGACAGCTGAGTCTGGCAGGGAGAACTAACGTGGCCTAGGTAGTGGTAACTGTGGGAGGCTTGTTTGCTAGGACTGTGAAAACACTGAGGCTTTGAGGGAGAGTTCAGAGTTTGCTGGAACTTTGGGCAGTCATTGTGGGAGGCTCCACATGCTCAGAGCTCCCTGGTTCCCTGCTGAGGGACATTTCTGTGGATTCTGTGCTTACATCAAGGACTGAATGGATCTTTTGTGTGCTTCTTGTGGCAACACGGAAAATACTATACCCAGCAGAGCTAGCACTCAATGCACTGGGTCTCCTTTGAGGACAGAAAGTGAGATGAGTAAAGCAAACAGAGGAGAACAAACATCTTCTCTGATTTAAAAAAAAAAAAAAGGAGATTTACCACTCCCAACCTGGGTGCCACTTGGACACTACCTTCATTCTGGAGCACTGAACAGAGCTCCCTGGCCACACCCACCACATGCCTCTAGGTATTCACTGAAAAAGTAGACACTCCACTAATCCACAGAGGCATAGTCCAAATATAAAAGCCAACACAGTGAAAAAACAAAGAAGAAACTAAAGAGTATTTCCACAAATGCTGAATAATAAATGCAACAACTCAAGAACAAGAACAAGGAACACAAAATAATGCCCCTAAATAACAGAACACTTCAATATTAGAGCAGGAAGATGAATAGATTGAACAAATTCCAGACATAGAATTTAAAATATTTATTGTAGGATTACTTAGAAGTAATCAGAAGCAAATGCATGAACTAATGAAATCTGTACATGCAAGAAAGAAAATTCCTCCTACAAAATTGAGAACTAAAGAGAAATCAAAATGAAATTTTTGAAAGGAAGAATTCAATAGAACAAATAAAAAATGCAGTGGAAAGCCATAATAGCAGAATTGGTGAGGCAGAAGAAAGAATATCTGACTTAGAAGAAAATTGCAGGAAATTATACAGTCAGTTCAAATAAAAGAAAAAAATTGGAAAACTAAAAAACACTGTTGAACATCTACAGGATACTATCAAATGACCTAACATATGGGTTCTAGGAGTTCCTGAAGGCGTGGAAAGAAAGAAAAAATTAGAAGGCCTTTCTAGTGAAATAATAACAGAAAACTTTCCTAATTTGGAGAAAGCAAGGGACATCCAAGTACAGGAAACACATAGAACTCCTAATAGACATGACCAGAAAAATATCTTCATCATGACACATTATTAAAATTAGAGAATAAATCAACAAAACTGAAACCAAAAGAATAAAAATAAAAAGATCAGTAAAAGGAAGAGCTGTTTTTTTTTAAGAAAAAAAGAAACAAAATTGACATGCTATTGGCCCAGCTAACCAAAAACAGGGGAGAGAAGACCCAAATCAATAAAGTTAGAGGTAAAAAAGGAAATGTAATAGCAGACACCACAGAAATAAAAAGAATCATCAGAAATTACTTGAAACAGCTGTATGCCAACAAACTGGGAAACCTAAAAGAAACGGATAGATTCCTAGACACATACAACCTACTTAAATTGAGCCATGAAGACATAGAAACCTAAACAGACACAAAACTAAGATAGAAATTGAATCAATCACAAAGACTGTCCCAACAAAGAAAAGCCCAGAATTGGATGGCTTCACTGCTGAATTCTACCAGACATTTAAAGAATAATTAACACTAATTATTCTCAAGCAATTCAAAATAATTGAAAGGGAGGAAACCCTCCCAAATTCCTTCTATGTAGCTAGCATCACTTTAATTCCTAAACCTGAAAAAGACGCAACAGAGAAAGAGAACTACAGACCAATATCCACGATGAACATAGACGCAACAGTGCTCAACAAAATTCTAGCCAATCAAATTCAACAACACATCAGAAAGATCATTCACCCAGACCAAGTGGGATTTATCCCTGGCATACAGAAATGGTTCAACATTTGCAAATCAATCAATATGATACATCACATTATCAAAGTGAAGAACAAAAATCATATCAGTATGTAAATACCTGAGAGAAAGCATTTTATAAAATACAACACCCTTTCATGATGAAAACTCTAAGCAAATTGGGTTTAGAAGGAACATTCCTCAGCACAATCAAGCCAATTTATGACAAACCCATGGCCATTGTCCTATTTAATGGGGAAAACTTGGAAGCATTTCCATTGAAATCTGGAACCAGAGAAGGATGCCCATTCTCACCATTACTGTTCAATATAGTCCTGAAAGTTTTAGCTAGAGCCATTAGAAAAGAAAAAGAAATCAAAGGGATACAAATTGGGAAGGAGGAGGTCAAACTACCCCTAATTGCAGATGACATTATTCTATATATGGGGGATTCAAGATTCCACTAAGAGATTATTGGAATTCATAGAAGAGTTTGGTAAAGTAGCAGTATATAACATCAATGCACAAAAATCAACAGTCTTTGTATACACAGAAAAGAGCATGGCTGAGAAAGTACTTCTAAGATCAATCACATTCACAAAGGCTACAAAAATAAATCAAATACCTTGGAATAAATTTAATAAAGGATGTCAAATCTCTCTATGATGAGAATTCTAAAATATTAAAGAATATAGAAGATACAAAAAATGGAAAAAAATCCTATATTCATGGTTTGTAAGAATCGATATCATCAAAATGTCCATACTTCAAAAAATAATTTATAGATTCAATGCGACACCAATCAAAATACCAAAGACATTCTTCTCAGATATAGAAAAATGATCCTGAAATTCATATGAAACACAGAAGACTACAAATAGCTAAAGCAATCTTACACAACAAAAACAAAGCTGGAGGCATCACAACACTAGATTTTAAAATACACGACAAGGCAGTTATAATCAAGGCAGCCTGGTACTGGTTCAAAAACAGATGGATAGACCAATAGAACAGAATAGAAACACCAGAAATCAATACAAGCATCTACTACCAGCTTATATTTGACCAAGGAGCTAAAACCAATCTCTGGAGCAAGGACAGTCTCTTCAACAAACGGTGCTGGGAAAACTGGATTTCCACATGCCAGAGTATGAAGCCAGATTCCTACCTTACATTTTATACAAAAATATACTCAAGATGGATCAAAGACCTAAATCTATGACCCAATACCATCCAATTATTAGAGAACATTGGAGAAACCCTACAAGATATTGGCACAGGCAAAGAGTTCTTGGAAAAGACCCCAGAGGCACAGGCAATCAAAGCCAAAATTAACAAATGGGATTACATCAAATTGAGAAGCTTCTGCACTGCAAAAGAAACACTCAAGAAAGTGAAGAATCAACCAACAGAATGGGATAAATTATTTGAAGACTACACAATTGATGAAGGATTAATAATCAGAATATACAAAGTGATCAACAAACTCCAAAACAACAAAACAAAAAATCCAGTTAAGATATGGGCAAAGGACTTAAACAGGCATTTTTGAAAAGAAGAAATCCAAAGGGCCAACAGACATGAAAAATGCTAAGGATCACTAGCCATCAGGGAAACGGAAATCAAAACCACAATGAGTTTCACCTCACCCCAGTTAGAATGGCTTTCATACAGAAATCAACAAAAAACAAATGCTGACAAGGATGTAGGGGAAAAAGGTACCCTAAGCAACTGTTGGTGGGAATATAAACTGGTAAAGCCACTAGGGAAGAAAGTATGGAGAAACCTATGAAATCTGAATAAAGTCCTGCCATATGATCCAGCCATCCCACTTCTGGGAATTTACCCAAGGGAAATGAAACCAGCATATGAAAGAGTTATCTCGACCTCCCTGTTTACTGCAGCTCAATTCACAATAGCTAAGATATGGAATCCCAAGCGCCCATCAACTGAAGATTCGATAAACAAACTGTAGGATATGCACACCATGGAATACTACATAGCAGGTAAAAAAAAATGAAATCTGGTCATTTGCAACAAAATGGATGAATCTGTAAAACATCAAACTTTGTGAAATAAATCAGTCCCAAGGGGACAAATACCATATGTTCTCCTAACATAACAGAGCATCTAAAAGACAATCTGTAGAAGTGAAATCGACACTTTGAGAAACAATGACTTTGAACAGCCCTTGTCTTGACTGTTGAGAGACAGGCCTTTTTTTGTTTTTTTTTTTTTTATACTATTTATTGAAAGCTTTACTTAACAGAGAGTTAAACATATATATAATGTCAGTTAAAAATATATTTTAGCGAAAAATAAGAATGGGAATAAGAGAGGGAGGAGACAAAAGGTGGGACTATGGGTAGGACTTCGGGCACGTGGGAAGAATCACCATTTTCTTAAAGCTGTAATTAAGAGGTGTATGAAGTTTGTAACTGTAAAGCTGTATCACTCTGCATATATTCCTACAGACTCACATCTAAGGGTATGCCATTGGACCCCAAATCCCCTTAAGCTGGTTGGTAATAATACCATTTTAAGTGTTAAAGTGATCATATAGATAGGATTAAGTATTAAAGTGATCATATAAATAGGATTAAGTGTGTGGTGATAATGATAGAATTAAAAAGGAGTGAATGCCCCAACATGGGAAGTAGTCCACACAGCAGACTCATAGAATCACAATCACTTTAAGTAGCAATCTGACCTCAGAATCAACACTTAAGGCATTCTGGTCTGGATGAAAAGCCCACAAGAACACTTCTGGCATGGAAAGCCAAGACACTGTGGCTTCATAAGGAGCCCTATGGTTACAGAATTCCACAGGCCTGTAAAAGCAGCTGCCTGGCCCAGGTTTTTGTCTACCTTACCAGGGAGCTATTGTGGTGACCTGTGTGACTTGGACCCATCTATCCTAGCATTTATGCTTGTTGGTGTTGGTGTGCATTTTTGTTTGTTTCTTGTTCTATTTTGTTTTCTTTTTCCCATTTTATTTTAGGGTTTTTTTTCCACTTATTTATTTCTTTGCCCATTTTGTCTTTTTTTGCCACTTTTTTTTTTTTCATTTTTGGCTCCCTCCACCTTTAGTTAGGCAGCATTGCTAGATTTCATAGTGTTAGGGTAGTTATTTAGTGTTTGTTTTCTTGGAGTTTTCCTGGTTTTTGTTTTCAGTTTTGTTTAGATAGTTCTTAGTCTTTCCACTGTGTGTCGTTAGTGTAGCTAGAGTGGTACCACAGTCAGATCAGCAGGTAATCCCATTGTTGTCCATTTATTTTCTTAGGTATTGTAGTGAAGGTAGCTCAGTAGTTAGTGTCTGTGCACAGAAATCTTTGAGAGGAGATCAGAGAGAATACTTAAGGACATTATCATGGAAGGCTGTGAGGACTTCCAGGGCAAAGCCACCCTCAGCCTGAGATCCAGGTGCTGCCCCTCCTGGGCTGGGCAGCTTTGGCACTGTGTTTCTGGCATGCCAGGCATCTAGTGAGCCCCTGTCGCTGCAGGGTCACTTAGACCTCAGGGAGCTGTGGAGGGAGCCACAGGGAGATGGAGCCTGAGCCGGAGCCTAAACCCTAGCCAGAGCCTGAGCCCACCGCCACTACCCCCCTGCTTGCCTCTCCCCTCCCTGGACGGCTGCAAGAGGAGAGGAGCCCTGGTGCCAGATCAGCCCCCAAGCCCATCTCGTGGTCGCCCCTTCCAGCTCCTGCCCCAGGAGCAGCGGGGACCTGGTGGTGCCAGAGGTCCCAGCAGCAGAGCCTGAGGAGGCTGGGATCTCAGCAGCTGCCTCTGTCCTGAGCAAGGGCTGGCAAGGGCTCAGCAGGAGGATTGCCAGGTTCCTCCTGCGAGCCTGCTGCATCCTGCCGGCCCCAGTCAGCGGCCTCGGCCCCCACCATGGAAAAGTGGACCCCTGCTTGGAGCACCTAAAGAATGGGTCTGCCAGCTGAGCTGCCTGAGATTTTTCATTTATCATTTTCATTTATTCTTCTCATAAATAAAATCATAACTATATACAAAAAATTAATAAAAAATAAAACAAAAGGGGGAAAAATCTTGTTGGATTTTCATTAGGACCTGATTCAATCAACGTGTCAGTTGGGAAAATCACATCTCAGAATCAAATTTTTCAGTCTATGAATATGGTCTTCTGAGTTAACTCTTCTTTATTTCTCATTATGTTTTATAATTTTGTTATACTTACAGATATTTTATTATTAGTGCTACTGTAAAAGGTAAATTGAAAAGATAAATTTGTTAAATTTCTCAGAACAAATCAACAGCAACATCTGGTGCCCAGCGTGGCTGAGAGAGAGACAGCGTGACAGACTTGGCGAGGTCCCCCCTTGATTTTGGCAAGTAGGCCCCTCGGTGTTTTGTGTGCTGTTCGGTTCTGTGAGGTGGGTACAGAACCCCCTCCTATGCCCCTTTCCTGGTCCTTGTCCTCGGTCTAAGTGACCCCAGGTTAGGCACGCACCGCCCAGAAGCGTATGCCGCTTCTCAGCTCCTCCTTTTATTTTCAGTTCGCCTGGCGAATTCACATAAGGGACTGATCATCCCAGAATTCAGAACCAAGTCATCTTCCCTCACTCGAGAGAGGTGACGCTCCGGAGACACCGTGTGGGCATATGGCCTTGACCTAACGAATCAAGGAAGTCCCCCACTAAGCACAGGATATACGTACAATCTGTTTGTCTAAGGTAGAGAACCCCTGCATAATGCTATCAGCCGCGGAGGTGCTAGGAATTTGCTTTGTTATGGCAGCAGTGCTGTGAGTGTCTTTCCTTTGGCTAGAGTTGGCATGGCGCGCCACTCTTACATGCTCAAACATGGGAAAGATAACCCCCTCTCAGAAATCCACACAGATTTCCAAACATAATAAATCTGTGAGTGATAAGAGCCTGTCACTCCAGGCCACTGCCTCACAGGCAACAGTTGATGACTTAGGGAAAGAGCTGCGGCAGTGAAAATGAAATGACAGCAGACAGCGCAGCAATGCCTAGTCAGCCACCCCCCAAATACCCGTGGGATGAACTTAGACGACCTCGGGGCAATGACCCATGTGAGGTCATCCCATCCGCACCCAGTGAGGATCCCCACGTTTGTGGCAGTCCCCAGGAACCCCAGGCTCTCAGGGGAGCCGCTAAACCCCATCCCACCTGCATGTTTGCTGTAAATGTAGGAGCAGATGCAGAATTCAGGCCCTGGATTCCAACGCCTGTAAAAAGGCTTCTGCTAACCAAGGGTCGAGGATATGCTTGTGTCTTTCCAGAGAATGCGGGACCGCCCATTTGGGTATCAGCCAGAAACATCAAGCCTGCAACTGACAGCCAACCAGAACCAACTGAACAAGACTGAGAGTCCGCCTTGTTCGCGGACGCACCTGCCCTATCATCCTACCCTGAGGAACTGCCCATAGCCACATCCGTTACTGCTTTATACCCCACTAGCTCTGGTCAGCCACTCAAACGGCCCACAGCCTGTGTGCGGTCACGCCACTCCTGATTACCACTATTCCTCATTCCTACCCCTATCTGAGCAAGCACTCCTGTGGGCTCCTGTTTTGAGCACTGGTTAGTCAACGACAGGTAAGATCCCCTGGGGGACAACCTAAGACAGGCACAGCCGCATACGGAGACCACATGGAAACGGGGTCAACAATGGTATGGCCAAAAATCATGCCACCCATTGCTCAAAAATAAACGAAAAGGGGGAAATGTGGTGGAATGAGAAGGCCATGCCAAGATGGCCGCTGGCAAGCAAGGGTCAGTTACTCAGGAATGGCTCTGAAACCTACCTGGCAACAGAGCCTGCCTGGCAACAGACTGTGATTGGTTAAGGCATAAACCGCCCCCTCACTGGATAGGCTGCCTTGGCTATTTAAGCTACTGTACGAACTGAAATAAACGAGTCTGCGAGCTGCTCACCTCTGGCCCACTTTCACCCGACTCCCAGGGTCTGTGTGGTGACTCTGTGCTTCTTGCCCCCACCACGCTCCTCCTCTTAGAACGAATCCACGGTGACATCAAGTTTTTATCATTAATATACAGAAGTATTATTTACTTTTAAATAGTTATCTTATGTCCTATAACTTTTTTTGTCATTTGATATGTCATTTGATCTCTATTCATGTTTCTGAACAGAAACATTTTGTTCCCTTGTGACCTCTGTGAATTTAATTGACTTCTTATGTGTGCCAGGACTACCAATGTTATGTGCACCAGGAGTTCTAAGAGCAGACATTCTTGCCTTGAACCTGATCGCAGAGAAAAAGCATTAATCTTTGACTACTCTTCATCACATTAGCGATCAGATTTTCATGGATGCCCTTTAAAACACTGAGGAAGATTTCTTCTTAATTTGCCTAGTTTTTATTATGCATAAGATTTTAGTCCTATTGCCTACTTTTCACATACCTATTCAAAAGATTTATTTCCATTTCACAAATAACTTAATTATGGGTAATGAGATATACTAAGTTTTGTGTATGCACTAGAACTTTGAAAGACAACTTTACCATTCATATCTTTTAGATTTTTGATAAAACATCTATGTTATCTACAACTTCTGACATCACCAAAAATAGCAGCAGTAACACAGAATTCAGATCCATCTATGTTAAAAACAAAATGGAAATAAGGATTTGGAGAAAGACAATATCAATTAATTATAGATAAGCTCACCAGGTCTCATATTAGTTTTTTACTGGTCCTGCTGTTTTTCCAAAGCCTCTCTCATCTCCCCCTGAAAAATATGGCTAGAGAGAAATTTTCCAACATTTCTAGTTTGTGTGATAACATTTAAAAATATTTTTGTTCTCATCTTTGCATTTTTCTGTCCAAAAAATGTCTCAATCTCTTGTCTCCATGGATAGCATCAACAGTTTTATTCAAAAAACATGACCATTTTTAACCTTCCTACTAACTTGTATTGAATTTACCTCTTTAATGGATCCCTTTCTCTAAGTCCTGCACCAACCGTTGCCCAGTCCAAGCATTCTTCATTTTTCTTTGTCTTATTACAAAGGTCACCCTATTGGTCTTTAGGTTTGTAATTGATCTTCAGGCTCTCAGTTGAAGCATGAGAGTTATTTCTCAGCCTTAAACTATTGAATACTCAGTCTTGATGTTGCAGGATGTTGTCTACATACCTTTGCTCTGCTTCTAATGTCCACTGTGCATGAACCTGTTCCCATATGCCCTGAATCTTGAGAGTAATACCAGTCGGGGGAAACAATGAAAGTGTGTCAAGGATACAGATTGCCCAGCTTAGAGGGTACACATTTCCCATTCATAGAAAGGGAGCATTCGTTGTTCCAAAGCCATTGATGTTCTGACCGAAATAAAAAGAGCCCTCCATGCAGAAAAGAGCCCTTATGGCCTCTTGTGTAGAGGAACCCAACTTAACAAGTAGATGCAGGAGACAAGAAGGCAACTTCTCCATTACTGTTCAGTTAGGAAGTCAGAGGTTAATTAGCAGCTCCCTAAATAATGGATAGTCTTTGAAAATTCTTTCTTTTTTTTTTTTTTTTTTTGACAGGCAGAGTGGATAGTGAGAGAGAGAGACAGAGAGAAAGGTCCTCCTTTTTGCCGTTGGTTCACCCTCCAATGGCCACCGCGGCCGGCGCATCGTGCTGATCCGAAGCCAGGAGCCAGGTGCTTCTCCTGGTCTCCCATGCAGGTGCAGGGCCCAAGGACTAGGGCCATCCTCCACTGCACTCCCAGGCCATAGCAGAGAGCTGGCCTGGAAGAGGGGCAACTGGGACAGAATCCGGCGCCCTAACCGAGACTAGAACCTGGTGTGCCGGCGCTGCAAGGTGGAGGATTAGCCTGTTAAGCCACGGCACCAGCCTGAAAATTTTTACTGCCAGTGTTGCCTTCCTCTAAATGCCCATCAACAGAAGAGGTCAATGGTCCAGGTTCCCAAGGGCAGCACCACTGACACAGTGGGTCAGTTTCTCCTTCACGGTAGAAGGCTATCTCAGACACTGCGGGAGATGCAGCAGCGGCCATGGCTTCTCCCCTGGGAGGCAAGGAGCAGCCTACTCTCCACAACTGTGAAAACCCAAAGCATCTCCACACCTCGTCTCCAGGCCACATGTGGGGAGCGGCCATGACCGCTTGGCGGAGAATCACTGGTCCAAGTGAAATGACAGTGTGCTTAATGTGAGGGCGGGAAGTCTTGGAGAGAAACCCATAAGGAAAAGAGTTGGTAGTGACTCCAGTCAAAGAAATGAATTCCCAAGAACTGTGAGAAATTGAGGACAAGGGAAGGTAGCCTGGGTCTCTGCAGGGTTAAATTCAGAACAGGCACTACAAGGTGCGTGAGATGCACTGAGCTTCTCCAGAGCCATGAAAATCCATCACACCCCAATGGATGCATCTTAACTTTACAACCTCTTCTCTGCACTTACTTGTCCTCTCCATGAAGCATTCTATGTCATCTTCATGCAGTTATGGAAGCTTACGGGCAGAAGAGGGAGTAGAGAAGATACACATCGGAGATGCTGACTATTAATGGGAGACAGTTTTTTTACAAAGTGTATGATTTTTTTATAGGCAGTACCGTCTTTGCTTTTTAACCAAGCAATTTCTGCTATGTATCTTTCTAAATCCACTGAATTACCAGACTTCTCTTTCTTCTGTGGAGACTGTAGAATAAAATTTTATTTCAGGGGATGCTTTTAACGTAAACAAATATTTCTTCTATTTCCATTTCCACGTTAACTTCTAGCAATATGAAAAGTGTGCATAATGAATACAGCTGCAGCTAACAGAACTAATTTCAGAAAGGTTAGCAATCTATGAACGCATACACATGCTCATTTCACTTCTCAATGAAAGCACACACTCACAGCATATCTATATATTTATATACCTGTGTATATTGTGGAATTATATCTGAATTTTAAAAGTCTAGTTTAGAGTGTTAATATACTTAACATACAATGCAGTAAGTCCCATTAGTATAAAACACAAATAAACATCCATACAAACTGAAAAAAAATGAGATTACAAGTTGAAGTATGCTTGGTTCAATCAACATTGGATGTCATTGAAGCTCTAATTTCACCCCAGTTCTAACAGTAGGAGATGCATGTGAATTCTTAATGATTTTTTGTAGTATTCAGGCTTTGCTATGTGAATGACGACGGAAACCAAGGCATCCTGGAATGTATTTAATGTATCAAACTGAGATACCCAGTGGTTTCCTTCTCTCAGAATCTTAACAGGTTTGCCATCATGGGATCTATCCCAGGCTTTGCACTTCATGCAAACACTCGTTTGTTGACTGACAAAGAATAGTTTAGACCTTACCTATGAGTTTTCACAATAGGACTCTGATCAGTTATGCCTGATGGGAACTTGATACTGAACACCCTGAATACCCTGAGATGCACAGCCACACCACAGCACACTCTCACCACTTCCTGTCCGGTGACACGGTTCCCCAGGGATATGTCCACAGAACAGTGACCACTTCCTGTCTATGGACTCGACTTCCTGAGGTGAGAAGAGCACACTGAGACCACTTACTGTCTCCCCGGCAGAGCAGAGGTCCCAGCTTGTAAGCAGCTTCTGAATGTGGCCGGTTTGTGTCTGTGATCACAATCCTAGTGACGGGCAGGTGTTCTTTGTAAGAAAGGAATCCGGTGTCATTGGTCCTAAAAAACGGAAACAACAACAAAAGTCTAAACATCACTCCAACCAACAATCATAAAACAAATAATAACCATCGTGGCATTTCAAAACCAGGATATCGGAACGAAGTTGGTAGACGTGAAAGGGTAGAGTTCTAATTGCTCATCTGGGCAAATGAAAAGATAGAGACATTTTCTTGTCTCTTGTAGATGCTAAAGTCTAGAAGATGAGTCATAGTTCATGTTAAAATTAGAATATAGTTGAGGATTTTTAAATTCAGTCAACCATTTCCTTCCTTTTGACTGCAATGCTTAATCCATCAACATTTAGCAAAATGACTGATACTGCATTTTTAGCTCCATCATTTTGCTTTTTTTTTTCTTATTATATTATTCCCCATTTGATTTTTCATATTTTGCTCCTCTTACACTGTCTCCTCTTGGCTTACTCCATTGTTTAAATTCAATTTTATTTTATCTACTCACTGTTTAGAAATATATCTTTTTAACTTTTTAAATGTTAATAGATATATAAAAATGTACATATTTATGGGGTACTACATGATGTTTCATTACATGTATGCTTTGGTCCAATCAGGGTGAATATAGTTGCCTCTTCAAATGGTTAATATTTCTTTAATGTACTGTGCACCATATTTTAATGGTTGGCCTGTGTGTTAAAAATGCATGCTTAGTTTATCACAGTGTACTTATTTTTTATGTTGTATAACAATATTAAATGTCAGTAGCTGCTATAGGATAACTCATTTAATATCCCATGCACACACACTCACATACTTGTTCTTCATGCTACTGTTGTAATATATTTTAAATTCATTGGCTATAAATGTCACAATACAATTAAGCAGTAAATGTGACAATTTTAAATTAAGAGAACATAAAAACTGGCTTTTATATTTACCAGCAACTTTACAATATGCAGTGCTCTTGAATTCTTTCTTGAAGATCTGAGTTTTTATCTGGTGCTGTGATTCTCTGCCCGGAAGAATTCCCATTAGAATTTTTCATTTCTCTTCTAAAATTAATATTTGGTTCTTTAATTCAGCTCTTATTTATGCTTAAAGTACTCTGTTCATTCATTGTGATTATTTTTACCTTGAAATCTTCAAAAGTATTTATGATAGTTTCTTCAAAGTATTGGTCTGCTAATTCAAACATCAATGCCCCAGAGTCTGTAATAACTGCTTTTTCTTATTTTAGTTGGAGTTCATTTATTTGGACATATGCTTTCATATTTTTATTCTGACATAATAGTATTTTAATATATTTGTTAATTGATCTTAGTCATAGTAAACTTATTTTAAGTGCCCTACTAATTTCTAACATTTTCCTTATCTTTTGAATTTTAATTTGTAACAGGAAATATTTGTACATTCTTATAGGAGACAATGCAACATTTCAACACAATCACAGAGTGAAAAACGACCAAACTGGACAACTAGCGTTCCCATTTCCTTACCCTTCCTAGGTGTTTGGAGCCTATCAGCTCCTCTCTTCCAGTTCTGCATGTAGAATACAATACATGACTGTGGACTGTAGTTCCCCCAGCACAACACTGTGCTGCAGAAGAGTGTATTTTATTATTTTTATCTGACCATTTCCTATTATAAATCCTCTCTTTATCCGTTATCTCCCTACCCTTCTCAGTCTCTAGTAATCACTATTTTAAGTTCAAGTAGCATTTTTTTGTTACTTCCACATATAAGAGAGGATATGTGGCCATAGAGACTTCTAGTTCCATATATTTTGCTTAAAATATCAGGATTTCATTCTTTCTTACAGCAGCTACTCCAGTGTACTGTACATTTAAACTACATTTCCTTTAACCACTCACATAGCAATGAACACTTAGGTTAATTCCTAATGTTGGCTACTGTGAATAGTGCTTCAGTGAACGCGGGAGTGCAGGCATCTCTTTCATAAGCCAATTTCATTTCCTTCAGTTACATACTGAGAAGAGGAGTGTCTGTGTCATGTGGCATATGCTCTAACTATTTTCAGATTTTGAGGAACCTCCACTCTGGTCTCCACAATGTCTGTCCTAATTTGCATTTCTATTACCATTTTCTCTACAGTTTAAAATACAGTATTACCATGTAGGCATTTTTGTGAGATTAGTAAGAAAAAAAAATGGTGCCTACCAAAGGGAATAGAAATTGTAAAATTAGAGCAAGAGAGACAATATTCTTTATACCCAGAATATCACACTAAAATTTCAATCATGACTCCATACTGACTCCAATAGACATTTTATCTTACAGTATTCAAAGTTTATATATGTATATATACATAAAATATAAAACAAACATATGACATCATCTTGATGTCTTTTCAAGTAAATACATGAGATATCACAATGAGAAATGAACTCCTTTAACAGCAGACTGATCACTGGAGTTAATGTACGTTTTATAACCAAACCAATCATATTTATAGTCAGATTAATATTAATACTTTTAAAAGATAATTCTGCAAAAGTCCAGATGCTTAGCAATGTGAGATAAACATATGACATGCTAAAATGTGAATATGAATCTTTAAAACTATTTTCACCTTACAAATAATAAGAGTAGCAAATATGCCAACTCTAGCCCCAAATACAGTATCACAAGATGTTTACAGATGAAACATACGCATAAAACTTCTCTGCATAAAAGAATATTTTAAGTCCAATTTTTAAATTTCTGAAGTGTTGCTGATATTCACTTTTAAAAAAATGATCCTTTAAAAAATAAGAGTAACTTGTTAAGATAATTGTGAGAACTTCTAAGCTGCTATGTTTAAAGTTTCTATAGGCAGATTATTTAGGAAATGTGTTTTGTTGATTACATTTTGAAAATAATAGAATGGCTAACTATATATAATTTTAAAGTTAATGATAACTGACATCCCATGTAATTGACTCCACTATTTAATTATACTAGAAAAATAAAATTTACATAACTTTTGGTCCATTATAAGGAAACATAATTTTAAAAGACACTGATCATAATGCTTTAGATTGATTATGCTACATTTTATCAAAATACGCATTTATCTAGTTTGTTCTCTGTACTAACTTGTTCAGCATCTGCCTTTATATACACTTTGCTTCCTTAATTTAAGAAATCACATGAGAATCACCATTCGTTGCGGTCAGCGTCACAATTGCAGTGATACTGAGAATCGATGCAGGTTCCCTCTAAACCACAGGTGCATTTGTGAACATCAGGCGCAGAACCTCCCCAGTACGTGTGTGTTTCATTGGTTCTACCGACCCACCAGCTCAGAGGGACTCCACCTGAAAGACAAGGGTGAGAAATGTGACACCTGCCAGATACTTCTCTGCCTTGCACTCCAGGACAATTTCTTTTCTACCTAAAGCACTAAAAAGAATAAAAGAAGAAAGGAGAGCAAGTTTGATTTGATATAACGATATGCTAAACTAGAACTGATGACATTTCTTTAAGAAATCTTTTTCTAAAGAAATTATTATTTCAGCTTATGTGATTGACATATTTTTCTTAAAGTAGAAAAGAAATTTGCACCTACTATTTAATTTAAGCATGATAGTAAAAGAAGGCATTGTAGTAGTTCATATAGACAATGTCTCGGAAATAATTTTGAAAACAAGTCGGCATCAAAATATACACCTCATTAATTAGCACAACAAAGCAAAATTGATTTGGAATCCTAAAATGCTCATTAAAACATTATGAAACACTATGTAATGTCAGTGCTTTATTTTAATGTATTTATTAGCTACAAATATACTAGCTGATATTAGACATTTAGCATGATATGGCATTCCCTTGTCATAGTTTAAGATTTATTTGGAAGTATGAATTTTCTCTTCCATTTAATATATTGGCCATTTATTTGGAGAATACAGAAATAACACTGAAAAATCTTTATGCCTGGAGCAAATATTTCATTCAAGGAAAAATAAACTTTGCTTTAGCCAAATGCATGTCTTTCCAAAGTAAATGTTCAGCAACCAGCTACTTCACAGAGTGCGACTAAGCAGGATGCCAAGAAACTGGAGCAAAGAACAGGCATGATGCTTAGGCAAAGCTTTTAGAGAGGGAGATAAGGCACCCAGATGATCTGTCTTGGGGGTGAGGACACAGAACAGAGAGAAAATCATAGTCCTTGAAGGATCAAGGCTTGAAAACAATGCAAGTGACACCAAATCATTCAGCTCCTCAAAGGTACTTGGTCATTTTTCAAATCTTTAAGTTGTCACCATCAGCCCCACTGAGAATCTAGAATTTTCACTAATTTTCCCTTCTTTCCAAATGTCACTTCTCATTTTAACTTAGTATTATGTAGCCCTTCTGCTGATGCTAATAACCTCCCTCCCAACATTGCTACACAAGACAGTGCAACCATGTCAAAAAGAAAGTGTTAGTAAAATGGTGCCATTTTATCTGTGACTCCATCTATGCCCTGGATGCCATCTTAGGCTCTGGCCCCCGTCGCCATCTTGTAGAGTAGGCTTCGGTCCTAAGCCCCATAGCCAAATCACAGGTGTCAGCTCCACCCCTACTCTAATGGGATTCAGGACTCCTAGTTCCCTGCCCGCCCCCTGGCAAAGACACAATAGGACCTGCTTCTCATACACCCTCTTGCTTCTACACCCCTTCCCTCTAACCTGTCAGACTTCCTCTGTCAAATAAACTCTTTCCCTTACTGCAGTGTTTGGTGTGTTTTGTGGTGGCCTTACAGAAAGAGAAAAATGCCATTGGAAGTATGTTTGTGCATAAAGATATTAATGGCAAGGATCTTCATTCTCTTTCCTACTTATATAACTAACATCACTTGAAGATGAAACCTGCTTGAAACATTTAATAGATATATTTCGATACATTCCTTTAAACATTATGTATTCAGAGATAAAAGGGGAAATAAATTAGTCCTAGGTACTGAACCATATTTTCAAATCTAAGTTTCCTATCTTCTTTTGAAAATAGAAATCATTGGATGTTTTAAAGACGCCAAACACCTTGGGTTCACCCAAGACTTTGTGAAGCATACTGAAGAGTTTGAACAGAAGCTGGGCATTTAGCCTAGTAGCCAAGGTGCCCACATGCCGTACTGGAGAACTGGGATTCCATACTTGGCTCTGGCTCTGGACTCCAGCTTCTTGACAATGAAGACCCTGTCAGGCAGCAGTGACGACTCAAGCGACTGGGTTTCTGCCGACCACCCGGGAGACCTACGCTGCATTCCTCACTCCGGGCTCCAGCACAACACCCAGCTAGAGAAGGCATTTGGAAAACCAGTGAACAGAAGCTCTTTCTTTCTTTGTCGGACTGTACCTCTATTTCTTTCAAATAAATAATTAAAATTTAAAACTAAACACTGCGACCTCTCCAGGACGTTCTGAAGCCCTCTCAGCTGCATGGGATCGTGCAGTGTTGGCTTATGTCTGGCTGATTTCACAGTACCCGGTCCTCCGCTGTCTCCGGCAGACAGCTGCACCCTCGTGTTCATGGCAGCCGATAAACAGAACTAACCTGCGTACACTGACGGATGAGTGGATGAAGAAAACAGGTATGTATACACAATGGAATATCATTTTTATCATTTAAAAAGCAGGAAATCCTATTTGTGACCGTATCAATAAGCAGAAGACATTAAGCAGAGTGAAAGAAGCCAGACCCCAAAGACCAATATCACACATCCCTTTTTATAAACAACTCAGTTCATTCACTTTGCTCCACAGCATTCATTTAGCCTCCTGTAACTATCATTCTTATTCTTCCTGGAAGGCACTTCTAGATTTGCTGATCTTTTATTGTTTTGTTTTTCACACTCCAAGACGAATGGAACAACAATGAGCATTGGTTCCGTGGTAAACTGGGTATGTTAACTAGAAACCACTGTACCATGGACAGCCCCAAGTGAGAGGGGCTCAGTGCGTGTACTTTGTGTGTATGACATCACCCAACATCATGGCACCCCCGTGAGGCTGACATTATTGGCCGCATTTCAGAGAAGAAACAATAAGAAATGAGATCCGGTGTCCATCCATTTCATGAATCAAAGATTGAGCTATAGAAGTCGCTGAGACTTGGAATTTGAACTTTGCCTTCTCCCCATTGTAAACCCTATGTTCTTTATACTGCAAGTGTCTGGTCCTTGTTCGAAGATGTGATTGGGGTACCAGGAGGACACAAGATGGGAACAGAGAGGTCCAAGACCAAAAGAGAGCATTCTGAAAAGAAAGACGGGAAAGAGGAGAATGAAAAGGAAGAGGAGGAAGAAGGCAAGGTGCTGGGGGTGGGGAACCTCAGGCACAGGGAGAAAACAATGGGGCTGTGTTTAGTGGGTGGAGAGTAAACAGGAGAAGGAGTTTAATTGAAAATGAGCGCTGCAAACAACATACCAAGGTTCAACATTTCTGTGCATGACCCATGTGACATAACATTCACAGGTGAGACATTCCTTTTTAAATTCTTGTCCCCCTCTCTGGAGCTCCACCCTGCGAGGACAACAAACAGGAGTGAACACTGATACAGTGGCTTTCTTGTGCAGATGGCTCCAAGTCCTGGCTGATGTCTAAAGGAACACACATCGCAACGCTGCTCCTCGAAGCCAGCGTGTTGGGAGTACGTGGGAGCTGCAGAAGCCAGGTGGGCTCAGAATCTCTGGTTCCAGAGCCCAGGCAGAAGAGTCGGTACGGACAGACAAGAAACACAAAGGCACACACGACGAGCCTAAGTGTCACCATGGAGACAGCGTTTCTTACAGGGGAATTTTCTTCATAGAGATTAATAAGTTGGATCACCTAATGGATGGTTATGACATATAAAGAGATGGCAAACCAGGGTGGAAAAGAGCATACAGTGACCGCAAAAATTAGGTCCTGAAAGCTTATTCTAAGGCAAAAGTGGTGGGAATGGAAAGAGTCTGGCATAATTCGATGCTCTAAAGGGAAAAAAACATAAAACCAAAAGCAGACTCTAGGAGCAGACTGGTTACTAACAGTACAAGAGCAGGAACAGTTAAGATGATTTTCTGATTTCTACTTGAGCAACGGACTTACCTGGGTTACTAGCAGCCTTTTTAATTTTCAGCTCTACCCAGAGGCTAACTGTCAACCATTCATGCAAATAGAATCCCTTTCAGAAAACACAGTCCTATTTTTATTAGCTCTTTTCTATGATGAAAATAAGCCGTATGTGTCACCTGCCCTTTACAGGGATACATACCGAGCATTCTGCACCTATCAGAATGAAGCCCTCGCCGTAGACGTACCCGAGGAAGGTCAGGAGGGGACTCTGAAGCAATCAAGGCTTTGAGCCAAGCTCTCTCGGTGCAAATTGACCTTGCTCTTTTCTTTAGGCAAAAGCATCCCTGTGATTTCCCGACTGTGGCACCTTTGCTAAGGACACGGGCACTTAGCCGCTGTGTTCCATCACCTTGGCGAAATTAAACCTCCAGGAGCTGCCGGAGCAGGAAGCTGGGGACACATGCACCCTGGTGGACGCCTCCCTCACTCACCTTGCTTGTTGGAGAGCCGGGACTTCCTGCAGTAGTAAGTAACCTCCTGCTCGCAGTGCTCCGCACGGCTAATGGTGGCCTGGAGTTGCTCCATGCTGGCCACGTACCCGAAAAACCCAGCATGTGGGTTCTCTGGATGAGCGTTTCTGACTCTCGTTAAGTCAGAACCATTGTGCTGGATGACGGTCCAGGCAGTTTCTTGTATGCAGAAATGGGGGAAGAAAGAGAGGAGACCATCACTAGTCTGCAAAAGTTAAAATAAATAAAGAAAATCAAAATCACCTCTCATCGGAGTCAAATTCTTCTAGTCATCAAACCTCTCTGAGAGATAGAATCAACACAAATGGAGTCTTAAAAATTTAAACTTCAGTAAACTGATTCTTTTCCCAGAAAAGTATACTATTACCATGCACTGCAGAGATTTTATTTTCTCTTTTCATAGAATTTAGTAAGAGTATTTATGATGAAAAATATTAGCATAACTGGTTGTTAAATTTTGGGAATAGATTACATTTCACTGACTCTGATATCCTATCTTTTAAAGATGCATAATAATTTTATTTTCCTTCCTTTCGGAAAAAAAATGCTATTACAATTCTAAAACACTATTGATTGTTGAGGTACTGAGAGTTCACTGAAGTTACAACATATAAAAAAGTACATATTATAAATAGTGACATATTTTATGTTATATAATGTAAGCAGATTTTTTATTTTTTATTTTTTAAAAAATTATTATTTTTTATTTGAAAGTTGCAGTTATATAGAGAGAGGAAGAGACAGAGAAAAAGGGATCTTCTATTTCCTGGTTCACTCCCCAGATGGTTGCAATGGCCAGGGATGGGCCACGTGCAAGCCAAGAGCTTCATCCAGATCTCCCACATGGGTGGTGGGACCCAAACACTTGGGCCACTAGTGCTGCTTTTCCCAGGCCATTAGCAGGAAGCTGGATTGGAAGTGAAGCAGCCAGGACACGTAGCCACACTCATATGGTGGCTTCGCCATTCATGCCACAATGCTGACACCAACAATGATTTTTCTACTCTTATAAGCTATTCATTTTGGGGCTGGTATTGTGGTACAGCCTGTTAAACTACTACCTGTGACGCCAGTATGAGTGCTGGTTCAAGTATACCTGCTCCACTTCTTACCCAGCTCCTGCTAGTATACCTGCAAAAAGTAGCAGAAGATGGCCCTAGAACTTGGGCCTTGCCACCCATGTGGGAGACCCACATGAAGCTCTTGGTTCCTGGCTTTGGCCTGGCCCAGTCCTGACTATTGCAGCCATTTGGGGAGTGAAGCAGCAGATGGAAGATCTCTCTCTGTCTATCTATCTCTGACTCCACTTTTCAAATAAATAAATGAATCTTTTTAAAATATTCATTTTACCAGCAAACAAGAAAGTCAAATTGTATAATATGTGTGTGTGTGTGTGTATCTTTAATCAACATTTAATTATGAATACAACTAACTTTTTACATCAAATTTGCCAATATCTATTTTGGTAGCATGTGATCTGCATAAATAAGTAATACAGTAGGAAGCTATTCTTTTGAACTGAACACTTCTGTCCAAAGCTCTACAACTCAACTAAGACAAAAATTAAAGTATCCATTAGAAATATCACTATTGGAATCTGAATGTCCATAAACATTTCCATTTTATCAATGACTAAAACCACTGAATTAAAATAAGAATCCCACAGTGTTAATAACAGAAGATAGGCATATTGAACCTATCCTTCAACTCACCCAGCACTAAGCTTCAAACTATATTTACCATGATATATGCAGGAACAAGAACAAATTAATTAAAAGACCTGCGATATAACATGTAAGAAACAGATTGCAAGTAGTCAAAACTCTACTAAATATTTGCTGTTAAATCACATTACTCTTGTGTGTCAAAGATACTCCAAATTGGAAGAAAACAGTAACAGTTGGTAGAATTCACCCCTCCTTTTTTAGTTAATACATGAAAATGGATCAACATTCAAAACAAGACAAGGAGTTATACTTTGAAAAATGTCACAGCCGCCTCTCTCCAGGCATTAGAGTTTTGAACAGAGAGGCTGGCTAAATGAAGCAGAGGCCAAAAGTGACAGCTTTACTGCCTCCCATTATTCCCTTCATTATTTTTGGGTGAAACAAGAAGTGTTATTTTCACTTTCCCCCTTGCATGTCTGTTGGCCACAGAGCTTTGTCAGTAGAATGCTTTTGTCAAAAAGAACATGGTCTACAAGCTAATGAGCTTGGAGGAGGACAGCGGGACAGTGGAGGAGGTCTGAGTTGCAGTTCTTGCACAGATCTGAGCTTAGGAAAGTCAGGTAACACCTGAGCCTGTTTCCAAATCTGGAAAAGAAAATGGCAGCACTATGCAATACATAGGTCTAAGACTCTGGAATTTTAGCCAACTCAACCATGGCTATTATAAGTGTAAGTTTGTTAGAAACCAGGCCAATCTGTCAGCCAAGCTTCTGCTGGATGGTGCTTTTATTGCTCACCTTATCTTGGGGTAAACCAATGGCACGCATGAAGAAGCTCAACTCTAGTTTATTGGCTACACAAAGTGCAGGACGATAAATCTGTCTGAAGCCTTTTGGTCCCTACGCCTCTCAGTCACACTGAGATGTGCTACCCCTTGGTTGAGCATCTATTGGGTCCCCACTAACACATGATCCCAGAGGGTTTTCAAGATGTTCTAGGAGTTCAGCCAGTGCATGGAAGCATTCAGGGGCTGCTCCTATAAATGCTGCCTTGTGAACTATTATCCAATATTATGAGAGTATCTATGAGAGATTTTATTTTTCTGACACAAAGTGCTGTGAGTTATGAGGTTAAACAGACACCACCCTTATCAGACCATCTCCACGTCCAGAGCAAAGCAGACACAATGAAATCACCATCATTGATTTTGAACAATGGAAATTGTAATCCCCTACCCAGGGGCCATATTTTGTGTGTATGATTTACGGGGGAACATCTGAACACACTCAACCTACAGTCTCTTTGCTGTCCTTTCAGATGTGACTGTGTTAGCTGAGGTTTCTGCACACACACGTCTACAAAGAACAACCACAAAAGATATAGACTCCATCACAAATTTTGCTTCAGTATCTGGGGATTTGTCTTTTCCATTATGAGAACGGTGATAGTCTGTGATATGCCAACCACCAGATCTCCAGCACCTATGCATGGGCTTGGCACAACATGTAGAAGATATGTGTTGAAGAAATGATGGGATAAATAGATGAATGAATGAATTAGAACTAAGCACTGTCTAAATTAGAGCACAAATTTCCAGGTTATCTTATTCTGGCTATATCATGGCTCTGAAGTTTTCATGGCTTTTGGGTGACTTTATAACTCTATAAATTATAAATAACTAATAGCCTTATAAAATAATGCCAAGTCTGAAAGCGCACAGTGCCTAAGATGTCACCCCACTTACAAATTAACAAGCTACTGGTAGGTACTTGGCTCAGTAGTTAAGACAGTGCTTGGTGCACCCACATTCCCTTTCAGAGAGCCTGGTTTGAGTCTCAGCTACTCAGCTTCCTACGAATGCAGACCCTGTGAGGCAGCAGGTGATGGCTCACATCTTTGGCTCCCTGAAACCTTCGTTTTGAAACCTGAGTTGAATTCTGGGGTCCTAACTACAGCCTGGGCTAACTCTGGCTGATGGGGAGACTGAACCAGCAGATGGAAGATCTCCCTCTGTCTCACTGTGCCTCTCTGCCCCTTTCCTGTCCAATGAAAGGAAAATAACTAATTAAAAAAAAAAAACTCAACAAGTTTTTTGTCACAAAGACAGAGTATATCCACACCCATCCATCTACCACCTATCTACCTATTAGGGTAATCCAAAAAGTTCATGAAAACTAATAAAATAAGAAATTTAATTTAGTGTAAACTTTCTTGAAATTTTGCATATAAGGGTGTCTTAAAAAGTTTGTGGAAGATGCATATTATGAAAAAAAGTGTGCAAAGATCTAAAAAATTTTTGCACCAAGATATCTTTTTATTTAAGGAATTTACTAATACATTAGATTCTCGGAGTCACAGTAAATACATGATAATTACTACAACACAATTCTCATCAACTCTCATTTTAATGTGATTTTATATAGGCAACAGATTCAATGTAGTTCATAGGTACAATTCTAAGAATATAATGATATCCTTCCTTCCTTCCCTCCTTCCTTCCTTGCTTCCTTCCTTCCTTCCTATGTTCCTTCCTTCCTTTCTCTAATTTTTAAGATGACATGTTTTTAATTGACAATATAATCAAAAGCTTAATGTTCCACTGACTAAAGAGGTTAACATGTAAAAAGTAAAAAAGATCGTACTTCAGCAGGAATATAGGCAAGGGTTATAGACAATAATCAAATGACAAGTTGTCAATTTCACTCAAATACCGCAAATTTTAAAATAATCACAGGTCATTAAAACTCTAGAAGTGTGAGAATGAAAAATTATCTTGTATTCCCTCTTTATCCACGAATATCTTGAGATACTGCTGTGTGTATCTTTGCACCGAAGCAGACCGAGAGAGCCTTAGGGTCAGGAGCCATGTAGTCAGAGAGATTCTGAGCAGTGACAACTCTTCACACCCCAACTTGCCATGGGCTGATGCAGTGGGTGCCACAGCAACCCCCGCTGCAAGCCAGCAACGCACAGGACAGGGGCCTCTAAATGAGGAGCCTTGGCGCTTACGGAGGGAAGCTGTCCCTCCTCGTGCGGCTCCCCTCCGTAGAGTGAGAAGAGGGCTTGGGTTCTGCACAAAACAAGGCTGCTCTGAGGAGAGAAGGTGCAAGCCCTTCGGTTTCTATCCCTCTTGGAAAGTGGCCAAGCACATCTGTGCAAGATCAGCCCTTCAAATCTCCAGAGCAGTTCTCTAAATCTGCACAACGCACACACGTTTCATCAGCCTTTAACCGAAGCCCAGCTAACGGTGCAGGAAAAGTCCTGAGTATGGGTGTGACACAACAGCCAAGCCTAAGCAGACTTACGGGTCTCCTTTTGTTTTTTCTTAGAAAGAAAGGCATTGCTTCCTTCCAACAAGTACTATAGACCAGCAGCTTCTACCTGTAGAAGTTCCATGGACCTCGCTCCTCCAGTGGGGAAGAAGCCAGTGTTGTCTCCTTTGCATATTCATTTCAATATCCCTAATGTGTAGATGTTGCTGTTCTTCCGATTTTCTTTTGAACTGGTTGTAACATCTTACCCATGTCTTTATTAATAATGTATCCAACAAAATCTTTAAAATGCATTTTTTAGCTTTTACCTTTTTATCCACATGAGAGTCATGATTTTACTTTTTTTATAAATTATCCTTCACTAGATGCAATGAGAATTGTCAGGCAAGGAGATACAGGGAAATGAATCAGAAGAGATAGCTGAAACAGGCAGAAAAATCTATGAAGTTTAAAAAATGGAATGGTAGCTAGGGCCTATCAGGGCTTCTCCCTGAAGAGATGTCTAATATGAATTGTAAATAAAGCAACTGAGTAATTAAGCACTTGATTTACCTTAGGTTGGCTGCTACTTTTTAGTGCGATAACAGTGTAAAGGAAAAAAAAAAAAACATGCTGTTTAAGCAACAGAGCTGCAAAGCTTGTGTTGCTTCCAGCTTAATACTGAGGGTGATGGATGCGATAAAGACCGTAGGCGCAGGTTGGAAGTGCTGTGTCGAGGAAAGCAGAGGCTAGCACTGAGGAGCAACACTTGCTGTAAACAAGGCTGCCTCGGAGTGATGACAGTCAGTATTAGCCCTCAGCACTATGAAGAAGGCTTTATTACTGCAATCTCCAAAGTAAGAATAACTATGCTATTTGGAATCTTACGCTCTGCAGCCTTCTCATCTATGGCCTTGGGAGTTCCTCTTTTGGATTCCCATGAGGGACGAGGTAATAATTCAGAGACCCAGGCCTTGCTCTGTGAACTTACTGAATCAGGAAAACCACACTCAGGGATGCTGGCAGGTGCAGTGGGAAGGGATGAGTTTAACTCCCAGAATTTTCGTTTTCACCCAAGTCTGAAAGCCACCGTCCAAGCTCTCATCTGTGTCTCCCCACAGAAGGCATCCTCCTGACAATGCAGTGTTTGGTAATGAGAAATTTGTTGAACAGAAAACTATCTCATTCT
The DNA here is from genome assembly GCF_033115175.1 of Lepus europaeus. Lineage (NCBI taxonomy): Eukaryota > Metazoa > Chordata > Mammalia > Lagomorpha > Leporidae > Lepus > Lepus europaeus. The sequence continues at coordinate 61,950,225 of NC_084845.1, read as the reverse complement.
ATTTAAAAAAAAAAAAAAAAAACAATGAATTTAGCACAGAGAAAAAAGCAGCCCAGTGCATCTCAACGGGGACCGCCATGGGGATTCATCTTACCCTAATTATTCTTAAATTATATTTTGAATATTCTGTTTACAAGGAAATTTCAGCCTCTAATACAATTTAGGAAATCATTCACTCAGAATAGAGAGGTTTTTATTTGACCCATTTAGCTTATATTGCTTAGAGGTGTTTTGATATATATGGACTAATTGGACACCAGTGCTACCCTAACTGGATTTTTGTTCAAAGTCCCACATTGGCAAGCTGCTGATTCAGCATCCTGTCTGAATTTCCCAGTGGTTTCACTTGATTTATGTAACTGGAAGATCTACTATGGGCTGTGAGCAATGAGACATTGATACAAGGTAGCCCTTCCTAATAGGGAAAACTCACTGGCTGTGACCAAAGGGACCAAGGAGTCAGATCTTGATGTGCCCCTGCCAGTGTTCTCAAACCGGCTCCACTCGCTCTGCCTGAGCCCTGGGTTCCTCATTTGCAAGACCGGATCAGGAGGAGAGCTTCAAGCTGCATACAGCACGTGTTTCTCACGGGGATTCTTACACTCTGCGGTTGTCACATAGGTTTCAATTTTCCAGAGCTTCTGGACCCTCTCAGCTGTCTCTGGATGTCTGTGTCTCTTCCTTCAACATCTTACAGATGCAATTCAGTGATTTACACGTGGCCCATAAATTACTGGATTTTTAGCCATAGTAGACACACACGTGAGAGACAGACGGGACACCGTGAGTCCTTGCTATGAGTACATCCTCGTGAATTATGAACACACACATTTGCTAAAATCGATTTGCTGCCCCAATGCTTGTGCAGTCATTTGTGGACATGCACAGAGAAGCTCAGATTGGGATCCCTAAAACACATGTTCCCAGCTCAGGTTGAACAAGGGGATGCTCAGTCTCTCTGTGTTAGCTCTCGTACAATAAACAAATGTCCTGTGTATTGCATCTTGGTGCTTCTAGTTGGTGATTTTGCTGTTTACAATGGCCCCTGGACAGGACTGAAGTGTTATCTCACAAACTTAAATACACAGAGCTGTGATGTGCTTCCAAGACAAGACCTATCTGTTAGATAAGCTTTGCTCTGCCCTGAGTTCCAATGCTGTTGGACATATGTTCGATGTTAATTAATCAATAATATGCATTAAATAAACTGTCTCTGACCTGTAGCACTCATAAAACACAGTTAGGTATTGATCAGTTGATGAGAACATTGCAACTAGAAGTTTGCAGTAACCTCATCTTTCTGTATTTCCCTTTGGAGTGATGGCTCAGGATGTGCTAATGCAGTTCTTTGTAGATACTTTATAGAACATAACTACTGTCAATAACTAGAATTACTCTGTGTGTGTGTGTTTCATAAGGCTTCAAAGACTAGCAATGATTATTGTCTTAGAGACAACTCATTTTCCTAATCAAAATTGGGTAGAACAGGTGTCTGCAAGAAGCTCAGGATGCCTTTGTTGGACGCAGGATTCACAGTCGCAGGGGCAAGTGGTGAACTGTCACTCATCATCTGATCTCTCTATCTGTAAACGAATTTGATCCTCACATTCATATTTTATATTAGCAGCATGATCCTTTTTTTCTCTTTAAAGTCTTTTTGCACTTAAAATGTTTGCTTTTCACATAATTGAGTAGTCTATGCATACTAGAGTTTGAGAACCCGAAGTTTGAAACGTCCCAAATAGGGGTATCTACAAGGGTCCCTTGGAAAGATTAAGAAGTTGCGTTCATTTTCCCATCGCAGCCACTGAGTCAGAACCTCTTGGGGGCTGTCTGGGAACCTGCATTGTGCAGAAAGGGGATGGACTAAGGAGACAGGCGTGTGGGCCCATCATTTGTTTTAGGTTGCTCTGGCATACAGAGTCCTCAATGTATGCGGAAGCAGATGGAATCCACCGAGCTGTGCACTACGAAAAATCTCAACAGTAATTTCCCCCTAAAAATCAATGACCCCGAACTTAACCACCAGTGCAGTTGCTAGAATTGCTCGTTAGCCCGAAGGAATCGTTGCCCCCATATCCTACGGCCTCCGCAGCGCCTCCCCTGAACAACATCATCAATTCCAACCGGAGAAGGTTCCTAGCTTTCCCCGCAAAACTGTGGCTCACATCTCAAACAACGGCAATCCAAACACTGCAGCTACCCAAGCCTAGAACTCAGGAGCTGCGTTTGGATCCTTCAGCTTTCTCAGACCGCACAAGTATTCAGAAAGCCAATGCAACCTCCGTACCCTATGTACACTGCAGGAAACCATCATCATCTGCTGGTCTCTGCACTCCTGCGTTACCAAAAAAACTTAAAGCAGGTTCCCAGCGCCTTTCCACCCCAGCTCCCACGTAGCCATTTCCCAGCCCACGAACAACTGTGATCCCACCACAGGGAGCCAGGCTGCTTTCCACTATTGCTTAAGACTCGACAACATCTTCTCATGTCGCTCAATCCTCTGACTCCTCCTCGCTCTGTCCCACCACCACGTGACATTGGCCTCCCTCATGATTCTCCACTTGCTCGTCCGTCATACTCCAGCTACCCAAGCTTCAGGGTTTGTTACATTTCCGAACATATTTGGCCAGATTGCCTGCTTCCAGACTTAGCGCTTGCTGGATTCTCCACCTACAAGCTTGTTTCTCCAACTATTCACTGCCCGGTCTTCAGGAGCAAATCTTGCTCTGTAACACCTCCAGCGTCCATTTAACATTGTCATTTCGCTTTTGCTTCCTCCCATGAAATATTGACTTCCTAACACAGCACTGCCCAGGGTTCCAGAGCTGTGTGATTTACGTATTTCCTGCTAGCCACAGGTGGTGATGGGGCACTCAAAACATGGCCAAGGAAACAGAAGACCCCAACATTTAATTCCACCTTATTTCGATGAAACTGGCTAAATTCATATTTGATTTTTCATGTATTGAAATTCACTTAATTTTCTAATGAATTTTAATCAAGTTAGAATGTAAATAAGTACTTGTTGCAGGCAGATACTACAATGAACAGCCCAGTTGATCTAGAACCCTTTTTGTTTATCAGGTTGAGGAAGGAATCAATATTTTTCTTTTTTGGTGCTTATAGATAATTTCTCCCAGCACCATTAGTTGAAGAAAAAAAATCATTCGTTCACTGCTGGCTAATGCCACCTTGAGAGCTAATGAATTACCAGTATCTGAGTGATTCTGTTTAAACATTCTCTATTCAGTTTCATTGTTCTATTTGTTTTTCTTTGAGTCAAATACACCCTTGTTTTACTTAGTCTAAAAGTATAAACTTTTTATTTCTGGTAGTGTTGAGTTCCTTCAATTTGTTCTCCAAGGTTAGTGTGGCTTTTTTTCTTGTTCCTTTTTTTTTACTTACAAAGTTTGGAATCTGCTTGCCTATTTTCAACAAAATAATCCTACCCACACACACACATTTTGCAACAATTTTGATCTAGATTTGCACCAAATCAATCTCCAGTTCGGAAACAAAGACATTATACAATGTTGACTCTTCTAGTAAATGAAAATTTTACATTGCTTCAATTATTGGGGAGTTTAACTGATCTAAAATGCATTTTTTTAATTTATTTATTTGACAGGTAGAGTTACAGACAGTGAAAGAGAGAGAGAGACAGAGAGAAAAGTCTTCCTTTTCCACTGGTTCACCCCCCCAAATGGCCACAATGGCCGGGGCTGCGCAAATCTGAAGCCAAGAGCCAAGTGCTTCTTCCTGGTCTCCCAGGCGGGTGCACAGCCCAAGCACTTGGGCCATCCTCCACTGCTTTCCCAGGCCACAGCAGAGAGCTGGACCAGAAGAGGAGCAACCGGGACTAGAACCCGGCACTCATATGGGATGTCGGCGCCGCAGGCAGAGGACCAACCTAGTGTGCCACGGCGCCAGCCCCCTAAAATGCATTTTGTACTGATATATATAGAAGCCTCACAAATCTTTCATTAGACTTACTACATGTGTTTGAGATTCTTGATGCTACTGAAAATATAACCTTCCAAATAGTCATTCTCTAATTTCTTATTAGTGGTATATACAAATAAAATTAATCTTATACTAATTTAATATTCAGTGATAACCCTAAATTTAATCATTTATTTGTAGGTTGTTACGGATATTCTTAATAAATAACCTGGTTATCTCTGAATAATGAGAATAGCAGTTTTTCTTTTTAATACTTACATTTTTCAGTTCTTTCCCTTGCTTTATTGCACTGGCTAGAATCTCCAATTCAGTGTGGAAGTGAGTGGTGTTAATGCTAACAATAGAGGAAAACTTTTAATAGTTTATCATAAACTATGATATATGCCATAGGGATTTTTGTGTGTATTCTTTATCAAATTAAGAAAATTCCCTTCCACTAGTAATTTAGTGAATTTTTCTTTTTCATAATGCATGGATATTGAATGTAATCAAAAACAGTTTCTATGACAATTTTTGTAAATCTATGTATGTAAAAAACTCAATAATAAAAATAAACTTCACGTTTTCAAATATTTCAAAAGTACGTATCTTTTTTTTTTTTTTTCAAAAAAATGCCTATACTTTTTATTGTGGGGCATATTAGGACATTTTTATTGTTCAATTTGCTATGAATATCACATGCAGAGAGGAATGAAAATATTACAAATCATGTAAATCATTATCATTTAACTATTTTTAAAGATATTTTTCAGTTTTACTGAATTGTATACATTTTAATCAAATGGAAAACTAGGCTAACTTTCCACTTATTTCATTTTAATTTTGTATAAATAAAGCATTCATGAAAACTGAACTGTTGAATGAAAGTGGATTTACTCACCAGTCATATTGCAATAGAGAAGGAACGGTCCCAGGGGACCACTTCCGTCCGCATCTATGTAGTAAAACCCCGAAGTATTTCCTCGGTGCTTGTAGGCTTCACAGGACTGCTCATAGATGGCTGCAGAAAAAGCAAATCGTCATCAACACACGAGTAGGACACGAGCGTCTTCCATCTCAGTGTGGCCACATAATCTCTGATTCTTTAACATTTTACATTACACGTTACTGATCAGGAGAAAAGGTAAAAATACTTTAAAACAATACTCATCACAGTAAAGTGGTTTTCAGGGGAAGAGGGAAAGGGTGGTATTTTATTACTTTTTATCACTAAAGTAAAATGAGCTAACTTTGTAAAAATGGAAATTTAGCATATTTTTACATTGCAAAGAACAAGGAAAGGGAAGGTTGGTGTTTAAATGTTAAGACCTTCTAAGAATAATGTGATGTCTTGTCTTATGACATCTGCTTTGGAAGTTTTAATTCTAGGATCACCTTGCGGTAATCTAAGGTCTGAAGCACACTGGTGCAGCCTCCTTAAACGATCTGCTGCTATCCAATAATTAAACAATAGGAAACTTCAGATGGCATTGTAACTATATTCCTATCTCACATGAAACTAGCTATAGATAAAACGCTTTTTTTGTAAAACAAATAAGATTAGCAAAGCTCCTCATCAATGATTTTTAAAAGTCGTTTACAAAAGAAATGTTCACTAATTCTCTATAGTGAGAATTCAAGATAATTAAAATTCAATGCAGAAAAAATATTTCTATGAAATACGTCCCTGAAATAGTTTCCATTTGCTTGGAACTAAAACTAGGCATTTATTATATAATTGTACAAGGTTTGAAAAATCACCTATCTATGACGCTTACTTCTCTTGAACACTTAGCCAAACGTACTAATAGCTTCCATTAAGCTTTTTATTCTGTGGAATCAGAGATAAAAAATCTATTCTTCCTTGAATATATTTCAAATTTGTATGATTACATTAAGGAGTAACTTGAAATAATGTGGCTAATGTGTTCAATGCCACAAAAATTTGAAATCACCATATCAATATATTTCCCCATTCCTCCACAAACTGATGGCTTTATTTTGTTCCTATTATAGATTACAAACATGTAAGTCCAGGTATAAACTGTCTTTGTCACATTTATATTTTATACCCTCATGTGGACATACAAAAATGGTTACTTTACATATATTCCTATATGACTTAGCACAAATGCCTTGAAAGAGATTGGCAGGATGTGAACTTTGAGGCAGGGACTGATATTAGAAAGAATATGTGAGTACAGTAGAAAGGACGTTTGCTTTATGTATATTGCTTGACATTTTATAACATGAGTGTTAAGTGTATTTTTCCTAATAAAATAATTTAAAATCTCCACCTTCCCCCTTGATAGCTGATAACCAAGTTTGCCATCGTGGCCCCATTTCTTACAATGGTCAATGATAAAAACCTTCAACTATATTGTACTATCTGCTTAAGATCCTAATAAGTTGATTACTGGATCCAATTGTGAGCCACAAATGAAAATCTCTTTTTTTATTTATCCCCTAATTCCCTCCTCAGAGATATTTGTGTTTGCATTTAAATCTAGCCATTGACACCAATTTAAAACAACCAATTAAGCAATTCAAACACATACAATAACTTTCTGCTTCAAGTTAGCCATGACAATGGGAATAATGGAAGATATAAAAAATTAAAATACACTCTCCCTCCATTAGTTGGGTGACCTGAGTCAACTAACTTAGCCTTGAATTACAGGTCAAGTATGGTTTTATCACCAGTAAACATTCTTCATAAAATCTTCACAGGCACTCAGATATATACAATTGATGCCTGCCTAGAAAAGACCTTGCCTGCAGTGGCAGGGCCAGGAGAGTCTCTGATCACAGCCTCTTTATCCCTGAAGCAGGGCTTGGAGCCCAGGGTTCAATCTCAACTCTGCAGGGATACAAAGGAATGTGCAGTATAAAAGACCAAGGGTGAAAGACTGATGACCACATACCTAACACTCATGCCTTAAGTCCAGGCTACATAGGATAGTGCAATAAGGCAAAAGGCTCACAAATGCCAGGAAAAATATGAACAATGACAAGCACATTGGTCTTCCCATTACATATACTGCCCAAGTGGACAACAAGATGACGTGAGCTTCATAACACATGCAAGCATTGCATTAGACAAATGCATGGTTCATCACACAGGGAAGGGGCATTGGTTAGATTCCAGGCTCCATAGCGGGCTTTCCCATCTCAGTCACTTAAGTATCCTTGGAAAAGTTGATTGACATCTCTCTATCACCGCACTACTAACTGGGGATTATTGTACATACTTTTTAGGGTGGCTATCAGAGTCAAGGAAGTTGGGGTATATGATAACAAACATTTGGAAAATATTCAATAAATGAATCATTACGATCAAGAGAACTATTATCTACCCCCTCATGCTCATCACTCTCATGGAACTCTCCCCAACCTGAGACTTAATATGTTGAAACCTAATTCCCAATGGGGAGGTATTTGGAGGGGGGTGGGCTTTGGGAGGTGATCAGGTCGTGAGGATAAAGATCTCATCATTGGCACTGTTGTTGCTGTAAAAGAGGCCCAAGAGAGGCACTGCCTTGCACCATATGAAGACAGCGGGAAGATAGCATCTAGGAACCAGGAAGCAGGCATCAAATCTGCCCCGTGAATCTTGGACTTCATCCTCCAATACTGTGAGAAATGAATTTCTGTTGTCTGCAACCCACTCAGTATGGGATTTTGTTACAGCTGCCCAAATGGTCGAAGGCATCTAATCCTCCTTGGTGTGAATCTCCAAACCTCAAGCTAACCCTGCCTCAATCCATCCAGCACTGTTTCTGAGAATTTCTTTGTTTAATTGTATCAAGAATTAGCGTTTAGCAACTGATCATATTTCCACTTATATCACACCTTCTAGAATGTTGGTCCAAGTAAGGTACCAGAACAAGATGGTCATGTGTTCTGTATTTTCTTTTTTTTTTTTTTTTAACCCTTAGCTACTTCTGAGTTCTTCATGTGCTTCGCCCTTTTCCAGATGTCCTACTCTTTCAGTTTCTGTGTTGCTTCTGTAAACGACTTTAATTACTTTACAAAATGAGGTGCACATTAAAAATAAACTAGAAACCAACTGGCTGCTAAAACTCAGGGTTGCCTGTTCCAGTCCAGGACTGCACCTAGCTGGACAGATGGACGCGCATCTGGAAAGGGAAATGGAACAAGGAAATCACCACAGAGCCAGAACAAGTGGCGTGATTGGCTTACAGTTATGGCAAGTGGCTCCTCTGTACGCCGTGCCTGTACAGTTACAGTGGAAGGTGTTCCAGGACTGAGAGCACTCACCACCATGTTCACAATAGTTGGGCAAACACCTAAAGGAAGGCGCAGATACAATCACCATGGTTCATACTTAGATGTCATAAAGCACCAATCATTCATGCATGGTCAGATGGAGGAAGGATACGAACCTTAGCCCAGAGTGACTTTCACATGACTAATGATTAGTCAGTCTGATGTAAAGGTACGTTAATAACAGAACCAAACCTTAGATCAATGCACGCATCAGGTTTCAACCAGTTCTCGGGTAGTTACGACTGCTGAATTCTCAACATATCTCACTAGATCAGAGCCCCTTGTTTTCCCGAAGTGACTGGACACAAACTCAGTATGTTGCCAAGAGTATTGACAACTCACATGAAATAACATTCTATCACACTGAGTTACTACATTGTTTGGATATTTAAAGGAAGAGAGAACAAAAAGAGGAGGGTGTTACGGTGCAGCAGGTTAAGCCTCTCTTTGGATGCCTGTGCCTTGTATCACAGAGCTGGCGCTGAGTCCCCCTCCGCTTCCCATCCAGCTTCCTGCTAATGTGACTGGGAAGACAGCAGATGATGGCCCAAGTAGTAGGGTCCATGCCACCTATGTGGGAGATATGGGGTAGATTTCCTGGCTCCTGGCTTCAGCCTGGCAGACTCCCAACTGTTCAGGCATTTAAGGAATGAACCAGTAAGTTAAAGATCTCTCTCTCTCTCCCTCCCTCCATCCCTCCCTCCCTGTCTCTCTCTCTCTCTCTCTTTCTCTGTATCTCTCTCCCACACACCATCACCCCACCTTCTCTCTCTGTCATTCTGCCATTCAAATAAATAAAAGGAAAGCAAAGCAGAAAGTGGAAAGGGAGGGTGACCTCACAGCTGGTGGATGCAGCCAGAGATGTAGAAGGAGGCAGAGTCCAGACTCAGGACATCCCAGCACCGTGCAGGGTGCTCTAGGGCAGAGTATCGAACTCCAGGGGCTCCCGGGTTATTTTAAATCTTGAGGACACATAACTGGCACACTTCACATCTGTCAAGCACTGTGGGACTTACCAACTCAAGGTAGCCCAGTTTCAACATCAGATCATAAAATATTCCTTTTAATCACATCTCAGAGATGTTGGATTTTCAATAATTAATAACAAGTAAACCAGTACAATGTGAAATTAACATCAAACAACAAGTGAGCATGGTGGTGTCTGATCTGATTCCAAGCTGCTGTTAATAGTCGTGCAGCGGCCAACAGGTGCATACACCAAAATTATGAAATAATTATGTATAATTAAAAATGAAAAATAATTAAAACACGTATCCTTTTTTTCTGTTTTAATACCTTTTATGCTGTGAATTGATGGCATGAAACATGATTTTATATAGAGAGAGCTAAATGAAGCAAATAAACATATCCGTCATCTCACATAGACCTTTGGCTTGTTTTGTAGCAACAGTGGTTGCTACTCATTGAGCACAGTCTCAGATATAACCAATTTTTATTACTTATTGTCCTCATGTTGTACATTAGATGTCTAGATTCAGAGCAGTTTTTCAAAGAGTAAATTGTTAGGACATAAATACTTATTAAATTGTGCGGACCCACATTACGTTTTAGACAAACGGTTAGGTGTACCTTTTGGCGTGGAGGCACGGTAAAAATGGCTGGGATGCTAAGGATGCCATGGATGGAAAACATTTAGGAAATTGTGCTCCGGCCTCAGCTAGCCCTGCCCAGCTAGGTAGCTTTCACACCTTCTGCCCTCAGCATGACTGAAGCTCCTGGAGTCTCCTGATGCTAGGATCCATCCCTTACAGTGTTTACTTCAAAATTCTTCCCACTGTCAATTCTTCCTTTGTCCTTTTGAGATGTAAATCTCAAAAAACAAAACCAAAACACCTCCAGGCAGGTTTACAACCCAGAAATGCTTCCTTCAGGGAGCTGGGAGCTTGCAGTCTCCCTGTGGCTGAGGGAGGACAGGAGCCTTGGTTCCTCAAGCATCAGCCAGCAATCACCTATGTGGCTTCATTAGCAAATAAATTCTTTTTTTTATTTTTTAAAGATTTATTTATTTTATTTGAAAGTGAGAGTTACACAGAGAGAGAGGAGAGGCAGAGAGAGAGAGAGAGAGAGAGAGAGAGAGAGAGAGAGAGGTCTTCTATCTGTTGGTTCACTTCCCAATTGGCCACAATGGCCGGAGCTGCGCTGATCCAAAGCCAGGAGCCAGGAGCTTCCTCAGGGTCTTACCACACAGGTGCAGGGGCCCAAGGACTTGGGCCATCCTCCACTGCTTTCCCAGGCCATAGCAGAGAGCTGGATTGGAAGTGGAGCAACCAGGACTACAACCAGCGCCCATATGGGATGCCGGCGCTTCTGGACAGGGCGTTAACCCGCTGCGTCACAGCGCTGGACCCAGCAAATAAATTCTGAAATTCATATCTAGACCACTTGTGAACTTTTGAATGTGTTAGGGATGTCTAAGAACATAGGACACCATGAACTGAGATATGTGGGAACTTGGACCCAAAGAGCCCTGATCGGAATATTGACGCCTTTCAGAATGGAGGATGATAGACATCAGACCACCATGGCTTTAAATGGTCTCATTCATCCAAGACTTAAAAAGTATGGAAACCACAAAACCAGCCAAGAATAGATCCATGATGGGGTTTCTGCCACCTCCTTTATTAAAACTAAGGATGGGCAACTTCTTGTCTTGCTTATAGGATTCTTTGAATTTTAACTGGAAATATAGTTATTGATTTTTGTTGATTATAAAAATAGATGTTCACTGTACAGAAATCAAACAATCCAGATCACAGTCAATCAAAAAATGATAATCCAGAAGACATGTCAGTTACAATCTCATTAGGTAGAAGTTACCACTACACATGCATATGCATGGACACCCATTCATCAATATAATCATAGTCAATGCTATTTTACAATTCGTGTGTTAAGGATTTAAAAATAAATAATGGCCATCTTTCCAAGCCCAGTAAGTTTATATATATTTTAGTAGTTTTATAGATTTGCAAGAAACCATTTAAAGCAAATGTACCCTGACTTATTTAATTTTTAATCACTTCAAATCAATGGCAATGTAGAGAAAAAGATTTTAAATTACTAAAACGATAAGAATCCCAGAGGTAACCAAACAGAGAAGGACACAGAAGGCTCTTCATTTAGCAAACCTCAAGCCATGTTTTTGAGAGGTCGGTATGAGGGCTTTGCCTAAAATCCAAAGAATGCATCTTTACTGTGATCCAAAAAGAATGCACCCTTCGTTACTATGATCCATGCACCATTTCTATCTGATCTGCTTCTGAAAGTCTAACAAAGCATTCTCCTGCTTCTGACTAGGTTTTCCGCATTCTAGTGGAAATATGAGAGACTGAATTGTGAGCTTTATTGCAATTCATTATAGGGTAATGTTTGACGATAGGAGCCTACTACAGTGTATCTTGTAGAGAGAAACGTTCATCCCCACTCTACACAGTTGTATTTTACTCTCTCTCGCTAGTCAATCCAATTCAAGGTCAGATCATCCATCAACCCATTTTTTCTGGCCTCCAAAGCTTTTCCCTTAGACATTTCCATCATGATTTTCATTGCTTGTGAACTTGAACAAATGCAGACATCAACACACCTTAACCTGACGTGATGTGCGAGATTGATTTATCCTGATTCCTGTCCATTCCCATTGACATTTCAAAAGACTTTCACACGATATAGAGGTTGGCCAGAATTAATGATGCTGAAATAGAGTCTGTACACCATCATCACTTGTCAGAAAATAAACAAAGTAAGGTACCTCTGGGTCCCAGCATAAGTTTGAGCAGGGAATTCAAATTTCTTATCTTCATCAGTCTCTGAAATCGGCAGGAACCCTCACTCTGTCTGACTCCCATCTCATAAAAAGAGTTATGGGAGAAGAATAACACCATGATTTGCTTGTCAACTGGCCGAAACACCACATATGAGCCTAAGGGAGGAGGAACACGGGATGGCTGGTGGGCTGCACAGAGAGCAGGACGGGGAGGCAGACTCGACTGGACCTGTGGGAAGGGGGATGTGACGGTAGCCTGAGGCTAGAGCATGAGGACTAAGCAGCAGAAGTGGGTCAAGAGGAGAGCATGATGGAGGCCCAGAGGCTGCGGCTGGGAAAGTCAGGAGCTGGCAGCGGTGGGCGCTGTCACACAGCAGCCTCTCTGTTCTCCACTGGGGTCTCTGGCACTGGGAGGCACAGCACACCCTGCCTTGGGGGAATGACGAGCAGTGTCTGTGGCCAAGATGGGGACCTGCCCCTCCCAGTAGATGTTCTTAGAAAGTTGATGTCAAAAGACAGAGCTGATGGTTTATTCAACAAATGTTCCAGGTCCAAGCAACTTTGCACGTAACATGTGCCCTACCATCTGTTTCCGGTGCTGCAGCCCTGCCTGGTGCCTGCCCTCATCCCTCAGTCACTCCCAGAGGCACTGCCTAAGGAGCAGCACCCTGCGTATCCACAGAGGGGAGGGCAGGGCTTCTGGCTGAAGGCAGGTGTGTGTGTGTGTGTGTGTAAGTGACAGTGTAGATGGAAGGGGGGTGTTGTGTGTAAGGAATGGGGCATGGCTTTATGAGTAGGAAAGCGTCAGGATCTTGTGAGTGTGCAACAAGCTTCTGAGGACCAGAGTGGGCACACAAGAGTGCATTGTGTGAGCGCACCCAAGGGCCATGCATATGTTATTGTACGTGTGCACAGCACATGTGCCTGGCTGTGTGAGTGTGAGCACACGTATCTGTACAGACCCCTTTGTGTGTAGGTTTGACCCCTCTGTAAGTCAGTTACAGTGAAAAAAAAAAAGACTGCATCGTGTCCATTCCAATCAGATTTTTAAATTGTGTTTAATGTTATTGTTTGCTTTTAATTATAGTTTATGAAAACATTTGATGGTATGTTTATTATGCATGGATTAAATATTAACTACCACAAAGGCAACCCTGCACCCGGGGAGGCTGCACAGCAAGGCAGGAGAACACTTCTGGGGGACCTTCCTGGACCAGAGCGCATGGCTTTGGGGCTGGGTTCTGCCTTTTCTCAGCCGAGCCGTCTTGGCCAACTTAACCTCTCCATGCATCTAGCTCCATATTTATAGGCAGTGAGTACAGTGAGAGACAGCTTCTAAGGGCCTTTGTGAGGATTGACGTAAAGAATAATTCACACAGAGTGCTTAGCATAGGGCTTGGTACACAGACTCTTTAAAATCTGTAATGGCCATGGCGTTCCATGGAAGCCCATAATTAAAATACAGTCTTGGTAGTAAAGCATGACTGGCAAGATGATTTAGCTACAGTTGCCTCTGCCCAAACATGGTTTTTAATTATTAGGAACTATTAATTATTTTCAAAATCTCTTGTCCACTACAATTAACTCCCACATCTTGATTTATGCCCTGTACCCAAGCATCTAAGGCAACTGCCAGATCACCCCTACACCTTGGTCAACACCATGGCCCCGAGCTATTCTGCAGGAAGGGTTCTTCTTTATTTTTCCTGCAGAGAAAATGATAACCAGCTACTGCAGGTGCTCATCAGAACAGCTACCAGGTAAGTCCCCTGCCTCACAAAACACCCAACGGTCAGGGTAGCCAAAGCCGGTCTCTGACTTATGGATGGATGGCTGATGATCCATTTTACTATTCAGAGGCCCTCATCTATCGGTTTAATGACACACTTTCACTGCATTTATATCCATCTAAAATTATAGCAGCATCAACATTATCTTTTGTGAATTGGTAGCATGTGTGTGTTCACATAAATAACATAGCCACATGTCCCATATCTAAATTTTATCATTTGAAATACGATGTCTAAAACAAAAGGCATAGATTTCTTATAGACAAGTGAATAGAATCCATTTTCTGTGCAGCAGACGGCAGTGGTAGAGAGCAGAGAGAAATGTTATTTTTATATGAAAATTTCAATCTGCTGCCAGAAGTATGAAAATGGTTCACCGTAGAGCAGCGAGGCTGTCCTTACCTGTCTGAGATGCCGCAGGAGTCTATCAGAAGGTCACTGAAGTTCCCGAGGGACCCCTGCTGCACTGCGATCAGATCCGCCACCTTGCCACCCACAGCAATGAGCCGCATGCACCCCTGGAACCCCCCAGATGGGCTTTTACATTTGGATCCAAAGCTTGCGTCAGGGCAACCTGATGAAACAAAGCAAAGGCAGGACACAGCACAACAAAACAGGAGTCAGTATCATAGCATATTTCATTAGAAAAAGTACAACAAAAGAAAAAAAAAAAGGCAGTTGATTATCCTCTGTATTAAAAGAGGGAAATAAACCCAGTGACGTCATTATTAGTTTGATCTAAGTTAAACATTGCAATTCATACACAGTATTTGTCTTTACTCATATAGGACTCACAGGAACACCAGGGTTATTATAATTATGTGTCAGGATACTAATTTAATAGTTTTTTAAAATATATATATTAGCTCCAGAATCCTAAATATGCCAGCCAGAAGTACTAAAATGTATATATATATAAAGTAAATATAACTTACATTCAGGAACTTAAGATTTTTTTGGACTCCAAAGTTAAGAACAAAAAGGATGAAAAACAGACATTAAAAAAAAAAAACATAAATCAATAGTAGTGAAGTGCTTCTGTCTGTAAAGCTAACTATTTGGAAAAGGAGTAATATTGACTAAGAATAAAATTATCAACTATTTACTGAATTAAATATTTTATTTCACAGGGCCAGTGTTATGGTACAGCAGGTTAGAACACTGGCTTCAATATAGGCATCCCATATGAGCAAGAGTTCAAGTCCTGGCTGCTCCACTTGCGATCCAGCTCCCTGCTAATACACTTGGGAAAGCAGTGGAAGATGGCCCAAATGCTTGAGCTCCTGCCACCCATGAGGGAGACCCAGATGGAGTTCCAGGCTCCTGGCTTAGGCCTGGCCCAGATGCAGCTTTTCCAGCTGTCTGGGGCGTAAACTAGCGAATGGAAGATCCCTCCCTCTCCTCTCTCTCTGGTTCTCCCTTTACTCTCTGATACTCTGCCTTTCTAATCCATAAAATACTATTTTTAAAATAAGTAAATAAATAAATAATTCATTGCCCTACAGAAGAGCCACATACAAATGGATTTTAATAAATCCTAATGACTTAGTGTCGAAATATTTCATTGCTTAATTTTATTTATTCTTTGCCTCTTGAAAAAATTTCACATTTATACTGTTTGTTCTAAGATTTACTTAAGAGTTGCATCTAATTTTTTAATCATAAAGAAATATAATATTAACTATGATTGTCTGGGGTCTAATGATGTTCTAAATGCTTCTCTATCCAAGTGAAATAAATAATTTTATGGTGTATGAACACATATATTACACTTACATATTTTTCATTAATCTTTCTTTGTCGTTATGGTTGTCAACCACCATTACAATTTCAAGGCATAAGGAATGAATCAGCAACTTTTTAATGCCTGTATAAGCCAAGCTAGTTTGGGACCTAGAGATTTTCATTATGATTAAATATTTTAACTATGGATATTTCTCCTTAATGCTTTGTTTTCCTAACAAAACAGATTAACTCAGCAAGTAGAGTCCGGCATTATTATTTAAACTATTATCAAGCATACAGAAATAACTACATTTCCACAGAATGGAGACTTTGAGGTTTCAAATTCAATAAAAGCGATCAAAGCTTTTCTGAGTACTAACTCTCTGTACCCAAGACTTCCCCCATTTCCAGGACTTAGCATTCTTCAGCACCGCAGGACAGGGTTACCCTAACTGTGTTCTAGATCAGTTATCAGCCAATTACGAACATTAAGGTAGAAACTGAAAGGACAATAGCTCCACAGTACCTGGGGGTTAATATAACATGCCAGAAATACAAACAGCTCGCTCATCTCCTTCTTCCCTGGTGGTGATTCTTAATATACCTTAGGCTATTTTGGAATAAAATGAACTGTGCAATTTGCCTATAGGTGGACAAAACTAAGCGAACTTAGGGTCACGGGGAAAAGTTACAGAACTATACAAAGAGCACACTGTCCCATCCGGAGGCACTTCCTATTCCTAGCTACCACATGCAATAAACAAGATGTTCTCAGAACAAAGAAGGGTTCACTCTGTCAGCCTCCGCGGTCTACGGAAGACACAGCTGTGAGTGATTATAATGCAATACGGGAGAGAATTTCAGCACTGAACCCATCAGAGATAAAAGTTCTAAAATAGAAGATTTCTGGAGAATGCTTAATGCTGAACTAATGGATGGATCCATTACTGGAGGCAGCCAGCATGTCAAACACCTTGGAGGCTGACAGATAAATTATCACTGTGTGTCACCACACCACAAGTGGGATGTCGCCTAGACTTCACTGCGGCGCAGCCAGTTCACTGGCTAGATAACGTTTGCTTTGCACAAGGGAGGAAGCGCGTGAGAATCTGCACACGGTTTAGTATCCCCACACTGGGCTGCATGGTGGGTTATGCACTGCATAGAGTCCCACAGGAGCATTTACAGAAATGAGAGTCCTTGATCTGGAGAACCCAGATTTAAAAATTGGTCATTGATAAATGATCAAAGCCAAGCACAATGCACTGCACACAGTCTGGCTTTTTGCAAAGTTCTCATTGGAGGGTCAAAACGATGGATGAAGGCTGGATGGAGGAAGGCAGGTGTGGCCTATATGGAGTTCGGCTGGTTCAGGAGCAGGACACCCTGAGAATAATGAAGCCACTCCCAAACTGGTATAGAAAGATATAGAACACGGGCTGTGGGGAGAGGCTGGTCCTGTGAAAAAGACAACACAGCCGGGTTAGGCTGACCACATTCTGAGTCGCAAAGCCTGCAGCTGAATTCAGAGAGACATGAGGGGTGGGAAGTGTTTCACAGCGTGGACTTTTTTCTTTCCTGTTTGAAAATAAAATAATTGGTCAATGAACTACCTAAAAATGCCTTCCACCTAGATAAACACATCCTGGTGATAAAGGGGACTGTCAAACACACAGAAGAAATGGTTTGCTACGGTGGCCAATTAAAGTTGGCTCAGGACGTGGGAGGTGGGGGAAAACAAGACTACAAGCTAAAGGCAGGAAGAGCTGATCGCCCTGTGACTCCATGCCCGTTACCATACCGGCAGGGAGGGGCCTTGTGCCAGTGCTGCACTCTGTACAATCCTAGCCCACTTCTCCATCAGCTGTGCTTTTGTCTGTGGTCTCCAGAAGCTTTGCAGGAAAAGAGGAGGTGCCCGCCTGGGAATATCTTTCCCACAGAACCAGCCCCAAAGTCCTACGTAGGCATTCCCGAGGGTGGACTCCTGAACCAGGCCCAGGAGGCACAGACTGGGCCCATGAGGGAGAATTGGGGCACTAGGAAGCCTCCTGTTTAGATTCGGCCCATCACTCCCAGCCCTGGAAATGTTATCATGGCCTGGATGTCACAGCGCACATGTTTAAGTGATCATTAGAGTCTCAGGCCAAGGTCAAGTCTGTCCTGGGATGGTTATCTCACCATGATGAGTGACTAAACAGAGATCCCCAACTAAACCTGAGATGGACTTTTAAGATAAAAGCCTAAGAGATGGAATTTTACTGTGTGTTCTGGAAACGTCCATAGTACATTGTTGATGCACTATGACAAAGAACAAGAAAGGAAGAACATGAAGTTCTATACTCAGGAGAGTGTTTACTTGGGAGAGAGCCAAGGATATCATCCCAGAGGGACAAACGTGTACTGAGAAAATCCTCTTTCTGAACTAGGGAGATGTGTATGTAGTTGTGTACTTCAAAATTTACTAGCAGTATTGAAAATGTATATATAAGATGGAAACATGTATATACATTTAAAATGTATATATAAGGTGGTTATATATAAGGGGAAAATGGTTATGAAGTATCTAGGAACTCTATGTATGTCTTTGCAACTTTTGTATAAATCTGTTAACCCTTCAAATATTTTAAAACTATGAATAGTGTATACCATCTGTATCACAACACAAACAAGCAAAATTAGAGTGCATATGTGAGATATTTCACTATAAAATAATATTACAGCATGAATAAAAACAATCACCAGAGAAAAAAATTCTCTACAACAAAACAGCTAGGCATTATTAAATCTGAACGAGAAGGATATAAAATACTTTAAGAATGATGACTCTATTTTCATGATTTACAAACACTTCTATCCCGTCTTTTATTTTGCATCATTTAACAATATGCCTGCTATTTCTTATCTCTTTTAGTGCTTCTAAATCTTTTCCTTTGAAGTGAAAGCTCTTGGTTAAGTTGTTCTATATATCTTACTATTGATTAAAAGAATGTGTACAAGGGATTGCCATAAAATCAATCAGACATTCCAAAACAACCTGGTTCAGAACTGAACAAATCTCGGTAAAGGATGCAATTATGTCTTTGAAAATCGTTGGCCCTCTGCAGCCTTCCACAGTAACAGATCATGCAGGGCTTTTTGTTTGTGCATTCATTCGCTCTTCAGAACTGATGAACTGATTCACGGGCTAGGGACTCACTGTCAATGCTTAGTAAAGAATTTGTATTTTAATGGCGATTTAAAAAGACTCACCTACTTCCACCAAATTCAAAAATGATTCTAACCAGAGCAACTATTAAAAGGCAATGTAGCAGGCCGGCGCCGCGGCTCACTAGGCTAATCCTCCACCTTGCGGCGCCGGCACACCGGGTTCTAGTCCCGGTCGGGGCACCGATCCTGTCCCGGTTGCCCCTCTTCCAGGCCAGCTCTCTGCTGTGGCCAGGGAGTGCAGTGGAGGATGGCCCAAGTGCTTGGGCCCTGCACCCCATGGGAGACCAGGAGAAGCCCCTGGCTCCTGCCATCGGATCAGCGCGGTGCGCTGGCCGCAGCGCGCCTACCGCGGCGGCCATTGGAGGGTGAACCAACGGCAAAAGGAAGACCTTTCTCTCTGTCTCTCTCTCACTGTCCACTCTGCCTGTCAAAAAAATTTTTAAAAAAATAAAAAAAAAAAAAAAAGAAGACAAGGAGCTGGAGTTCTATCTGAGGAAAATCAAGGCCCAGAAAGGCAAATAAGTCCTCCACCATGTAATAAAGGTGTCTATTCAAAAAAAAAAAAAAAAAAAAAAGGCAATGTAGCAACAACAAAACAAGAATAACATAAGAAACACTCCAAGTCACGATTAGAAATGTCACTATTCACAATTTTATAACTTTATCTTTTCAGTGGAAAAGAACATTTTGTTTTAATTTTCCAGTGACAGTTCCACCCCCGCTGCCTTTTCCAAGCTCTAATCCAATTGCACACCAACTGGACAGGTCAACACTTCCTATGTTAGCAGGTGTGGAAGGGGCCTGGCCCGATTTCATCAGATATATCCGAGCATTATTACTTAGGGAAGAGAAGGGGTTGCCATGGCTAATTAAGTCAGATCATTTGCCCATTGGCGTATTATTGCCCTTCTGTATTGGGCAGTGGGAAAGCAATAGGATGCTCTAGAGGAGCTAAGAGGCATGACCAGGAAAACGCTGTAATAAAATCAACCATAAAATCAGAAGAAGACATAATAAAGACCATTTAACACTCGGAAAACATAACAATCTTTAGAGTTAAGATCTAAAGAGAGTGACCTACTTAAAGTCAATCTCATTATAGAAATTGTAAACATAGGTAAGTCCGCCTTCCAGAAACGCATTTTAGGTCATAATTTGTCATCTTGATCCATTCGACATTTCCATGTTCTAAGAAGGTGGGAAATTACTCCTTAGTACTCGCGTTGCTGAAAGCATAATGCCTCCCCACAAACACAGGAGCAGTAAATGCAAACAGGGTTGAACTGCCAGATGGCATTTTCTTACCTCCAAAATAGTAGACGCCACCTGAACAAACCTGCTCAGGCCCCAGCCAAAGAGCAGCAGAGGCTACGTGGCCATCCACTGCCACGCTCAAGTGATTCCTCTTAGCAGATAAGGAGATGGCATGCCACTGCCCATCATTTAATCCAGCACCTGGGGGTGGGGGGCGGGGAGCAGAGAGGAGGCAATTGGTTAAAATAAATGTCTGTCAACAGGGAACTCCACAGGCAGTTGGTTAGGAACAGCAGGGTGTGCAGCACTCAAGTGTCTGTAGTATTTCTGTCTATCATTGTTCCCCTGATCCACGCAGGATCCGTTCCAAGACACCTAGTGGATGCCTGACGTGCAAGTAGTACAGAACACTGTAGACACTATGGTTTCTTTCCTGTACACATATACTTATGATAAGGCTTCATTCACAAACTGGACACAGCTAATGATAGCATAATAGAGCAATATATTGTAATGAAAGTTATTTAAAACTTCTTTTGAGGATTTTTCCATTGAATATTTTTTGACCCCAAATGATGGTGGGTAATTAAAACCACAGAAAGTGAAGATAAAGGGGGATGGAAAGGCTACCGAATTAATAAGAAGAAAACGAACAGAAAGAAGAGAGGGTAAGACAAGCAAAAACTCAGCACCCCGGCGTGAAAAGTGCTGGTTTATTATCTCCCCTTCTCAGGCCCTCAACAGAAAGAACCAGATTCTGAACCCTACACAATCCTGAATGGTTACTTGGCGTAGATTGACCTTCAGAGTCCATTCATCTAAATTACCTCCTAGCAGGGAAGCATTTAAGAAGAGTAAAAATATTTACAGCTCATATTCAAAAAAAGCTTTCTCTACATTTTTCACACTTCTGAATAGTCACCTTTTACGACATTATAACAGAATATTTAGCCACCTATATCAGCAGCAAAGGTTAAATTCCAGGGCGGGTTGTTGGTGCAGTGGTTGGGATACCTACATCCTGTGTTAAAGTTCCTGGCTCTAATCCCAGGTCTGTTTCTGGCCCAGCTTTCTGCCACTGTGTACCCTGAGAGGCAGCGGTGACGGCTCAATGACTCAGGTATCTGACACCCAGGATGGAGTTCTAGTGTCCTGGCTTCAGCTTTGTGGACACTGTGGGCAGTGCGAACCAGTGCATGGAAAATCTCATTTCTCTCTCTGTCTCTCTCTGTCTCTGTCTCTCTCTCTTTCTCCCTTTCTTTTATCTTCTCCCTCCCCATCTCAACCTTTTAAATAAAATTAAAATCACTAAATATTAGTAACAAAGAAAGAATTTAAATTGTTCCACATTGTTTTGGCCCTCACACTACGAACACATTTTGGGGATTTGGGGAGGTTCACTGGTAATTCTGCCATCTACAGTGGTACCCAAGCAAGTAGACATAATTGCTTCCTTTACCGAACCTCAGATTCCTGAGCACAAAAAGGCTGTGATGTGTCTCTTAGAGAAAATATATGTACTACGAAGCTTTATTCAGACAAGGTTATAGTGCTGCTGACCATAAGTTCATTGCTAAAACAATCAGTAAGTATGCCAAATAAAGTCTTTAAACAGAAAGTAAGATTCTATATGAAGATACTTCCAAGACTTGTGGAAATGGAATTAGAAGATAATTTATTTCGGTGCAAAAATTATGAAATCCATGCATTGCTTTTTCACAATATACATTTCCTATTAAATTTTTTTTAAGTTTTCCCTTATTGACTGGTAGAGAACAATGTAGTGACCAGAAGCTCATAGGAACCTAGTCCTGGTTTTCCACTAGGAGCAATGTTCTGTGTTGCTAATTCAATGTGTACAGAAACTTTAAAACACACACACACACGCATGCACAAAGATCACCAGTAATGAATATCAGCTCTCTACGTACATATATACATGATTCAATTTATCCTTAATTTTTATATGAATATGGGAATGTACTCACGGAAATATTCCTACACAGAAACTAAGTTTTTGCAAATTGGAAAATCCTCATTGTCTCCATTTTTATATTGTTTCTGTATTTTCCAAATTACTAAAATGAAAGCTCAAGGTCTTTTTACCACCTCTAAAAGTCATCTCTGAGTAAGTCCCTCCAACAGCAGTTCCAGTGTCATGAATACCAGGGATGGACAGCCTTTTCCTCTGCAGGGAAATCCAGTCTACCAGGAGCTCTGGGGCTGATGAACACTGGGCAGAGATGTGGAGCCCGGGCAGCTCAGTTGTGGATTTAGCGGCCGGGCTTATCTCCACTGAATATTCAACTCTGTATGATTTCACAGATCAAATTATTAGCTAAAATTATAAAAACTCCATTTAACCCAAAGAACCTCTTGTTTGATATTACATGTGGTTTCTTTTCTGATATTAGTTGTAATTTTCTTTATTCCCCCAAGCTATTTTCTACCATGTGCTTGCAGATTGAAAATGTTTTGGATCTCTCTCAGGTGATTTTAATTTCTGATCCTGAACATGTTTAGGGTAAAACGAATTCTAGCTGGGGTACGGGAGCTTGCTTTGCCATCATATCCATGAAGCAAGAGTGGCCAAGACTCAACCCTGGATTGGTTTGTGAAAGATAATGGGAAAGAAATGGAAACAGAAATAAGGAAGATGTAGGTTAAATACTTTTATACACGTTTTCCAGGAGTGGACTCTGAAACAGGCAACTAAATAGAGTCATGCAATGTCTGACGGTATGAGATCGGGCTAAAATAAATCAAACATCCCCAAATTGTCATCCAGTGCTTCCTCTGGGATACAGAGGGAAAAATCCACTTTGCTCTGCATCACGTGAACCAGACAGAATTCCCACTGTACCCCCTGCCCCTTGCACCTCTCCTACCATCGTGTAAGCCTGGCTCTGCCCCAAACACACAGCTCTACTTCTGCTGTTTTATCTTACATTTTCCAGTGATCTCAAACAGTGTTTTTCCAACTACTCATGAGGATGAACATATTATTTTCCAATCTATCAGAGACTGACATACCTTTCTGAAATGGAAAAACAGAACTACCGAGGCATTAAATTAAAAGTACATATAAAACCAAGCCCACTACTCATGTGCTTAGATACTGCAGCAGTATCTCATTGCTCTAATAGTGTCTAGGCACTTCATATCCATTTTTCTACTTGTCACGGATCAGCAACAAGTGCATCACTGAGCCACTGCTGGTCCAGGGACCTCATGTTGAGGAGCAGATACTGGGCAACAGCATTAAGTCAAAGGCTTGGAAAAGACTTTGGATTACAACTGTCCCCACAGAAGCCAAGTTAGATTAAGAACCAAGGACTGCCAGGGAACAGCCCGGTCTGTAATGTGACACTGACAAACGCACCCATCCAGCCAGCTGGTGCATGTAAAGCTGTGCCTTCCTAGGAAGTTAACTTTCCAATGCTGTTCCCAGGCCTCGTTTGTAACAGATGCCATTTACCTACAATGAGGGGACTCATTACCTGTCAACAGGACTTATTACGCAGATTAAATCATGGTGGTCCCTTTAATTCACTTCAACTAACTCCACATCAATTTAAATCTGCTTCTATTTTGTTTTTCTAAGTACACAACTCCTTTCCACTTCTAGGCCTCCGAGAGCTGAGCCCCTTTAAAAAGCCACGGGACTGTGAAAGCGGGGAAGAAAAATCAGGAATCAGAATTTTCATGTTTCGTCTGGTTTCTGATCTTATGCTGACTTTAGACTCCCATCACTTACACCTTGTGAGTCTGCGGGGGAAACATGCTTGAAATGACAGTCACAGAAACACCTCTGTGGAACTGTTACTCATCAACGGTGTTTTCTGTGTGCTGTGCCATCATCTTTACCATATCACTATTCTCATTTTCAGTATGGAGAGAAATGAGGCTCAGGGGAAATAAACACATGACTCATGTCGTAGCCAGTTGGTGAGTGGGAGAACCAGGACAGAAACCCTCCCTGTGTTCTGTGTGATCACGGCCAGCAATTGCCTTGGAGAAAGAGCAAAGCAGCTCCTCCCGGCCAGCAACTGGCCTGGCACCACCAGGGAGGCCTCCCGCTGTGAGAAATGGGCTGGCATCCAGAGCCAGGCCTTGGCACACTCCCGTGCCACATAAACAACCTCACAGGGCACCAATATCAGACAAGGTCACTCTGTGACTACAAGAAAACAGGGCTGGGAAACCATTGCTACTTTGTAAGCTTGCTCAAGCACAGGCTAAGGCAAGGCTCCTGAGCAAACCACAAGAATATCCAAGTCCTCCTGGATCATATGAACAGCGGCTGATTGTTGAAAACCAATTACAGCTCCAGTCTTCTATCATCGCTCTGTCCTTCTAGATAAGATTTACAAAGAAATAGCCTCACTTCTTGACAGCAGCATTTAATCTACAGCCATCTTTTTGCTTCCTTGAAACTTCTCACAAATCAGCGGACACAACCAAAAATCCTGTCATTAAGTCCTCCTGGACACCTCAGTACTGAGACAGCCCCGTGGCTTCCAGGGTGGATTCCTTCCGTGGCCATAAACAATCAGCCTCACTTATTCGACTCCAAATAGGTGCACAGTGGTCTTTGGCTGGAAAGCATTAACAATCAGCCTCACTTATTCGACTCCAAATAGGTGCACAGTGGTCTTTGGCTGGAAAGCATTAACATTTCCCGAACCAAAGAATTGGAAGAGTGACGTAATTAACGGAAATGTTTACAACTGCAGGTAGTAGGAGAGGCTAAGACTATACACCAGGATCTCCTCTCTCCCCTTCTCTCCCTCCCTTCCTCCTCTGGCCCAAATCACAGAAATATGCAAAATACAACAGGGGAAAAACAGTTTCTATCTGCTTCCCTAAGTATGAAATCTTCCAGTGCCCATCTTAAATTGCTACAGAAACATTGTAACAGTTTAGCTGCCATGACCTTCTCCAAACACCATCCCAAGTATCCCTGGGGCAATATGTATCACACATGCAAATGGCCAGGCCACTGCTCAAGTGGTCACTGGAGGGTTTTGCCTATCTTCCAATGTCTTTCAGCACTCAGGATGTTCTAGAAATTTCTACATTCACTACCCTTCGTCACTAACCATAATTAAGGATCCAGAACACCACACAGATCTTGTTAAGATGAAAACATAGAGGTCATCGGTGCCCATGATTTCTGGGGAGGGCAGAGTGCGCAGTGTAGGCATTTACAGACTGCAGACGGTGAGACAAACCAAAAGGGCGGCTCCACTGCCGGGGGCACTGGACCGCGAATGCCCAGGAAGTGGAAAATGCACAAACGCTTCACACGCAGGCAAGCCTGCCTGTCCAGGCTCTGCCCGTGCGGGCTGGAGGCTCACACATGGGCCAGCTCTTAGCTCTCCGGTAAAAACTGCAAGAGGAATATTCAAATCATAGCAAAAATCCTCAAATTTGACAACTGAGACTTTGTTTCCAGTAACAAATAAAAATATGTAACTCTTGTTCATTCGGGCTTTGATGTTATCTGAAGGGTTTCTGCTTTGACATCTATCAAGGTGACAAAAACTGAAAATGTTTTGTGTTACGAGGGATTTTCTAGTACTGTTAACATGTTCTATGATATAGGCTAATATAAAATCTCATATTTCAAAAACAATTTAGGCTGACATAATATTTTTGAATAATTCCAAATGATACCGTGTAACACTGAACTTCACATTAAAATTTTAGCCTAATAATTCAACATACACATGCTGGTGTTTTATCCACACAATTTAATTTTCATTCCATTGTAAAAGGTATAAAAATTTTGAGTTTTTTGAAGTGTTAAGATTAGTCATTTATATCTCTAGAGCCTAAGAATAATTAAGCCATTCTTTTTTTAAACTGTATTAATATAAAGAGAACAGATTTCATATGTTTCATAGATACCATTCTAAGGAGACAAGTAGATTTCCCTACATCCTCCTCTCCCTCCCTCAACCCCCCTCCTTCCTTCCCTCCGTGTTACATTAATTTTTGCAAAGACTAACTTTCAAACCACTCTATACTCACAGGCTTAGTTCACCACTAACCATAACATTGAACAAGTAAAAAGTAGGAAGGCCACAGTTCTCCAGGAATATAAGCAAAGGCTAAATACAGTAATCATAGCACAAAATATCTGTTTCCCATTCCTGTATTTTTTTGTGTGTGTGTGTGTGTTGTATGTTAACTGCCATGTATCAAAGAAAACATGATATTTGTCTTTTTGGGACTGGCTTATTTCACTAACGTAATGGTTTCCAGTTGCATCTACTTTATTGCAGAAGATAAGAGGTCATTGTTTTTTTTATGGCTGGGTAGTATTCCCTAGTGTGTTCCATAGTATTCCATAGTAGTATTCCATACTAGTAGTACTCCATAGTAGTATTCCATACCACATTACTATAATTTATAATAATAAAGGTATTATATCTACCCATCAGTACTACCTGGTTCTCTTTAGAGTGACTGTAATACATTCTGACAACTGCTGTAATTATTGAACCTGGATGAGTGAAACACAAGTGGAGTATCTTCCCCCGGTGGAAAAAAATTGACCATCTCCCCAAATACCCTTCAGTGCACTGAAACGAGTAAAAGTAATACTTTAAAAGGAACTGGAAAAACAGGGCTAGAGAGAGTTGGTACTATAGGCTAACTTATCTGAAGCATAATAATTTTGCTATATTGGCATACGTATTTAGTCTTATAAAAGGCTATGGAGATAATCCCAAAAAGTCGAATGATGTCATAATGGATTATGTTGCACATGGGCCTAAACATTCATTTAGAGATTTTTAAATCACTCAAGGTGCTCCATTCAGACTTACACCTAGTAATTTATTAACTATGCATGCCTGTAAAGTGCTTAGAAATGAACTAGCTCCATGGGGCTCACTCCAGTAGCACTGTACTCAAGCAGTTTCTTTAAGACATTGAAAATTAGGCTATGAATATAACCACTTCAGAGGACGTCAAATACATCACAATAAACTACACAGTAATGGCAAGCTTACATTTTTAGGCCCTCATTTTAGGAGCCGATTAATAATTAATATGACACAGATTAATTTATTTCTTTTGTGAAGCCTGCAAATCCACCACATTTTGAGCATCACATGCACAGTACCTCTGAAAATCATAATTAATATTGAACTTCAGCCACATTGAAGCGGCAGTGATATACGAACAGTAACAGGAAGATTAGAAGAAAAGGCATGTGTGGCACCATTTGTACACCTGTTTTTCTTTTAGGCAGTTTCAAACTGTGTGCTGATTTTTTTTCTCTCTTGGAATTTCTCTTCTGGGAATTTTGGTCCTAGCTAATGCATAGTAGTAGTACAAGGGCATCTTTCAATTAAAAGATCATTTGTTAAATTAATGCAGCAATTTACGACAGTGTGACCTCCGGGTGTTGCTGGGGTTGGATGCTATTCTATACAAGTAAAAACGTGATGGAGGTCCCTTGTAGAAAACTGTGTAAGTTTAATGAAAAGACAAAAATATCTCTCTCAAAGCACCGACCTAGATTGGACATTAATTTTCCAGTCACTCATATAGGCATCCTAATTATCTTACTGCTAATCAGTAAAACGATACCGTATTGCCTAGAAGTGGAGAGAACTGCACTTGGCTTCCGAATGAGCAGCTCTGTAGTAAGAAGTTCTGCATCCCCTCCCCGGGACGTATCCAACCGTTTACAAAATAATCAGTAAGCAGAGTTAATTTGACCCAACACTGAACTTTCACACTATGGATTAATATAGAGGTATGGATGATCCCAGGGAAGACCTCGCCCCTCCTCACACAGACCAAGCCAGAAAACACCTGTGTTTGACAAAGTCTTGTTTTCCATTGAAGGACATCCAGTTCACTTTTTGATCTTTGTCCATTTTTTCCCAAAGACCCATTTCCTCATTTATAACAAAAAATGATACTTATGTTGATTTATCTGAAGTGGGAGGAAGTCACAGAAGGAAATTTCTATTGCCTCACAACTGTTATTTTGATTAATAAGAACCACTAATGTTGGGATTAAATGTAAAAGGAAATTGGAACCGAATTCCTCTAAGGAAGACTACTGATAATCTTATTAATTCAAGCATTCATTCTTTAAACAAACATTAATTTTTTGGTTATACACAAGATCTTCAGAGAAGGGACACAGATAACAAAATCAGTCAAACCCGTACGCTTTGCCTGCAGGAAGGCATTTCTTACCTGCTGCGATGTCACTGGGTGATTTTCCGGGCTGCTGGAGCTCCAGCTTCAGTGTCCCATCACTGAGAACGAGGAGGAGGCCCCCGGAAACCAGCTCAAGTTCGATGAAGAGCAGAAGCCCTGCCTTATTCCAGGTTCGAAACTGAAAAGTAACAGAGACCTCATCCTCTCTGGACGAGCCTGGCAGGGCTAAGTAACTCCTGGAGCTCAGAAAAGTCACAGGCATAGACTGAGGTTGCGAACAAGAAAAAGACACGTTGCCCTGAAAAGAGAGAGAGAGCACGCTCTCAGGATGCCATTCTCATCACATGCGTAGCAGCATTTGAAATATTCACAACGTCTCCTGATCCAACTCATATTATCCTCGAGTTAAACAATAACACAATCCTATCGATGCGGAAATCCAAACTCTCGCCATTTATCCTAAAGTTTCCTCAACCGCCTTCTCTGGTCTCCTCCCCACTTCTCACTTTTAATATAGACTCGAAGTCAATGAAATCAGCCTTACTGAGAAGAATACAAGTTGGAAAGGAAACACAAACATGTGGCTGTATTGTAATTCTGCTGAAAGGGAATTCGCTTTTGTTGTAAGCAAACATCTTGTTCCAATGAATGACATCCGCAAGGCCATCAAGGGAAAGCAATCATCAGACGATCAAGCCTACCGCCTTAGTCCATTTACCACTACTATGACTGAATGCCACAGAACAGAAGTTTATTTAGCTCCCAGTTAGGAAGGCCAGGAAGTTCAAGTGCATGGCAATGGCATCTGGTGAGCATCTTGCTGCGCCATAACACAGAAGGGGGAATCCCAGGGTGAGACAGCACAAGGGTGCTAACCTGGGCCTCTCGCCCCACCTCTTATAAAGCCACTAACACCACCATTATGGGGATCCCACTAATGTCCTCAACTAACCTTAAAAAGCCACCTCTCAAAGGCCCCACCACTTATAACTACCATGACATATTAATTTGGGGATTAATTTGCAATTAGTAAAAATGAAAACTAGTTTATTGTTAAGCATCACCGGGATAGTTGTCTGCAACCCTACAAGCAGCAAAGCCCATTGTCAATGAAGAGTGCACACTCCTTGTACAAGCAGCAAAGCCCATTGTCAATGAAGAGTGCACACTCCTTGTATGAGCAGTTTCTAGGTGCTCATTGTTCGAATGAAACAAACACATCCATGTATCTACAATATTTTTATTTTTGTTTAAAATCATTTTTTTCCTTTTTACTAAAGGAAAACTATTTATAAGTCATGCTGGATATTATATCAACACCATCAATTTTTACAAAGCGTTAGGAGTGAAATACTTTATAAACAATAAAAAATCTTGCAAAGAGCTCTGGGATTTGCTGACTCAACCTGAATTTCAATTTATATGGATTGAATTTTAAGCAATGAAAGAAATGCTTTCAAATCAGGACTGTCTGCTGATTATTACCAAACTGACAAAACTGGAACCGCATTTCCCAAATTGCCCTGCCTTATCCTGTCTGTCTGTCTGTGCCTCTCTCTCTCAATAAAAAGGAAGCCTGGGTGATTTCTGACAATCAGAAGTACAAGATGAGCCATTTGCTCCAACGTGCTCATGTGGTCCGGCCCAATGAGGTTGGTCACAGAGGTGCTGGTGTGTTCTTGCTAGTCCTTGCCCTCTGCAGTCACCTGCTGTCTCTCCCAACGGCTGACCATTTGGGCCTACGGGAGCCATGATTCTCAAAGACCCCATCTATAGCTTCCTCTACAGGCTGAAAACAGCCCACACTCCGCGACATGCCCAAGCACACCATTACTGCCTGCCGAGCTGCTGACGACTCTGATCTTCGGCAGTCTCCTGCCAGGCCTTCACGTACCAGCTCCCAGATGATCGCTAAGACCCAAGTCCTAAAACGCATCCCATGTTCATAATTCCCATATCCCTGACACTTCCCTGGCTGACCTCGATCAAGGCAACCAGCTTAAAATTCTGCTGCATTTCCATGGAATGAGAATGCAACACAAGGTAACCAACGTTATTCTTTGCACAGATCGACAGATGCAATGTGCTAACAGCCTATGAATTTCCTTTACTTGTCATGAATGACCATGGCAAAATACAAGTTTTCAAATGTCTGTCTAATGTACGTGGATGTTATTTCATTCCAGAAACTCTGTATGCTCATTTAGTGAGTTTGTCAGGGAAAATCTTATTAAGGAAATCATAGAGCAACAGAAATTGGTCTCCTGGGAGTAATACCATCCAACTAAATTAAAACATCAACTGTAAAAAAAAAAAAAAAAGAAAAATAAGCCCTGCTTTAGTTCACATAAAAATAAGAAACTATGACCTGTGACTTATGGTTCCTTTAGAGAGAACTAATCCCTTTTATGCATATTGCCAATCAGATAAAACATTTAAATTTGAATAATCTCTTAAACATCATTTCAAATGAGAAGCTAACATGAAGCAATGCTATTGTGTGAAACAGAGGCACAGTTTTTTTTTTTTCCTTTTCCTTTTACTTTTTTTAAATTTATTTGAAAGACAGAGTTACAAAGAAAGGTAGACAGACAGAGGTCTTCCACCTGATGGCACACTCTCCAAATGACTGCAATGGCCAGAGTTGTGCTGATCTAAAGCCAGGAGCCAGGAACTTCTTCCAGGTCTCCTATGCAGTTTCAGGAGGCCAAGGACTTGGGCCATCTTCTACTGCTTTCTCAGGCCATAGCAGAGAGCTGGATTGGAAGAGGAGCAGCCAGGACACGAACTGGCACCCATATGGGATGCCAGCACTGCAGACCAAGGCTTTAACCTGCTGCGCCACAGCACCAGCCCCTAATTTATTTTTTTAAAAATCTCTCGATGAACAACAATTGTATTTATGGAGTAAGGGGAGACATTTCAATATATGCATACAACGTGTATTGATCAAATCAAGTTGATTAACATCCCCCCTCTTGGCCATTATCGTATGTTTGCAGCCTTGAAATTCATCTCTTGTATTTGCTCAGAAAATACATCATAGATTATTCTGAACTACAGCCACCCTACCACATAGGTAGGTATGCATAGCACTGAGAACTTATTCCTTCTACCTAACTCTGATTTGGTCACTGCACCACCATGTCTATTGCAGCGCTAGGCACAGATGCATAGGCTTACGCATCCCCACGTGCGAAGATGCTTACCGTGGTGAGGATCTGTGGGTTTTGCTGCTTGGCCAAATTGATGATATCCACTCCATTATAGTAAAGATTTTCTAAACATCCATGGAAATTTTTTTGTGGGAATGACACTGATTTTCCAGGTGCTGGAATCCCTCCAAAGCTGATCTTAGAAAGAAAAATGGCGTCAATAATACTGTTTAGTGGTTTTCTAATAATCTGCTTAAATAATTATGACCAGCAACTATGACTGCAATCATCACACAGAACTCGATTTTCAGCACCCTATGCTGAAAGAAAATGAAGACACAGATTCTAAAACAAACACATGCATTCCCTTTTCATTTACACTGGAACTTGGTTATTCCTTCGAGTCGTTCATCACACCTGGTTTTGACACTTATAGGCTGATGAAGAAAAATAAATAGATCTTTACATTCAAGGTAAGAACATGATCTGTTTAATAATGCAAACAATTATAATGACTTTTTATTTTATATATACTTCTTGTACCTAATAATATGTGTGCATTTGAGTCAGTTGTTAGTGAATTCATTAACCAATGTGTTTATTGCTACATTCTCTGTATGATCTACACTGCACAGGGGTACCCTACAGCACAGGGAAGTCCTCTTTGTGAAGGCGATTTCCTTACATGTCACATTCTGTGACTGCACATTTCAGGTAAAAAAGACCATCTCCAGAACATCTATAATACAGTCACTTAATATACTGGGGGCAAGATGAAGCCTTGAGCATTCTCTGCTCGTTCCTGCTATTGTGAGTTTGGACACCTTGGACATGCTCCACCAGCTCTGTGATTTACTGTAAAAGCTGGGTTCTCTAGAAAATACTTTATTTGAGATGGCTAAGCTGCATGCGTGCCCTAAAATCCGTAGTAATTGGAAGGTAACCATCACACCTCATAATCAAGGTCCAGGTAAGTGAATTCTCCCTGTGCGTGGAACCGGTGCCTGTGTTCATCCACGGTGAAGTTGACCTGCTTGCCCACACGCTGGATGAGCACAGAATGCCAGTGCTGATCGTCTAGCAGGCTGCCCAGGGTGAGACTGATCGGGCTGTGAGCAGAGGGCAGTCTCGCTTCACCTTTGAAGAGAAAAAAGTAACAGCATCATTACTCCCAGAACAAGGGGGAAAAAAGTATCCCTTAGTGAATCAGAGTCACATAATAATCGCGTCTTCCTGCCATGCACTCCATCCCAATGCCGCAATGGATTTACCTGAAGTCTGAATATAACAGTCTCTCAACCTTGCTGTGATGTTTCCACTGTTAATTCTTTTTATTATTATTACCCATTGCCTGCTCATCTTCTATGTAAATTTTATCTTTGCTACAATCTCATTATTTTTACTACCTCAATATTTTTCAATGACCCATCCCTTTCTTTATGACATTAGGAAATAGCTATATAGTTCTACCAGCGCCGTGGAAAAAAACACTAAATGAGAGGCTTGTGGGATTTGCAAAATATGAACCATTTTCACATGATAGAGTGATACTCGCATACACACAAGACCTCAAATCTGAGGATAAGGCACTTTAAGTGTTAAAAGCTAAGCCACAAAATCATAAATTTACCTAAGTGACATCAGAAGAATAGATTTCCAAGCAACTCACAGAAAAGAGCTTTACCTGAATTAATAAGGAAAAAGAGCTTTCCTCCTCTCAATTCCAGTGTGAGGTGATCTCCATTCGGCCCTTCCCTGTGGAGCAGAATCCCATCACTCTGCATGGTTTTAAATTTCAAAGAAATAATATCTTTCATGGGACTCAGGGATTTTTGATCAAATCGGTAGAGAAGGGAACTTTTCCCATCCAGATCAACCACCTCTGATCCTAGAGACAAAGATAAGAACAGTCGTGCTAAGGATACACATAATGTCCAGGAAAGCACTTTTCATGTACATAGAGAGCATGATAGTGTGTAATCACACACATCTGTAGCTCAGCTCTGGGCTGGTTCTAACAAGAAGAGACATGACCATCAGGTGTCTAACAAAACCTTGGATGGATTCAAGTCCAGCTTTCAGTAACCTGGATACAAAATTCGTGCTCTAGAAACACATTTGAAAATGTACTTCTAGCTCTTTTATATTATTAGAGGCTATTTTTTGGCTCTTTGAAATGGTTTTAATTATTTTAAGAGACCCAAAGGGGGGAATACATCAACTCAAAGATTTCAAAGATCTCAAGAACACAAGAGAAAAAGCCTTAAAATAGAGACTTGACAAAATGATGAGAGCTGAGGAAGTCTTTCATCCCACATAATAAACATTCAAGTTGCCTTATTCCCTAGAGATACACTATCAACAGACTCACATGGCATGTTAGCCACGCAGTCATACATCAAATGACCTTCAATTATCTGCTAGTAGAAATTGGTATTGATTAATCATCTACTCGTTATTCACACCTATATCTTTAACCATTTTTCTCATTCCATCAGAGAAAATCAAAGTAAAGATTATAATTAACATTTATAAAACCACCATGCCTATTCATGATCAACTTTTCAATGATACTCTTGACATGTTGAAACTAAATTTTCATTGGATCCAGAAAAAAGTGCTTTTTTAAAGAATATTTATTTGAAAGGCAGAGAGGAAGAGAGAGGAAAGGTGAGAGAGAGAGAGAGAGAGAGAGAGAATCTTCCATCCTCTCATTCACTCCCCAAATTGCTACAACAGCTAGAGCTGGGCCAAGCTAAAGCTTGGAGCCTGGAACTCCATCCAGGTCTCCAGTGTGGCTGGCAGGGACCCACGCCTGTGGGCCATCTTCTGCTGCTTTCTAAGGCTCATTAGTGGGGGAGTTGAATAGGATGTGGCGCCTCCGAAGTCTAAATGGCATTCACATGGCAGTGGCTTAACCCACTGTGCCATCTGTTAACCCCAAAAAAGTGGTTCTAATGTCTTGAAATTCTTTAATATACATGTTATATGCAAGAGATCCACACAAATATACATACTTGCCACAGAGTCATAAAATGCCACTTCAAGCACCTGTAACTGACCATTGTGTTTTGTCTCATTTTATTATTTTCATGGTTAAGTGACAGTATTTAAAGCAATGCTATTTTTGTCTTCTCAGGGGTATTGTTGAAGACACTGGCTTAATGCTACTGTGAGGTCTCCTGCTGCACTGAAGACGGTGACATGGACATGTTTTTTAGCTTT
Source organism: Lepus europaeus (assembly GCF_033115175.1). Lineage (NCBI taxonomy): Eukaryota > Metazoa > Chordata > Mammalia > Lagomorpha > Leporidae > Lepus > Lepus europaeus. The sequence goes on along the minus strand of NC_084845.1, from coordinate 61,915,660 downwards.
CTGACAATGTCTTACCTACTCATTGTCAAGATCACTCTTATTCAGCTCATCTGAAAACGGTGTCATGTTATGCCAGTAACATAACAGTACATCTGTCAAAATCGGTTGCACCTTGAACAAGAGACATGCAAAAGAACTTATAATACTCACAAATCCTAGGAGTATCTTCTATTTTTCACAAATCAAAAATTTTTTCAAGGCAATTATCCTTGAAAGTGTATTTATGTAATAAATGAAGGGGTTAGGAGAAACCAATAAGATATAAACCTATTTTTCAACTGGAAAGCTGAGTTCTTCCAGTCAACAAAATGACATTACAGCTTACTCATCTTGTTGCATTTGACAAAATTATTATAGCTATTTGTATGCCCAAATGTGCATTTCATTCAGATCATCCATCATATTTTGTGAACCATTTCTATCCACCACCCCTCAAAATTTCTTTCAACTATTTTATGAAGCTAACTTTTGAACATTCAAAGGTTTGATTTTTTTTGCATCTTGCTAATGTGCTTATAAAGAATTCACTCACCAAGTGCACATGAATAAACATTGCATTCTGCAGAAAGAATAATGTTAACGGAACAATTATTCCTTGTTATATAGCTGGATGAATGTGCATGGCAAAAACATAACTCTGTCAAACACAAATAATGTGTTCTATGATTATTATATTATAATAAATTAAGAAAAATTCCAATAAGACAGACTTTAAATGCTGACATATTTGGAGCAATGCAGTTATCTCTGAGTTAATGTATTGCTTAAAGGCAACCATCTTAGTAATGATTTTATTTTAGATAAATACTATTTTTGGAATTAGCTACCATGAGATTTTTTTTCCCATAAAAGGCTTAGCCTACGTTACTGTAGCCTACTATTTCTTTCTCTCTTTTTTCACACTGCTGTTATTATTACATTGTAATGGACATATTCATCTTCCATGGCACCTAAAGCTTTTGTGTCTGGGATATTTCCACCAGCAAAATGGGGTAGTGAAGAACATATCAAACAGCTGATGCCTCAAGCAATGGCATTCTGTTTCATCTCTTAAACTGAAGTCACTTCCCGTTTTCTCCAGCTCTTACCTACTCTCTGCTTACATCCCATGGATGCAATTATGCAATGCAATGATGTTTTCAATACAATTTTATTTAGGCCAACACGTTTGAAGCACCATGCCGGATGCTAGAATAAAAGAGTGTTCAACACAAATAGGAAGCCACTCCTCACCAAGCTTACATTTGAGGTGGACAGATGGTATATAATAAGGGAACAAATAAATCCATGAATCTATTAGAGACTGCAACAGGTGTTCTAATCAAGAGCAACTGAAGACTATGGTCATTCGAGGTAGCTGGGAAAGGTCTCTCAAGTCTAGAAACTTGAGGCTGAGGTTGACTGTAAGGAATAATCTTGTCACTCTCTGCAGACTTTAAGTCCTAGAACTTGTCCCCACAAACTAGGAAAACTCTTAGAGTTTTATTCTCCCAACACTATCCCATTCAACTGTCATGAAAGAAAGCTCTGTGGGTAGCTGAGGAATGACAATGACAGGAAATAAGAAGTAGGACTGAAGTCGCCTCCCTTTGAAAAATTGAGCCTGAAAGGAAGAAAGCACGGAAAAGGGAAAATCAACACCCTGGCTGCATTCTCAGCCTGGATTTCATGTGCATTTATACAGTATCCTTCAGAGGAAAAAAGCTAAGTATAACTCGGAATGTGAGTATATCACCAGGAAAACTTCAGGTAACATATACGCAAGATATAAAGGTGGATTCTCATCAAATGAAAGCATTCTGGAGGATTATTAGTGTCATTTTGATAGCATATCTATTTATAATAACACCTTTTAAATGTCACTTTAATAACAAGTTATTTACAAAAAACACATCTAATTAAAAATGATTTTAAACTATAATCACCAAATGCTGACTTATGATGTATGCCATTAAGGTTATAAAATCTGGAACTAAATGAAAACAAAATAATGTTTTGAGATAGAGATGAAGAGCATTTGAGTTATATAGGTAGCATCTATATCTTGTTCTCCAAGGGCTACTAATTGGAGAGGAAGATGTATAACCTGCCTTGAAAATAATCTTACCATTGTTAAGAAAAACTGGGAAAACCTGAAATAAAGCAAAGGAATAATTTTGTATCACCGTCATACTTGAGCATTTTCTAACAGGCCTGCCTAAAAACCATTCAATTCTAGATGAATTAATAAATGTTTTGTTTTACTATTTGTTACTGATGAGAGCCAGGTTCTGTAAAGTTATATATTAGCTTTTAGATTTTTGCCAGTAGAAATATAAATTACTTCTGTTTGATAGAAAACATGAAATTCTTCCAAAACAATGTGGAGTCAACCAGTGGATGGAAGCTCTCTCTTCATTGTCTCTTTCTCTCTCTTTCAAATAAAAAAAAAAATAAGTAGATAGAAATTTGGGAGCAGGCATTGAGGTGTGGCAGGTTAAGCTACTGCTTGGGACACCCACATTCCACGTTGGAGTGCCTGGGACCAAGCTCTGCTTCCACTCCCTATATATCTTCTTGCTCATGGGCACCCTAGGAGGCAGCAGGTGATGGCTCAAGGCATTGGGTCCCTGCTACCCACATGGGAGACCCAAATGAAGCTCCTGGTACCTGGCTGCAGCCTGGCCCAGCCCTAGCTGTTGTGAGCACTCAGGGAGTGAACCAACAAATAGAAGATCTCTCTCTCTCCTCTTCTCCCTCTCTCCTACCCCAACTTTCAAATAAGTAAATAATTTTTTAAAAACCATGGAGATTGTGTATTATGTAAAAAATATATGCTCAGATTTCAAAAATCTTTACACCAAAAGAATACCTTTTAATTTCATTTTTCCAAGAACTTTTTGAAATACCCTTGTATAGTCTCAAAGGTCATGGTTTTATTGCCCTGTTGGACATTGACCACTTGCGTGCTTGCCTAACAATATCATTCCATCATTCTTCCTAGATCCTTGTATATATTGCCTCTCTTGAATTTTCTTTGAACTAACATTACCATCCTGTGATTCATTCATTTATAAATCAAATGATTTTATATGTGTTTACTCTGTATTTGAATGAGAGTTATATTTTCAAAAATTTTACTTCAACATTACTCATAAAAAAGTACATTTGGGCTATGTGCCATTGATCAGGAAAGCAATATTTTAAGTCCTAGCCATCACTGGTCATGTTCAGGGTTAATTTAACTTTGCTGTTCCACAAAGATCCTCCAAATTTTCAAGCTACTAAAAGAGCACTGCCAACACAGATAAATTCTCACAAAAGAAGCATTTCAGGATCATTCACAATAATTTTTCTTTATACTGAAATCAATCTGTAAAAATATCCAGATTTTTCAAAAACATTAATCTACTCCAACATTTATTTGTTTATAAACACTAAATTATGGCTCTAAATTAATATTAATGATTCATTTATTGGTTAATATCATACTTATTCCTTTCAATTGTCAAACACCTTTTGGGAAGAATCTTTTCTACGTGGTTGATTTGCATAAATAGGAATATTAGAAAACTGGCTATAGGAAAAGTGAGAAACACAAAGTTAACAAAATTTATAATAGTGGAAGACCTACAGTCCAAAAAAGTAGAAGACTTTTATTCAACTAAAAGGAAATATGATTTTTCTACTTATAAATTTGTTCATTAGTAGGCTTATTATATGGGATTGTATTTTTGATGATTGTGTTATTATCCACCACGGATGATATGGCTGTGTCATGCACTGGCTCACCATGAGAAGGACATGAACTCTAATTTTCTAGTAACAAACTGCAAATTATTCTGAACATTCACCCTCGTTTTAGCCATTGGTACTAATGTCTATTACTGTTCAGCCTGGTAACTGAGGCAACTAGCCTTCAAGGTTCGAATGCTCACTACACCTTGTGCAACTGGATTCATTTCCTGTAGTTGCTCTAACAAGTAACCACAAACACCTTCCCTTAGAATATCACAAAGCTGCTACTTTGTGATTCTGGAATTCAGAATTCCCAACACCAAGGTGTGGGCAAGGATTGCTTCACTTTTGAAACTCCTAGGAAATTATCCCTTCCTTTGCCTTGCCCACCTCCCAAAGACCACTGTGTGTCTTGGCTTTTGGCTCCTTCTCCTATGTATAAGATGAGTATCCCAGCATCTTCAGATTCTCTCTCTCCCTCTCATTTCTGCTTTGACATATCCTGATCCTTGTACTTATGTCTCACAGGGTTCCTGTAATGACACTGGGTCCACCTGGATAAACAACAATAATCTTTCCATTGCAAGATCCGTAGCTCAATCACCTTTCCCTGGTATGTAGTTACATGTTCCAGGGACTAGGATTTTGGTAGGGCCTTATTCCCTGGCTGACAGCAAGGACTCATCTTTTCATCCCTGCTTCCACATCTTCAACAGCAGAACGCTAGTAGTACACTCTTCACAGGGGGATCCTGTGACTGTTTATATCTGCAGAACTTCCGGAAGTTGGCAGGTGATCAGCGATCAACAAACGTTAACAACTAGTAATACTCCTGATGTTATCTATGATTAAAACACCGGGCAAAAAAAGGGGTATAACAAAAGCAGTTTAATAAATGCAGTTGGAGTATTTGCGGTTATTTAAAAAAAAAAAAAATCAGTGTCTGAAGTGGACGAGAAACCCTTAATTATCCAGTGTCACAGCCAGGTGCAGCAAGAACGATTTCCAGGCGTCTGTGGGTTCTGTGGGTTTTCTCTGTCAGCTCCTGTCTGAGCCACGACCACAGCAGTCGTGGGTGACCTGAAACCTCCTCGGTGAATGCTTCTATCTCAAATCTTCTCATTTAGGACAAGGATCAAGGAGAGGAGAGACTTGCAAAGACCACAGGGCCTACTCTCCTCTCTCGTTCTCCCTGTGACCATGGATATAGCCGGCTTGATTTATGTGGTTTAGAAATGCAATCTTTCATGGGATTAAAAGCTTTCCAACAGCAAATACACAAAGCTCTTTCAGGGAGTTGCATGAGGTGTAGCATTGCTGGGATAGGTATAGGTGTTCTGCCATCCTTTGAGCCTTCTGTGAACACAGTGATGCTTAAAACAAACAACACTTCTGTTTTCCAAAGTGCTTACAGTCTACTGAGGAAGACACACATCCCTGAGAAGCGATCATTCATGTCTGCGTGCGGAGCTTCGCTTTGGTTCCAAGAGGAGGCCCAGATGCTTTGAAGATGTGCAGAGGAGACGATGAGCCTCACCCTCTGGAAACGATGTCGGCTGCATTGTAGCAATGCTTCACCTCCTTGAGCAATAAAGTGTTTTTCTGCCACTGTAAATGTCACACACAGCATGTTTCTCATTCTCATACATTCCACTGGTTCTTGTCATCTTTGTACCCATGCACCCTTGCTCCAGAACTTTGAGGTTTCTCAGATTTATGAGGGGTTGTTGCTTATACAGGAGGTTTTCAAGAAGTTCACAGAAAATTCATAGGATGAAAAAAATGCATGGACTTCAAAAATGTTTTGCACGAAAATAAACTTACCTTTTAATTTCATTTTCCATGAACCCTGAAATACCCTCATATAAACAGTGTCCTCCCTACTCCTCAAGCAGATTTCTAAAAAAAAAAAATAACCAAGAGTATGGCTTTTTAAATTGAGCTCCACGGCCCAGTCATATTTGGATCAACCAAGAAGAATCATTTGGGTCTCTGAATATTCAGTATCATAGGCTCTGCCTGACCTCCACCAAATTAGAACCCTGGGAATTCTAACCTGCAACCTAGGAACACAGGTCTCTGAGCAATACTGAGGCGATGACAGCATAAGGATTCTCAACCAGAAGCTTACAGAAACCTATTCCCTGGAAATTAATACTTCACTGCACAATGAACTGTACCCTGGAAAACAAATATGTTTTATTTATTTATACTGTAGTGGTACCTGCTGAAAGTCATGCAGGTGGTGATTTATCCCAAAAAACATTTCTGGGATGAAGTGATTGGGTGACTTAAACCATGAATCATAGCATACTGATGGGGTTTACATGACTACAAGACTTTAAAAAAGGAAAACCGGAATACAAAATGCGTAAGGTGGTACGCTAATCATTTAACAATTAACTTTCTTTGAAAGCCATGCATAGGTTCTTCACCTCTTAATTCCTTGAAAATCACCCCTAAAATAGAAATAAAACCAAAGTGCTACCTCCAAAGACCAAAGAAAGAAATAACACAGGTCATTCATCAGCTGGATAAAAGAGGTATACACCAAACTCTTCTTGGTTAAACATGAAGTAAGCCTTAAACACAGATCAGTTTCTTTATTTGAAAATTATTACACACGAATTACTAAACAGAGGTCCAATTTTGACTTCTAAGGAACGTAAATCAGACTGAGTGCTGTTAAACTATTGTATAGAGAAATATCGAAGCACCAGCATGATGTATAGGCACTCCAGATCCGCATTACTGAACTGGGTCTTTAAAGCAATGGAGAGGCAAGACCAAGCACTCAAGAAATCAACAGGAAATGGGTTGTACTATTTTTGCATGGTAACATAAACGAACACAGAATGATTTAAGGGTCTCTTAAGTTTAAGACAACTAAAAGGAACACAATACAAAGGAAGGAGGCACAGAATCAGGTATTGTATATAACCACAGGGAAAAGGTGACTTCACTGTCATGGTTTTAAATAGTCTGAGTTAAGGGCAGTACCAACATGCCAGGAGTTTATGGGAACAAATACCATCACGACCACTTAAATATCAATCTAAATTAACCTTCAAGTGGACTCAAAATTAATAACTTCTACTATGTCAAGGACTCTTGAATGCATCATTGGAGGTTGTAAGTGTTATTTCTGCCTCTAATATTTATTTCTGACTGTTGCAGCATGACCGAAGTCGCTTAAATGCTGACTCTCAGTTCCTTTATCTGGAATAAGTAGAACACAGTTCCGGTTTCTCATACTAGACAAAGATGCTGGGGGATCAAATGGAAGTTTCCAAATGCCTCTACGTTCATTATTTTGTATGCTATTATTATCATTTTAATGAGAACAACATTTGAAATCTCATGTGCTCATCTCAGAGATCTCTCTCCATGAACCGACTGCTGCTGAACCTAAAAATTTTATACATTGATCTGTTATTCAGTTTTCACCAGGGCTGATAAGAATTTTTTCTTAAATCATTCGTGTGACAACAGTTATTGACTACTGACTGCGCCAAGTGCAACAGTGGGAGCAGCCACTGCAACGTGAAGCCTTCTGTCCCCATAGATCCTCCAGCCTAAAGGAAAAGACATCAGGCAAATAATCCCATGTCTATAGCTCTATCTGTAAATGCTAAGTGATGCGTGAAAGAAAAGAACAGGGTTATAGCAGAGTTTTAAACAGAGAAATTCAAATTGGGCTGGCCGTCAGGGAGAACATCTCCATGGAGGTATAACAAGCTGAACAGGGGAGGCTCCGTATGCAAACAGAGGTCAAGAAAGGAGGAGGAAGTGGGAAGAAGGGATGGGAATTGGAGAAGACAGGAACGGTGGGGAGGGTGGGAAGGACTGTGGAGGGATGAAGAATGATGGCGGGAACCAAACGGAAGTGCCCCTAGGGGTTGACCTATAGGCAGATCTCCTTGACCATGGGGAGGTTCAGCTCCAGGACTTAAGACATTTTGAATTTGGTTTTGTCCTTAGCCCTAGGATATAACAATTGCACCTAAGGTGACGTCTTTCCTCCTAAAACAACGTGCTTGTGGCGTTTCAGTTGAAAATGTGAGAACCCAAGGAGTTTAACAAAATCTAATCTGAACTCCAAAGGTGATCTCAGCACCAGGCAGATGCTAAACCCTTTACAACTTTAACCTCTCTGGCAGTATTCCCCTGGGTTCCTTGGCATCTCATCTTGGGCATTCGAAGCTCTGAAATCAGCCAAGGATTTGAGGGGAATGTCTATCAGGAACTTGGGCTTCCCCTTCTGACCTCCTTGTTTTGAAAGTCCCCTCCTCAGCCAACGCTGCTCTGGCAACCTTGACCTCTGCACTCTCTCATCCCAGACTAATGAAACCTGCCTACCTTCGGCTTGTTCTTTGCAAAGAGCCAGTTAGAGATTACGTCTTTTCTTTCAAAAATCAAGTGCTCTCAAGTTTTCTATTTGTTGCAGTTGAACTTCAGAGCTCTGAAGTAGGTTTTTTAATATATTTCACCCAGAACTAGCTATGTGCTACTAATGCAACTCATACTGAAAAGAAAATTCTCTCACTTTTGTGAATCCTGGTAGTGATTTTGACCTGTTCTTTTCTGTAGGGTTGAAAAATGGATATGTTCTATTACCACTTTTTACTTATTCTTTGAAATATTTCTTTATGGAGAAACTTCGTCTCTTACATGGTTACTCTGGAGTAAATATTGTGTAAGAAAAGTAGAGTGAATGCCTGATGTTTTTCCTTCATTTATTAGTTACACAAGTCGGATCCTTAATGTCTCCCATAGGTGACCAATGGAATTTTTTTGTCATCATGAACCTACTCACTTAAAATATTCAATGTTTCAAAAATTGTATTGAGTTTCTTTTGAACTTCTATTTTTGGGCAGTAAAACCTTTCTCAACGGTCCCTGAATTCATTTGGCATGATCTCGATGGATTTCCATAGTCTCCTTATTTTCTAGTATTATAATAGCTAAACTTATTTTAATTTTAATAGAGCTCCACTTATCATTGAATTAAAATCTTAAGACCATAAGCTTTGCGAATAATTGGAGAATTTATCCTCTTTGATTTTAGACTGACCAGAATCTATCTTGTTTCTAAACTCTGACATAAAATAGGATTCCTCAGTCACAGAATTAGCTAAAAAATAATGTGAAAGTTGTGATATACCTAATTCACCTTGGTTAAGCCTTTAGCAGTTACCCTGTGGCCATTCCCCCAGTAAATAGGCATTGAATTCAATTATAACTATTCTTTACAGGAAATCTAACAAATTTACTGCTTTAATTTTTCCCCTAATCAGACATGCAGCATGAGAGATCAACATCCTGAATACTCAGAAAACTATTACCTACCCCTCATTCAGTGTCCCACACCAGGTGAATGGTTGTGCTTCTTATGTTACTTTTTTATATTTCCTATTTACATGTTTTCTAAATGGAAATCTACTGGTAATAATGTATAATGTATAATTCCAGTTTTCACTATCTTTACATTATAAAACATGCACTCTTACTTTTTAATAAATTAACCTGAAAAGTATTTGAAAGGTAGCACAAGAGAGAGACAGACAGAGATATCTTCCACTTGCTGGTTTACTCCCCAAATGCCTGAATCAGTCAGGGCTGGGCCAGACCAAAGCCAAGAACTGCATCAGAGTATACCATGTAAGTGGCAGGGACCCAATTACTTAAGCTGGATAAAAGGGGTATATGCCTCCGGAGTACACATTAGCAGGAGCTGGATTGTAAGTGGAGGCATGACTTGATCTCAGCACTTGGATATGGGATGGAGGCGATCTAAGTGGGTGATTTAGCCTTCTGCACCACAATGCCTGCCCCTATGTTTCTAATTTTAAATAGTTGACATGAGTCTTATAATTACTGACTTATGTTTCATTTACTAAATATAGCATCCATGTTTGTCTTAAGCATCTGTGTTTAAGCAGTTAAATATAATAGTTTAACCCTTGTAAACATTTATTCTTATCTAGTCTTCTCATTCGGTTCTCTCTGCACCCTTTGCCTTATCTTTAACGTGTGGACTATGCCACCAGGATGATGGAGAAAGCTGTCCAGAGGCTCACCAAGCTTGCCTGTACTCATCCGTTCATCTCCCTACAAGATGAATAACAGAAAGAGAACATGTAAGCAGATCATAAGGAAAGCTGCTCTACGACTGGGTAGAAACAGTCCCTGATGGGATCACGAGGTACGGCGGAGGGTGTCAGAAAATCCATTTCTAGGCTGAGGACAGAGAATGAATAAGAGAATGATCTATGTAGGGGAATGCTGGAGGCATTATGCAAAGTCGCCAGGTTCAGAAAATCATGAAATCATGGCACACCACAATTAGCCCCGCATGGCCAGAGAGCTGGACGTTCCTCGTGCTCTGTGGGAGTGGGGAGAAGACTACCAACTGCAAAATGAGGGTGTTTACACAAGCAATGCAGAAAAGGAGTTTGGCATTCACACTAAGGACAATTGACTCAGTAGTCACCCACAACTGAAGAACCGCGTGCTCACGTGGGTTACCTGTCGTTTCCAAAGGACAGTTCGGGTACACTCACTTTCCCCAGGTGGGCTCCCTTCCCTGCCTCAGTTCACCATTCTCTTCTTTGGGACGTTTAGTACAGCTGTGCCCCTTCACCATCAAAGATTTCCTTTCCTTTCCCTTGTTCTTTCTTTCACCAGTTATTTCCTTCCATACATCTCCTGTCCAGATCTAAAAACATGTTCACGGTTGCTATGGCCAAGATATCTGAAATTTATACTTTCCCTTTGATCCCATAAAATTTAGCTTCTACTTCTCTCATTACTCAGAAAACAACTTCAAGTTTACTGACATAAAAGTAGAACAAGCCCTTTGATATGGATTTTCCATTCACTTGATGTTCTTTCATAACAAGTTATTGCTCTCACTCATTGGGGTACAGGGCAGTAAAATTATGTGTGGGTCTCACAATAGCCATTTTCCCTGCAATAATCACAAGACGTGCTTGCATCTGCAACTTCAGCAAACACATGTATTAGGCACAAGGGGACTTCGTGTAAAAATGTTTAGACTACCTGAAACAATAAAAAGGACCTGTTTTAATAGTGGTAGAAATGCATTCCCATTTTTCAACACGAGTAGTTATTCAAACCTAGCACTTCATAGTTTTATTGTTAACAGTGATACAATAAGTGGAACGCTCCATGATTTACTGAGCTTAATAATATTTATATAGGTTTTAATTCTTCACCTTCAAGCCAAGGGCTTGAAATTCCAACATTCCATATTTCACAGGCACTTGCACTCAACAAGTCAACAATGGCATTAATTCTCTCTCCTTTTCCTTTCCAAAATCTATTTATTCTCTATGTCCTTCCCCAGCCAATGATACAACCTTCCAGATAGTTTTTCAAGTCTGATACTTCAGCGTCTGCTCACATACAATGACCAAGCTTTCCCGATTCGAAATCCACAGTAGATTTCACTCTGCCTACTCTGTTCTTTAGTGATTGCTCTCCTCTAGTTTGGGGGTCCCCTGTCACTGACACAAACCGGAGCAGAAGCCCCCTGAGGCAGTACTGCCTCCAGACTGAACCCTCCACAGTAAGCCTCCGAACTACCTCTAGATTGAACTCTCCAACTTCCACCCACCCATTTTAGTCTAAGTGACCACACTAAAACACAAACTCCCCATCCCAGTGTCCTAATTCCTGTGCCTGAGTGGGGCTCCCCAATTCTCCTATTCAGCTGTCTTCCTAACCTATCATGTGAAAATAGCTCAACTGATTTAAAAATCTATTGTAATACATATTTGAATACTACTATCACTTTATCCATGATACCCTGCACTCATGCTATGCTATCTTGCACTAGGCTTGTACAGTATGTCTGATATTTCTTTTGTCCATGTTTCTTTATATATATGTACTACCTTAGAATTTATCTCTCTGTCTAATATTTGGAATAATTATCTTTTAGCAAGTGCCAATAAATGCATAAAAGGTTAATGCATGCTTCATTGATGCACTTGTCAAGAGCCCTGGCTTCGGAAACTGATGTATCTAAACTAAATCCTACATCTAACATATTTGTGTAACTGTGGACAAAGCTCCCACTTTCTCTAAGGTTAATTTTCTTCCGTTTCAGGAACTGTGAAGCACTCAGATGCACACACCTGAGCAAATGGCTCTGGCAAAGCTCACCCTAGAGTTGTATTAACTTGGTGCAGATTGGAAGGCCCAGGCAGAAGAGAATAGCAGGCTATGTGCAATCCTCGGGCTTTCCTCAACCTTAAGACAGGTCCCTTCTGATGAGCATGGAGGTATGAACTGTGGTTGTGAACCAGGAAAGAGACCTTGGCCACCTCTCTTTGTCCAGGAGAATGGCCATGCGTGTCTGGAGAAAACCCAAAGTGATCTTGGATCTGTGCTGCCCCACTGAGTTGCAGACAATATCTTGCAGCAGGAGGCTTCTGCTAACAGCACATGCAGCCTCCCATTTGGAAGGTGGAAAACACCAGTAGTCCCAGCTCTTTCTGAGTTAGGCAACCCAGAATAAGCTATATAGAGCATCCAGTATAGAATTCTGCTTGTCTCTTACTCCTACATTAAATGATGGGTTTCCTATGTCTAATTGACTGTGTCGTTAGAACAAAATCAGAAACTTCCAATAAAAAATAGTTTCTGGGACTGGCATTGTGGCATAACAGATGAGGCTACTGCTTGCAGTCCTGGCATCCCAAGAATATGGGCACTGGCTGCTCCACTTCTGAACCAGCTCCCTGCTAATGCGCCTGGGAAAGCAGCAGAAGATGACCCAAGTGCTTGGGCTCCTGAACTCATGAGAGAAACCCAAAGGAAGGTCCCTCCCGGCTTCAGCCTGGTTTGCAGCCATCTGAGGAATGAACCCATGGATGGAAGATCTCTCTGCCTCTCTCTGTCTCACTTTGTGTCTCTCTCTCTTTCTCTGAGTCTCTATGTCTCTGTAACTCTGACTTTCAAATAAATAAATAAACTTAAAAAAGAATAGTTTCTGATACATAGATTACTATGTGTTCAATAAATGTTGCTAATATAATATCTAATATTTTTAAAGATTTATTTATTTATTTGAAAGAATGACAGAGAGGGAGAAACAGGGACAGAGAGACAGAGGGACAGAAGAAGGGAGGGAAGGTGGGAGAGAAAGTCTTCCATCCACTGGTTAACTGTCCAGATGGCCATAATGGCCAGTGCTGGGCCAGGTCAAAGCCAGGAGCCAGAAGCATCATTTGGGTCTCCTACATGGGTGCAGGGTCCCAGGCACTTGGGCCATCTTCCATAGTTTTTCTCAGGCCATTAGCAGGGAACTGGATAGGAAGTGAAAAAGCAGGGACACAAACTGGTGCCCATATGGTGCAACAAGCAGAGGTTTTATCCATTATGCCATAACACCAGCACCTCTAATAATGCTTTAATACACTAATATTTTACAAGGTTGATACAATTAATAGGTGGAGAATGAGTGTGGCTACAGTTTAATTGAGGGACTGAAGTCAATTTGATCACACACATTCCCCTAAGGTACTCAAATCCAAGCCATTTGGGGTTATTCCCAAGGTATCAGAGAGAGTATTTTTCTCATCAAGGTTGTGACTTTTCCTCTTTAACAATAATTTAAAACTATACAACTTCATTTCACATTGAATCCAGTCCTTCCAATATGCCATATGCATTACAGTTTGTGCTTAAAATCATACTGTCCCCAAGAACTGCTACTTTAGCCATAGGCCAAACAGGAAACTATAAATGCAGGTACCACAAAGACATCAATTGAAGCACACAAAATAGAATATTCCATAGACTTAAAGATGAGAAAAAGTGTGTGTATTGGGGGGGGGAGGTATAATACTGGAGTTATGACAAGTAGTCATAACTGCTTGCTACCAGTCAAAAAAACATTGACTGGGGCCAGCGTCTGGGCACAGCGGCTTAAGCAGCTGGCTGGGATCCCGGCATCCCATAAGGGCGCTGGTTTATGTCTTGGCTGCCCCACTTCCCATGCAGCTCCCTGTGAATGTACCTGGGAAAGCAGTGGGAGATGACTCGAGTTCTTGGACCCCTGCCACCCACATGGCAGACCCAGAGGGAGTTCTAGGCTCCTGGCTTTGACCTGGCCCAGACCCCACCATTGTGGCCATTTAGGGAGTAAACCAGTAGATGAAAGATTGGAAGATCAGCCTCTCTCTCTCTTTCTCTCTCTCTCTCATTCTCTCTGTGACTCTGCCTTTCAAATAAATCAATACGTTTTTAAAAACGCTGACAAATGGTCATGTCCACACAGAATTCAAAGTAAGCCGTACCTTTGCAGTCACTGCCACATGAATATTGTGAGTGGTGCTCTCACTTCAGCCAAGCAGTATCAGTGGTTTTGATGAACTAGTGTTGAATTTACATCCTACACTGAATGTGTATTACATATATGATGCTGGGGAAATCACTTCACTTTTCTAATACCTGGTTTCCTCTTTACTAAACAGGTAGTTCTAAGGATTAAGTTAGAGTTAGATTATGTCCACAAAAACCATAAATGACACATACTACTTGCACGATGACTTTTAGCTATCATTGTATTTGCGACAGATGTTATTACATGGCTATTCTGAATGAGTAGAGAATGTAACTATAAACATGAAGCATTTAGAAATTTGTTTACTGATGTACAGCATAAGCTGTGCGGCATAAGCCTTGCTAAACTCTGATCCAAAGAGAAATAAGACTGACCGTCCAGCATCCAGGTTCCAGAGTCTTAATGAGGGTGGAGCTTTTTTAAAGGGTGATTTGATTGAAGTAGGACAGTTAGGAAATGAGGAACTAACACAGAATCAGAGCTGCTAAGCTGGGTTGTTGAAGCCGAGTCAGCTAGCAGTTAAGCTGGGCAGATGGTGCAAAGTGGGCTGCCCCGATTCATCCCCCATGCAACAGCTGGAGGGAGTCTGAGCTGCAGTTCAGTGTCTGGTTGATTTGACTACAAACCCAGTTCTGTCCCTTCCTATCTGTGAAGCTGGAGAAAGGCAATCTCTCTGTGTGTGAACTGTCTCATTTGGAAAGTGGAGAAATGGAAGAGTTATCCAGGAGTGGTTATCTGGGATGCTTTAGAAACATTAGAAACTGCTTATAATGGCATATGATGAACACGCAAATGCAAATAAAAGCTACGCAAGCCCTTTCTATTAAGCTAGTAATTTTTGTGTTGTTCCTATGATTGCTATTAATACGATTATCATTCTGTGAGCTCTGGAAAGCACAGAAGGGCTGCTGATGTTTGATGGTAGAGGTGGGTGTTGGGAACACTCAAATACAGGAGCAGACCGGTACATTCTGCACAACATGGCCCAGTGTAGACATGGCCAACAAGTCACGTAAGCTCCATAGGATAAGCTTTCCTTTAACAAAGAAGAATTAAACCAGAGCCTAGCTCAGCTTACATCACAAAACCATGGACTATGTGTGACAAATGCTTTAATGGATAAAAATAAATGTTGACTAGAGGAAAAACGGTGAAGTGAAACTGAGCACTCCGGGACTCTTTTCTGGGTTCTTCTGTGTATGGCTTGTGAGATGCTGGACTAATCACCAAATCTCTCCAAACCTCAGACTGTTCTCTCAGTAAGCGCAGATCATATTAGCTCTATTCTATTATAAAAGTGCATCAAGAGGATGGTGCGGCTTGGGGTGGACTATCAATAACTCTTAGGTCCCTTCTCCACAAAGAGATATAATAAAATACTTCATTAAGAGGAGACTCAGTGAATCTGTGGATTCTATGTTTTTATGTGAACGTATTTAAACACATTTTATATTCTGGCAGAAGTCTTTACTTCTCTTCTATTAATTTATGCTGAGGGCTTAGTGCATTTAAAAATTAGTTACATGACACATTATTTTTTAGACTAGATGAAAAAAACATTGTTTTATAACAGATGAGTGAATATACTAAATGGAACACTACACTGTCTCTTTTATTAAATGCAGGGTACCTATATGAAACATAATCAAACATCACCCATGAGGATAAGGTTCTAATAAGATCTAGTAAATAGCATCAGGTTTGGATAAATGAATTCATATATTTCTACACATATCTATGCACACACATATATGGTATCTGTGTATGTGTGTATGAAATGCTACCATCTCTGAATTAAAATGTTAAAATTGAACACTAAAGACAATAATTGGCATGCATGGACACCAAAAAACCTTCCACAAAAATCATTGCTGTTTTTAATATCTCTTTACACAGTTAAAAAGCCCATTTCAGTTTGCAGTTTGTCTTTCAAAGCCTCTCCTTTGATGTTCATTTCCGCGTTTTGCATATGTAAACACTTACTATATGCACATCCGAACACCTCGATCCGCATTCCAATTCTGCCCTTGGGGTTCCATTCTACAGGGATGAAGCGCAGAACCCTGGCTTTGATAGAAGGCTGGAGCCTGGCATACACCACGCTGTCTGCATTTGCATTTCCTGAGAAGCCCTGGAAGAGAAAGGGAGGAAGGAAATCAGTCTATCTGCAGAGTACCCATCTCACCCCACACCTGACAGGGTAACAATCAACAATACAACTGGATTTTTGACTATGAAAATGACTCCTTCTTCAAAAAAAATCACATTAGCAGTTTGTCCCCAAACTCATTGTTGCCTAAACTTTTCTGCTTATTGAGAGTAGTTTCAATTCTACCAACCCCATTAAACCAGCTTTAACTGTGATACCCCTGGTAAAGAATGTATCTGTAACGTGCAGAATAAACTTGAAATGTGCCAGGCCTAGGGCTATTAACATTGGACTGGCACCAAAAAAAAAAAAAATTAAAAAAACATGCTTCCAGTATAGAAAAACCATCATTTGATTTAGCAAAGATGCTCACATCACTGATGAATGGGTAAAGTTATGATTCGTTTCAGATGTTTCACCCTCTCATCTTACCCATTAACAGAAACAAAAGTATCACCCAACATTCAAGTCAAAACTATCCTCTGATAACAGGTTTTAAACTTCATTGGTACATGACTGAACATAAAATTGTTATGTGAAATTGGAAACGGTATGAATTCGCAAAGATCTGTAATTAGACTTCGAGACTTGGGAATCTGAAAGCTACAGAGACCTTGGGAGGGATGCGAAGGCAGTACACACTGCAGATAAGGAAATTAAAGGTCAGAAAGGTGAAAAAAACCCTCCGGTGTTTGCAAAACCATTATCTCTAAGACAAGGAGCCAAGTCCTCCCGTAATAGCAAGATGCATCTCCCTAACACATAGCTCACCTGCAAAACCAACTTACTACAGCGTCATCTAACGTCGAAGTCAAAAATTTCAACAAGTTTCTCAATCGCATTACTTGTCAGACTGTGTTGACCAGTCTGCACATGCGCACGGTACTGCCCATGTCAGGTATAATTATTCAGCAAGTTTCAAAACCTATTAGGTCACAAAAAATACTCCTCGTTTTTTGGCATTGTCAATTTTTGTTGCCTTTGTGTGCAGAACACTTTCGTAGTCTAACGTTCACCAGCACATAAGTAAGAACACATTGCTTCATCCCACAGATACTTGGAATCTGATAACCAGAGTTCCATCTTGCTCCACTGCTCGGAAGTTTTGCAAAGGGTCTGGTAAGAAAGGTCAACTTAAGTTACTTCTATTTCACCCTACTCAACCCTAGTCAACCCACTCCTATAGCACCATGCTCTCCATTTCCTCACCATGCAAATCATGAAGATTCACCCAAATATTTAGTGTTGCATGAATTCCAGTGTCTCCTATAGAATGGTTGATGTGGGGTACTGTGTCCCAAAGTTGGACTGCACCTGCACTTAAAACTTAAGTGCTCAGATCTTGGCATTGGGCTACGCATGTGTGTTTGTGTGTCCATGCGTGTTGTGCTTGAATGTGTGTGTATGCACACAAATGAGTACGCAGGAGTCTTTACAAATGTTCCAAATCAAGGTAATGTACAGCCAGGGTACAGGGACTGAGACCTGTTTGAAGATGTTCAACTCCAATCCACAGCAACTTGCTGTCTTAGCAGATATCTGACATGGGAGGATTTCAAAAGCTTCGTAAAAGTAATGAAATTAAGAGATATGTTTCTCTTAAGGCAAAAAAGGGATGAAATCATATATACAAGGGCTTTCTAAAACTCATGGAAAATGTGATTATAAAATCTACACGTGGATTTCCAATTTTTGCACCAAAATAAACGCATGTTTTAGTTCTATTTTCCATGAACTTTTGGAGTACCCTTGCACTTCTGATTCCATTTCTCTGGCAGACTAACACAATCTCTAATTAGAATTTCTTGCAGAGCGAACAGCTGGCTGATTAATTAGATAATCCTCCCAAAGACTGCATACTTTTCAAAAATTAACATAAGTCCATAGCATGGGATAGATGTCCCAACAATGCTTTCAGCATCTTAAGGGATTGGGAGAAAAAATGTATACAACGGCAGTGACAACAGACAGGTAAAAAGAATAGGAAGTTCTGGCCAGCACCGCGGCTCACTAGGCTAATCCTCCACCTGCAGCACCTGCACCTGGGGTTCTAGTCCTGGTCAGGTGCCGGATTCTGTCCCGGTTGCCCCTCTTCCAGGCCAGCTCTCTGCTGAAGCCCGGGAGTGCAGTGGAGGATGGCCCAGGCCCTTGGGCCCTGCGCCCACATGGGAGACCAGGAGAAGCACCTGGCTCCTGGCTTTGGATCAGCGCAGTGGGCTGGCCGCAGCAGCCATTGGAGGGTGAACCAATGGTAAAGGAAGACCTTTCTCTCTGTCTCTCTGTCTCTCACTGTCCACTCTGCCTGTCAAAAAAAAAGAATAGGGAGTTCTGAAAACAGCAACCTTTCACTTTTCACCTGATCCAGTTGTGAGTTATTTGAATTTGGGAAACATAGAGAAGAAATTTAAGATACATAGTTTGGGGACTGGCATTGTAGTGTAGGGGGTTAGATCAGCACTGGCTTGGCAGGCATCCCATGTTGAAGCATCAATTCAAGTCCCAGCTGCTCTGCTTCTGATTCAGCTTCCTGCTAATGTGCCTGGGAAGACAGTGGATGATCACCCAAGTGGTTGAGCCCTGGCCACTCATTTGGGTAGCTGGCAAGGAGTTTCTGGCTTCTGGTTTCAAGACTGGCCCAGCCCTATCTGTCATATTCATATAGGCAGTAGACCAGCAGATGGAGGATATGTCTGTCTGTCTCTCTCTCTCTCTCTTCTTACTCACTCTGATGCTCTGCCTTTCAATCAGATAAATAAAGAGATCTTGAAGATACATAGTTTGTATAATAAAAGTATCTTTACTGACATAATCAAAATTACTAGGAGTTACCTCTTATGAAGTTGTGAGGTTAGGGATATCAGACATTTGGCATATTTCACACAAATCCGGACTTTTTCTGGTTCACTGAAAGCTGTCTTCTGCGTCCTCAAAGGATGGAAGGAGCACACGGTCAACCTTGGGCCTCCTTACAAACACCCCAATCCCATTTCTAACCACCTCTTTTGATTCAATCCCTAGCCCCAAGAGGCCCCAGCTCCCAACACCATCACCTTGGATTTAGCACTCAATACAGGAAGCTTGGGGACAAGCATCCAGATCCTAACTATGAACGAATGTGTCTTGTCTTATCCACTTCCCTGCCTTCAATTTAAAAGTTCCTGACTCAACATCAGATACAACTGAAGCGTAAGATGAACCTTTAATATCTGTTCCAACCCTGTAGAATCACGGTTTTTGTACTCACTGCACAACCAAGGAAAACTAAAATTACAGAGGTGACATGCTAGAAAGTGGAGAACCAGGGTTTAATTCCAGGCCTTTCTGACTCCACAGCCCCTAATTCATCAGCCATCAAAAGGCCTCACTCCAACAGATCATGAAAGCAAACAACCTACCACTGAGGAAACTCACTGTATCTGAAACCTGCTGCCTTTTTTTTCTCATAATTTATATTTAAAATCTTTTACACATTGGAGAATAATGCAACATAGATTATTGCTGGACTGGGACTCAGCTCTACCAGTTGACATTTATACACAAAAAAAGTATTATGCTTAAATCACATTTTCTCAAGATTATTACAGAATAAACATAAAAGACAAAGTTTCAATAATTAATGAAACTCTCACATATAAATAGTAACCTCAGTCATTATACCATCAAATATGCGAAATAACTAGAAATAAAATTAAGGTTATGTGGCTTACATGATAAAATAAAAGACTTCATTATATTTTATTTGATTTAATAACTTTGAAACCCAAGTAAGTGGTCATAGATAGTACAGAAATGTATCCTAACCAAGATAATTTATAAAGTTAATGAATTAAAGTTTCTCATGGGATTTTAAGTACTTCTAAAGTGAGTCTAAAGCATACGAAGAGGTATATTCTTCAGATATGAGTTAAACAACTCATGTATAAAAGCCAAAATGTATAAAGGGAAATGCCCATATAGCGTTTCCTAAGGAGCTATAACGAATCAGAAAACGAGACTGTTCCATGCAGTTGCACAGCAAATTCTGTAATTACATATAAATCAGCCCAGTTCCAGCCACGGTAAACAGCAGCTCCAGTAGAAACACAACACACAGACTGGCAAACATGAAAATCCCTTTGTTGTTGCTGACCCCTCTTATCATAAGAATTCTAATGACCGCTATGTCACCTACAATGACATCCAAAGAACACTCAACTTGACATTGTCAGCTTACACACAGACAATAAGCAAGACACAGCCAAAAACCAGCTAATAGAAATCACTCCTTATTTTATGATGGCAGCTACAAAGTTCTACTATGTATGACTTCCAACAGGTGATCCAGCGTAGAAAGGTGGAAAAGAAAAAAAAGAACCAAAAAGCAGTATTTTACTTCCATAAGCCCAAATAAGAATGATTTCTAAACATATGCTGAACAAGACATTGTAACTGCCTACAAAAGTTGACTCCATCTTGAATGAGAACACAATTCATTTATTTTAATAAAGATAGCAATGATAGTTCTCTAAACAAATTAGAAAGGCAAGTTTTAATCTGCATATAAAATAAATATCATTTTTCAAAGTAAAAGAGGATAGAGTTCCATTAATATAAAATTGTTATCTATAATACCTTTAAGAAAAGGTTCAGTATCTTCAAAATATTTATTTGAAGAGACACCAAGCTACTAACAACAGTTTGGTGAGGCCTCATGTGCCAATCATTATATTAGGGTACAAAGACACAACGCTGTAAACTACGTTGTTTAGATCCTTTTATAGAAGGTTTAGGATTCTAAAGGCAGGGAGATGAAATATCAAGAGACAAGAAGCATGTGAAAGATAAATGTCTGAAGTCTGCAACTATTGTTGAAACACAGCAATAAATTGTTCTATGGAAGATACATGGGCAGGTCATAAAGCTTACATTTATATTAGAGTCTTATATGTTCAATTTTGTTGGGGACTAAATTTTTATTGAGATGGAAAACAACTTTTAACCATTAAAATTCTATTATGGTAGTGCTAAACTAGGAAATTCTGAACAACCCTCCTACAAGAATGAAAATAAAATAGATTGAAGAACTAGAAAGACACTAAAACACTCAAAGGCTCAGATCTGAGAGAAGAAAATGCAAAGCCCTATGTTTGAGCTTCTTCCTCTCTAGAGACAACTAAAAGATTCCTGAAGAGGAGAAAGAGAGATGAGCAGAGTTTTAGATAACCCCACAGGATTATGAAACACATTTTCAATTCTGGATACCTTAAGGATCAGAGTAACTGATAGGCGTCCACAGGTTTGGGCAAGAGTACAGAGGGTCTACAATCTAGGAAAAGGCAAAGCTAGAGATAGGCAACCTCTCACAGACGAAAGCCCAATGTCTCATCATCTCTGTGTCACTGGAGTGAGGAGCCAGAGAAAGTTAGCACACCTTACTATCTAAAGAAGGAAACCAAGCTACATTCTAGAAATCTATGCTTCCAAGCCTCAAATTATCCATTCAGTTTTTCTTATCTGTTATCCTACATGACATGGAAAACAATAAAACACCAGGGAAAACTGTGATTAAAGAGAAATTTATACATGTGTTTGTGTGTGTGTGTGTGTGTGTGTAAAACAGACCTTCAAAAACTTCATGAAAAAAGAGGTAGTCTGAAAAAACTATGCATAGATTTCAAAAGATTTTTGCACCAAAATAAATTTTTTGTTTTAATTCTGTATTTTCATGACATTTTGAATTATCGTCAAGTGTATACACATGCTACTCTATACAACAGGAAACATCTGGGCAAACTAAAAGTCAACAGCTTTTGTTGAACCCGCTGGAAAAATGGTATTTCACAGTGCTATGAAATGAGCTGTCTCCCCTCAAAATTCCTGTGTGGTGGTGTTGGGAAATGGAGCCTTTGGGAGGTAATAAGGCTCCCATGGGGCCATGAGGGCAGGGCCCCCGGGGGGAAATTGGCACCCTTCTAAGGACACAAAGAGAGATCAGGCCTCTCTCTTTCTCCCCGCCATGTGAAGGCACAGCAGAAAGGTAGTCATGTGCAAACCACAAAGCAGAGCCTAACTGGGAGCCAAATCAGCCATCGGCTGGATGCTGGGCCTCCCAGTCAGCAATGCCTGCTGTGTAAGCCACCCCGTCTATCCCCTTTTCTTTTCTTTCTTTTTTTTTTTTTTTTTTTTTTTTTTTTTGGACAGGCAGAGTTAGACAGTGAGAGAGAGAGACAGAGAGAAAGGTCTTCCTTTTTCCATTGGTTCACCCCCCAAGTGGCCTCTATGGCTGGCACTGAAGCCAGGAGCCAGGCGCTTCCTCCTGGTCTCCCATAAGGGTGCAGGGCCCAAGGACCTGGGCCATCCTCCACTGCACTCCTGGGCCACAGCAGAGAGCTGGACTGGAAGAGGAGCAACCAGGACAGAATCCGGTGCCCTGACGGGGACTAGAATCCGGGATGCTGGTGCTGCAGGAGGAGGATTAGCCTAGTAAGCTGCGGTGCCGGGATCTATCCCCTTTTCTTATAAGAGCCCACGCTGGCTAACACCAGGGCAAACCACCACACCCAAGTCTGGAGGGAGGGAATATCATCAATGTCTGAGCTGAGACCCATCTAAATGGAAGAGAAGCCACTGACACCATACGCTGATAGGGACACTGCCATGGTAACCTTGATGAACAGTTGCAGGCTGCACAGGGACCAGTAAAAGCCCGAGAAACTCCCGAGCACCCCAGTCAGAGAGGTCCCCCCAGGAAGGCTCCCCTGCTGTTGGTGAGCATCTGAGAAACACCCCCTCCTGGCTCCTGCTCCTGCGGAGCGTGAGGACTAAGAACCCTTGGGAAGTGTGCCCAGTGATCTCCACAACAGAAACCACTTTCCAGGAAAAGACTTTGCCAGATCTCTCTCAGCTGGGGCAGGGTGCTCCCCAGACTCCAGCCTCCCCAGACTTCCTGTCCTACCTGGGGGAGACATGTCCACAGGCATTAGGGCTTCAAGGAAACCATGCAAAGCTCAGTAGTCATAAGGGAAGGTAGAAGAAGGGAGGCAGGAGACCATAGGTCAAAGTCACCGTTGGCGCAAAGGCCCAGTAAAATACTAAAGTGTAACTGTGCTACACAGAAAGCTCTCTCGTCCTCGTGTCACACTGCCACATCAGCAGGGGCCCAGCACAAGCGCAGGAAAGAGCTGGAAGTACTGAAAACTCAGACTCATGGAATGTTTCGAATGAGGAGCGCAAAGCCAAGGGGAGATTCAAGACCAAGGGCAACGGAAGAATCTGAAGAACAGTGTCTGATCCACAGCACCTGCAGCAAACATGAAACACAACCTGGTTCCTACCCCAAAGAATAGAAATCCTCATGCTAATAAAATATTTATCTCAGCTCCTCCTGCTGGATACCACATGTGCAGCTTTCAACAACGAACTACAAGGCATGCCGAAAGACAAGAAACAGCAAAGACAAAACAATCATCAGAATCAGACACATAACGTCACAAAGGTCAGAACTGGGAGACCATGGATTTACGGCAAATACGGACAGGATGTTAGGGGCACTAATGGAAAAAAAGTGGTTAGCAGGTGAGAACAGATGGGTAATAAAAGTAGAAAGATGAAAATCTATGAAGGAACCAAAGGGAATGTTGGAAACCCAACATACAATACCAGGAGAAAGCCTTTTTGATAGGAATATCAGAAAATCCAACAAAGCCAAGGAAAAACCAGTGAACCTGAGGATACTGAACCAGAAACTTCTCAAACTACAATGTAAAAAGAAAAAAATAAGGCAGAGGGGGATATCCAACAAGTATGCAACAATAACCAAAATTATGTTATACACATAAACTGAATGTCAGAAGGAAAGGAGACAAAACAAAACAGAAGAAATATTTGAAGTAATAATGACCAGAATCTCTCCAAAGTCAATGACAAATACCAAATAATGGATCCAGGAAGCTCAGAGAATGTCAGATTAAAATGCTTACAACATTCACATATTGGAGCACAGGTTCAAGTCCTGGCTACTCTGCTTCTGAACCAGCTTCCTGCCAGTGCTCCTCAGACACCAGTAAAGATTGGTCCAAATACCAGTTCCTGGCTCCTGACTTCAGGCTGGCCCAGCCTCGGCTATTGCAACCATTTAGAGAGCAAACCAGCAATGGAAGTGTGTGTGTGCCTGCTCTCTCGCTCGCACTCTCTCGCTCGCTCTCTCTCTCTCCCCTCTCTCTCTCTGTAGAAAAACAGAGAATGCTTTTCAACTTGTTTTGTGAAATCAGCAGAACCTTAATACTAAAATCTGACAAGAAACTTTCAAGAAAAATTGAAGCCAATGTCAGTCATGAACATAGATCCAATAACCCTCAAAAATAGTTTACAAGGGGCCGGTGCTGTGGCATAGTGGGTAAATCTGCCGCCTGCAGTGCCGACATCCCATATGGGCACTGGTTCGAGGCCTGGCTGCTCCACTTCCAGTCCAACTCTCTCTATGGCCTGGGAAAGCAGCAGAAAATGGCCTAAGTCCTTGGGCCCCTGCACCCACGTGGGGGACCCAGAAGAAGCTCCTGGCTCCTGGCTTCAGATCAGCATAGCCCTGGCTGTTGCAGCCATTTGGGGAGTGAACCAGCAGATGGAAGACCTCTCTCTCTCTCTCTCTCTCTCTCCTCTCTCTCTCTCTCTCTCTCTCTCTCTCTCTCTCTCTGCCTCTCTGTGTAAATCTGCCTTTGGAATAAATAAATAAATCTTTAAAAATAGTTTGCAAAATGATTCTAGAATACAGATCCATAGGAAAAAGATAGTAAACCACCCCTCAATAGCATTTATTCTAGGGATATAAGAATTGTTTAATATTTTAAAAAATCAGTCTGTGTAGTTAATCACCCTGTAGAAAGCATGGCCTTCTGAGCAGGTACAGTAAAGCAAATGATTAAATTCAATATCCACACATGACTAAGACTCAGCCAGGTAGGAACGTTCCAAATCTAACAAATCTATCCACAGAAATCTTACAGCAAGCATCAGACATAATAGGAAATGCCAAGAGCAGCTGTGAGACTGGAAGTAAGACAAGTGTGTTCTGTACAGATCTTCCCATTCAGCACGTAGCTGGTACTCCAATTAGTAGGATACGGTAAGAGAGGTGGTTGTCTGTAATAGTAGGGTCAGAAGGGAAGAAATAATACTTCCTTATCCATAGGTTGCACGATTGCATATGTAGAAAATTTGGGAACATTCAAAGGGAATGTGTGAGTAGCACAATCTCCATAAAAATGAGCATCTATTTCTACTCAAATTAAAAATACACCTATTTTGTGAGCTGGCAGCTCCATTCCAATGAATACACTGCCCGAAAAGCAGGCAGTTTTGCAGGTAGCAAAAGACATGCATGTGAAAGGTCTTGAAGTATTTTTTGTAATAATCTCAAGGCATACTTCAAGGTCTGATTACAGAAGGGGTACACAAACTGGGATCTATTTATATAATCAACTGTTCTAAAGCAATGAAAATAAATCAATTATGCCTGTACACAACACAGATGCAAATCACTAGGCAATGTTAACCCAAAAAGTCAAACATGTTCTTAGAGTATGATTCCTTTTGTATTTAATTCAAAACAGGCAGAACTAAACTACAGCATTAGAAGTTATGAGAATTTCTATATAGGGAACAGGGAGAAGGAGTAGCCAACAGAAAGGGCACAAAAGAAAGGACTGACCTACTATAATATCTTGGCCAAGGTAATATGTTCACAGGCATGTCTACTCTGATAATTCAATGAGCCACACGTAGATATATCTTTGATCTTTTTCAATATAAAAAGCTAAATGAAAATAACAGTGTCAACTATGCCAAAGAATCACATCCCAACATTCTAAAAGATCGTTCACTGAAGATTTAAATTTCTGCATGTATATGTCCAAAAGCAATGAGAGAAGATTCTAAAGAATACCCCATTAAATTGTATTTTTCACTTGTGTGCTTTTCTATAGATCATTAAGAACACCATGGCAAGTACCTTCCAACTCGGCTTTTAGATACCATATAATTTATCATGCATTATACCATAAAGAACTCCATTAGCATCTTTCATTTTACCATGACTATTACAAAGAATAACGGCATTCTTATGACCATTGCCATTAAAATAACTATTGTTCAGGGCTAAGAGAAAGCTTCTGAGTTTCCTATGAGGGACATTATGAAATTCAAAATAAATTCTCACTCACTTCTACATTCTATTTATGTTTTCATATAATAATTCTAATATACTGATTAGTTGTCAAAATGTCATATTCAATAAATCACTAATTATTTCCCAAGTTGAAACTTAAATGTGTATCTTAGAGTTTCAATATCAACCAATCTTTCCAACAGATAAAATGAAAAATACATATTTTACTATACTTGATTCGGGAAATTGGGATGTTTGAACTGTTTGGATAGGGTCTGGCATTGTGGCACAGTGGGTTAAGCCACCATCAGCAATGCCAGAATTCGATATGGATGCCAGCTCAAGCCCCGGCTGCTCCACTTCCCATCCAGCCCCCTGCTAGTGTGCCTGGAATAGATGGCCCAGGTGGAAGATGACCCAAGTCCTTGATCTCTGCACCTGGATGGAGTTCCAGGCTCCTGGCTTCAGCCTGGCCCAGCCATACTGTTGTGGCATTTGGGGAGTGAACTTGGAGATGGAAGATGGATCTCTCTCTCCGTCCCTTTGTGGTGGAATGAGGTGAAAAGGTCATATCAAGATGGCCACTGAGGTGAAAAGGTCATGCCAAGATGGCCGCTGACAACAGAAACTGCCTGGCAACAGGCCGTGATTGGATGGCTTCGGAAACCACATGACAACAGAGGAAACCACATGACAACAGAGCCTGACTGACGGCAGGCCGTGATTGGAGGGTTTCAGAATCTGCCTGGCAACAAGAGCCTGACTGGCAACAGGCTGTGATTGGATGGCTTTGGAAACTGCCTGGCAACAGGCTGTGATTGGTTGGGGCATAGACCGCCCCTTGACCCGAATGGCTGGTCTTGACTATCTAAGCTGTTGTACTAACTGAAATAAACGAGTCTGTGGGCTGCTTACCTCAGGCCTGCTTTCACCCAACTCCCGGGGTCTGCGTGGTGGCTCCACGCCTCTTGCCCCCACCACACTGCTCACTCTCAGAAACAAATCCACTGCAACATTGTTGAGAAATCAACAGCAACATCCCTTCCCTTTCCCTCCTCCTCCCTCTTCCTCTCTAACTTTCAAATAAACAAATAAAACTTAAAAAAAAAATAAAAGTTGGCTACAGTTCAGTCAAGCTTTACTGTTTCTTAGAGTTGTAGAGCCAACAACTCTGTTTTTCACTTCTGAAGCCTTCCATTGTTGGAGAGATATTAGCTATACTATTAATGCATACTGACTCTACCTGAATGTATATTTCCTATTATAATGTATATGGGGTGTTTTAAATACTATACTGCTGCTGACCACTCTATCCTCTTGTTGAATCTAAAGACACTTTCCCAGAAGCTAGCCATTGAGCGATTCTAATCTCTAAGGTGTCTCTAATGATAACAAGATTTTACAGATGTAAAATATCTTCACAGTATGATTTGAAAACTTGCTGCCAACTTTATTTTTTACCAAGTAGTTTTGGAATGCATAAACAAAAATATAATGTTGTATTTTTAAGGGTTGCTTGGTATTGAAATTCAGTACATTTGGTCACATAATTAAAGTTTCATTTCACAAAAAGCCAAAAGAGAGTCTCCTTGGTTTAGAAGTCATATGATCAGTGAACAGGAACGTCTAAGCTTTCTTAACCTGCTCTTCACCAAAGAGAAAAAGGTATCTGCCCTCTGGGAGCAGGGGTAGATAAATGCACACAGCAGATACTGGGTTACAGGGACTGGTACAAAATTTTTATTTCAATCAATAACAGCACCTGCCTACATGTATTGCCTTTTGAAATATTGCTGGGTATTACCAAACAAGAAAATAAGCCAGTAAATGCCTCACATACCCAGGAGTATCTTGAAGCAGATAAATAGAACGAGTAGAGAAAACCTATGCACCCATTCCATTTTTAATGCTAAGATGTACGAGTGGGGAAATATGTTTTCTCTTCAGCACAGGTGACATAAACTCATGCATTCAATGTTCAAATGTATATCTATTTTATCTTTGCAAACAACTTTTTATCCAGCACCAGCCATCATTACTCCAACAACATGTAAAACATGAATATGATCTTTACCCGCTTTCTCTAAAGAGAAATTAAGAATGCCCAAGCAAACCTTGGAACTGGAGACCTTACTGTGACCTGGGACAACCCAGATAATCCTGGTTCTTTATAGACAGGCATCGAGCGTTTAACAGTTGAGGAAGCTTGAGGCAGAAGGATTCCTAAACCTGAGTTTCTTCATCTAGAAAGTGGGGATAGAAACTCTTCCCTCCAAATTTAGAAGGATAAATTCCATAAGATAAAGAGATTGAGATGCACCTGCTTCATAATAAGCCTTAGTAAAGTGTACTTGTGGCTGTGGTGTGCAGTGACTGAATCTGCAATATCACGCTGTTACATAGAACTTGCTAGTCTGATTTTAAAACATTTACATTCTTTTTTTTAAATTTTAACAGAGGAAAAATTGTACTTTATGGGATACTATGTGATGTGTCATGCAGTGCATGTATACATTGTGCAATGTCCAATCAGAGTAAATAGATTTAGTGCATCTTTTGAGACAATTGAAATAGAAATTCTAACTTCTCTAAATACACATTGACTGAAGTGACAACTCCATTTGGGATATAACACCAGCCACTTATTTGATTGTATTTGACAATATTTTTAACCTGAAGGCAAAAGATATCAAGAAAATACTTCCTAGATAAGTTACTTAAACAAAAATAGTTTTTCATTTCTCTAATGCAATTTTATTTCCTTTTAAACTGGCTTGCTTTTGCATATGAATTTAGGAAATTATACTTCAGTCAGTGTAATTATAGCACCTAGCAGCAACAAGCATTTCCTTAAAGATCCACATTGTTTCTGTTTCAATACAACTGAGATTGGCTGATTAGCATTTGAAAAAGATTTCAAAGGTGCGAAATCAATTTAGACACAGATAACTTTTACAGATATTTCTGTGCAATCTCTGAAGTCAGGTTATACAACATTTTGCATATGGTTTTAATGACACTGGATACATATTTTAATTTAAAATCTGCTTATCTGAACTTTAAGAAACTGCATTATTTATAATATATGGAATAATCATAAGTATTTCTGTAAGGAACCAGATAATGTGTCTGGCTGCTCTCAAAAGATAAATTAAAACGAGTGAATACGAGAACAAACTCCAGTAGCATTCCAATGATACAGTACCTAGGCTTATTATTTTATGCCTAAATGATATTTATCTTAATGTCACATGCAGGGTACAGTCTGTTGTTCCATGCATTCTAGTTTTCCTTTGAATTCTCTCACAACACTCCCAGATTCTTAGAACACAAATGTAGCAAATAATAATGAATAAAAGGATAACAGACACAGTGACCTGTTCCCTCAGGTCTGAAAATCATAGCTCTATAAGAATAGGAATAAACATCTTCTCTGAACATGTGCACCTTAGCTATTTCTCAGGGACTCCAATCTTGATTGAGTGGTAGATAATGGATGAGGTAATACTCTGTAGAGTACATGTTCGAAGAACGGGCTCTGAAATCAACAGTCTGACAAATAAACTATTTCTTATTATACTGCAGTCTTAGGAAAGTTACAGTCTTTTTTTTTTTTTTTTTAGAAATAGTAAAATGCAATTCTCCAGTTATATATTGGAAGTTTAAAAAACCAACTGGATTTTTGAAGATGTACATGAATTAGTATTAATTTTTTTAGTTTTTTTTTTTTTTTTTTTTTTTTTTGGACAGGCAGAGCGGATAGTGAGAGAGAGAGACAGAGAGAAAGGTCCTCCTTTTTGCCATTGGTTCACCCTCCAATGGCTGCCGCGGCCGGCGCATCGTGCTGATCCGAAGCCCGGAGCCAGGCGCTTCTCCTGGTCTCCCATGCGGGTGCAGGGCCCAAGCACCAGGCGCTTCTCCTGGTCTCCCATGCGGGTGTAGGGCCCAAGCACTTGGGCCATCCTCCACTGCCTTTCCGGGCCATAGCAGAGAGCTGGCCTGGAAGAGGGGCAACCGGGACAGAATTCGGCGCCCCAACCAGGACTAGAACCCGGTGTCCCGACGCCGCAAGGCGGAGGATTAGTCTGTTAAGCCACGGCGCCAGCCAATTTTTTTACGTTCTAAGTGAAGCTCATACCTTTCAGAAATTTGCACTGAAATATTTAAGGATGAAGGAGTAGAGAGTTGGTGGTTTCCTTGAAAGTAATTCCAGAGTGGGCAATGTTTGGGAACAATGTTTGGGATAGGACTGGCCATGGCTGGACGCTCATCGGGCTGATGAATGCATCCCAGGAGTTCATTTTGCTACTTGTGTATGTAAAACATGAAGACAGGAACTGCTGCAAAGATTAATTTACATAGTATATGAAAGGAATTTAGTATGTTTACAAGACCATGTTTTCCTTTCTAGCATTTCTTTACTTATGAAAGGTATTTATTTGATAGTTTCCTGTTGACAGGCAAGGAGCCATTACCTTGATGTATCTAGTTAACTTAATAGCTCTCAATGCACCACAAACACTGTTTCATTTGGTAATATGTTCATATGTTTTATAAAATTTTCAAGTTCCATAAGCCAAATTCTTCAGCTATGTAAAAATATTTGCTCTGGGGACAACTTACATGCTATGCATATGATCAGAATCATACATTTATAAATTAGTTACGACTCCTTATTTTACTTTGGTTGGCAATTATTTTGGTCAGATATGAACTACCACAGGGAAAGAGTAATTTCAAAACTTAGTGGTCTCTAGAATAATGTCCGCCAATGTGATGTTCGACAGCGAGGGTTAAACATCGTAGCATCATACTGAAAGACACAACAACGTCAGTGAAAGCTCATTAATAACAGCTACATTTGAGCAATCTCTTAACTCTGTCACTTTCTATTCAGAGTTCAAGAAATTAACTTATTTTCCTAACTTGGAATATGAGCATTTTATTATACACTTATAGCAGATTCTTTTAAAGAATTTATTTTTAATTGGCATTATGATTGTGTGTATTTATGGGGTACAAATGTGATGTTGTGATCTATGATACATTGTAGAAACAGTCAATCAAGCTAATGAACATATCCATCACATTACCAATTATCTTTTGTGCTGAGAACATTAAAAATGGATTCTTTTAGCAATTTGGAAGGATATATTGCATTATTAAGTGTGCTCACTATGAAATTCTTTAGCACAATGACTTTCTTGTAAGTTCTATAGATCTCTACAGATCAAAGGATGAAGGCTCATGTAAAGTCATCCTCAATTCTTGCACCGGTAGTAAATACTGCTTCAAACAGATCTATTAATTGTAACTTACAGGTTATTCATTTAATGCTCATAAAAAATTTTGACAAAAAGACACCAAATATTGAGCAATTTAAGGGCCATTAATCATGTTTTCTAGATAAGTGCATGTACTGAGAGATTCAAATTCAGCCCCTCAGCCTTACCCTAAGCTGCTTTGTTTCAGTAAAACAAAGTGCACTAAAGAGGAAACGACCATCACTGGTTTTCATTAATAAACAGAATTCTTTATTGGCCTTTGAGATAAAATGACCACCAAAACAAAGAACACTAAGGTTGAGTTGATTATTCATCGATGTGCATAATTTATCCTCAGTGTAAATACACAGTTTGAAGTTACTCCCTTGGTCATGTTGCTATGCTCTTTTGGTTAGTAATCCAACTTTTGTTCTTTGAGATTTAACTTTGTTTTCAACTGAAAAATAATAATTCCATACATTTCTGCAGCACAATGTATTGTACATTTCAAAATTGCTAAAGGAGATGTTAAATGTTCTCGTCACAAAGAATTAAGTATTTGAGGTGAAGGCTGTGTTAGCCATTGTGCCTTGATCATCCTGCAACATGAGGATATGGGGAGACTTCACACTGCACATTGTTCACACAAAGGTCAGAACCAAGGCAGAATCTTCTTGGCTGTGTCCTCAGTGACACTGAGGTTGTCCGGCTCACCAGGCTGTCTGAAAGTGTTTACTGTCTATGGGACTGTACAAATACTGCATATTATTAAGCACACTGGCTTATGCTAAGATGTATTAGCACGTCAAAACCCATTTGATTAAAATAATTTTAATTAATGCTATACATTTTTAATGAAACTGAATTACTTTCAAGTCCAGAGCACTAAAATATAATTACTCGGGCACATGCACTTGACGGAATATTATAAAGCAATTAAAATGGTGATTTTTGCAGACTATTGAAAAATTAGCATGCTCTCTTCATCACTTAAGTATGATACATGATGGTGTGATCAGCATACTTTATAAGTTAATTTGAAGTGAAACATAATAAGAAAAGAAAATGATTCTGTATCAAAGTTTTAATAGGGGTTTTGCTAAATGATGAGATTACAGATTTCTTTTTTTAACTTCCTCCAGGTAGTAATTTTTAAATTATGTGATCATACAACACACACAAAAAACTGCAGGCACAAAAGGAAAACACGAAATATTCCTTTCCCATCTACTATTAGTCTCTTTTTCTTTACCAAAATCCCTTTGTCTTAGACATTGTCAATTTTCTGGAAACCATCAGTTGGGCAAGTTTTCTTGATCACCTCCCACTGTGGGTTCCAGTAGCCTCAAAAGAATGCTCTTAACACTGACTACTGGCCATTTTCATATAACACAATTCTCTAACTACTTTTGAAATATCTCTTATGAAAAATCATGGTTTTTTTTATCATATCCAAGAATAAAAACAAATACAGATAACTCCTTTTCAGAGCTCACACCTTTAAAAACCTACTATGAATCCCCCTCCATGTTTTGATGGATTTCCTGATCTTTCTAAGTGAGGTCTTTTAACTTTTCCTCAATTTAAGGATAAGAGAGCTGAAACTGAGAATAACAAAATAACATATCCAATATCACACAGTTAGCAAAATGAGATAGGAAAAACAAGCAAGTATGTAAATTCAATATTATTACACAAAAAGATGATATATAACTGTGCATAAAAATCTGGCAAAAGTCAGTAAGCTGGATAACCCGAGAAGCTGGTTTGAATGCGGGATACAGGAACCTTAGGTATTGCTAATTAGAAGGCAGACTGGTATAATTATTCAAGAGGCACCTGTGTATTACATAATGCAACCATTCAATATGATTGTTATGTAGTGAATCTGCCAAAAATTACATATCCCAAAGCAATTCTCAACAGGTGCATAAGGGACACACATGTGGATGTCCTTTGAAGCATGGAAGCTTGAGTTGAAAGCAACCGGACTATTCATGCCTGGGACAGTGCAGTGTCGTGCAATACTCAATGAACAACCCCTCTGGATGATTCTCACGGATACAAAACAAAACCTCAGACCTCTGCTACCGTTTCTTCTAGAATAAAACCTCCGACTCTCCTCCCAACACATGTTCGTATATACATCTATGTATATATAAAATGTTGCAATTACAACCACGAAAGTTTATTCATGAAATGACAGATTTAGGAGTTGACTCGAACACTGGTATTTTCTGGCTCAGGTTTTAGCATTCCTGCTTACTTACAGCTATCAGGTATGTAGCAGTTGCTATCAATTCTACTCTTAGGAATGCACAGCAATTGACACAAACCTACGCCCTCCGCGCATTAGGTGTACCAGATCCACATTCCAAAGCTGCTTCTCTTCCCTTGCACAGCCTCAGCCCTACACCCCTTGAAAAGGGGGAAAACAGTCAGCACTTCTCCCATCCCATTCTAATATCACCTTTTATGATTTAATCCCCTACCCCACAGTTCTGATGTTAGCAGCCCAGTGATCACTAGCATTCTTCTATCACATCCAACTACCTTTCTCAGTTCTCATTGTTCATTTCCTCATCACCCTGACATCATCCATTGATTTTCTACACAGAAATTGCTCTCCTGGCTCAAATATCACCCATCACACAAAGCCTTCCATTTCGCCATGAAGGGATTACTGTTCCTTTTCCTGTTGGCTCCAGGGACTCCATTCCCAAGTGTTTTTTTTTTTTTTTCCAAAGATTTATTCTAGTTATTTGAAAGACACAGAGAGAGAGAGAGAGAGAGAGATTGAATCTTCCATCTGTTGGTTCACTCCCCAAATGGACACAATGGCTGAAGCCAGGAGCCAGGAGTCTCTTCCAGGTCTCCCACGTGAGTAAAGGGGCCCAAGCACTTGGCCTGTCCTCCACTGCTTTCCCAAGCACATTAGCAGGGAACTGGATTGAAGTGGAGCAGCCAGGACACAAACCCATATTGGGTGCCAACGTCGTAAATAGTGGCCTTACCTGATATGCAGCAACACCACCCCTCCTCGCCCCACCATATTTACTAAGACAGGTTGGATAGTTATGAGGCACTGTCTGCAGATTGGATTATGATACTGACATTCTCTGTAAAAAGAAAGGAACCTTATCGATGATGGAATCCCCTGCATTTATCACATCATATATCACTTATTGGCACAACGCTCAATAAGTGTTTGCTAAACCAATGAATGAATATTTGATGCTAAAAGCTCCATAGACATTCATTCATATTACATACACCTCTCCAGCTTGGAATAAATACTGGGTCAAAAACTAGTAAGTTCGTCCTTCTCCTGCCTCTTGTTCTACTCCCACCCCAGTCTGGCATCGTCTGTCTTTTCCTCCTGACTCTCCCAAGTTCCTTACCCCAGCACTCTTCCTTCTGCTCCACTGTTCTCTGCTTTTGCTTGCAGTGGGCTGGGGAGCCTCCCAGATACCACCTAGCCTTGAAATCACCACTGGATTTTTTATCTTTTATTATTTGCATCCTGAATGCCTCAGTTCCCCAAGTCTTTCTGGTTGCCCTCAACCACCTATGTCTAAGCTTCATGTTGTTTCTTGTGGGTTTATTAATTTTCCTAATTGCTTTGCAATACATAACTTCAGTTCTTCACTGTGTGGCCACGGGCAAGCTACTGGACTTCTAAGAGATGTGGCTATTTTATGTGTAAAGATAGGCAGGATGCCTATCTTTTGTGGGGTAGCTGTGAACAGCCAGAGAGGTGTGTACAGATCTGGGAGTGGGGACTGCTACACAGCAAGCGTGAAGCGAAGCAGAGTGAGAAACACAAAAGCAGCCTCTGACTACTGCCAGCTGGGAGCCAGGATGGAGCTTCACTATTCAAGATAAACAGTTTCACAGAACGCCACATCACACAAGGTCATTCTGGGTCCATGACGGAGCAGGCCTGAAACAAGACCACTCTGTAATCGTGCCTGGTAGAGATCAACTTGGCTTGAGTACTGTGTGTTTCCGGGGGTGTCTGTCTAGCGAGTGGCAACAGCAGATTTTATTGTGATTAGTGGTGTTTTCTGTTACATGTTGAATTAAATGCCCAATTACTATGGGCACATCCCATGAAATTATGCCTTCAGCTGTTTTGGAATTCCTCACAAAGTTTTACAAAGCAAAATTTCTAAGTGGATTCTACATCACAAAGTCATATGTAGATATGCCTTATTTTTAGTTGGTGTTGAGAACGTTCCTTATTTGAGATCAAGATTGTTTTTTTCACCATTATTCAAGAAATAAAACACATCTGGAGAGCTTTCCAGAGCCCATAGTGATGCTGGTGTCTCTTCATGGTTTCTGGGGCCAAAAAATAGCAAAAGTTCTCCTGCTACCCTGATTTTCCACTGAAGGTGCTTTTAAAATCAAATTCCTTTTCCATTGACATAATGGGTCAGACCACATTTTAATAACCTCTGGCATGAAAAAGGAACATCTAAAGTAGAAAAAAAAATAATGTTAATTCCCCTGATACCCTGATCTTAGTAGTGCCCACTGTATTCCATTATTGTCACTATGATCATTCCTCCAAGAGGGTATATGTTGCTATCCAAAGTCAGCCTCTCTGATATGTCATTGTTAATATAAAATACAAAAAAAGTGTATAAGAATCAACCCAACACCCTAGGATTTGATTATTGTTCATAGCCCTTGTCTATATTCCTATGGAATCACTGTCTTCCTACTTTTGAACTGCTAAATATTATTATTGGTTCATTAAGCTGTGAATATAAGGTCAAATCAAACTGTGTTATTGCAAAAATTGAAGGGGGAAAAAGGGAGGAAGGAGGAAGGGAGGGCAGATATGGCTATCTTAGAATTGTGTGCACAAAATACATGAACTCTGTTCTCTTTATATTAATTTAAAATAGCAGTACAGCTTTCTGGAGCTGGTGTTGTAGTAAAGCAGGTGAAGCCAGACTCGGGACAGCTGCATCCCACATCACAGGGCTGATTTGAGTCCTTGCTAGTCCATTTCTAATCCAGCTTCCTGCTGATGTACCTGGGAAGGCAGTGGATGATGATCTAAGTACTTTCATTTCTGCCACCCATGTGAGATACCAGATAAAGTTCTGAGCTTCTGGCTTTGGCCTGGCCAGCTCCAGCTATTGCAGGCATCTGGGAAGTGAACCAGCCAATGGAAGATCTCTCTTTCTCTCTCTCTCCCCACCTCCCATGCCGGTGTTACTCTGTCTTTCGAATAAACAAATAAACTCACAACTCTCTTTGAAAAAGAATAATATTTAGGGTTCTGATCCCTCTATTTGTTCTATAATTCTCCAACAGCAGAAATGAATTCATCATGTTAGCTAGTTACCACTTTTGTAAAAAAGCAGTAATTCTGAACATATGTGAGCATATAAAAAGCCAAGAGCTATGACTACTTCTTGACATGGGAGAAGATATGGAGGAGTGATGTCAAGCTTGGCACCTGTCATGGGAGGAAGATGTGAATGAAGCACCACCCAGAGACTGGATTCCTCGTATTTGCCTTCCAGGTTTTTGCCCATTCCATAGCTGATACTCCCTAAGTCTTCTTTGATAATAAGAAACACTTTAATGAAACAAAATAAACATTTAAGTAAATACCAAAAATGTTGACATTTAATTCTAACAAAGGTATTTTACTTCCAAGTACAATTTATGTTTAAATAAGCTCAACTTTGCATTATGAAAGCCATTTAAATATGTAGAATGTGGGAGAAAAGGAAAAGGGATGAGAAGAGTCTATCACAACCCCATCACCATGGAAGTTAACAGGAAAGCAAGTCATGTCCTCTTGCCATTTCTTTAAAGTTACACTCTGCTCTATCAGATCGTTTTGTAAGCATCATGTAATGGCTATAAATGCAATATCTCCCATTCTGATTATATTAATTAGCATTTGGGGGACATATTTGCTCTTTTCATGCTTCCTACTCAC
This sequence comes from Lepus europaeus, assembly GCF_033115175.1. Classification (NCBI taxonomy): domain Eukaryota; kingdom Metazoa; phylum Chordata; class Mammalia; order Lagomorpha; family Leporidae; genus Lepus; species Lepus europaeus. The sequence continues at coordinate 61,878,046 of NC_084845.1, read as the reverse complement.
CGGGAGGTATATACCTGTGTGTGCTTACAAATCCAACCTTTCCAATTTCAATGAAAGTAAAGGACACAGCATCTGTGATTTACAGAATAAACTCCATTCAAATAGACACTATTTAAATAACTGGCTCAAGGTCAACTTTCAAAGTATGTAAACATCCCTGACCCAGTCTATCCTACCACCAAGATCAGAGTCTCTCAGGATGAATGTCAAATCCTAAGATGAATTTTAAGAGGCATATTTTCTCATGAATTTTCAGACATGGAAACTAGCCCTTGCCACAATAAATAGGCATAACTTTTCTCCCTGCTCCATTTGAGCTTTTTATTTTTACTTATTTTTTTTTACCTTAGGCATGCTTGTTTATCCCCATGAAAAAGTTTATCCAGAGGGAAAGAGAATCATGGGAAATATTAGACACACTGAAGTGCTCATAGTCTAATGGAGTTTGTTTGTGCTGGGAAAAATGAAATAAAGCAATTGCATTGACTATTTTTCTTTGAATTCACTGAAGCCCCTAATGTTTAAGTTATTTTATAGCTACCCGATAGATACAACAGCTCTCTGAAGAGGCATGGAGGCCTCTAGATTGCACAGCACAGTTAGTTTAAATCTCATCTCAGGGATGCTGGAGACACAGGCCAGGGTGCCCTCTGCCCCAGCAGCTGCCACCCGCCCCTCCAGGGGGAGCGTCTCACCACTGCCCGAAGGAATCACACATTTTCCAGTTACAAAGTCTTTGCATATGCTTTCCCTCTCCAGGAATGTCCCCAACTTCCTCTTTTCACCCAATGACTGACAGCTATCCTGATCTCTGCAGACAGTCGAGGCACTGCCTGTGCCAAGCACCATAGGCCACGAACATTTTGAGGGTTCCACGGCCATCTCATTTGTCTTTGTACACCCAACTGTGTTTGGTACATACTGACTGCATGGATGTATAGATCCTTGAATGACAGTCCTAAGCGGCGGAGGTACTATCATTGTCACTTGATAGATAAAAGTGTGAAGTAGGTAACATCGGATCCAGGAGGGCTGACTGGGTGATTCCTCTACACACCACTTTGTGATATGATTAATGCCACCATGGAGTTTTGTGGATCAGTTCATCCCAGTTCCTAGCTGGGGCATACCCAAGAGTTTCTTAATGGATATTAAAATCATTCTCAATTGTTGAGGCTATCCGCAGCAATGGCAAAGTGACAATTTATAGCAAATTTTTTGTTTGGTTGGGTTGATTGTTTTCTGTTGTTTGTTTTCCTAATGGAAAAACATCATCAGGTAGCTGGCAAAAAGGATGAATTTAGAAGAACATCTGTGAATGCCCTGTGTTAGGGATAAAAGAGGAAAAAAAAAATAACTGGATGTTGGAAGGAGACAAGAGCACTCATGCTTATTAACATCACGTCCCAGGCTTACAGAGACAAAAATCAGTGTGATGAACAATGACAGGCCTATTTGCTAGGATCCTTTTTCTCTGGTGAAGCAGGAAGCAGAGGCGATCACGACGTGGCCAGGTATAAAGCAGGGATCCCGCTGAATTTCAGTGTTCCAGGTGCCTTCCTCGTGGTGTTACAGCTGTGCCAGCCTGCCCTCCTGCAACAGCGTCTCCAAGCTGAGTCCCAGGGACGTCTGTGCACAAGGAATGCACCTGTGCCCAGGTATCTGGGTACATGCACAGGCTTGAAAAAGTCAAATTCCATGTCCATTTGTTTTTTTCAAATAAGAGTTCTTCCCTACAGACTCAGCACTCCACAAAAATGATTTTTTTCTTTGTGTCTGAGGCACATTTCCCGAATGACAATATGTGCTTGAGCAGCGCTGGCAGAATTTGCTGGAAAATAAATCTCTGCCCTGTGTTGTGAAAAGATGCCCCCTCCCCGCTTCTTCAAGGATGTGTTCCAATCATTTGGAGTAGTCTTACAGTGTCTTTAAAAAAAATAATGAAGTAGAAAGTAGGGCTGCAGTGTGCCTTTCTCTACTCTTATTTCTCCAGTAGCTATCTTTTCTAATGACCCACAGTACAGATACTTAATTACCTGCATAGTTTTCCAATGAGAGCTTTGATTTCAGAGTTCATGTTGGACCTCCTCTTATGTTATATTTCCTTTACATAACCTTCCATTTAAAATACATTACGATTCTTTTTTGGATGCTAATTTTATTGAATAATTTGACACATCTTATCATTTATTGACACTGAAAATACAAGCTAACCCCTGTGGAACAGCGCCATTCAAACTTTCATGTGTACATGAATTACCTGGGGATCTCGTTAAAATGCATGTTCTGACTCGGGAGAGTTTGCATTTCTAACAAGCTCCCCTCTCTGGTGACGGTAATGCTACCCGTTCCAGAGCCAAACTTGGAGCAGCAAAGCTGCACGACTGTGCTCCTCAAGCGCGGGATGTGCACCGAATATCACACGGAGAGCTTGTTAGGAGACTGCTCCTGGGCACATCTTAGGTGGGGGCTTACACTCTGCAGTTGTAACCCGCTTCTAAGTGATGCTGATCCTACACGTTAGACTATCAGGCCTGGAACAGGATACATGGTAACCTGCTTGATCCATAAAACGCCAGCTTAGCACGTTTTAGAACATTCAAAAGAAAGAGCAGTCCCTACAAGCGAGATACAAATTGCAAAGACCACCTCTGGTGCAAAGTAAATGGCAATCGTTTTGAGTTTTCCAGCAGAAAATAGGAAACGTGAAACCATGCATGTGAACCTATGCATGTTAGATGTGTTTACAACACTGGGCTTTTCACCATATACAAGGGGGCAATGATAATCTTTAGACTTTGGCCAACAGCGAATGTGATTTACCATCCTCGTCAATGGACAAAAGAAGTTCATGGGAATTAAAATAAATACCAGATTTCAGGAAAGAAGAAATCCTATAGTTCAATCTCAGAAGTCATTGGAAGAGTTCAAGTCCATGAAGAAAATCAAAAAGGAGGAGCAAGGATGGAATAATACTCCTAGTCTCCTAGTCATGAGACAGGCCTCAAGCAGTTAAGTCACTGGGTAGGATGCCGTCTTCTATACTGGAGTGCCCAGGTTCAATTCCCAGCTTTGGCTTCTCCCTCCAGCTTCTTGCTAATCAGACCCTAGGAGGCAACAGTGATGGCTCAAGCAACTGGACTCCTGCCACTCACATGGGAAACATGGACTGCCCAGCCCCAGCGGTTGTAGGCATCTGGGGAGTGAACTACTAGATAGGAGTGTGTGGTCCCTTTCTCTCTCATTCTTACTGCCTCTCAAATAAATACTCAAGAAATAGCTTTCAAAACTGCTAGTTGCTTTTAATGATAAGCTTGGTGAGTGAATTGCCTGTGAGCCGCATCCCAGGCTTTCTCTCGGGACTGCCTTTGGTAATACAATGATGAGAAGGAACAATGCCCGCTCAGAGCAAGCAGAATTCTTTTGTACCCATTATTCATGGGACCAGAGACAGAGAGTTGAGTTGCAGTTCATGAGCACAGCCCCTGGCTGTGGAAGCCTAATGAGCCAAGAAACAGTGGGCTCCTCTCAGCAAATCATACTGAAGAGCTGGTACTTCAGGCAAGAGGTCTGACACAGGGATACAGGGCAGACCTTGGCCTTACAAGACTCAAGTGCAAGGAGATAAGCAGAACTTGGTGAGTTCAATAGATTGGCTCCAACAGATGAGTTAGGACCACCGGAGCAAAAGCTACACACTCTTCACCACCTACCTGAAGCCTCCTCCCCAGGTCTGCCCGTGCAGCCTGCTGGATTCCCGCTCCCACTACTGCACAGGCATTTGGGGGGTGAACGAGCCCTACACACAGCAAAATACCACTGCTTCTTGTGGCTCTGTCTCTCTGGGAGGAAGCAGGAGCCCCCATCCAAGGGCAACCGGAGATGGTCGTTAAACATCCCAATTTTCTTGCCCTGTCAAGTCCATAAGGCTGAGAAGCACACTGCCTTCCTGAATTCCCAGAGGGCTCGAGCTCCAGTCACTAGTTTGAACCCTTTTTTTATTGTTTTCCGTGGCTCCCGGAGATTACCTTCCTAATAAAGACCTTGCACTCAAATTCCTGTCTGAGATGCTGCGTTTAGCAGAACACAAACTAAACGTACGTTGGAGCAGCATATTCAAAAAAAGAACTAGAATACATGAGGTCAGAATGGTTCACCACTCTGAGGTCATGGAAGAAGAGCTACAAGCGGCCGGCACTGCGGCTCAGTAGATTAATCCTCCACCTGTGGCATTGGCACCCCGGGTTCTAGTCCCGGTTGGGGCGCCGGATTCTATCCCGGTTGCCCCTCTTCCAGGCCAGCTCTCTGCTGTGGCCCGGGAGTGCAGTGGAGGATGGCCCAAGTCCTTGGGCCCTGCACCTGCACGGGAGACCAGGAAAAGCACCTGGCTCCTGGCTTCAGATCAGTGCGGTGCACCGGCCGCAGCGGCTGTTGGAGGGTGAATCAACGGCAAGGGAAGACCTTTCTCTCTGTCTCTCTCTCACTGTCCACTCTGCCTGTCAAAAAAAAAAAAAAAATATATATATATATATATATATATATATATATATAAAGAAGAGCTACAAGCAACACCGCAGAAAGAATCCAGTGATAACTCATTCCAGATTGGTTTCCGAGGATGACAAACACAAAACACAGAACACAGAACAGACTGAGGGACCGGAGTTGGTATGTGTGCATGTGTGCGTCCATGAGTCCAGACACACACTGTAGTCTACACGGCCTGTATGGCCTAAGCACACACACACAGAAAGCTTTCTCTGCTCTTTATGACTGAGTACCAGCTTCCTAGTGTTTGACTTACTCCAGTATCCAGCAATATCCATTTTCTTTATTTCCTTCAGCGACAGTATGCTTGTGCATACTTATATTCTATTACACACCCTAGATGTTATACTCTCTATAATATTATAATGCATTGGCTTATACAGACATAGATAATGTTAATTGTGAATGTACATCTACATCTTTTCTTTTAGAATTATTTTCCAGTTTTTAAGAATCACTGTAAAGGCACAGAAATATTCATTATATATATTATAATTTGAAGCAGAAAGCAACATTTCTACTACAGGAGCAGAGCATGTTGGAACATAACTGTATTTTGGAGTCAGACAATGTTCAAGAGGTATGATGGGGAAAAATCTATGATTTTCATTTCCTTGTATGTAAAATGTCAACAAAAACATTTTGGTTCTTGTAAGTTTAGATGAGAAATGTGTAGCTGTACATAAAGTGTTTATGACAAATCCTGGCACAGACAGGCCATAAATGCATATGTTTGTTTATCACAGGAAAAGATTTTAGATATTTCACATGAGACACACAAATTTTCTTTCTTTCTTTCTTTTTTTTTTTTTTTTTTTACAGAGTGGACAGTGAGAGAGAGAGAGAGAAAGGTCTTCCTTTGCCGTTGGTTCACCCTCCAATGGCCGTCACGGCCGGCACACCACGCTGATCTGAAGGCAGGAGCCAGGTGCTTATCCTGGTTTCCCATGGAGTGCAGGGCCCAAGCACCTGGGCCATCCTCCACTGCACTCCCGGGCCACAGCAGAGAACTGGCCTGGAAGAGGGGCAACCAGGACAGAATCCGGTGCCCCGACCGGGACTAGAACCCAGTGTGCTGGTGCCGCAAGGTGGAGGATTAGCCTATTGAGCCACGCGCCGGCCGCAAATTAACTTTCAAATGTGTTAAGATTTTCCTGTTTACTTTGTGTTCATTTAACCTTGACTGAATGGGCTAACATGTTTATGAAAACCCCAGATATCCATACTGCTTCCTTCTTTTGTTTCAAATTCATTTAATCAAGAGTCTCCTCAATGTACATTTCTAATGGTTTCAGGATCACTGCATCACTGCCCCACAGGAAATAATGGTACGTTGCTGCAGGGAGGAAAGCTGCCGCTTTTCCCCACTTTGATTATTATACCAATGTTTGAAAAATGCTGACTCCCGAGGAGACTGAATTCCTGGCAGTGCATGATGCTGCTGCCCTTCCGAGGGTGGCTGAAATGAACAGCAAAGCCGCAATGAACTCTCTGGGTAAAAGTCTCAGTCATGTTCCTGACACCACAAGATGCTGACTCAGCTAAACCCACCAAGTGAGAACTTGCTGAGTAATTGCCACCCACCTACATTTAGGGGAGATTTTTATGTATCCTCTCAAGTCAGTGACTGATTATTAAAATATGAAACCCTTGGCTTGGGGCAAAATAGATAGCGATCTCCTGTTAATAATGTATAGAGTACTGAGCTTCAGAAAAATAATACTCTGCTTTTCAATGAAATAGTTCCACTTGTCAGTGATACAAAGGAAGAGGAGGATATATCTTTGTTATGTTTATTTAATAATAACAATGGCATTTCTCAACAGCAACAACAACATCTTCCCATGTATGAAGCACAGCCTACATACTAGAGAATGGAATCAGTACGCTGTATCATCTTTTTTTTTTTTTTTTAAGATTTATTTATTTGAAAGAGTTACAGAGAGAGAGGGAGAGACAGAGAGAGAGAACTTCCATCCACTGGTTCACTCCCCAAATGACTGCAACAGCCAGAGCTGCGTCGATCCGAAGCCAGGAGCCAAGAGCTTCTTCCGGGTCTCCCATGCAGGTGCAGGGGCCCAAGCACTTGGGCCACCTTCTACTGCTTTCCCAGGCCATAGCAGAGAGCTGGATCAGAAGGGGGACAGCCAGGACTCGAACCAGCACCCATATGGGATGCTGGCACTGCAGGCAGTGGCTTTACCCACTACACCACAGCACCGGTCCCTCTGTATCATCTTATTTCATTCTTACAACAACATAATGATATATATCTAAACCAATACTAAATCATGTTGGCCGACACTATGCAATTAAGATTTTGTCTGTGTCCAATAGTTTTTAAACAACATTAATTTTCATTACTTATTTGCTAGATTATTTCATGAACATTAATTCTGAAATTTCAGAGAGAAGCTTCCTTTTTCTAGTACTGTAAAATTGATTATATCATATTTTATCACAAAGCCTGATTATAAAAGTTTTAGTACAAGATTTATAAATATATAAAATACTAATTTATCTCACACTCGAAAATGACAAAACAGTGAGATGGAATCAATTATTTTAGCCCTACAGCAGGATAGACTATTGGTTCCAAAGGATTTACAAAATCAATCAATCAATTTTATGAGTAGCTGCCAAATTACATAGTGAAACATGAAGACTTGGAATGGCTTCTTTCAAAATATCAGTTCTGGTTCTCTCCATGGTGTTTGATGTTGACATACAATTATTCGTTTTTTGAATTTGTGATATCACTTATTAGTCTATAAATGCCATTTTGGGGGTGTATTAATTTTCTATGGCATTGATGTATGCCAAATTACCAAAAATGCATGGCTTAAAACAACACAAATATATTATCTTAAAGTTTTGTAAGCCAAAAATCAGACATGGGTCTCCCTAGGCTAAAATCAAGATGTCAGCAGGGTGCATTGTTTTTAGATGCACAAAGAGATGGCCATCACCTCACCTTTCCCTCCTGTAGAAGCTGTACAAGTCCCCTAGCTTATGCCCACTTCCTCTGTCCTCAAAGCCAGCAGCAGCAGGTGCTGCTCAGACCACATAACCATTACCCCCTTTCCCAGTTCCACCACCCCCTCTAACTCCTGTAGGTCTCCTTTGACTTTTTTTTAACTTTTATTTAATAAATATATATTTCCAAAGTGCAACTTTTGGATTATAGCGGCTTTTTTCCCCCATAACCTCCCTCCCACCCACAACCATCCCATCCCCCACTCCCTCTCCCATCCCATTCTTTATCAAGATTCATTTTCAATTATCTTTATATACAGAAGATCCACTTAGTATATACTAAGTAAAGATTTCAACAGTTTGCACCCACACTGAAACACAAAGTGTAAAGTAGTGTTTGAGTACTAGTTATACCGTTAATTCACATAGTACAACACATTAAGGGCTTTGAAAGCTCCTGGTGATTGGTTTGAGCCTGCTGTGAAACCCAGGGTAATCCTCTTGTTCTAAAATCAGCTGATGAACAGCCTAAATGTCACCTGCAATCTCAATGCCCTTTTCCATGCAGAGTCACAGACCCATGGGTCCGGAGAAAGAGGAAGTGAACATCTCTGGAGGCTAATCCTGCTCACCACCGTGGGACGTGTGGAGCTGACATGGATTCATTTCTCTGTGCATTTCTTGAGCACCTACTATGTTTCCAGTGCCAAGTGAAGCTCTGCAAAAATTAACTAAGACAGACACGAAGCTTACCTTTGGAAGCCTGCATTTCACATGTTGGTCCTATTAACCGAGAGCAAACAAATTGAATTTTTAAAAATTAGTTTATTACTGAGAAGGAAAAAGGCAGTTTCCAAGAGGAAAATTCTGCTCGCTCTGCTACTTTGCCGAAGGCTAATTCTGTAAACAGATTATAAGAGTTGCAGCAAAAATATCACAGGGCTAGTGCTCCATCTGGTATTCTTTAGGCAAATAGTAAATTATAGGTAACTCTCATTATTCACAAATTCTGTATTTGTGAATGTGCCTACTAGCAAAATGTATGTATAAGCGAAAAATCAATATTGGAGGTGCCTTTGTGGTCATTTGTGGACCTGCCTGGGGCAGTGAAGACTCCAAGGTGCCCTAGGTGCGTGATTCCAACAGCGCTCAAACAAAGCGATGCTCAGACTTCTTCCTTTAGCTCTCATTCTGGAAACAAGGGTCCCTTTGGTGCCCTGTTCCTTGTCCTGTGTTTTGCACGTTTCTGCTTTTGTTGGTGATTTCATTGTTTACAAGAGCCCCCTAGCAAGGTGTTTCTGAGAATGAAGACGTTAGATGCCTCCTGGAGAAAACATGTATGTTCGAGAAGCTTCCATCAGGAGCAAGTTCAGTGCCCATGGCCATGAGCTTAGAGTTAATGAATCAGCACGATACCTAAGAGTACGCGAAGCACAGTTTCCTTAAACAGAAATACACATAAAGCAAGGTTATGTCCTGACGGGTTCACACAAACACTGTGCTGAGGTGCTCCTGGGAGCCTGTCTGCTCAGCGTTCCCCGTCCAGTGCTCTCAGCCCTTCTCAGAGCACCACCGTCACCAACAGCGAGAACCCACTCTCTTTCTCTCTCTGATAAAACTCTAACTGCATTCTTAAAAAAAGAAAACAATTTTTTTTTTTTACATCCTTAACTTTTGGATAAATATGGGGAAAGACTGAAAAGAAAGATTTCTATATATTAACAGTAATTTTTGCATGAAGGATAACTGGTTACTTCTACTCATTTTTATATTTTTCTGGATTTTCCAGGCCTATATATAAATAATCAAAAATCAAGGTCTTCCTATGGCCTCTAGAAGACAACCTCTTGTTCCACTTAGGGCAGTCCCAGTGTCACGAGCTCGAGACCGGCCAGCGTAGCAATGGTTCAGTACTTCATAACTCAGCTGACAGACACTTTATAAAACATAACTATCAGCAATAATATGAATCAGCTAGATTTACTGTATAAATCTTAATGCTTTAAATAAATATGGAAATATTCTGGAGTAAGCATCCAGACAAGTTAACAAAATGCATTAGAATGATAAAAAGCATTTTTCAACATTTATAATTATGCTCCTAACATATAAGCTGTTTCACAGTTTGTAAGTTACACTTGTCAGGTGTCACAGTAAATCATATGCGTGTATTCACTATGCTTATGCTTGGGAATATTTTTCTTTTTTAAAAAAGATTTATTTATTTATTTGAAAGGCAGAGTTACAGACAGGTAGAGGCAGAGAGACAGAGAGAAAGGTCTTCCATCCACTGGTTCACTCCCCAAATCGAAGCCAGGAGCCAGGCACTTCTTCCAGGTCTCCCACACGGGTGCAGGGACCCAAGGACTTGGGCCATCTTCTACTGTTTTCCCAGGGCACAGCAGGGAGCTGGATTGGAAGTGGAGCAGCCGGGACTTGAACTGGTATCCATATGAGATGCTGGCACTGCAGGTGGTGGCTTTACCTGCTAAGCCACAGCACTGGCCCTGAGAATATTTTTCTTTAAAAAATATTATAGCTATTTGAATAGTGATTGTAAGTGAAACCAGTGAGTTTTAAAATAAGTTGTTCATTTAGGGGAAGGTTAAGCTTGTGATTATAAAGTAAATTGTAAATATAACACTGTAAAAAACACTTTTTTAGAAGTTTTTTTTTTTTATTTTTGAAAGTCAGAACCACAGAGAGAGATGGAGAGACAGAGAGACAGAGAGACAGAGAGAGAGAGAGAGAGAGAGAGAGAGAAAATGTCTCCCATCTGCTGGTTTACTCCTGTAATGGCCACAACAGCCAGGGCTCGGCCAGGCCAAAGCCAGGAGCCAGGAGCTACTTCTGGGTCTCCCACATGGGTGCAAGGGCCCAAGGACTTGTGCCATCTTCTGCTGCTTTTCCCAGGCCATAGCTGGGAGCTGGATCAGAAGTGGAACAGCTAGGACTCAAACTAGCACCATATGGGATGCTGCCGGCCTCTCATTGTAAAATTGAAAGAAAAATGAGAAGGGAAGGAGGAGAGAGCATGGGAGAGATGGACAAGGGGAGATAATGTGGTAAGTATCAGTGTGCTGTTCAATTTATATATATATAGATATAGATATATAGATATATGTATATATATGAAATACATGAAATGTATTCCATCTATAAAAGTAAACTTTTTACTGTTAATATACACTTCACATGTAGCTCAGGTGTTGAAGGTTGTTGGTCCTGTTGCTCTCATATTCTAATTCTACCTTATATTTGGGTATTTGGAGGTGGGGGACCAACAGTTAGAAACATGGATATTGATTAGTTATAATAAAATAAAATCCTGCTTAAGAATATGTGTCCTTACGGGAGTTCTGTTTAACGCCTTGACAGATGCAGTTACCTGATCGGGAGGTCTTTCTGAAACGCGGCTGGCATGACAATTGCAGCCACCTACCCAGGGTGCTCCCGGGAGAGGAATGAGGAATCTGCTCCATCGTGAAGGTACAGAGCCAGAGAGCTTACTCCGCTCATCAGCATCCCTCGGCCCCACACACTCCGGGTACGAGAAGGTCAACGGCAAGTCAGTCACAGTTACCTTGCCCATGGTCTCGAGTACCACTTAGACTGAGGTAGGCGGAGGTAAGGAAAAGAAGCTGCCAATGCATCACCCATCGCCCTCCGTCTTCTGTTTATCCCTGCCTGAACAGTCCTCACAACAAACCTTCAACTCCTCCCCTCCCTACTCCAAACATCACCAGCTTTGCCCCGGTGCTCACTGGGACCTGGGCTACCTCCCTTCACCCAGGACTGCTACAACTCCTTTCACATTCATCTTAATCATTTCTCCACTCGGATCCTTACGGTGCCTCTGACTGTCCCCCTTCAGTCATCTGCACTGGGGTTGGAACTTCAGCCACCACAAACCCGAACAGGAGAAAACACCTCTGGCTCTGCCCTTCCACTTGTTATGGACACATTCATTTTCTAGCATGTACTCAACAGAGAGTAGGAGGGGACCTCAGACAGTCTGAGGAAAGAGAATTCAAAGATAACTTTGATGCATTTTGCTCAGATCTATGCATAGTTTATTTTTTTTTCCATAAGGCACATTTTCCATGAGTGCTTTGAAGGTCCTTCATAGAATTAAAGACTCAAATGCACTCACCTGCCGAGATGCTAACCTATGGCCAATCTTCTTTCACCTCCATCAGGCCACGCCTCTTGAGCTGATCACCTCTCCACTACATTACCATTTCTTAAGTTCACACAAGAAAATCTCAAAATATATTTTCAAGAATTTCTTTTTAAAAAAAGATACAATTTAATGATAATGCCTAAAATGTCACTATGTTTGGAGTATCACCAATATCCAGTGTGGAATGTGTTTCTCTTGAAAGGGTACATGCATGTGAGCACGTGTGTGTATGCAAGATTGTTGAAATCAGAATATTGAAAATTTCCATATGCTGCATTTGGCTCTTGTTTCTCTTAAATCTCTTTCTACTTCTGGAACCGCTTCCCATACATTTTCTTTCAACTTGTCTATTTAAGAAAGCTGGCGACTTGTCCTACACATTTTTCCAGTTTGGTCTTGGTTTCCCTAAGCATTATATAAAATGTCCTATTGTTCCTGTATTTCTTTTATTGTTCTTCAATTTGTATTTGTTTTCATTTTGTTTGAAAGGCAGAGACAGAGAGGCTGAGACAGAGAGATAGACAAAGAGAAATCTTCTACATGCTGGTTCACTCCCCAGATGCCCTCAAGAGCCAGGGGCAACTGCAGCCAGGCACCCAGGACTCAGTCCAGGTCTCCATGTGGGTGGCAGAGACCCAAGTACCTGAGCCACCATTGCTACCTTTCAGAATTCACATTATCGGGAAGTTGGATTGGAAGTAGAGCAGCCAGAACTCAAGCGAGGAGGCACTCAGGCACAAGGTGTGACATCTCAAGCAAAGACTTAACTGTTGACTGAATTCCACCTCCATGTCTGCATTTCTGAAAAACGAGGTCTTCAGCAAGTTCTTCGTGCTTGATTTGACTTCAGCTTGATATTTTCTAAGAATTTGTAAGACTTTTTGTAGGATACATCGCGTGTTTCCATTAAAAGTTAGAGTATCTGTTTTCATGATGGCAGCTATTACCAATATTCTGCAAGTACATTATTGCATTTGAGTTCAAAAAATGATGACATTATGATGCTATCATCCATTCTTCAACTTTTTTTAATGTGGACTACTTCCATAAACAAGAAACTTCCTACCACCAATTATTTGTTTTCACTGAGATGCAGATCCATCAGTAAATGTAGAATAAATACTCAGTGTTCCCCTTTATGAGCCAATGTTCAGAATAAGGAGTTGATCCTCCAACACCTTTCAATAATGGTGGAAAAGGAACTTTTATTGAGCACGAATGTTCAATTCTCTAGGAGTTTTAACCCATTTCTAATGTTGCTCTTCCTGATGTTCCAACAGGTTCATTTTGTGCAACAAAATCCTTTTAAAGATTTATTTATTTGAAAGCCTGAGTTAGAGAGAGAGACAGATCTTCCATCTACTGGTTTACTGCCTATATGGCCACAATTGCTGTGGCTGGGCCTGGTCAAAGCCAGGAGATTCATCTAGGTCTCCCACAGGGGTGGCAGAGGCCCAAGTACTTGGGATATCTTCCACTTCTTTTCCTAGGCCATTAGCAGGGAGCTGGCTAGAAAGTGGAGCAGTCATCACATGGGATGCCAGCATCACAGGCTGCAGCTTTACTCACTACGCCACAACACAGGCCCCAGTGAAATCCTTTTGGTCCATGAAAATTATTTCACTTGAGTTAAGTCTCTCTGACTTGATTCTAGTAGATTCAAATAGCTTGTAACCCTGTTCCACCTGTCCCCTCTATAGGTTATCATAGAGGTAAGCTTTATATGAAAAAAAAAATTGATAATCCCTCATTATTCCAAAAATATAAGCAAATATGTAAATATATGTGTATATCTCCATTGCATTTATTTAAATAAATGGCAGCATACCCTACCCATTTTCTACTCTTCGTCAAGGTGATTATTCAAATGGAAGGGGTGAGGTAAGCCCTCAGTGGCCAATCTTATTTCACCTACACCAGGCCCCACCCCCAAGCTTCCTAAAAGGATTTCACCTTTAAAGGATTAGCCAGATGAAAGAGTCAATCCCTTGAAGAAAGTAGAAACATGGTCCTAAACATACTACAGGAAACTCGGAGCCTTTTCCAAACTAATTCATCCGGTTTCACCAGCCACCTGTCTTGTTTTTCCTCTACCATTGCACAGAACTGTAAATCTGACTTTCCAGGGAGAGAGATGTTCATCTCTCAGAATCTGTCCGGAAAAATACGCAGGTGGTGAGAAGGGAACGGGGAGGCTACTCTGATGGGCACTTTGGGGACTCCAAACACACGTGAGTGGCCTCCATATTGATGTCTCCAAGGGCTGCACTGTTTTGGAAAACGTCATCTCACCAAAAGATGGTCTTTTCCGTTGGAGCGGTGATGCAATGTATTTGGGAGGAAATAGTGTAACGTCCTGAAGAAGCTTCTCGTGAGAAGGAATTGTGGGTAAATGACAAGGGCAGGTAGAGGAAGGAGGTTCTACAGAACCGAGAAAAGCCAGGAAAGCTGCAGAGCACAGAGGTTGAGAACAGACAGCAAGGTTCAGGGCAGGTTCATAGTGGGAAGGTGAGGGACATCTCACTCAAGAGCCGAGTTCGCAATGGGTCATGATTTTTTCCTAGAAGCCTACAGTGCACATATTGATGCTTGTGGTGTGCAAGAAGCTTCCTGAGCACACACTGGCTCCATCCTTGGTAACTGCTGACATTATCACGACCTTTAAATATTTATGGATGATGCGAGTACATGGTGTTCTGTTCTGAGCACGGCCTCGTGGTAAGAACGCAGCTCTTCAATGACATAAAAGCAGGTCCTCTACTTGCAAACAAGAGAATGATGAAAATTTAAAAGAAAAAAACACACTTGATCCAACTAATCCTATTGTTTCAAAGCTGTATCCGGTCATCTCACTGTTCTGCTTCATTTGAATTTATTCCCATAACTGTGACTATTTTAAAAATAAGGGGCTGGCACTTAGTCTACCAATTAAGATGTCCAGGTCCTATATCAGAGTGCCTGGATCCAATACCCAGCTCTAGGCCCTGACCCTAACTTCCTGCTAACGCAGATGCTGGGAGGCAGCACTGTTGGCCCAGTCACTGAGTGCCTGCCACCCACATGGGAGATGGGCATGGAGTTCTTAACCTTGGCTTCAGCCCAACCTAGCCCCAGCTATCACGGGCATTTGGGGAGTAAGCCAGGAAAAGGGAGTGTGCTCGCTCTCTGTATATCTTTCTCTCTGCCTCTCAAATATATAAGTAACATTATAAAAAATAAAAATGGGAGTAAATGCAGGAAAAAATGCAGGAATACAAAATGTGCCCACCATTTCCCTTTTTTTTAATATATTTTTAAAAATTTTTTTGACAGGTAGAGTTATAGACAGACAGAGAGAGAGAGAGAGAGAAAGAGAGAGAGAGAGAGAGAGGGAAAGGTCTTCCTTCCATTGGTTCACTCCCCAAATGGCCGCTATGTTCAGCGCTGCGCCGATCCAAAGCCAGAAGCCAGGTGCTTCTTCCCGGTCTCCCTTGTGGATGCAGGGGCCCAAGCACTTGGGCCATCCTCCACTGCCCTCCCGGCCACAGCAGAGAGCTGGACTGGAAGAAGGGCAACCAGGACTAGAACTTGGCGCCTATATGGGATGCCAGCGCCGCAGGCAGAGGATTAACCAAGTGAGCCACGGCGCCGGCCCACCACCATTTCCCTTTAAAGTATAGAAACACTGACTTCAAAGTAACCTTGGAACTGGAAGGAAAACCTAGACATTTAATTTCCAGTGTTCATTTCTTCAGTGAGACCAAGACCAGTCACG
Organism: Lepus europaeus; assembly: GCF_033115175.1. NCBI lineage: Eukaryota > Metazoa > Chordata > Mammalia > Lagomorpha > Leporidae > Lepus > Lepus europaeus. The sequence continues at coordinate 61,862,585 of NC_084845.1, read as the reverse complement.
TGATACAGGGAATCCTGGAGTTTATCAACACATAAAAATCCTAGTCCTAGGCCGGCGTTGTGGTGTAGCAGGTAAAGCTGCCGCCTGCAATACTGGCATCCAGAATGCCGGTTCCTGTCCCAGCTGCTCGCTTCACACCCAGCTCCCTGCTAAGGGCCTGGAAAAAGCAGCAGAAAATGACCCAAGCGCTTGGCCTCCTGCTAACCATGTGGGAGACCTGGAAGACGCTCCTGGCTCCCGGTTTTAGCCTGGCCCAGTCCTGGACATTGCAGCCATCTGAGGAGTGAACTAGTGCATGGGAAATCTCTCTCTCTCTCTCTGTCTCCCTTTCTCTATAACTCTTTCAAACAAATAACTAAAGCTTAAATAAAAAAAACCTTGGTCCTGTATGTACATTCTAGAAACAGTATATTCACTTGGCATTCATAGGTATCTGTCCCTGTCCTTAACCTCATTTAATTTGCATATTAAAATGTACAAACCCTCTATTTTATGTATATATATATATATATATATGTACACACATATATATACGTATAGTTAAGACTAAAGTAATTTATGCTTCGTGTCATAAATACATAGGGTTATTATACACACATTTTCTAGCACAGGATAATGGACCTAGAGTATCTTGAGGTATTGCCGGAGAACTGAGTGTCACTTGATAAAAATAAATTTCTCAAAATATATGCCCAACACTCACTACCTCATTCTGACTTCTTCTATCATGCCTTCTCATGAACATCAGGAAGCTGAACAGACAGACTCACACCAAGGCCTCCACACCTTTAGGTGTCATGGAGGTGCACACCAACGTCAAGTTAAGCCTACCTTTAAAAACGGGAACTTACGCAGCGAAATCCTTCACACACCCAAGAACAGAAGACGAAGCCAGAACATCACACATCTGTGAATCAATTTCAAGAAATGACGAGGAACCTTGTCCTGGTCGAAACCAGCTACGATCTGTCAGTAGTGACTGAAACTGATGAAAATTAGTAGGGGGAAATTCACGGCTGGATTATGATTGGCTGAGCTAAGCTAATTCCATTCTCCTTCAAGATACGTGAACTTCCCTGGGATGCCCATGGTCACTGCCAACAGCCAGGATTGTCCATGCATTTTCTTCTCCCACTGCCATCGCTGTCCTGGGAGTTGCATTGATCTGTTAAGGATCCCACAGTGGGGCTGAGATTTAAACAGGTCCTGTCCTGCTGGAGGAATGGTACAGAGCGAGAGCCATCTCTCAACAGTGAGACTGAGAGCTCGGGTGACCTGACAGGTAGACGGTGGAAGCCCTCTGACAGCCAAGGTTCCTCTCACCACGCAAAGACAGCTCAGGTGCCCAGGGCTTTGCAACCCTGCCTCTGAACCCCTGCCACCTCTTGGCGGATCCTCAGTCAGCACAGCTCTTCCTGACTGCTCCTCCCTCTCCTCCACAGAACACAGACTTTGTGGAAAAAGCACAATTTCTGGGCAGCTGCATCCTATGTAGAACATGGAGGAAAGGACACAACACATGCTTGAACGCAGGGCCGTGGTCAGAGCAGGGACCGCAGCGAGGCTCTGTGCACACATCAACTCTGGGGCCGGTGACGCACCCAGCACCTCACACCCGAGTCCCCACCGGGCAATGTGTCCTGGTCCAGCTCCTGCACTGCTGTGGCCCTTGCTCACTCTGCCACTGCTGTGTCCCCTCCCTTCCACCTTTGTGTCACCTCTGGGGGCCTCCTTGTATTTCAGATAGGGCCCTCAATCTTGTCACCAATGAGAAGGGAATCAGAGTTTAATCGCCGGATTTCAGAAGTCTGGGGGTTCAGCCCACCGTCCACCAGCTGCTACTGGTAACCTTAAAGGGTGCTTAGCTTCTGGAAACTTCAGGGTCTCGTACAAAATGGAGCCATGAGACAAGGTACATGGAAGTTTTTACGCGATGCTGCAAGCAACATTTAATCCATCCCACCGGAAGTCCAAATTAACCCTTTGAGACCACAAGTGCAATTTGCCAATTTTCTGGTCATGCTATATCCATGCATGGCAGAAGTGCACATCTGTCATTAACAGAAACATACTTTTTTCTTTCTTTCTTAAGAAAATAAGCCAATGAAAGAAAAAACGAAAAAGGGAAAACCCATCTTGTGCTCATGATCACCATCTGGTTACAGCAAATTTGCAGGCTGGGGGTGGGGGGTCCTGTCTCCAGCTACAGAGCATTTCCTCATGCCCACTGCAGTTCTATCAGTAACTCTCTGCTTCAATAACCTGGGGGAGAACCATGGAGCACCCTGGACCTAAATGGCCTTCGCACATCTCTGTCCGCACCTTGGTGTTAGGGATTACATCATCAATGAAACTGTAAATATTTGCATTCTACTTATCAACCACAGCCCATCAGCTCTCTCACTTCCATTCCACAGCTCTTCTTTGCTTTTTTAGCCCTAATAACTGTACTCATCCTTCAATGCCTTCTGTCTTAGTGATAAGTGAATTTTACATATCAACTTGAGGAGGCCCCAGACCCACACATTTAGTGCAACATTACTCTGAATGTTCCTGTGAAGATGTTTTTAGATGAGATTTGCATGTAAATCAGCAGACACTGAGTAAAGCAAATGACCCATTAGAATATGGGTGGGCCACGCCTAATCAGTTGAAAGCCTACATGGAGGGGGCACAAAAATCCAGCCCTCCCTGGGTGAAAAGGGAATTCCGCCAGCAGAGCACTTCCAAGCTTCCCCTGAGTTTCCAGTCTGCCAGCCTCATCTGCAGATTCTGCACCTGCCAAGACTCCACCATGACACAAATCAGTTCCTTAAATTAAACCCCTGTATGTATCTTCCCCTATTCGCCACCACCCTGTGGGCTCCAAATACCATCTCCCACCGACTCCTCCAACCCTGACTGCACGTCCGACCCTATGCGATACCATTGTGCTTACTCTATGGTACCTCCCTACCTCCAAGCTCTCGCCAGCCCTCAGGTGTCCTTGCCTGGTGTGCCCCCCAGCAGTGCCGCTGTGGATCCCAACACTGGGTCACCCTCCACAGCCCTGCCTCGGGCTCCTGTACACAGCGGGCAGCATGCAGCTGGAGCCCATCAAACATCCGTGAACAGTCTAGGCTGGGCTCCAAGCAGTAGGTGCGGGTCCCTTTGCCACCAGGTGCTCTTCTCACTTCTCCCTATTTTCTCTCTGTAAACATGACGCTTTGGCACTTCCAGAATGAAGTTCAGACCCACCTCCCCATCTTCGTCTTCGTCTGCTTTCTTACGGCGACATGTCTCTCTTCGAAGTCGGGGTCCTCCTGCTCCATCAGCATCCTCTGGAGTCAGCTCTACGTTAGCCCTTCCGCTCCCCTTGCCTACGCAGCCAACTGTCTGGGCTCAGCATTTGCCTTTTCCTTTCTTCCACTCATCCTGCTTCCCTTCCAACCCCAAACCACTGCAGTCCGGGAGGGAGGCGTTGACTCTCACCTTGCAGCCAAATTGCTGATAACCTCAGCTCTATTGTTAATTTTGCATGAGGTTTTCAATTTAAAGTATTTAATTGTATAAATCTCTTTCTTTCTTCCTCCTTCTCCCCCTCCGTCCACCTCTTTTCCCTGCCTTCTCCCTCTCCCTCTCCTTGGCTCTGTCTCCCCTCCTGGCACCCTCCCTCTCTCCTCCCCTTCCTTCTCCTTCTCCCCTTTTGTATTTCTTTTTCACACAAGCTCTTTCACTTGTGTATGGTGGCCATGCTCATTTTACAAACGGGGCAACTTGCCCAGGATGCCCCAGCCTATATGAAATGGAGCCTGCTCTTCAGTGCACACAATCCTGGAATGAAGATGACATCCTTAGCTGCCATCCTCAGGCTCCGGCTCTCCCTCTTGTCAGTGTTGTGGCTCCAGGACTTGATGATGGCCTTGGATGACATTCCAACTACTCAAGCCACTCTTGGTTCAAACAACAGAAATCAGCTTGCCACTTCTACAAGGCCACAGCCAGCATGCCTCGTGCAAATGCAAGAGTATACATTCCTCACCGCATATTCCCAGAGCTAGTCGTGCGCGCTATGCTTCCAGGGCAGCAGCCTGGGGACCGTGAGAGCAGTGGAAGTGAGGATGGCTGACCAGGCCTTTCTGGGAGTAGAAGCAACAGATGACCCCGTCCTGTGGTGCTGTGGAACAGGAAGCATCCCCCTTGCTTCCCACATCACAACAACCCCAAGTGCAAAGCTTGGTGCAAAATCCAAAGGAGGATGACGTGGAAGGGATGTGTTTCATGAATGCCTGCCCATTCAAATCACACAGAAACACACAGTCTCTTTGCTGGTGAAAATTTCCCCCGAAAAGTTTGTGCCAAGTTTAGTTGAGTTGGATTAAGTACTCAAAGGCCGAGAATTTTTAAAATTACAAAATAAAAAGCAAGAGTGGCCCAGGTGGAAATGCAATGTTTGTGTGTTCATGCATCTAAAGGGTCTGATTTTCCATGAACAAGGAGACCGAACAACCAATTTCTTTCCAATTTGGAGAAATTCCAATATTTACCTGTCATCTTTGACATGAAGATTTTTAAAGAGTACGCAAATATCACTGTGAGCTTAATTAATTCATGTATTTATTCTGATCTAACGAGCAAAAAAATCCATTTCCAAAGTGACATATTGAATTTTTCTACCTTTTATTATTTCAGAGTGTAACGATGAAACTGCTATTACCATAATAGCTTTGCAGCTCTGGAGATAATTTTCTGCAACTTTCCACAAACTTGCTAAAATAAACACAAGTTTTTTCTCCTGAAACTGATAGTCCCCAGCCCACCCCCAACCCACATGACTCTGACACATTGTAATAAAGCTATCGCTCCCTGAGGAGGTCTTTGCACTGTTCTGGCAATTTTTCTCTCCTCTCTCTCTTATTGAAAAAGAATCCTATTATTAAGTACTTAAAATATTCAAGGCTCCAAAAGGGAGACAACCTTTCAGGATGAGAGATTAATAATAACAATAAGAAATATAAAATGAAGATGGGGGTTCAAAGCCAAATAAAAATTTCATTTGCAGAATACAAGTCAAATACCATCTCTCTTGAACTCATCTCTCCGATTCGCAGACACAGCTCCGTAGGCTACGTCTGGTATCTTCACTTCCTTTTTCCCCCTTTCATATTCACAGCTGCTTCAGGACTAGTGTCCTAATGCCTGCGTTTTTTCTAAAGAATGGCTCTTCTAAATCACCCAAAGGATTATTCTTTGTGAGCATTTCTGCAAGGAATAAGTTACAGCTTCCAACATAAAAGGAAAACTTTAGACAATGCCACCTGAGAAGCATTGTCTCACAAAGGCAATTGGGACCATGAATGGATAAAGACATAAAGGTTAAGGCTTAGTATTTCTTTCATGTAGTTATATAAAATATCAAATAGAGATGCTTGTCTAAATATATATGAGGATACTTGAATAAATTCATGGAAAAAAATGGAATTACATGATAATTTTAAATTCATGCAGTTTTTCATAATATGCATGCCCCACGAACTTTTTGAATAATTTCTATATGTGCAGATTTCAACTTTTTGCACCAAAATAAACATAGCTTTTAATCTCATTTTCCATGAACTTATTGAAGTTCATACACAGATACCTGCCCTGTAAACCAGCAGGCATAGCCTCACATCATTGACCTTTGGATTTGAAGTAATGACAAAAGTGTTTCAATACGCAACAACTGACTGCATTGTCCGTGTCTATTCTAAACTACATCAGCAACAAGCATGGGGTTCCTACCTCCCAGAAATCCACAGCCATAACTGGGAAATGGATACACATTTCAAGAAAGATGGCATGCATATTATGTGCTATAGCCAGTAGCATCTGGGTATGTATTGATGGCAAGGGTATACTTTGGAACAAAGGCCAACGTATACATAGATTGAAACAGAACAAAAATACATGGACATATTTGAAATTCAGTTGATTAAGGTGATGCAAACCATGCTAAGTAGTCCAGACAGACCCTGGAAATAACACTATCGCAGATGTCACTGGAAATTAATAAGAATTTAGTGAATTTTGGAGAAATGATGGGGCAAGGTCTTGACAGGTAAGTGGCTTGATTGTGGTTGGAAGGCCCTGAGTTGGAAGGAGTGAGTTGCAGTCTGTTTGGCAAGCACCCCTTAGAAAAATAAAGAGAATGACTCACAAGAGAAATAGCAAAGTAGAAGAAACTTCGGTGAATGTCCTAGGTGTAACAATTAAGCATCTGAGACTGGAACTGTAGGGCATCAGGAAACCATCAACAAAATATGCCAGGTTCAGAGCTGGACGGAGCCATCAGGTTTGCCAGCCAAGCAAAACATTGCCATAAAAGCCAGTAACGTGCTGTTCGCTTGTCTATCAAGTGTGTGCAACAACCCATCCCAGAAGTGCCAGCAGATGTGTATGAATCCACATGGATATTCTCCCCCCGTGAGCCTCGGCGCTCGCCTGCAATATGTTTGATGAGGAACAGAGCAACGCCATTGTTCTCACAATGAAAGCAGACCTATGCTTTGAATGAAAATACATATTTTGATAAATAACAAAGTACTGAATCAACTATTTATTTATGTTCACTTTATTTGAAAGACAGAGAGATAGACAGCGATCTTCCATCTGTTGGTTCATTCCCCAAATGCCCACAACAGCTAGGGCTGGGCCAGACTGAAGTCAGAAACTCCAAATTGCATTGAGATCTCTCACATGGGTGATAGGGACCCAAACACATGAGCCATTATCTGCTACCTCCAGGGTATGCATTCGCAGGATGCTGGATTGGAAACAGATGAGCCAGGACTTGAACTTGTCCTAGGCACTTCTAGATGGGACACGAGTCCGTAAAGTGGCATCAATTTCTGGGCCAAATGAATCCATACTTTATTAAAGAGAGCATCATTCTATTTATAGTAGATGTAAGTAAAACTGATCCTGAATCAATGATTCACCTTCTTCGTGGTCCACTTCTCTCACTATAGCATAAGACTGTTCTTGTCAACTTAAAATACCCGTGAGCATGAGCCAGAGGGAAGAGAGCTAAATGTAAAATGTTATAAACATGACAAGTGAAGGTGAACTTAGGTGAGGACTTGATGTCTTAAATATCAGTTTCCTCAGTATCAAAATATTATTGATCTGCTTTCTTGATGGATTGATAGGGAAGCAAACAATTTTAAAAGCTAAAAGGAAATGAGAGATCACTCAGCAAGTTCCTGGATTCTACCTACACCCTCTCTGTGTAATAAAAGAGGAAGCTCATAGCAATGATTTTCCCTCAGTAACACACCTTCTTTGAGCTGTCCTGGTCACTCTCCTGTTTTAATAGGTGCCATGAATCACTGTGTCCCATCACTGAACCTGAAACCTGGGAGGGTGAGTGATGTAGCGTGAGGAGCCCAGGCTCCCACCGGAGCTGCGGCTGGACACTAGAAAGAGACCAACAATTGAAAGCAAGGGGGGAGCCAGCATCTCTCTCCCCACTCCTGCTCCTGGGCAGTGGCTGAGTCTTGGATGAGTTTCCAGCTCCACGTGGTTATCCACTGCTTCCACAATTCTCTACTGAGCGTCCTCGTCCACGACCCTAAATCCAACTGTACAGCACCTGCCTCTGGGCTCCGGCAACATCACCTTCACATGATCACTCCGGTTGTAGGAATTGTAGCATCTTGGTGTTGGTAAACTCTGAGTTGCCTCACCATCTCACACTTGGTTCCCTGCTTTTCCACCACCTGTAACCCATTTCTGACAACACTTAAGGTTCCTGGGGATAATTTCTGTTTTCATGATTGGGCACTGACTCAATGGACAATTTGTAGAATGAGTAAGACCTGTCTTCACCATTGCAAGTGGCCATCACCCAACCCACCAAGGGCTACAATAGAACAAAAAGACAAGAAAGGCTGAATCCCCCTCTCTTTTCTTGAACTGAGCCGTACATCACCTCCTGACCTTGGAACTCTGAGCCCCTGCCTCTTGGGCCTTCAAACTCTAACTGAATACAGACTGACTCTCCTGGTTCTCAAGTTGGCAGACGGCGCGTGGCGGGGCTTCTCAGCCTCCGCCATTCTGTGAGTCACTTTCTACTTACACACATACACCTATATCATCTTGGTCATTTCATTCTCTAGTTAAATATCAATAAGTAAACTCTGTAAAGTTACCTTGCATCTTGATTGTTCATTTTTGAGAACGTTCTGTGCCTATGCTGTAATAATGGAATTTTCCGTGGTGATAGAAATGTTGTTTAACTGCACTGCATCAATACACTAACCATTGGTCTAACACAGCTACTAAGCATTTCAAATATGCCTAGCGTAAAGGAAGGAATTCCATTTTTAACATTACTTCATTTTAATTTAATTTCAAATTTTTACAAGATTTATTTTATTTACTTGAAGGGCAGACTGGCAGAGACAGAGGGAGAGACAATCTTTCATCTGCTGGTTCACTATTCAAAAGGCCACAATGGTCAGTGATGGGCTAGGCCAAAAACCAGGAGCCAGAAACACCATCTGGGTCTCCCATGTGGTAAGGGCCCAAGTACTCGGGCCATCTTCCACTGCCTTTCCAGACACATTAGCAGCGAGCTGTTTTGGAAGTGGAGCAGCCAGGACCCAAACCAATGTTCCAATATGGGATGCAGGCATCAAAAGCAACAGCTTAATCTACTGAGCAACACAGCCAAGTACTACATTTAAATTTAAATAACTCTATATGGCTTGTGTCCATAGCATTAAACAGCATAGCTTTAGATATTAATGAAACTGAGTCTTTGTGTTGTTATGGGAAGGATAGAGTTAACATCTGGTCTACAGTTTTTTTTTTTTTTTTCCCCAGCCTTGATCTTCAGCCAAATCCTTCTTGCAACATTAACTCAAGGGATGTACAGAGCACACTGGATCTAAGATAAATGGACATCCTGCTGGTATGTCTTGTACTGAACTAAGAATCTATACCTGGTTGTCAAGTTTACTGAGTAACCCAGTGTTTGCCATACTTTGCAGCAAGTTGGCATTGCCTGGGAACACTTTTAAACTCCTAATTCCTGGACCCTCACTCCTAGGCAGTCTTGAATTCAAATGTGCGGTAAAATTTAGGAACCACAGGAAACATCTGGAATCAGTGAGTACCCTGGCATTGGTGAGATGCAGCTACACTGGAGAACGGAGTTAGCGAGTGCCCAGGGCGGGTTACACGGCTCTGAAGGTCTAAGAGATAAAAGGGCACTGGAGCTGACCATGACTTTCCTGACATGCATGTGTGCTCTCAGCCTCGTCGGCTGTGACCTGTTTTTCCCAGTTGAAGTTACTGGGATGTTTAAAAGCTGTGCAGCATAGCTGAACCTCTATTATGCTGTTGCTGTGTGCACGCCATGTAGTTGCCTGTTCTTTATCCTTTAAAAAATCTAAGTAAATTCACAGCTGAGTGAAGCCTGTTCAGTCACAGTCACGCTGCATGTCAATCTCAACCTAAGATGCTGCTCCAGGTGAACCGAAGTGTGCATTGCTATCATACAGACGAACGGTATGGCCCCATTTGTACCCTTTTCTCGTTTAGGCAATTTGCATGCTTCTTTCTAAATATTATCTAGCTGTTTATCTTTTCCTCTGTAACACCTGAGTATAATTCTCTTCCTAAGAAAGATAAGTCCCTTCCAGTAGTAGAGCTCTACATTATCCGATATCTTAAAACTTTTATATCTGTAGTTTTTATGTTTGTTAGTATAGAATATATCTTGATGTAAAAAATGTATTTATTTATTTTTCTACAAGGCTAAAGTTTATCAAGGTCCCTGCAAGTAATTCATATTTCCTCATAAATTTTAATGCTACATCTATTGCACCCAAATTCCTGTGTGCATTTTGGAGGTTCTATTTAGATGCTCTATTTTGTTCTAGTCTTTAACTAATTAATTTATTTCAGAGGGAGAGACAGACAGAGAAGGAGATAAAGGGAGAGAGAAAGAGAAAGGTCTTCTAGCCACTGGTTCACCCCCAGAATGCTGGCGAGAGGTGGTGCTGAGCCAGGCCGAAGCTGGGAGCCTGGAATTCAATCCACTTCTCTCACACGTGTGGCTGTGACCCAGCTCTCTGAGCCATCACCTGCCACTTCCCAGGATGCAAATGGGCAAAGCTGAAATCAGGAGCAGAGCCAGGACTCAAATCCAGGCACCCTGACATGGAAGCAGGTGTCCCAACAACAGCTTCACCGCTAGGCCAAACAGCAACTCTCCTTTAAGAAAATCCTTTCTTCTATTTATTGCCACTGCTTTAATACAGCAATATCAATGCATCTTAATTAAAACCCTTTCCTGAAATGTAGATTCTGTTTAATACTATCCTTTTGCTAGTTAACTTAGCTATTTGCTCACGTATACGTTCTATATCACATTTAGAATGATCTTACTTTTTCAGTTAATTTAGGTATAATGAATACCATTTTAGTACTGTCTTCTATTCAGAAACAGATATGTCTTTTCACTGAATGGAGTCTTCTTTGTCATTTAGCAACAATCCAAATACTTTATATATAGATAGATACAGATACAGATACAGATATAGATATAGATATAGGATAGATAGATATACATCTTTTACATTTCCTATGAATTATTTTTCCTTGACATTTATTCAGATGTTAGTTTATTATCAATGAAATAGTATCCTCCTTCCATATAATGGTGTTTCAAAAAGTTCATGGGGAAGGGAGTTAAAACAAAAATTTATTTTTTTGAGAAAGAAACAAAGGGTGTCCACATTGGAAAGGGGGATGGTAAATTGTCACTGTTTGCAAATGACAATACCTTATATCTAGAAAACTCCCAAAGACTCCACCAAAAAGCTGATAGAACCAACGAATTCAGCAGAGCTGCAGGCTAAAACGTCAATGTACGCAAACCAGCAGTACTGCAAATACGCCACCGGTAGACACGTGGAGCGAAATCCAGACAGCAGCCCCAAGGCCAATAGCTACGCCACAGGAAAAGACATCGCAGGGAATAAAATTAACTGAAAAGATAAAAGAGCTCTACAATGAAAACTATCAATCACTGATGAAATAAATTGGAGAGTATTCTCAAATTGGGGATTGGCAGGTAATACTTGCACTTTTCTGGGCTACAGTACAATATTTGAACACATACACCAAGCACAAACTGACCATACCAGACAATTAGCGTCCCCAGAGATCTTCCTGCTTTTACAGTTTTGTGTTTCAGTTCAGCCTGAAAGACTCCCTCCATGCAGGGCAGGTCTATGATGACAAATGTCCTTGACTTTCCAAACATCAAGCTCAATGCTACAGTATTAAGAGGTGGAGACTCTAGGAGAGTAGGAGGCCATAAGGCTCCATTCTCCTGAACAGGATGAGTGACTTTCTTTAATTAAAAAAAATATTTCTTTATTTATTTGAAAGGCAGAGTTACAAAAATACAGAGAGAGAGAGAGAGAGAGAGAGAGAGAGAGAGAGAGAGAGGTCAAACTTCCACCTGCTGATTCACTCCCCCAAATGGCCACACAGCCAGGACTGGGACAGGCCAAAGCCAGGAGCCTGGAACTCCATCCAGGTCCCCTCGTGGGTGTCATCTTTTGATGGTTTCCCATGTGTATCAGCAGGGAGCCGAACTGGAAGTGGAGCAGCCAGGATTCCAACTGGTGCATATATGGGACGCCAGTGTCCCCAGGCGGCAGCTTAGCCCTCTGAGCCAGCACACCTGCCCTAGGATGGGTAACTATTTGAAAGGGCTTGAAGGGATGAGCTCTTTCCCTCCACCATTTGAGGACACGCCAAGAAGCCATTATCGTTTTCAAAATTTTACTTTGCGTTCTGGAGAAGAGGGAGTAGGAGCGAGACAGGGAGGGAGAGTGGCGTGGGGGAGAAGTGTCATCACGTTGTTAAACTTGCAAGTATGAAATACATGAAATTTGTTTCCTTTATATAAATAAAAAGTTTTAAAGTGGTAGTAGTTGCACATTTCTAAGGCCTACAAGGCAACTTCTCAGCAAACACACATAGCTTCAACTGGCCATACCACACCAGCAGCCTCTCCACGTCCTTGTTTTGTCTGTAATGAGGATACCATCTGAGAAGCAGGGAGCAAATTCTTTCCAGACACCAAATCCACTGGTGCCTCGATCCTAGACTTCCCCATCTCCAGAGCACTGACGGACAAATTTCTGTTCTCTTAAAATTTCCCAGGTCAAGATGTTTCATGTAGTAGCCAAAAAATAAAAGTAAAAAATAAAAACAAAAACAAAAAAACCCAAAACATCTGGAATTTTCAATTTCTCCCTACTATTCAAAGGACAGCTTTGGAGGACAGAGCTTCCGTGCTGACACTTACTTAGCCTTCCACACCTGCACCACATCAACGTCACTATCTTCTGGTCCTCTGGAGTTTCTGAGGAGAAACCTGATTATGATCTGAGGGGGAATGATGATGAATGAAACTTTCCTCGCAGCTCTGTAGATGTGTACAAGGTACCTGATGGTGTCTTAGGCAAAAGAACATTATGGCATAGAATCATAATGCCAGAGAAGTTGTACCATCGTTCGAGCCTTACCATTCAGAGGTTAAGGTGAAAGGAATGGATATTTTGAGTGTAGACGTTAGGCCATCTTCAAAAGCCAAAAGTTATTGTCACTTTTTAAACTAGAATGAAAAGCCCACTGATGCATCCTATAGGTTTTAATTTCTCAAAAACTAAACATCAATGTTTATTATCACCAACCAAATTTAAAAAAGCTCTTGGATCCTTGTTTTAACTTAAGTGGAAGGTTCTTGAGAAAACCCTTGTGGATTTTCTGCAGTTGTAATTGGGTCATTTCTTGCTCTGACTTCATAAGGACACAGTGTTATGAATTGCAAATACATGAAGTCCCTGGCTGGGCTGTCTCTGGTCCATTCTTTGCTCTGACTTCATCTGACTATGAAGTCAGATGGGCCCAGATTTTTGTCTGTTTTGCCAGGGATCTATTTGTTGGTGTTCTGTGTGACTCTGACTCATCTAAGCTAACATCTGTGCTTGTTGGTGTTGGTGTTTCTTGTGGGTTGGTTGGTTGATTTTTGTTTGTTCTTTTTTCCCATTTATTTTTTTCCACAAATTTATTTTTGCACATTTTGTCTTTTTTTACAGGTTGTTTTTTTTTTTTTTTCATTTTTTGCCTCCCCCATTTTTAGTTAAATAGCACTGTTATACTTATTAGTGGTATGAGTGTAGTTACTATAGTGGGTGGGCTTTTCTTTTGCAGTTTTTCCTGTTAGTTTTCAGCTTTATTTAGATAGCACTTCGTCTTGCTGTTTAGTATCGTTAGTATAGTTAGTACAGCTGGTGAGGTGCAGTGGTCATAGGAGCAGTTAGGACCATACTTATCCATTTGTTTTGTTAGGAATGCTAGTCAGGGTCATTGATTAGTTAGTGTTTGTTGATAGAGTAGTCCACCCAGAGCATGCAGGTGAATGCCATGGACGGGACCACTTCCTGGCCACTGCTGGCCAGGGCATCTGCGGCCAGGCGAAGCTGGCCTGCCAAGTGGCCACTGGAAAGCATGTAATGGCAAAAACGCTCCTGCAAAACCACAGCAGGCCCTCCGGTCTGCAGAAGTAAATGTGATGGACAGCCGACAGCACAAGAACACCACCCAGCCCCTGCAAGGGAGGCCCTGGGGCGGGCATGTACACCTAGCGATGGAGATCACGAGCAGGGGCCACCTCCAGCACCGCGTGAAGATGCAGGGTGGCCTGTGGCAGCCCATGGCCAAGTTCCTGTCCAGCCAGACGCTGTCAGCCATGCACTACTGCCAACGTAAAACGTGTGGCACGCAGGGATCTGAAGCGGCACCATCTGCTGATGGACTCCCACCTGAACATCAAACTGGCCGACTGGCAGCTGCCACCAACTGGCTCAGGGACAGCTGGCAAGAGCGGTTTATGAGACACAATAATGCACCCCAGAAGTGTGTCTGCAATAGGACTACAATGCCTTTAAGGCTGACACTTGGAGCCTTGGGGTGATCCTGTCACCATGATGGTGATAGCAGCAGCCCTGCCCTTCTATGGGAGAAACCCGGATGAGCTGCAGGTCCATGTAACTTGCTGTGTAACTTGCATGTGTTTGCCGCCTGCTGCCACACCCCGACAGCACAACTCTGAAGGACCTCCTGGGCTGGCTGCTAACTGGACTCCTGGGAGCAGCCCACAGTGCAGCTTGCAAAGAACCATTGGTGGTTCTGCCCCTGCCAAGATGAAGCCAAGGAGAACAAGGTCACCTGTGTGCAGCCCCTGCATTCTCCCAGGACCCCAAGTCCAGCAAACACCTGGGGGACATGGAATTCCTGCCAGGCACTAGAGTAGCGAGGCAGCCAGGCGCTTGCTTCCACAGCCCCAGGTCCAAGCCGCCAGTCTTGCTGACGCCGGAGCAGATCCATACCTAGGAGAAGAGTGCATCTCATGCCACAGCCTCGCTGTTCTGTGCAGGCACCTGTACACCCCGACTTGAGGAAGGTCCAGAGTGAGCCTGCCCTTTCTACCTCCCAACCTTGCTGTCTCAGGACCACCAGCAGCCAGAGCCCAAGACCCGATGGAACACGCTAGACCCTGGCCAGACACAGAAGAAGGGCCCTAATCCCAGCCTCCCCCAACAGCCAGTCCCTGTAGCCTCCCTCTCTGCCCCCATGCCAGGAGCAATGGGGACCACACGGAGCCACAAGCTGCCTTAGCAGGTGAGCCTGAAGAGGCTGGAACTTCGGCCATGGCCCCAGAGGAGAGCCGGTGCCAGAAAGGGGACTGCAGGAGGATCATCAGAGGGGTCCAGTCCTCCAGCTAAGCTGCCCGAGGTTTGCATTTTCTTGAGCCTCCAGCAGATGCTTCTCATGCACAAAAATCACACGGCATGCATGAGCTGGACGCCGCTTGACGTTTGGGTCCCTGTGTGTACCTTGGCAGGATTTGATCGAGTTGACTGGCACGGGCATTGCCATGGAAAGACAAGTGCTGTCCAATCGCACAGCTGTAGGCATTCCAGAAAGGTGAACCTCACACAAGTAGAAACTAGAGTGATGGTTCCCAGGGGCTGGGGTGGAGGAGGAGGAGAGAGGGAGGGAGAGGCTCAAAGCGATCAGTTTCTCACGCACAGGAGGGACAGACAGGTTCAGCCATCTCTGGCACAGCAGGGAGGTCCTAGTCTGTAGTGCTGTGAATTACAGTAGAGCTGAGATTGTCGGTATCCAGTGGCCCCCCACATTGTCAATGCAGAACAAGACCCCTCCACACACACAAGGGCCAAGGACCCTGAAGCCATAATGTGTGAGATCAACATATCGGGGATTCTCTGTGAGGTGTTCAGGTCGGTAAGGTACCTGGCAGCACCCTGGCCTTCCAAGGGCACCTATGCAAAGCACGAGGGAGCTGCTAGGAGGGCTGGAGGCCCCCTAGAGAGGACAGACCCTGGAGACCCCACCTGGGGAAGCTATGCAGGGGGAGTCCTTTCCCCACCCTTGCTCATCTGCTATTCCATGTTTCTGGGGGAGGGGAGATGGTTCTTAGTGGATGCCTTTTCTTCCAAATCTGTTGTTTTGTAGTAGATGCTCTCCCCAAGACGGATCATAGCTCTTTTACTGTTCTGCAACCTCCTGGCACAGAGCTGGGGCTGTGCCTGCTCCAGCTTGAACAGGTAGACATGTCATACTTGGAGTGTCTCTGGAAAGTTACATGGACCAGTGCCTTCAGAGAATTCCCAAGGCCAGCCCCTTGAGTGACAAATGATTCATGGTGGTCCTGAAGTGAGAGGGATCTGAGCTGTGTTCAGGCAGAAATGCAAACACTGGGCATGGCCTCCCAACATGCACCACCTGGGGACCATTGTCAGAAGATCCAAGGGTAGGCCAGCGCCGTGGCTTAACAGGCTAATCCTCCGCCTTGCGGCGCCGGCACACCGGGTTCTAGTCCTGGTTGGGGCGCCGGATTCTATCCTGGTTGCCCCCCTTCCCGTCCAGCTCTCTGCTATGGCCTGGGAAGGCAGTGGAGGATGGCCCAAGTCCTTGGGCCCTGCACCCGCATGGGAGACCAGGAGAAGCACCTGGCTCCTGGCTTCAAATCAGCGCGATGCGCCGGCCGCAGCGGCCATTGGAGGGTGAACCAACGGCAAAAGGAAGACCTTTCTCTCTGTCTCTCTCTCTCTTACTATCCACTCTCCCTGTCAAAAAAATTTTTTAAAAAAATAAAAAAAAATTTAAAAAAAAACAGAAGATCCAAGGGGAACACCAGGGCCTCCTGCTGTATGTGTGCATCCTGCCCAAGGTCCACAACACAATGACAAAGTCCCAAGAACCAGATCCTGCAGGAGTCACAGAGGTGGCCTGAGTGGAGCCCCCAAGAGGCTCGGGTTGCTTAACTCTGCTGCCAAGTTTCCCGACTGGACCAATGTCTTGGGCCTTTCCACACTGACGTTTTCTCTTTCAGGAGCTGTTGCATGGAGCAGTCCCTCCAGGAAGCCTGGCCCGAGTCTGAGCCTTTGGCTCGCCTAAGTCCTCCCAAGGCTGGTGCGAGGTCCTGGCCAGTGGCAGCCCTGGTACATGCACTGCACCACCATCTCTACCCATTCTGCACCTGGCAGGACACCATCCACATCACTGCATGACGGCATCAATGCTACCTCTCACCCTCCAACAGAACGGCCGGAAGGCGGGAGGGGCATTCCTCTGTGAACCACAGCCCCATGCAAACTCCAGATGGCACGACCACTGCCTCCAAACCCTATAACGCGACCTCTTTCGGGTTACGCTGGCAGTCCACAAGTTTGTTTTGATGCAAAACACTTTTGAATTTCATGCATACAAGGAGTCTTTACAAAGTTCATGAAAAGTGTGTGCTATGAAAAACTATGCATGGATTTCAAAAAGTTTTGCAGCAAAATAAATGAATCTTTTAATTCCATTTTCCACAAACTTTTTGAATTACCCTTGTATTATCTATCTACTTATTTAAATACAGGAAGACATATTATGGATAATAAAAAGTAACTTTTCCTGTAAAACACAGTACTGAATTTCCTTTTAAAATTGTGACTCAGATGATTTTCTTAGATAAGGAACATAATTGTATTGGCAACAAGTCTTAGCTTCTCCTTCCAGTTTCATATGGTTTCCAATCCTCTAACTTAAATATGTTCAATAAGTTCGAAAATTAAGAATGAAAACCTAGAAAATTAAGCCTAAGGTATTTATTTTGCCATAAGAATCAGTGAAGAAACCCTCCCAAAGGACTGAACAGATAGCAATCAATATTGGCAGAAGTATAGATGGACGGAGAGATAGATGGATGGGCACCTAGATAGAGAAATGTTATTCAGCCTTCTAAAACAGAAGAGAATTCTGTCAATATGGGACAATATGGATGAACCTTGACCATATTATCTTAATTAAAACAGACAGTTACAAATGGACAAAACTGTATTATTTATCTCATGTTAAGTATCTAAAATACTCAAACACATAGAATCAGAGTAGAATAGTGGTCATCAGTAGTTGGGAAGAAGATGAAATTTGGAAATTCCGCAGGTAAAATGTCCCTGTTAGACAAGATGGTTAAGTCCCTGAGAACTGAGATATAATGTTGTGCCTTATTATTAACAATATTGTACAGTACACTTAAAAATTTGTTACCAGTAGGTTTCATGTTAAATATTCTCACTACAAGTAAAAAAATTGCAGCCACCTTTTAACCATTCACTATTAGGTTAATCATTTTCAGAAAGTGGAAAAATCATAGTTAAACAGAAAGAAAAGCAGGAAACTTCCTGAGGAAACAGACTAATAATGTAGGTTTTAATTAAAAATATCTTTTTGGGATTAGTGTCTTGCAAGGCAGAAGCAACTTAAGGCATTCTCTAGGCATTTGCCAAGTACTGGAACAAGTATTGCAGTTTATTAAGCTTGACATTGACATGTTGACACACAAGGCTTTAGTGCTGTTGTACTTTCTATCATCACAAATGCTTTTTTGTAGGCTTAGGTCACCAGAATGAAGGCTCAACCCAGAGACATGCCACTCGCAAGGACAGAAGTCCATCTATGGTGCGGCACACCTCCTGTGCTCCCGCTTCCACAGCTTTCTTATGTTTGTTGTAGCACTGTCTTTTTTTTTCTCTTTTATTCCCCCAGAAACCTTATATTTAAGGTATACAAACTTAATGCATTTCATAAATACAACTTTAGCAACATAGTGATTCTTGCCACTGCCCGTACCCTCCCACCTACACTCCCACCCATTTTCCTCCACCCTTTCCTATTCCCATTCTTATTTTTTACTAAGATCTATTTTCAACTAAGTGTATACACATAAGATTAACTATACTAAGTAAAGAGTTCAACAAATAGTATGAAAAAAAAATACTGCTCCTCAACAGTTGAGACGAGGGCTGTTCAAAGTGCAGCAAGTCTTAAAGTTCATTTTAACGTTCAGGTATCCATTGGTTTTCTTTACTACACACTACCTTGTAGTGGGTGGGACTTCCATGTAATTGATTATACTATGTCACAAGATCTCTGTGTCTGTTAACAGCCAAAATAGGACCGTGAAATTTGACAATTGTTATAAAAAAACAAAATCAAAGATATATCAACTTCAGAAATCCAATAAAGGATTCTGTTTGAAAAATCAAGTA
Source organism: Lepus europaeus (assembly GCF_033115175.1). Taxonomy (NCBI): domain Eukaryota; kingdom Metazoa; phylum Chordata; class Mammalia; order Lagomorpha; family Leporidae; genus Lepus; species Lepus europaeus. The sequence continues at coordinate 61,843,914 of NC_084845.1, read as the reverse complement.
CAAATTAACTCTTAAAGTAAGCTAATCTTGGTTTAACCATCATGTTCACTTAAATAATTTATGAGATTGGTACCCTCTCATTCTTTGCCCTTGTAGTCTGCATTGTAAAAGAACTGTGGGCAACTATGAGAGAGAATTTGGAGAACTGAGCTGTGAGGTTTACACATGTTGATCTGCTGGAAGTAATTTCTAAGATGTTGGATTCATGATATTTCAGCAATTGTTCTTAAATGAGTAACAATTATACCTTCCATTTACTTTTTCAATCACTTACAATAAACTGGTTGAAAAGAGTCTTTGTCACAGATGCAAAGGATATTGTGTTCAGTTTCAGAGAAACAATTTTAATGATTTGCATTTTCTAAATTTTGATAAAATGTATATTTGTAATGGCTGGCACCACGGCTCACTTGGCTAATCCTTAGCCTGCAGCGCTGGCACCCTGGGGTCCTAGTCCCAGTTGGGGTGCCAGATTCTGTCTCAGTTGCTCCTCTTCCCGTCCAGCTCTCTTCTGTGGCCCGGGAAGGCAGTGGAGCATGGCCCAAGAGCTTGGGCCCTGCACCCCATGGGAGACCAGGAGAAGCACCTGGCTCCTGGCTTCGGATCGGCGCGGCGCACCGGCCATAGTGGCCATTGGGGGGTGAACCAACAGAAAGGAAGACCTTTTTCTCTGTCTCTCTCTCTCTCTCACTGTCTACTGTGCCTGTCAAAAAAAAAAATATATATATATATATATTTGTCAAGTAGCAGACTAGTTTGTATAAATTATATTTTATGACTACTGGATCATAAATTTTATTCTAAAGAAATGCTTTAATGTGTTATATTAAAAATATCATATATTTATTAAGTTACATTGCTATTAAATGACCAGTATAGAAAATAATTTGCTTTTAAAGATTATTTATAAGAAAAAACAGAGCATTTTGTTAATTATTTCAGATATGGAGAAGTCATTGTTCTCTCTGGTGCATGAAATGAGATCAAATGAAGGGAAGAATTTCAGTCCATGCTGCCTGTTCATTGTGCTTGTTTCTTTCTCTCTTTCTTTCTTTTTTTTTTTTTTTTTTTGACAGGCAGAGTGGACAGTGAGAGAGAGAGAGACGGAGAGAAAGGTCTTCCTTTCCGTTGGTTCACCCCAAATGGCCGCTACGGCTGGCGCACCACGCTGATCCGAAGCCAGGAGCCAGGTGCTTATCCTGGTCTCCCATGCGGGTGCAGGGCCCAAGCACTTGGGCCATCCTCCACTGCACTCCCGGGCCACAGCAGAGAGCTGGCCTGGAAGAGGAGCAACCGGGATAGAATCCGGAGCCCCGACCGGGACTAGAACCCGGGGTGCTGGCGCCACAGGCAGAGGATTAGCCTAATGAGCCGCGGTGCCGGCCAATGTGCTTATTTCTGAACCAGTAGTACTTATCTTTTCTTTCTCTTTATCACATACAGTCTTATGTGTTTCCTGAGTCTCCACATTTGTATTTGTATCACCTAGCCCCAACTGGAAGCTCCTAAAAGAAAGTGGAGCTATCTTTTATCATTGGTATGCACCCCATAATATCTAGGAGACTATATAAAAGACATCCGGGGGGGGGGGGGCATCAAGAAATACATACATACTTCTCAAATATGACAAAGTGTTCAATTTCTTACTATGTGCATCAATTAAAAACTGGTCTTGGGCCAAAAAAAAAAAGTGTTTTTCCTGAAGAAAAAGCCAAGACACAGGGCACAAGTCTCAGTGTTTCATTTTTCTTGCTTTGACAATTACAGATTCACCTAGAGGAAGCTACTCTGGGAGTGAGACCAGGGTGACCATGAAGTAGAATAGAACTTCACAGTCTACCTGGGATGAAAGCTTTTCTGCCAAGATCAGCAAAGATTAGGAGACCAACATATTCACATGTGTTACTAATTCACTCAACATAGGTCATGTGTCACACTGCACATTGGGAGCCAGAGATGCTAAGGTGACAGAGATGAAATCTGGTTACAAAAGTTCAGAACGTACAGGGGAAGGCAGGCAGAAGAAGACGATGACTGAGTTCGATACTGCTGTGATGATCCCTCCACAGAGACAGCAATTTAGACAGCTCTGCATGTACCAGCTCACCTCCAGAAGAGCTAAGGACTCTTTCCTCCAGAGAGCCAAGGGACCTACGCCACCACTCTCCTCCACCCTCACTCAGACAGCAAGGACCAGGATTCCAACTGCTAAGCACTAAGGCAGGCATGTGCATACAGGTCTCTTACTTAGAGCTCGGTGCCAGGCCTGCTGTGATAAGACCCTGCATGAGAGAGAGAGAGAGAGAGAGAGAGAGAAAGAGACACCAAAACCCTCTGTCTCCAGGCCAGTGCTCACAGATGGAGCCCATACACATACCCTGTGAGATGGACTCATGTTGAGACCTGCACCACTCTCAGCCACTCACTGGCTGGATGTATACCCACAGACTATGCAGGGTCCTCGGCTGTGAGACTCAGGTGCAGTTCTGCTTAGTGTCAGCCTGGGAAGCTCAGACTTTGCCTCCAGCCTACATCCAGTAAGGGTCAACATACAAGTTGCTTAGAAGTATAGTAGGAAAGTGGGCAGAGAATTGTGTTATGAAATCCAGTATCAAAGTAGTTAAACTTCCACTGAGCAGATCTTAATAACCCATCTTTTGCAGACCACTGCCTGCAGAGGGAACCTTTGGGCCAGTCCTAGTGTCAGGTATAGACCCACAGCAGCACTCAACTGGCCTTATCATGGCGGCATCACCTGTGGCTGCTCACAGTGACCTTAGGCTATGTTTACCTCAACATCAGGCAGCCTGTAGCAGTGTGGGCACTGGTCCCACCTCCGTGCTATATTGGTCTCAGTGGGAGGGGTTTCTGGGTGAGATCTAGCACTGTGATGCTGGTGGCCATGGCATTGTGATCGCCTACCCCATCCTCCTCCTACTCTGCACAGCAGAACATGAAGACAGTAATTGCTCACTTAGGGGGTAGAAGAGGGAAGTAGAAGACGACACACTGCATAGGCTCCTGAAGCTAGAGCTTCCACAGTAAGATCTAGATCTGGAAGAATGCCATGATGCCATGACTACTGATGCTGACTGTGGATATCCGGGGCCACTCTGGCCCCATGTAGAGGCTGATTCTTTTAAGACAATCCCACAGTTCATTCTGAACAACACAACACCTGCTGGTTTGGGATAAATGTGGGCTGGGGGTTTTCAGCTAGTGCTGAAACAGCATCAACAGACCAACAGCACATTTGCAGCAAATCTGGACTTAGGATACCATCAAGTGCTGAAAAAGAAGAATCCAGGGCCCCACCGCGGCTCAATAGGCTAATCCTCGGCCTTGCGGCACCAGCACCCCAGGTTCTAGTCCCGGTCGGGGCTCCGGATTCTGTCCCAGTTGCCCCTCTTCCCGTCCAGCTCTCTGCTGTGGCCCAGGAGTGCAGTGGAGGATGGCTCAAGTGCTTGGGCCCTGGCTCCTGGCTTCAGATCAGCGCGGTGTGCCGGCCACAGTGCACCAGCTGCAGCGGCCATTGGAGGGTGAACCAATGGTAAAGGAAGACCTTTCTCTCTGTCTCTCTCTCTCTCTCACTGTCCACTCTGCCTGTCAAAAATAAAAAAATAATAATAATAATAATAAATAAAAATAAAAATAAAAATAAAAAAGAATCCAGGACAGGAAAAAATAAGAAGACTGCATAGAATTCTTAGAGGGAAAGGCACAAACAATGTCATATTATGAATTCTAAAATAAATACCTAATTCTTCAATGTGCAGATGACATCAACAAACATCAAAAACTTTTAGGGAATCATGACCCCATTAAACAAGCAAAATCATGTGCCAGAAACCAACTATATACAACCAGCAACTAATATCTGCAAACTTTCAGATGGAGAATTCAAACAGCCACATCAAGGAAACTCAGCAAGCTTCAAGCAAACATGATTCAATACTATATCAGAGAAACACAAGGGACAGTGGCAACATTAAAAAACCATACAGAAATCCTTGAGCTTAAAAGGACACTAAGCAAAATGTAAAACATGATAGTAGCCATCAATAGCAGTGTAGATCTAACATAACAATCCATGAGTTCAAAGACAACGTATTTAAAAATACAGCCATAGGAGAAAAAAAAAAGAAAAAAGAAGAGGGCTGAATAACACTTATAGTTACTCTGAAACAGCACTTTGGAGCAAATTCACAAGATATTGGGATTCAAGAGGGACTTAAAAAGACCAAAGGAGCAGACATTTTATTCAAAGAGACAGTAACAGGAATTATCCCAAACTTAGATAAAGATACAACAAGTGAGGTAGAGGGAGGTAAAAGATTACCAATCAGATTCAACTCAACCAATTCTAATTCAAGAAAGATACATTATAATTAAGAAGTCCAAGTTTATGAAGCTCGCCAAGATGCCTATGTCCCGTGCTGGGGTGCCGGGTTAAATTTTTGGCTCCATTCCAGCTTCCTGCTGTAGATCACAGTGGGCAGCAGGTGATGGCTCAAGCAGCTGCCTTAGTTCCACCAAGATGGGAGACCTATGAGTTTCTAGCTCCTGATCAGAGCCCCAAACAAGGCAAAATTTGGAAGGAACTACAGGATGAGAGTGTTTATTTTCCCTCTCACTCTTGCACTCAGCCTCTCAAACAAATTTTTTAAAAGATACAGGATTCTCCAGGACTGGCATTATGGCATAGCAGTGAAGCCAATGCCTATGATACAGACATCTCCTACAGCCATCAGTTCATGTCCTGGCTGCTCTACTTAAGATCCAGCTTCCAGCTAATGGCCTGGGAAAAGTAGAAATGTAGCTGAAGATGGCCCAGGTGTTGTGTCCCTGCCACCCACGTGATAGATCTGGATGAAGTTCTTAACTCCTGGCTTCAGCCTGGCCCCCTGCTGGCTACTGTGAACCAGTGGATAGAATATTTCTATCTCTCCCTCTCTCTCTGCAACTTTGACTTTCAAAATAAATAAATAAATCTTCTAAAAAGAAAAGATAGAGGAATCTGAAAGCCACAAAATAGGAGAAACAAATAACACCTAAGAGTGTCCCAATTTACCTGTCTTCAAACTTCTCGGCAGATACTTCATAGGCCATAAGAGAATGGGATGAGATTTTCCCAAACTGAAGGAAAAGATCTTCCAGCCAAGAATAGCACAGCCAACAAAGCTATCTTTCCGTTATGAAGGAGGAATGAAGACGTTCCCAAACAAAAACTGAAACATTCTTCCCCACCAGGTCTGTCATACAAGAAACGTTAAAGGGAATTCTTCAAACTCAAAGAATGACACATAAACAAGAAAGAAGAAATATCAGAAGATAGAAATCTCATTGGTAAGAGTAGCCCTACAGGCAAATACAAGATGTTTTTAAATTGTAAGTATGGTGCATAAACCACTCATTTCTTTAGTACAAAGACAAAAAATGACCAAAAATGAAAACACTACACAGATATCTTGAGATAGGAAATACAGAAAGGTGTAAACTGGGAGATAGAAAAGTCAAAACACAGGGCAGGCATCTAGGCTAGCTATTAAGATGCCAGTTAGGACACCTGCATCCCAGAGGTACCCAGACTTGATCCCTGGCTCTGGATCCTGATTCCAGCTTCCTGATACAATGCAGACCCTGGGAGCAGTGGTGAAAGCTCAAGGAGTTGAGTTCTTGCCATCCATGTGGGAGACCCAGGTTGAAACACCAGCTCCTGGATTTTGCCCCCGGCTGCTGTGGCCATCTGGGGAGTGAAGCAGCAGATGGGAGTGCTCACTCTGTTATCTCTCACACACAAATAAATATTTTTCTAATTCAAAAGCTAAGGAGAAATAGGGCATAATTATAGATTTTTAGATTAATATTTTATCTTTTTGCTTATCTCTTATATTCTTTTCTTAAAGATTTTCTTTCTTTATTGAAAGATAGAGTTACATACACAGAGAGGGAGAGACAGAGAGAGGTCTTCCACCCACTGGTTCACTACCCATATTGCCACAATGGCTGGAGCAGAGCCCATCTGAAGCCAGGAGCCAGGAGCTTCTTCCAGGTCTCCAACGTGGGTGCAGGGGCCCAAATACCTGGGCCAGCTTTCACTGCTTTACCGGGCCATAAGCAGAAAGCTGGATCATAAGACGAGCATCCAGGACACAAACTGGTACCCATAAGGGATGCCAGCACAGCACACAACAGCTTTGCCCACTACACCACAACACCAGCCCCTATTTCTTACATTTACAATCAACGTCAAGTTGCTGTTGTTTTAAAATAGCTTGTTAGAATCAAAACATGTTTTTGTAAGCATCACGGTAACCACAACGCTCCATAATGGAGACAACAAAAATGATAACCAAGAAATCAAAACACACTACCAAAGAAAATCACTTAACCACAAGGGACGATTAAACGAGACAATGACAGACAGAAAGGAAGCACAATAAAAGCAGAAGAAAATTATCAAAATAGAAACTGTAAGAATGTACCTATCACAATTATCCTAAATGCAAGTGGATTAAATTCTCCAATTAGATGGCACATAGTGGTCAAATGAATGAAAGAATAAAAAAAAGACCCAACTATGTGCTGCTTCCTAGAAACCTACTTTACCTCTAAGGATATGAATAGACGGAGAATGAAAGGATGAGATAAGCTGTTCCAAGTCAGTGGAACCCAAAAAGAAAGCAGGGATAACCATACTCTCATCAATAAAACCGATTTTAAATAAAAAACTGAAAAGGAAGTAAGAAAAGTCATTACCCGGCCAGCGCCGCGGCTCAATAGGCTAATCCTCTGCCTTGCGGCGCCAGCACACCGGGTTCTAGTCCCGGTCGGGGCATCGATCCTGTCCCGGTTGCCCCTCTTCCAGGCCAGCTCTCTGCTGTGGCCAGGGAGTGCAGTGGAGGATGGCCCAAGTGCTTGGGCCCTGCACCCCATGGGAGACCAGGAGAAGCACCTGGCTCCTGCCATCGGATCAGCGCGGTGCGCCGGCAGCAGCGCGCCTACCGCGGCGGCCATTGGAGGGTGAACCAACGGCAAAGGAAGACCTTTCTCTCTGTCTCTCTCTCTTACTGTCCACTCTGCCTGTCAAAAAATTAAAAAAAAAATTAAAAAAAAATTAGAAAAGTCATTACCTAATAATGAAGAGTTAATTCAGCAAGAGGAAATGACATGTAAACTCAATGAGAAGCAAACAAATAAATATAGCAAATATTAATAAATCTAGAAGGAGAGACGGACTCCAGTGCAATATCAGCAGGGAATCTGAACACCCCATTTTCAACCATGGGAAGAGTATTCAGAAAGATCAGCATTCAAACAGCAGAGTTACACTGCACCTTAAATAATCTGAGCCTAATCGACATCTACAGAACATTCTATACATTTCCATAATACACTCTTTTCTTTTTTTTTTAAGATTTATTTATTTATTTGAAAGGCAGTTACAGAGAGGGAGGGAGGGAGGGAGGGGGAGAGAGAGGGAGGGGGAGAGAGAGAGAGAGAGAGAGAGAGAGAGAGAGAGAGAGAGAGAAAGGTCTTCCATCTGCTGGTTCATGCCCCAGATGGCCACAATGGCCGGAGCTGTGCCAATCCGAAGCTAGGAGCCAAGAGCCTCCTCTGGGTCTCCCACATGAGCACAGGGGCCCAAGAACTTGGGCCATCGTCTACTGCTTTCCCAGGCCACAGGAGAGAGCTGGATTGGAAGTGGAGCAGCTGAGACACGAACTTGAGCTCATATGGGATGCCAGTACCACAGGTGGCATTTACCCGCTATACCACAGCACTGGCCCCATACACGTTCTTTTCAAAAGCATATTAAACAATGTACAGGACAGATCACATGGTATGTCACAAAAGAAGTCTCAGCAGATGTTAAAATATTGAAATAACATTATCTTTTCTGACCACAATGTAACTCAAGCAGAAATCAATAACAAGGAAAACAAACTTAATAATTAAACGATTTACTCCTAAACACTCAATGGATCAAGAAAGAAATTAAGAAGGAAACTAAAATTTTTTTGAAACACACAGAAATGGAACCACAACATACAAAATCTATGAGATATAGCGCAAGCAATACAAGAGAAATTTAAAGAAAGCAATGCTGATGTCACACACACACACACAATGTGGCAGAGGAGATCTCAAATTAACAACTTATCACCTCAAGGAAATAGAAAAATAGCAGCAACTCAAAATCAAATTTGGTGGAAGGATATAAAGATGTAAAGATCAGAGAATAAATGAAACCAAAACACACAAAAGATCAATGAAGCAGAGTTGGTTCTTGGGTCCAGCACTGTGGCGTAGCAGGTAAAGCTGCTGTCTGCAACGCTGGCATCGCATATGGGTGATAGTTCATGTTGTGGACACGCCACTTCTGATCCAGCTCCCTGCTAAGGACTTGGGAAAGCAGAGGAAGATGGCCCAAGTGTGTGGGTCCCTATGTCGGAGACTCTAGTGAAGCTCCTGGCTTCTGGTTTCAGACTGGCCCATCCAGGACTGTTGCAGCCATCTGGGGACTGAACCATTGGATGAAACATCACTCTCTCTCTCTCTATTTCTCTCTCTCTTTCCCCCTCTCTCTGAAACTATGCCTTTCAAATAAATAAATAAGTCTTCAAAAATAATGAAGTTGGTTCAATAAAAAATTGATAAACCACTAGATAGATCAAGAAAAAAAAAGATTAAATAAATAAAATCAGAAATGAAAAGGGAGACATTTCAACCTATACCAGAAAAATGCTAAGGATCGTATGAGATTATTATAAATAATTGTATGCCAATGAACATGATAACCTAGAAGAAATGGACAAATTCCTAGACCCATCCACCTTAGCAATATTGAATCATGAAGAATCAGAGTACCCAAAGAAATAATGAATAACAAGATTAAATCATTACTTAAAGTCTACCATCAAAGAAAAACCTGAGACCAGATTATTGCACTGCAAAATTCTGCCAAAAATTTAAAGAATTAACAACAGACCTTCTTATTTCCAACAAACAGAAGAGGAGGGAACTCTTAAAGACTCGTCCTTTGAAGCAAACATTACCTTGATATCAAAACCAGTCATGGACAAAACAAAAGCAAAACAAAGTTACAGGGCAATATCCATGATGACCGCAGATGCAAAAACATTCCACAAACTATTAACAACCCAAATGCAACAGCACATTAACAAGATTAATTATCATGATCAAATGAGATTCATGCCATGGATGAAAGTTCAAAATACACAAATCAATAAGTGTGGTATGACACATTAAAGAACGAAGGACAAAGCAATATAATCAGCCTAACAGATGCAGAAAAGTCATCTGATAAAATTAAACATTTCTTCATGATAAAAACTCTGAACAAATTATGTACAGAAGGAATACAACTCCAAACAAAATCACAGAGGCCATCCGCAACAAGCCAATCAAACTGAATTGGGAGAAGATGAAAGCTTTTCTCTAAGATCTAGAACAAGAAAAAGATATCCACTTTAGTCACTTTTTTCAACACAGTACTGGAAGTCCTAGCCAGAACAAGGGAAAAAACATAGGCAAGGAAAAAAGGGGACACCCAAGTTGGCAAGAATAAAGAGTGGACATCCAAAATGGAAAGGAGGAAATCACATCATCACTGTCTGCAGATAACACGGTTTATGTATGGAAAACTCCGAAGATCTCACTAAAAGTCTATTAGAACTAATAATCAAATTCAGGAAAGTTGTAGGATACAAGATCAGCGTACAAAATTCAATAGCATCAGAGGATATTCAAGATGGCCACATAAAGAAGTCCGTTGTTTGCATCCTCTGTCACTAAGATACTCAAAGCAGATACATCTCCACATCAGAGGCAGGAGGAGAGAAGAGAAGCAGGAACACAGTGGGGAAAACCTAACAGGCATGGCAGCTTGGAGAGTGCAGAAAGAGGAACAAGGTGGTGCCTGAGGCCCCAGGGCTTCGGATTGTCTATTATAGGTAAGAGAGGGAACAGAACATAGGGGGAGACCATCTACACAGCCCTCTCACGCAGACAACCCTCCCAGAGAGGAATCCCGCTGTCACAGATCAGCAACTCAGTGGGTAATGCTCCTGCAAACACTTGGGGCTCCACACTTTGGTGGTGGAACCCATACAGTTCCCCATGGCCAACTTCTCAGAGCGAGGATTGTGGTGGGGAGGCTTCATCTTGAGAGGGAAGCTGGTTAAAAGAACTGCTTGCTTATCTTCTTTCCTGGAAATCCCAGAGACCTTGCTGCATTTAGCAGGGCAGACGGAACCACACAGGTCCAACTGAGAACAGCAGGGTACCCATAGCACTCTGCACTGCAGTAGACAGTGAGGCCAGGGCACTAGAGTAGCCCCTTGTGCTCTGGAAATAGGAGGCAAGCCCATCAGAACTGAACCATCCTCTTTCCACTGCCTCCTCTCCCAGACCATTTGAAAAACTGAAGGCTTCTCTGTACCCTCCAAGTCTGACAGGGGGATTCAGAGCTCCCTGTGCAGCAGGGATGGATCTCATTGTGGGGTGCGGGGACATACCACAGAGAGACTGGCTGATCTGCATGGGACACAAGCCTGGGTGGGTGAAGTATGAGCTCTCTGTAAGCTGTCCATCAGCTAGTTCACCCTGGCACAGGGAAAAGTTGGGACCATGAACATACCAATTGGCTCCAACATCCCCTGCCCTCACTGAGGTTAGCCAGAGATGCTCCACTTTACTTGTCTTGGATGTCACTCTGGACTCTTGTCCCATCCACAAATGGTGGCCTGAGCTCTCCAGCTCCACCCAGCACACACCCCAGGACTGTAAGCCTTAGGTGGTCCAGCAATTCCCTGATGTACCTCTCCAGGAATAAAGGCTTCAATCACAAAAACCATCCTCCAAAAGTGATAGAAATGAATATAAACATATATAAATTATATATATAATAAATGTACATGATAGATGTACAAAAATCAATGTAGGAACACAAGAAACATGAAAAAGGAAAGTAATATGACTCCCCAAAAGAAAATAACACATTAATATTGGACTATGAAGAAAGGGAAATTGACAAAATGCCTAAAAAAGAATGCAAAAGAATGATTATAAGATTATTCAAACACACAAGGAAATAGTTAAATAAAAGTAGAAATTCAGTATGTGACATTGATAGAATATAGCAAAAGAAATTTCAAAAGTGAAGTATTCAAAGACTGAATAGGAAAAGGAGGAGAAAGAAGGAAAGGAGTGTGGGCAGGTGGGAGGGCAGGGTGGGAAGAATCACTATGTTCTTACATTTGTATATATTAAATGCATGACGTTTGTATACCTTAAATAAAAATTTTCTAGGTTAAAAATGCATACAAACACCATGCTATGCTATGTTAAAAAAGAATTGAAGTATTCAATAAGACAAATAACAAAGTAAGAAGCCTTAACAACAGACTAAATGAAGCAGAAGAAAGAATATCTGGTCTAGAAGATGTATCTTTGGAAGTATATCAGTCAGACAAAAAAAGAAGGAGAAAATTACAAAGAATGCAGTGTTTGGAATCTATAAGATACCATCAAGTGACTAAATACATGAGTCTTAGGAGTTCCTGAAGAAGCAGAAAAGAAGAACTCTTCAATAAAATAGTTCCAGAGAACTCTTCAATAAAATAGTAACAGAAAGTTTCCTCAATTCAGAGAAAGATATGGACACCCAAATACAGGAAGTGTATAGAACTCCAAATAGGCATGATCAGAAAAGATTCTCATGACACATCATAGTCAAACTTTCAAAGATACAACATAAAGAGAACCTCCTAAAACCTGCAAAAAAGAAATGCCAGGTCACTTTTAAAGGAACTCCCATTAGATTGAAAGCAGATTTCGTAAAAGAAACCTCACAGGCCAGGAGAGAATGGACAGATATAGTACAACTTCTAAGAGGAAAAAAAAAAAAAAAAAACTTCCAACCCAGAATACTTTATCCAGCAAAACTCTCATTCATAAATGAAGGTGAAATAAAGACCTTCCAAGACAAGCAAAAATTGCAAGAATTTGTCACCACCCAAAGAGCCTTATAAATGATACCTAAGGATGTATTGCATATAGAAACAGAAAAAGATAATCAGCACCATGAAGAAATGTGAAGGCAGAAAACTTCCTAGTAAAAGAACAAAGGACATTCAAAACAAACAATATGAGTATTTATGGAAAAATACTTACCAATAATGTAAGTGTACTATATTCCCCAATTAAAAGATACTGACTGACTAAATGGATTTAAAAAAAAAAAAAGAAGAAGAAGATCCATCTATATGTTGGATATGAGAAACACACTCACCAACTAGGATACACACAGAATAAAAGTGAAAGGACAGAAAAAGATACTCCATGCAAATGGAAATCAAAAGCTGGCAGTGTAGATATATTCATATCAGAAAAAAAGTAGACTTTAAGAAAATCATTAGACAAACAGACAGTCATTATGTAATGAGTAAGGGATCAATTCACCAAAAAGATGTGACTGCACTAAATGTATATTCATACAATGCCAGTGTACATAGTTTTATAAAACAAGTGTTTATAAATCTAAAGGGAAACATTTCTCCAATACAATAATATTTGGGGACTCCAACACCACACTTTCATCAATGGATAGATCAACCAGATTAAAATACCAACAAAGAAACAACACAGATAATCTATACTCTAGACCAAATGGACTTAAGAGATATCTACAGAACACTGCATCCCACAGCTACAGAATACACATTCTTTTCATCAGTACAAGAAGCATTCTCTAAGAGAGACCATATATGAAGTCACAAAACAAGTCTCAAAAAACTGAAATTGTATCAGACATCTTTTCTGACCACAATCGAATGAAGCAGGAAATTAACAACAAAAGCAACTCTAGAAAATATACAAACACATAAATACTGAAGCACACGCTTTTGAACAAACAGTGGGTCATAGAAGAAATCTAAAGGAAAATTAAAAAAAAATCAGGAAATAAATGAAAACACAACATATTTAAAACTTATGGAATACTAAAAAAGCTAATACTAAATACTAAAAAAGGACAGCTGAAAGAAATAAGCAACTATAGCAAAAAATTGGAAAGCTAACAATCTCATTCTTCTTAAGGACCTAGAAAAACAACAAATCAAACCCAAAATCAGTAGGTAGAAAGAAATATCATAATTAGAGAAGAAATAAGCAAAACAGAAATCAAAAAAGCTATATAAAAGGTCAGTGGAATGCAGATCTGTTTTTTTGAAAAAATAAAGAAAATTGATAAATCGTTAACCCAACTAATCAAGAAAAAAAAAAAGAAGGCCAAACTAATAAAATCAGAGATGAAAAGAGAATATTTTAAAAGATACCACAGAAATAGAATCATTAGGCATTGTTATAAACAAATATACATCAACAAATTGGAGAATCTAGGGGAAATGTGTAGATTTCTGGACACATATAATTACCAAAATTGAGTCATGAAGACATAGAAAACCTCAATACAGCAATATTCATGGCTGAAACTAAATCACTAATAAAGAGCTTCCCAACAAAGAAAAACTCAGGATTGTACACTTTCACTGCTTAATTCTACCAACTTTTAAGAAATAACTAACACCAGTTCTTAAAGTATTCAAAACAATTAAAGGAGAAGGAAGAAATCCTTCCAAACTCACTAAGAGGCCAGGACTACCTTAATTCCCAAACCAGACAAAGACACAATAGAAAAAGAGAACTTTAGCCCGATATTCCTAATGAACATAGATGCAAAAACCCTCAACAAAATACTACCAAATCAAATCCAACATCACATCAAAAAGATTATACACTGACAATGTGGGATTTATCCCAAGGATGCAGGGATGGTTCAACATACACAAATCAATAAATGTGATACATCACATCAACAAAATGAATGACAAAAGCCTTATGATTATCTCTGTAGATGCAGAATAAGCGTTTGATAAAATACAACATCCTTTGATGACTAAAAAACTTTTAAAAAGTTGGATATAGGAGAGACACACCTCAACACAACCAAGGCGACACATGACAAACCCAAAGCCAATATTTTAAACAGGTAAAGCTGCAAGCATTCCCACTGAGATTTGAAACCAAATAAGGATGCCCATTCTCACCACTATATCCAATACAGTTCCAATATATTATCTAGTATAGCCAGAGCCATTAGGCAAGAAAAGAAATCAAGGGATACAAATTGGAAAGGAGAAACAAATTATACCTATTAACAGATGACATGATCTTGTGTATAGGAGAACCAAAAGAATCCACTAAGACTATGAGAACTTAGAATTGGCAATGTTTCAGGACATAAAATCAACACACAAAAATCAATAGCATACTTATACACCAACTCTCTGTTCTGGCTGAGAAAGAGCTTACAAGATCAGCCCCATTCACCATAGCTACAAAAATAGTTAAATATATTTGGATAAATTTAACCAAGAATGTGAAAGATCTCTACAATGAAAACAGGAAAACATTAGTGAAAGAAACAGAAGAGGACACAAAAGAAATGGAAAATTATACTGTGCTCATGGGTTGGAATAACTAATATCATCAAAATGTCCAAAAAACCCAAAGCAGTTAACAGATTCAATGCAATCCCAATAAAAATTCCAAGAATATTTGTCACAGAATTAGAAAAAAATAACCCTAAAATTCATATGGAAACATAAACCATCTCAAATACTCAAAGTAATATTAAACAACAAAAACCAAGCTGGAAGTATCACAGTACCAGAATTCAAGACATAACATGCAGACCAATGGGACAGAGTGGAAACCCCAGAAAGTAAGCCATGTTTCTACAGCCAACTAATCTTTGACAAACGAGCTAACAATCATTCCATGGAGAAAGGATAATCTCTTCAAAAAATGGTGTTGGGAAAATTGAGTTTCCATACGCAAAAGTTATATCCTGTACAAAAGTCCAGCTCACAATGGATCAAGGATCTAAACTTAAGACTAAAACAATCAAATTACTAGAGAAAAACATAGGGGAAACACTACAAGACAATGGCCTAGGAAAAGACTTCTTGGCTAAGATCCCAGAAGCACAGGCAATAAAAGCAGAAATGAGATTTCATCAAGCTAGAAGCTTCTGCACAGCAAAGGAAACAACCAACAAAGTGAAGAGGCAACCAGCAGAATAGGAGAAAATATCTGCAAGATATGTAGCTGATAAAGGATTAATATCCAAAACATATAAGGATCTCAAGAAACTCAACAACAAAATAAACAGCCCAGTTGAGTAAGGAACAAAGGATATGAACAAGCATTTTTCCAAGTATGAAATACAAATGACCAACAGACACATGGAAAAATTCTCAGTATCACCAGCAATCATGGAAATGCAAATACAAACCACAATGAGGAATCACCTCACCCCAGTTAGAATGACTATTATCTAAAAATTTTAAAATAACAAATGCTGTTGAAGATGTGGGGAAAAAAGTGTCCTAAAACATTGTTGGTAGAATGTGAAGTGATAAAACCATAATGAACAAAATATGAATATTTCTCAGAAAAACAGGTCTACCATATTACGCAGTTATCTGACTCCTGGGAACATATACAAAGGAAATGAAAGCAGTCTATGAAAGAGGTACTTGCACTCCCAGGTTTACAGCAGCTCAACTCACAGTAGCAAATATATGAAATCAATTTAGATGTCATCAACTGATGACTGGACTTAAAAAGATGATATACATGCATGATGGACTATCACTCCATTATGGGAAAAAAAATAAATCCTGACATTTGCAACAAAATGTAAGAAAAAAGAGATCAGTATGCAAAGTGAATTAAGTCAGACCCAGACAAATATTATGTTTTTTTTTCTTATATATGGAGTTTAATATATAGATGGAATAGAAGATTGTGTGGATGTTATATCATTTATTACTTAGTTATAAATATTGCTTCATTATTCATACCACATAAAGACAATGTACTCATTTTTCCCCGTGTTATGATAATTGTCATGAATTGCTCATTCTGTGATATTAATATCTCTATTTTCAAGAAAAATAATATTTATCTGTATGTATATAGTATCTACATTTGAAATAAATGTGGCAAAAATATTTTAAAAAAATCAACATAGGGCTGGCGCCATGGCTCACTTGCTTAATCCTCCGCCTGTGGCACTGGCATCCCATATGGGCGCCGGGTTCTAGTCCCGGTTGCTCCTCTTCCAGTCCAGCTCTTTGCTGTGGCCCGGGAGGGCAGTGGAAGATGGCCCACTTCTAGGAGACCAGTAAGAAGCACTTGGCTCTTGGCTTTAGATCAGTGCAGTGCCAACCGTGGCAGCCATTTGGGGAGTGAACCAATGGAAAGAAGACCTTTCTCTCTGTCTCTCTCACTGTCTATAACTCAACCTGTAAAATAAATTAAAAACATAAAATAAAACATAAAAAACATCAACATAAAAGTCACTATCATTGCTATACAACAATAGTGAATTTTCTGAAAAAAAAATCAAGGAAGAAACCAAATTTTCTAATAGCTACTAAAAAAAATAAAT
Source organism: Lepus europaeus (assembly GCF_033115175.1). Classification (NCBI taxonomy): domain Eukaryota; kingdom Metazoa; phylum Chordata; class Mammalia; order Lagomorpha; family Leporidae; genus Lepus; species Lepus europaeus. The sequence continues at coordinate 61,827,371 of NC_084845.1, read as the reverse complement.
ATCTTGATACAAATTTAACCAAGGAATTGAAAGAGCTCTACAATAAAAACTATAAAACATGGATGAAAGAAACTGAAGAGGACACAATGAAATGTAAAGACATCCTGAGTTCTTGGATTGGAAGAATTAATACTGCTAAAATGGACATAATGTCCAAATCAAACTACAAATACAGTGAATCCCCATCAAGATACCAGTGACTTTCTTCATAGAGCTAGAGAAAATAATCCTGAATTCCAGGTAAAATGAGAAATTCCAAATAGCCTAAGCAATCTTGAAAAAAAAAATGAAGAGGCATTACACTGTCTAACTTCATATTGTATTACAAAGACTTGGAAATGAAAATAGCATAGTGATGACTTAAAAACAGACACATGGACCAATGGAACAGAACAGACAGCATAGAAGTAAACCAATACCTCTATAGCCAGCTGATCTATGGCAAAGGTGCTAAGAACATGCATTAAAGACAAGACAGACTTTTTAATAAATGGCCCTGGGAAAATTGGACATTCACAAGCAGAAAAATGAAATTAAACCCATATTTCTCACCATGCACAAAAATCAACAAAAAATTGATTTTGAGTTGACCTGAAAGTAGGGAACTCCTAGAAGAAAACACCTAGGGGAAATACTAGGACATCAGAGTGAATGAGGATTTTTTGGATGAAACCCCAAAAGCACAAGAAACAAAAGCAAAACTAGACAACTGGAATTTCATCAAACTAAAAAGCTTCTACACAGCAAAGAGAACAATCAACACAGTGAACAGACAAGCTACAGAATGGAGGGAAATATTTGCAAATCATATATCTGGCAAGGGGTTAATAGCCAGTAAAAATAAGGAATTCAAACAATAGCAAAATCAAATAAAAAACCTACCAAATAATTGGGTTTTAAAATGGGTAATAGATGTAAATATTTTCAAGAAAAACATATAAATCACTAACAGTCCATGGAAAAAATAATAAACATTACTAAAGATCAAGAGAATTCAACTGAAAACTGCAATATCACCTCACTCTAGTTAGATTGGTTATTAACCCAACACAAAAAGGTAACAAGTGTGGTGAGGTTATGGAGAAACGAGAACCCCTGTACAGTGTGGGTGGGAAAGTAAATTAATATGGAAAACAGTGAGAAGTTTTCTCAAAAAATTAAAAACAGAACTACCATATGACCTAGCACCACCATGGGGTGTATATTCAAAGGAAATCAGCTTGTAGAAGAGCTATCTGCATTCACACGCTCATTGATGAATTGTCAAGATAGTTCATCGATGAACTGTCAAGATAGGTATCAACCTAAGTGTCCAATACCTGATGAACACATAAAGCAAATGTGGTACAAGTACACAATGGAATATTATTTTCCCCTTAAAGGAACTAAATCCTATCATGTGCTACGCACAGATGGAACTGAAAGTTATTGTGTCAATATGAAATAAACCAAGCACAGAAAAAAAGTATTTCACTACTGTTTTCATGTGGAATCTACAAATGTCGATCTCAATGAAACTGAGAGTAGAACGGTAGTTTAGGAGACTGGGGAGAGTAGCAGGGATGGAGACACAAGGAAAAGTTGACTGACCGGTACTAGATTGCAGTCACGGAGGAGAAAGAAGTCCTAGTGTTCTAGTGTACAGTAGGGTGAGTATAGATGTGGTACAATAATGTGTACAAAATAATGTGTACAAAAATATGTACCACATATTTTCCTTACCAAAAAACCCCAAAGTTTGCACCATAAAGAAAGGACAGGTTTATCCTGAACTGAACATTACACAATACATTGCATGTATCAGGACATTACGTGGTACTTCCATAAATATGGGCAATTTTACATAGATGTTAAAAAACTATAAAGTTTTTAAAAATCTTTTAAACATATAGAGATGAGAAAAACATCCTAACTATCAGAATATGAGATGAACGTCATAAATGAAAGAACGAGCTTATGGGGGCTGGAGGGACTCACTTTTAGTTAGTGTGATCAGAAGTGTGTTACCCAAAAAGTGTATTTCCTTCAATCATTTCTTATTCATTCATTCAACAAACAGGTTTATTTGCAAAATACCAGGTGCCATTACACATTGGGGATGCGGAGATGAAAGTCTGGAAGGTGCAGTCTGGATTAGCAGGGAGCACCCAGGCCAAAGGGGGAGACGGTAAGTAAAGCAACAGATGACAGCACACGGTCTGACAAACAGCGTTACTGAGCGAGCTTGTGCCACATGCCTCGTCTGTATCTGTACTGGTTTGCATTAGGAAAGATATCATTCACGCCACCCTTATGCCTGAGGACCTCACTGTGATAGCAGGCAAAACAGACCAATGGCAACAGCTAGGTCCGCGTTTCCTGAAGCCTGATGCATAGAAAAAGCAATAGTTTTCATGGTAAACCTATCATTTTTTAAAATATGAGAAACATAAATTTTCATTAACACAGCTGAATAGTAGTGTGCACTGGCCACTTACCTAGTTTAAAATCCATTTAATTTAGAAAGAGTGAAAGTAATCCCAACATCTAGTTAAAATACTTCATTAAGCTTTGATTGTTATTGGTTCATAATTACTGTTTCTTTTATCTCTACCTTGAACAGTTTTCATGGAATTAACTGAACCATAATAATCAGGGCTTTTTCCCCCCTTCTTTTTAAAAATTTTATTTAAGTTATACAATTTTCATGTATTTCACACATACAGATTTAGGAACATAGTGATGCTTCCCCCCACCCTCCTTCCCACCCATGCTCCAACCCTTCTTCCTCCTCCCTCTCCTATTCCCACTCCTAATTTCTACAAAGATCTATTTTTCAGTTTACTTTCTGCATGTAAGGTTAACCCTATAGTAAATAATATGAAGAAGAAAACACTGCTCCTCAACAGAAGAAACAAGGGCCATAAACAATCACCAAATCGCAACACATCCTTTTACTCCAATACATTACATTTTGGATACTCTACTAGTTGCCTCAAATCAGGGAAAGCATATGAAACCTGTCTTTTAGAAACTGGCTTATTTCATTAAGTAGAATGGTTTCCAGTTGCATCCATTTTGTTGCAAAAGACAGGATTGCAATTTTTTTTTTACAGCTAAGTAGTACTCCATAGTGTATGTATATCATAATTTCTTTGTCCAGTCATCAGTTAATGGACATCTGGGTTGATTCCATATCTTAGCTATTGTGACTTGAGCTGCAATGAACACGGGGGTACAGATAGCTCTTTCATATGCTGATTTCTTTTCGTCTGTTCCCCTACTCTTTTTTTTTTTTTTTTTTGACAGGCAGAGTGGACAGTGAGAGAGACAGAGAGAAAGGTCTTCCTTTGCCATTGGTTCACCCTCCAATGGCTGCTGCGGCCGGCGTGCTGCGGCCGGCGCACCGCACTGGTCCAACAGCTTCCACTTGCTTTGGATGTTAAAGCTGCTTTTCTCGCAAATGTGTGTAGGCAACTTCTTCCAACCCACTACTGTCGTTAGAGAAACAGTACAGCTATTTCTTCTCAATTCAATTTACAACGATAAACATGTACCAAATGGTCACCACGAGATTTTAAGATACAAAGGTGAGTAAATCACAGTCCATTGCTTCAATGAGTTTATAATGTACAATGGAGTTCCAGGAAGTTTAAAAAAAAAAAAAAAGAGGCAATTGCCTGGTCAGGGAAAATTATCATTATGTGCCCAAATAGGCTTCCAAATTATCCGCGTGCTAAGAATGATGCTTCATTAAGTTATTCATTTCTCTGCTTCTGGCAACTCAGCCAGAGGGAAAAAAATAGTTCTTTGATTGCACATGTTGTTCCTGACCCATATAAAATCCAAACAAATACTTGTCTACAGGAAAAAAGAAGTCTTTTCTTCATCACCAGGCAAATTTCCTTTAGCTTCTGTCCTCCAACAGGTGTCTGAATGCTGTCAGTCCATCACATTCAAATTACCAGCTCATTACAACACACCTCTTTGCCAGTCTCTCCCACAGGGGTTGCGCCCCTATTTACAACAGAGGGTATTTTCCATACTTTCACAAGGTTATGCACGAATTATATGTGGGTGTTATGTGTGCATAATATAGTCACACATGAGTATATAAATGTGTGTATATATATATTTAAAATTCCGATTATTAAATATAAACCCCCTACATACTAGACAAACCCAGTCTCCAAAAGCTCAGAACCATCAAAGGAAATAAAATAAATAACTTTAAATAAATTCAGTGCAACACTAACACATTCTTCCAAACAAATTAATGTTATTTGTATACAAGCCTTGTTTATTTATTAGGCTTCTGCACTATGTAGTAGATGAACAGGAATTTTGTTTATAAATTCTGAAGACCCTGGGAAAGAAATTTACCTTTAGGATTTTCATACAGTCACCATGAAATATGGAAGAAGATGAAGATTTACCAACCTGTTCTTTTGAAAACCATTGTCGAAGTAATTTTAATGATTTGCAACCGTGTTTCCTCTAAGCAGCTGATAAACAAGCAGCAATAACGGCACCTTTCCCTCAACGACCGTCCTTGGTCACAGAGACTTACCCAGATGCTGTCCTCTTGCCGATACTGTTTCCAGTTCCTGCCACTGTCGCTGAACATCAGGAGGTAACTGGTCACCCAGTTGGAGCTGCCGTAACCCCCTTGGGTGGCCACAGAGGTGATCTCCATTCTCTCTCCAAGGTCAATCTGCAACCACTGGTATTTGTTCGACACAAGTGGAGACCAGCCGCCGGCTCCTTTCGGGATGACAGAAGGAGAAGAAAATGGGAAAAGAAGGATTAGGTGAAAAAGTCTACTTAGAGTCAAAATGCCAGCAACTGTCATTCCTTTACGGCACTTAAGAAAGTTAAATTTTCAAAGTATGAAACTCTCATAATTATAGAAAAATATATAGAACATTAAGAATTTCTTGTAAACGGAGAGAACTTGTATGTTAACTATGTTCACTTTCAGGCCCCTAGCTTTGAGAGAACAAGTGGTCTCCCCAAATGTCTGAAGTGCTTCATTAAGTGGTTGTGCAACGTTGTCAACACTGGGAGCTAGCATGCTTACTGCCCAGGTGTGTGAATCAGGAATGGTTTGGACTTTGATCCCTTTGCCCAGGGCTGGGTACAGGGAATGCCGCCTACTGCTGGTGAAAGTAGACAATACCTTTGATTGTTGAGACTTCTTGGAGAAGCAAGTAGAGTGCATAGTTAAACCTTGTGAAACAAAGATGGTCAAGAACAGTCCTTGCCCTCATAATCTTAGGAGAGGGATGGACATCAAAAAGCTGTCCATGGCACACGTGAAGGGGCCGGCATTGTAGCAAAGCAAATAACGCCGCCCGCAACTCCAGTTCACGTCCCAGCTGCTCCACTTTGACCCAGCTCCCTGCTAACGGCCGGGGAGAAGCAAAAGACCGCCGAAGCGTTTGGGCCCCTGCTATCCTCATGGAAGACTGGATAAGTTCCTGGCTTCAGCCTGGCCCAGCACTGACCATTGCGGCCATTTGAGGAGTGAACCAACAGATGGAAGATTTCTCTCTCTCTTTCTCTCCCTTTCTTCTCTATGATTTGACTTCCAAAATAAACAATCAAATCTTTCAAAAAAAAATGTATGAAAAGTGTAAATAGTGAGGCATGTGCAGAGAAGCATAACCTAATAAAAGATGGAGAGTTCTGTGCCGTGGTGGATTGGAGCCGGCTTGCAACAGTGCCTGGGAGGTAACTATTCAAGTTTCAGTTCTGTAAGCCAGGTATGAAGTAACCATCTTCGAAACTGGCCAGGGTGGAAGCTTTAAACCATGGAAAGCAGGGAACTCTACAAACAAGCACCTGTTCGCACCCCAGCTAGTTTAGCAGCGCAACACTGGCTCCATCCTACCTGGGGAGGGAAAGCAGCAGGCGAGAGGGGGAGGGAAGCGAGACCCGGGAAAGCGCCATGCACCAAGTGCAAGTGCAGCTTGAGCACTTACAAGGGAAAGAGAGCAGTCTGACACATAGTCAAAACGGTCGAGTGGAAGGGACTGTTTCATTTCACCCGGCACACCGGGAATATTATAGATGTGCCTCCCACAGACCGTAACATGGTCCATTAATCATGACAAACACGTTATTCTAACAGGATATGTTACAATAGGGAAAGCTGGGCGTGGTTTACACATTGTGACATCCTACAACACAGGGTGTTAACAATGAGGAGATGGTGTAGGGGATGGGGGAACTCTGTGCTCCTTTGCAATTTTTGATTTGTAAATTTAAAACTCTTTTGAAATAAAATGTTTTCGAAAAGTGCACGGAAAACAAAACCAAAAGGTGGACTTCTCTTGGTGCAAACATTCTGAAATTCATTCATTGTTTTTTCAGAACGTGCATTTTCAAAAAGTTTTTGCACCCAAATAAACCTCTTTTACCTCCATTTTCCACAAACTTTGTGACACCTACTCATAAGAAAAGATGGCTCACTCTCCCAGTTTAATATAATTTTGGCCACTATTTGGGGAATTTATTTAATATTGAGATAACTAATTATGTAAGTATTATATAATCATTGAAAAAGTTATGCAATTGGGTTTGACACATTCTTGAATCCATATTTATCTGATATTTGGAGCCTATTAAAATGCAACAGCTGAAGGGGGTGTCGGGCACAGAGTTTAAGGTGCCACTTTGAGATGCCTACACTCCATATCAAAGTGCCTGTGATGGGTTCAGGCTCCAGTTCCACCTCCTGATGCACACCCTTGGAGGCAGCAAGAGACGACTCAGGGAATTGGGCCCCTGCCACCATGCTGGAGACCTGGATTGAGTTCCAGACTCCTGGCTTTAGCCTGGTCCCTGTTTGTAGGTATTTAGAGAGTTAAACAATGGATGGGAGTCCCTCCCTCTCTCTCTCTCTCTCTCTGTCTCTCATTCTCTCCTCTCTAAATTAAAAAGTACATAATTTAAAATGAACCTTCTATGACATAAGCCTCCCCAATAAGAATATCAGCCTTTGTCCCCCCACTCTGCGGCCACCCACAACAGGCTTTAATAATAAGCTCTAAGCTTTTAGAGAAAGGTTACTACTAATTTATACACAGTTTTTAACGCGAGCATTATTTTGGACATCCGTGTGTTACGAAACCTTGTGTACAGGCCCTAGTTCAAAGAAACGCTCAATGCATGCTTTCTCTTCCTCTGGATGGCATGCCGCTGTGAAACCTGAAGGGACACACCGGTGGGGACAACCAGCTCCGAAGACTGAAAGATTCTTTTGATGGTGGGACACAGCAAAGGGGCACTGGGATGTAGGAAAGGCAGAACTCTTTGTGGCATACAACTGCAAACAGCAGAAGGGCACCAGGCGGCCACATGCATGGCCTGGCACCAAGGAACCAGGTAATAAGCTGGAGCTGTAGGAGGCAGCTTACCTACGGCAAGTGGGGAGGGTTAGCTAGGTTCCCTGTGGATTGGCTTATTTGGAAAACATCTCCAGAGGCTCTGGGGCACGGTGTGTTATCTCCAGCTGTCTGTTACCTGGCTCTAGCACAATTGCATAGTGGCCCTGAGAGTGAGAATTTACTATAGGATGTGGACAAGTAGGAACAATATCAGCTGCTCCAGTGGAAACTCATCAACATCTAGCCAGGGCCTCAAAACTGAGTCAAAACAGCATCTTTTCAAAAGCTACACCACAGTGCTCTCTCTTGACAGCGCCACACTGGCTGTGGCCTGCATTAGGATTTAATCCCCAAGATTACTGACTATCTTCTCGTAAGAATTAAACACTTCTTCAAATTTCCTGTTTCTCCAAGTGTCTTCCATTCCATGTACAAAAAGGACCACGTCCTACCTCTCTTTCAAATCTAGGGTATTTTGCTCACACTGAAATATTTGTGGCTGTATTTTTACCATCCACTTTCTCAGTATTTGACATTGAGAAACCTGTGGTTGTCGACGGAGTTTTCTTGGTCACCAATACTATCTACCTTGATTAGGTTAGGGTAGATTATTCTCGTATTTTAAGCAAGAGTTTGTTGGGTAGACACGGACCCTACTTGAATTTGGGGTATGCTGGTGTCATTTGCTTACCTCTGCTGTCTGCCATCCACAAGGGTCTTTTCCTATACGCATAGCAACTTATCTACGAGGAATTTGTTCCGGAATGATCTAAAGCACCTGAAATCAATACCTTAGGGAGTTCTTGAACCTGCAGTGGATGATTTTCAAATCTGAGTGAACACTTCCTCTGTAGCTCATGTCCTGGGATCTGATGAAACAAGATCCGCCTTCCTCCAGTTACTCTACTACATTATAGCTTAATGTTGACTGAACCGGTACTTTGGGTCAGACACTCTGGGAAGACATTGCTCATTCTCAAAATGACCATTTGAAGATGATGAGTCAGATACAGAGAGTGTGAACACCTTGTCCTTGCCCATGGAGCAGATAAAGAGGCATGGAGCTCTGACCCACACAGCAGTGCCTTTCAAATTGTCATGATGGATGACAGTGGCTTCCAGTGGAGGTAGCAAAGGTGGTGCTAATGGGGATAAGGGAGCCTCGGGATGTAGCTTCCAGGCAGTAGGGTCAGCTCCTCTCCCTCCAGCTAAAAATGCACCATGTCTCTAAGTACAGGAACACGATGGGGGTCCTGAATGGATGCATAGTTCCTTCCAGTGTCCTATTTCATCTTAGTGTTCCACCACATGACCCATCCAGGCTACAAGTCTGGGGTCTGACATTAATTAAGCATCCTTGGTTCTGTGATTGCCACAGCTGCCTGTCTCTTAGTATACTGCTCTTTCACTTTTTACAATGAAAAGCAAGGAAAGGGAGGGTGAAGTGTCTTCAACCAGCCATTTCAACCTGGAAGTTCAACGCTTGGGCTCTTGTACCTCTGAGAAAATGAAGAGAATGATGATATTTTGCTTCTTGGTCCCTGTAGTTAATTTTAATGGTCTAATATCAGTAATGAGGTTACTATCATTAATCTGAAAGTCACAGTGCTTCTCTGGCACATCAGCACACCGTTACAGACCAGCATTTTAAAAGCAAACACACAAGAGAAGCACAGCAAGGAAGAAAGAATCGGTGTGACTCTGGTGAGTGACAATCGGATCAGTTCTCTCCAGGAGCAGGAGGAGCCCCTCCTCAACCACTCCCTCTTCCCAGCACTGCTCACGGCTACAGCGGCACTGGCCAACTTGAAACAGTCCCAGTTAATTGACCTTGAACGCTTCAATTTCTTACCTGTGGTGAAAAGGTACTACTGGTATGCAAATTAGGCTATGTCATTAGTTAGGTACACTGATAAAGTAATGGAAATTCATTAGGTTCCAAGCTTTACCAAGTAATTTCAGCCAGAGAAGTTGGCCACAGGGAATGCAAAGATCCCCTTCAGGTTTTAAGCTGTGCAACTCTGCAAATTCACATGGATTAAAGTGGTGATGCAGTGTTATACTTGTTTTCCATCTAAGACAAATGCAGACTAGGAATACGGAAGACGTGAGATATGTACGTAGATACACACACGCGTACATACCTAGAGAAATACAGGTCAAATGATGCTGAGAGACTGGCATGCCAGCCTATGGGACAGGTAAAGTGCAAGTGTAGCCAAGGGCAGACTCCACCAGCTGAGTGCCATCCCCCACACATCGCACCTTCTCGAGATGTACTGCTGTCAGTTACCTTCTTAATAGAATAACTGGCATTTAACTCCAGAAAATGATAAACTGAATTACTATAAAATAAAATATTATAAGGAATTTTTTATTTTCTTTGCTAAACCTTTCAGCTACCAGTCAAATGTAATTTGTCCCTAATGTATTTTTTTTATTTTTATTTTTTATTTTTTTTGACAGGCAGAGTGGACAGTGAGAGACAGAGACAGAGAGAAAGGTCTTCCTTTTGCCGTTGGTTCACCCTCCAATGGCCGCCGCGGTAGCGCGCTGCGGCCGGTGCACCGCGCTGATCCGATGGCAGGAGCCAGGTGTTTATCCTGGTCTCCCATGGGGTGCAGGACCCAAGGGCTTGGGCCATCCTCCACTGCACTCCCTGGCCACAGCAGAGAGCTGGCCTGGAAGAGGGGCAACCGGGACAGGATCGGTGCCCCGACCGGGACTAGAACCCGGTGTGCCGGCACCGCTAGGCAGAGGATTAGCCTATTGAGCCGCGGCGCCGGCCCTAATGTATTTTTAATATGTCAATATATTCAACATTACAGTAAACCAATACCCATAAGACGATAAATTCCATATTTTCGTAACCTTATTTTGTGGTTACTGATACTTCATCCACAAAACAAAAAGAAGATTCTTGCCCTGCCAGTTCATGCTTTCAACATCCAGTCCCTTTGTCCCATCCCACCTTCCTCCTTCTCCAGCCTCACATTTGTTAGTGAGAATTGGCGTAATAAGGTGTCATGAATCTATTCAGATATATTTCTTTACTCTTTTTTTTAAAGATTTATTTATTTATTTGAAATTCACAGTTACACAGAGACAAAAGGAGAAGCAGAGAGAGAGGTTGGTTGGTCTTGCATCCGCTGGTTCACTCCCCAGTTGGCCACAACGGCCAGAGCTGAGCTGATCAAAGCCAGAAGCCAGGAGCTTCCTCCAGGTCTCCCACATTGGTGCAGGGGCCCAAGGACTTGGACCATCTTCTACTGCTATCCCAGTCCATAGCAGAGAGCTGGATCAGAAATGGAGCAGCCGGGACTCGAACCAGCGCCCATATGGGATGCTGGCACTGCAGCCACCAGCTTTACCCAGTACGCCACAGCGCAGGCCCCCAGCCCCTATTCTTATATCATAACCTAAAGGCTCACTGTTAAAAATAAAAGTCACCCCTTTTCATAAGACTCTTAAATGCAGTAGTTTTGCTACGAGAACTAAATTTTAAAAGCATATTGCTTTCTCCAATATTCACCAAGAATGGGAGACTACAGTAGTTGTAACTTTTTGAGTTATAAAACAATCCTTATTGTGATCCAAACAAAAAGACACAATCACAGCAAAGTCGTGCTTTGAAAGTTTGCAGGGGCCGGCACTGTGGCGCAATGGGTTAAAGTCCTGGCCTGCAGCACCAGCATGCCATATGGGCACCAGTTCTAATCCCGCTGCTCCTGTTCCAATCTAGCTCTCTGTTGTGGCCTGGGAAAGCAGAAGATGGCCCAAGTCCTTGGGTCCCGGTACCCATGTGAGAGACCTGGAAGAAGCTCCTGGCTCCTGGCTTCAGACTGGCTCAGCTCAAGCCATTGCAGTCATTTGGGGAGTGAACTAGTAGATGGAAAACCTCTGTCTCTCTCTGGCTCTACCTCTCTCTGTAACTCTGTCTTTCAAATAAATAAAATAAATCTTTTTAAAAAAAAGTTTTCGGGCCAGCGCCATGGCTCAATCGGCTAATCCACCGGCGCTGGCACCCCAGGGTTCTAGTCCCGGTCAGGGCGCCGGATTCTGTACCAGTCACTCCTCTTCCAGTCCAGCTCTCTGCTGTGGCCCGAGAGTGCAGTGGAGGATGGCCCAAGTGCTTGGGCCCTGCACCTGGATGGGAGACCAGGAGAATCTCCTGGCTCCTGGCTTCAGATCAGCATGGTGCGCCGGCCGCAGCAGCCATTGTGGGGTGAACCAACAGAAAAGGAAGACCTATCTCTCTGTCTCCCTCTCTCTCACTGTCCACTCTGCCTGTCCAAAAAAAAAAAAAAAAATTCAGGGCCTGAAGGGACATACAACACAGCATCTCTTATGTCTGTTTGTTGTCTACCACTTTTCAACATCAGATTCTCGAAGAACTTGCTTTTTAATATATGTTGCTGTGAATTGTACAGAAAAATAGGCTAAAAGATTTCCAGTGCCTACTATATGCCAAGCACTCTACCAGAAATTGTATATATGATACGTAAAATTACTAAAATTATCTGGTGAGATGAAGTACGCTTTAACAACTCTTCTTTCAAACAAAACTTAAAAATATTTAAAGAGGGTGTATAAATATTCCCAATATTATGCTAATTGTTTTAGTGTAGGTAAGAACTTCCTTAAATCTGAAACTATTTTAATCTGTATAAGGCTGTCCCTTTAAAAATCACATCAATTTTTCATTCATTATTCCTGAAGTCCTTACAACTACCACTGTTCATAGCAGTATATTTTAGCCCAGGAATATATTTGAGAGATTTATTCAGTGTTATTTAGCAATTTTATTTGGCTGAATGAATTATCCTGAAGCCTCAGATATCCCATCTGCCAAACGTTGGCACTGGTCAAGGCGATACATCTTCCCAGTTTTAAGGAAGAAACAGAAAAAAGAGAGAAACACCTCTTGGTTGTAGACTCAAACTAGAGATAAGAATGAACTCCATCTCCCGGAAATATTAAAAATGGCACTGTAGCCATCCCTGTTACTCCTCACTGACAGGGACTTCACACAGGGGGCAACAACATGGGAAGGAGGAGCAGGCTTCTTCCTGAAGTGCACAGGTGTTCAAAGACACAAAGTACAAGTGAGCATAGCTGAGTGATGATCCTAGTCCCCATGAAGGCACCTGCATTACTAGAAAAATACTTAGCTTCATTAAAATTGTCTTAAGAAAGTCTCTCTCTAAGATATTTTTTTTCAAGTCATTTCATCTAGATTTCCCCAAGAGTCTTAGTTTTCCCAGAGCATTTTGATCTTGACATTAAATTGCAAGAATGTAAGAAAATGGAGAGAACATGGTGTCAATATTTGTTTGGCTCCATTAACTGGTATACGCTGTCCCTGGGCAACCATTGAGAGCCTTTTAACAAGTTTGTATTTTCACCAGAGTAGTTCTTTGTGCTGAAGGAAAATAAGACTCCTGATGTTGTGCAATATGCTGCTGGCCTTTTCTCGGGCTCACTCCTCAATCTGGGCGTGCCCTGCACCAATCACATTCGCTATTTCAGGGGCAGGCAGGTGGCCCTGAGCCCGGCCAGGAAGCAATTCCAGGATTTGGTTGGAACCACTGGAGAAGAGCCATCTTTCTGCTGTGCACGCAGAGAGGAGGGGGTATGGACATGAAACTGTAGGAGTTCTTTGGTGAGAACAGTGTCTACGTGACACCAACGTGGAGAGCAGCAGAGTAGAGAGATGCAGGGAGACTGAGTTCCGAGGACACGGCCAGGAGCTCTGGGTCCAGCTGCGCCTCAGTGCATCCCCTGAGCTCTGCGGTCACCTGACCCATTAGTTCTCACGTCAAACCCACTTAGAGTCACTGCTTCTGCAACTCTCCTCTCTCCCATGCTTCAGGGTTGCTTTTCCTCTTCACTTCCATCAATGGACTTGTCATCATCAATGCTGCCATTTTTCCCATTTGAAAAGGGAAAAAAAAATGTTTCTCATGACCCCATCATTTTTTGGCTTCATTTTATATTAACACTCTTCAAATAAGACTTCCGCATCCTACTTGCCAATTTTCCTCACCACATTGTATCTCAGGACAACACCAAGCAGACTTTCTCTCGCTCTCTCTCTACCACTCAAGTGCAACTGCTTTTGTCAAAGTCACTGAAGTACTTTATACGGCTAAATCCAATGGCCAGGATTCAGTCTTCCTAGCACTTGACCTATCTGTGACATTTGAGACTTTGGATCGCTCTGTATGCCTTGATACACTTTGCTCACTTAGCTTGCATGAAAGAATATTCTCTTAGCTTCCCTCCTAACTCAATGGTTGCTCCTTCTCAGTCTCAGGGCTGGTTCTTCCTCTTGGCTCCCATGTTATTTTACAGTTGAGCATCTCCATACCTCTGTCCTTTGCTCTGCTTGGGGACCTGGCTCAGTCTCATGCATTTCAACATTACCCACATGCTCAAAACCCCCTATTTCGTATATCCGCCCACACCTCTTCCTCAAACCCCAGACTTTTATACTCAACTCTCTACTTGATATTGTTAACATTTCCAAAGCTGAACATCCATGCTTTTCCCTAATCCTACTCCATTCACACTTTTCCCCAGCCTCATTTGTGGTCAATTCTGTCCCTCCAGTTTCTCAAGCTAAAAACACAGAATCATTCCTGACTCTCCTTTCTGTCACATCATCCTACCAAATAACCAAAACATGCTGAGTGCTATTCTACTCTCAGGAATTCTGCTGTTCATCCATTTTCATGGATACTCTTGGCTCAAGTCACACTGCTCCTTCCTGGATTCTTGTAATACCCACCTAAGAAGTCTTTATGCTTCTACTTTTGCCCACTAAGATTCTGTCCTCTACACAACAGCTGTAAAATGGCATTCCCATCAATTCCACACACAAAGTCCTCATTATGTGGCCTTACAAGGTCTATCTGATATGCCTTTCTCCCACCGTACCCACCCATTTTTGCCTTTTCTTCTTTTCTTCTTCCTGTCTGCTCTTATTTGAACATGACCTCCAGAAGTTCATGTGTTGACTCTGAATAGCTAGAGCATACTTAAATTACAAAAACAAAGCTGGAGGCTTTGCAATACCATATTTCAAGACAGACTACAAGGCAATTATAATCAAAGCAGTCTGGTACTGGCACAGAAATAGACATGTAGACCAATGGAACAGAATAGAAGTCCCAGTAATTAATCCACACAGCTACAGCCAACTAATCTTTGAGCTAAATGAGCTAAAATCAGTCCCTATAGAAAGGATAATCTCTTCAACAAATGGTACTAGGAAAATTGGATCTACATGCAGAAAAATTTAAAAAGACCCATACCTTATACCTTATACCTTATATAAAAATCCACTCAAAAATGGATAAAGGATCTAATTCTACTGCCTGATACCATCAAATTACTTGAAGAGAATTTCAGGGAAACTGCAAGACATTGGCATAGGCAAAGACTTCTTGGAAAAGACCACAAAAGCATAGGCAATAAAAGCAAAAACAGACAAATGAGATTATATCAAGCTGAGAAGCTTCTGCACTGCAAAAGAAGCACTCAACCAAGTGAAGAAGCAACCAACAGAATGGGAAAAATATTTGCAAAATATGCAACTGATAAAGGATGAATTTCCAGAATCTATAAAGAGATCAAGAAACTCAACAATACCAAAACAAATAATTCAGTCAAAAGATAGGGAAAGGATATGTGCAAGCATTTTTTCAAAAGATGAAATTCAAATGGCCAACAGACACATGAAAAAGATGTTCAGGATTACTAGCCATCAGGGAAATGGTAATAGAAAATAAAACCACAATGAGGTTTCACCTCATCCCAGTTAGAATGGCTATGATCAAAAAATCATCCAAAATGCTGGTGAGGATGTAAGGGAAAAGATACCCTAATCCACACTTGGTGGGAATGTAAACTAGTACAGCCATTATGGAAGACAGTATGGAGATTCCTGAGAAATCTGAAAATACATCTTCCATATGACCCAGTTATCCCACTCCTGGGAATCTACCTAAACAAAAGGGACTCAGCTTACAAAAGAGTTATTTGTACCCCCATGTTTATTGCAGCTCAAGCCACAAGATATGAATCAACTCAGATACCCATCAACCGATTACTGGATAAAGAAAACGTGGTGTGTGTGTGTGTGTGTGTGTCTGGGTATATGTGTATGGGACTATGGAACACCACTCAGCTGTAAAAGAGAATGAAATCCTCTCTTTTGCAACAAAATGGATGCAAATGGAAACCATTATGCTTAGTTTAATAAGCCAGTCCAAAAAAGACAAGTACCGTATTTTTTCTAATTTATGGTAATTAATATACAGAGCACAAAAATGCAATGTATATGAATGAAATCGACATTTTGAGATTTGATTATTTACAACCCTTGTCTATACTCTTGAAGAACAGTGGTTTTTCTGCTAACTGCTTGCTGAATTCTTTAGTTGGTGAAGGATTAAGCTTGTGATTATAAAAGAAACTGAAAGCATATCAATGTAAAACTTAGAGGGGACCTAAAGACGGAAGGGGGAAAGAGGAAGGAGGGTGAGAGCATTAGCAGAAGGAAGGACAGGGTGGGCAGCGTCATTATGCTCTTAAATCTGCATACATGAAATTTGCTCACTTTTATAAATAAAAAAATAACAAAAATTTTTTAAAAGGTTCATGTGTTGGAAACATAATCCCCAAATACATAGGTTAATGATATTTGAAGGTGAGGCATTTGGGAAATCATTACGATGACACTGAGTCATTAGGGTAGAGCCCTCATGATCAATGGCTTCATAAGCAGAGGAAGAGAGACCCAAGCTAGAACACCGGCTCTGTCCACCTAGGACACCCCCACCACGTTCTGATGGCAGTGGTCTTCACCAGCTGCTGGGCACATGCCTGCTCCATGTTTAGGCTTTTCAGCCTCCAGAACCTATCAGCCAAATAAATCTTCTCTTACAAATTCTGTGGCATCCTCCTGTGGCAACAGAACACAGACAAGACCTCAGCTCATTCCCCTCCGTGAACAAGGATCTGCTTGCCGTTCTTGGAATCAATCAAACACTGGTCCTTTTCCCATGGCAGGAGCATTGCTACACTCCTCCTGCCTGGAATTCTCTCGACTTAGATTTACTGGGCTAATGTCTTTGCCATGGTCAAGTCTCTGCTCAGCTCTCACCCTCATGGAGATACGTATCTCCTGGCCTCCCTGATTAAAATGTATTCTACCTAATAAACCTTCTCCCACTTGCCTTCCTTAAATGACTTCTTCAATTTTTGACAGAAATTGCCAATTTTAAACACAGTATAGGATTTCCCTACTTATTGCATTTATCATTTATTATCCACCTCTACCCATAAGACTATAAACAAGAACAGGGTCTTTACCTGCTTGGCATGGATGGATGCCAAGTGTCTGGCACAGTGTCTGACAACACAGTAGGTACTAAATAAGTACAGCCATGCTTTGCTGGATGAGGGGGATAGGCTCTGTAAAACTCACTGTGAAGTGACTCTGTCTTAGTGTGAGTACCACGGGTTCACTGCCACATGATTACATGGTATAATGTACCACACACAAAGGCCATGGGTTGTAACCACTGTCCTTTATGTGGTCCCTTGGTGAATGAAACATCATGACATGTAAATGCATTTACTGAATCCAAGACTGAATAAATTCATAGCTACACGTCAATAATAAGATGATCTAAATTCACACAAACTAGTGGCAAAACTGGACCTGGAATCAAACTAAATAAGAGCACAGAATATTGTTGTCTGCAGCACAGTATTTTGATGATATTCACAAAAAGGAAGTCTAGACACTTGGCTGAGATACACACACACACACCCATGCGCACAGAAACACACGTGCACACATCCGTGGACTAGTGATTGCCTCACAGCGACACAGTTTAATCACTTGTAAGCTCCATTTCCTGGATGTATGTGTTACTTTGTTTTTGGAACTTTTGATTCAATCAAAAAGAGATGTGTTTTCACTTCATCATCCCAGCAAGGTTCTAAATTAATAATACCTCACTAAATTCTCTTAGGTTCGACTCCTTTGCTGTCGATCAATTTTCCCTCATGGCAAATTGCCAGATTCACTTTCAGGTTTACTTCATGCATTGCCAGATCAAACATTTCTGAGATCTTTAATAATTCAGTGAAGAGAAAAATAAATATTTACGTCTTTTCTCTGTTCAGGCATTTTGATTTGTATATTGCATCTGCAGATCTTATGACAGCCAAGTTTCCTTGGAAGGTTAGAATAATGCTACAAAAAACACCCAATTCTGCAACTTTAACTTTTTTTAACCATAGTAAGTTTTATTGAATTCAAATTAGTAGTTCTGGAATAATTCTTTCTAACAGATGATGTCTAGAAATCTCAGTGATAGTCAGGACTTGCCTATGCTCTTCTTTCTGAGTCCATGATGGTACTTTTCTGAAAGTTTCAATGCAGGTGTACTGCAGTGAGGCTGGCCATTTCGGTAAATGACATCATGCAACAGAGGGAGCATGCTGGCAAAATCCCAGAGGTTTAAAAATCATTTTTTTGCTTCTGTACCTTCTTTTTTTTTTATCTTCCCCAGACAGACCGAGATGATAAGCTGTCATGAGTCAAATATCCTTATATCACTCCTCCTGGGTCAACAAACTGAAGTCATTCTACTGGACTCAACAGACAACATTTCCAAATAATGGTTACAAAAGTCAGCATTACTGGGGCACAGAATATCAAAAAAGTACAGCACACAAAACTCATTTAGTATTTGCTCAATTGATAAAAATGCTAAAACAGCCAAAGGATCTTCAAAAATTCATGGAAAATGTGTGTTAGAAAAAATAATTTGCATGGATTTCTAAAATTTTTTAGCAAAATGAACTTAGCTTTTAATTTCACTTGTCCACATAGGTGTTGCAGTATTCTCATATAAATGTAGCATCAGGTTCCGAGTTAACGAAATGTATTTACCTCTGGGCTCAGGTGGTTGTTGAATTCAATCTTGGATATACAGACCTTGTTTAACTGCATTATTTTTCCTTTGGAAGGATTAGTTCATTACGATCATTTATATTTCACAGGAAATGGGAAAAATCATTGGTGATGCATTAAGATTAAGGCATACAGCCCTAACATTCTCCTCAGCCCGACTCAACTTTAGATGTGTTTCTTTCTTACTGTAGGCCCTGACCTCCCTTTTCTTAGATAATTTACTTGATAACACTTGAGATTGTAAATCCTTGCTGTGGCCCCCTGACACATAAATCTTCATCCCTCCTCTGGCCAGTTTTACAATCCAGGAATGTCTTTCTCAAGGTCTTAGGGACCATGTCTTTGAAATGTCAGCAAATAGAAAGATAAAGCCCCTATTTTCCACTCTTGGCGGGTAGGGATCAGGTTTGAAAAGCCCAATGTCCATAACAAGCTCCACGTGGCCAATACAGATGGCCTAATTACACTGGACACCTTCCCTCTAAGAATCCTCCAGTGCCTTTCCACATGCTGAACCCAGTGCTGCAGTGGAATTGTGCTCACGGAATTGGGTAAAATCCCTTCAGAGGGTTGTAGTCGTCTTGACCTCTACTGCGTTATTCTTGACCAAAAGCTTCCTTGCCCGTTATCTCCATCTGGTGCAATTTGTCTCTGACACATCGTTCCATTGCATTTTCCTTAGAACAATGCGCCTTTCAGTTTTCTACCTAATGAATCATATTCCCCAGCAAATCAATCATTCTACCATCAAAGGAAAGAGGAGTTGAGTGACGCCTAGAAGCGAATGAGGAGTCCGGCTCAGAGCTGGCCAGTGGGATTCTTCACGGTAGCGGCAATTCTAGAAGGCTACGGCACATCTGCTCTATCCAGTGGCCAAAGGAAACTCAGAACCAACCTCAGGGAACCTTGCCAGCAACAAGAAGTATCATGGTGAACTGTCAGCATGAGGTGCTGGTGCTCTTCGTCAAGAGAACAAAGAGTTAAAGTTAGGGCCAACCCAATCACCATGGCAAATACCACTGACTGAAGCTCCAGGATCCAACCAAAGGTCTCATGGTGATCACTGGTACAACAATCAACATACACAAGGGAAGCCCACACCCAACTGTGCTGTGGCATCGTCTGAATTGCTCTGGTACCAACCACCATTTGGAAAGGCATGGGAGAAAGGTTAGGAAATCAGGAAATGGGAGCATCCACCTGGGAAAGATTGAGAGACACAGCTGTTGGCCAGTAGTGGGTGGGACTCTGAGGTGACTGACATATTGTCTTATATGGGACATCCCTGGACTGAATTGCAAATAAGATCACTCACATCTCAAAATAACATTCAAAGCTTCCGAAGTCAGATGGATGGCTTGCGGGTGGGAGGGTGGTTATGGGGGAAGAACCGCTAAAATCCAAAAGTTGTATTTTGAAATGTATATTTATTAAATAAAAGTTTTCTGTTAAAAAAAAAAAAAAAGCGGCCAGCGCCATGGCTCAATAGGCTAATCCTACACCTTGCGGCGCCAGCACACGGGGTTCTAGTCCCGGTAGGGGCACCGGATTCTGTCCCAGTTGCCCCTCTTCCAGGCCAGCTCTCTGCTATGGCCCGGGAGTGCAGTGAGGATGGCCCAAGTTCTTGGGCCCTGCACCCCATGGGAGACCAGAAGAAGCACCTGGCTCCTGCCTTTGGATCAGCGTGGTGCGCCAGCCGCAGCGTGCCGGCCGTGGCAACCACTGGAGGGTGAACCAATGGCAAAAGAAGACCTTTCTCTCTGTCTCTCTCTCTCACTGTCCACTCTGCCTGTCAAAATAATAATAATAAAAAAAAGCTTCTGAAGTCTTGACAACAATGAAGCTGCTTGATGTTTTCACATCATTCCTCAAGTACGAACCTAACCTTCAGTTTCAGGGGTTTAAAACTGGTCTGAGAAAATCGTATCAACCAGTAGTTCAGATCTGAAAGATTAATATACTGTAGCAGTGCTACAAGTTACTCATAGCACCTGTCTGAGTATTTTTACAGGTGCCCAACATCCCAGGAAATGCTGATTACATATTACATAAGATTAAGTTTTATTGAACTATAGGCAGAACCTGGTGTTTATCCTAACAGTTAAGATGCCAACATCCCACATCAGAGAGCCTGAGTTTGATTCCTAATCCTAACTTCTTTTTTTTTAAGATTTTATTTATTTATTTGACAGGTAGAGTTACAGACAGTGAGAGAGAGAGAGAGAGAGAGAGAGAGAGAAAGGTCTTCTTTCCGTTGGTTCACACCCCAAATGGCCACAACAGCTGGAGCTGAGCCAATCCGAAGCCAGGAGCCAGGAGCTTCTTCCTGGTCTCCAATACGGGT
Organism: Lepus europaeus; assembly: GCF_033115175.1. Lineage (NCBI taxonomy): Eukaryota > Metazoa > Chordata > Mammalia > Lagomorpha > Leporidae > Lepus > Lepus europaeus. The sequence goes on along the minus strand of NC_084845.1, from coordinate 61,806,664 downwards.
ACAGGAGCCCAAAGACTTGGACCATCTTCTACTGCTTTCCCAGACCACAGCAGAGAGCCGGACTGGAAGAGGAGCAACCGGGACTAGAACTGGCGCCCATATGGGATGCCGGCGCCACAGGTGGAGGGTTAACCTAGTACACCACCACGCCGGCCCCCCTATTTCTAACTTCTGACTCCAGCTTCCTGTTGCTGCAAACCATAGGAAGCAGCAGTTATGGTCCAAACAACTGGGTCCTTGTCACCTACATGGGAGATCTGGATGGCACTCCTGCCTCACAGCTCCAGCCTCAAACCCACCTCAAACACTGCACGCATTTGGACCTAAACCAGCAGACCAGAGCTTGCTCGCTCGCTCTCTCTCTCTCTCTCTCCTCTCTTCTCTCAAATTAACATGTGGATTTCCAAGAATAGTACTGTTTGTATGTATACACAATGGTCTTCTAGAATTGATACATTTATCCAACTCAAAAAGCTTTTGCCATACTTATAAAACTGACACAGTTGTGTTCACATCTTAGAGCAGAATCATTCAATTTATTTGCTATATATATATTGGCTTTAATAGAGATAATTCAGCACAAAGCATGGGAGAGTGGTATGCAAATAGAACTTAGAGTTTGAAGCCAGAAGGTACTACATTCCCCCGTGCATACATCCAATTCTAGAAATGCTTTCAGCTGCAATCTTTTGCTACACAATGAATTGCTTCCTCTAATATCCATGCACCCAAGCCAGCGCCATCTGGCTCCTGGCCTACGAACAAATGACAGAAACACACAAGGGTTATGATTTTATGAAAAATATATAGAAAAATGCAAATATGAAGTTAATGTCAAAATTATGATACACTGCCATGAATTTTGCCAAAGATGAACACACATTTCAATTTTAATATTATCCTTGATTATTTGTATGTATTCTTTCCTTTATTAGAAAAGACAAATTGAGTTTCAATATATTTGCTATTACATTATACTAAAGTAGTGAATAATACGAATAGAAGCAAATGTAATAAACCACTATTGGATGATCTTTCTAATCTACATAATTTTCCCTTATGTATTAAACTGACTTTAACTTATAGATATAAATTTTTAATTGCACTGTCATCATGTCTCTTAAACTGAAATATACATACCTTTTCAAACTACATCCCACTAATCACTGTGTGTTAGAAAAAGTAGACGAACATTTGCTTGCATTTGCCAAGGTAAAGATTAGCCAGCATTTTGAGCTAGCATGATCAAGTCTGTCAGGATGTAACAGATGATGCAGTGCAAGCAGAAGAGGGAAAAAAACACATCCGTGTGCTCTGTACATCTCCATCTTATTTCTATTTGTAACGCATAATGGAAAGTTCCAAATTGTCCTTTTTGATAAAAAGAAAGTCTCACAAAGCAACCTCATTTCCACTCAAACCAATGAGGCCTTTCGTGCGATTGTCAGGCCACCTATCATAGCCCATGGTTCCCCGTGTATATTGATCCATTGAGTCATAGTAAAGCGCTGCTTCCAGCTGGGAATGAGAGTTAATGCAAACATTTTCTGGATCAGAAAAGACGGACAAAAAAAAATAGGCTGTGCTTCTGCCTAGCCAATTTCAAATTGCTTCTGGCAATGCTATGAATCTCATCCACACCCCTGCCTGTGCCTGTACACTCTGCTCCCACAGAGGAGGATATGGCCACTGACAAACAGTCTCCCAGCCCAATGCATGTCCATGACAACGAAAATCGCTGTACAAAGGAAACACCTAGATAAGCAAAGTGAAGCATCAACCACCAGCATGAATTATGACAATGAAATTGTTACCATTTTTGTTGTATCTATCCTACAAAAACTTGAAATTCACAATTACTTTATAACAAAACACTTAGGATCAGTTTGCTGTTGTCTGAAACCTTGTCCAGAACCTTGGTTTTTTATAGAAAAAATTAGCAAGTTGTAATTTTAGGAAATAAGAAAGTAATATTTCCAGAGTCAGCCAAGTTCAACAGTTAATCATAAAAGTCAAGAACTTTATATTTAATAGCACCAATGTTTTCTTCAGTGGGCGCATATGAAAATAATACTGTGTTAGATAATTGCCCTTGTGAAAATTTTAAATCTGTCATTTTTGCAAAATCACAAATGAGCCTGGCTGCAATAGTTCTAGCATTTTATGTTCCTTTATTTAAAAGCTGCAGGGACAACATGGCAGTAGGAACATGGTATTAAGGGCGATTTCCAGATGGTCTCGCAACGAGAGTTTCAATAATGAATTCATAATTTACATGATGCGTGAGGGATGAGGCTTTCAAAGCAACACAACAGCAGCTTTCTGCTGTTGCTCAGCTGACATCCCGTATCCTTACTGTGTCATCCAGGTCAATAGATGACCCAAGGGAAAAACATCCGGGAATACATCCGGGTCAGAAGCCATCACCAAGCTTCTGTCACCAGGGCAAGACTTGTTCAGCTCCACATTGCAATGCATCTTGTTTTTTCTCAACTTCTCAGTCCAGCTCTTTTCAGTAGCCTTCGTAGGTCTCCCTTTCTTTGCCTGTGCTAAAAATTAAAGCAATTTTCCTCTCCTCTTTCTTTACATTCTCTGGGAATGACATTTCTCATGCATGTGGGTGCAATCATGTTTTGGGAGTGACGAAGCCTAATTTATTTTTGCTGGTACTGATTGTCCTTTGATATCCACTTCCCAAATCCTGAATGCTACCTATGTCTATTCATGAATTTCCTATCAACGTTCCAAAAATGGATCATCACCTCCTGTCAAAACCAGATGGCCACAAAATCCCATCCTTCCCATCATTCAGACTAAAATCTTAAAATCATTTCTAATTATCCCCTTTCAATAACACTGAATAGAAGTTTCCAAATCCGGCCAATGTTACCTTCCAAGTGATTTTCATTGCAGTTATTTCCTTTTCTTTACCCCTAGCTTGGTTTGAGCTCCAATTGCATCAACTACTTGGTTAAAAGGATTATTTTCCCCTTTCAATGGTTTGTCATTGAGAGTATAAATTCCCATAGGACATCATCTCAAAATAAAACATATTGTGTTCACCTGGGGAACAATGGGCACAGAGAAGTGAGGTAACGGGCATCAGATTATAAGACAGCACAGAGAAGGAGTGGTAGAAATCGGTACAGACCCAGAGATATGTGGCTGAAGTGGTGAGCAGGTGTTGATCTTAAGAGTCATAAAGATTACACCAACCACTGGAGGGAAGAAAATGAGGACCCCCCGAGATTCTAAGAAGTCAGTGCATTGCCAAGTGGCAAGCTAGAAAGCTATTCTTGGTCAAATCGCATTAAAAAAAAAAAAAAAAAGAAAGAAAGAAAGAAAGAGCAACGTTGGGGTTGTTGTATTAATCAGGGTCAGAAGTTCTGAGGCTTGAACAAGAGCAGTATTTTGCTGGCATACAAGCACCATGAAAGTGAGCAAAACAGAAGGAAGTCTCCACTTTTGTGATGTTTGCATTCTAGAAGAGATCTTGATACAGAGGAAGTTCCTGATAAATAGATAGTGAATGAACAACAAAAAAAAAAAATTGAAAACGGTGAAAGTACTTTACAACCTTTGTGAGGTAGAACTGGCAGGACAATCCATAGACTCTGGACAATTCATAGACACTACGTGCTGGAAAGGAAGAGGGCGAAGTCTAGGACAATAGTTTCCAAAACTTTCTCCATAGAGGCACTGAATAAAGAGTAGAAGAGAAATCTGAACATGTGAGACTGAAGCCACACAAAGCCTGAAGAAACACAGAAGGTGTAGGATACTGTGGAGTGGTTCGCTTTGGAAAAGAAGGGCAGCTCTTCTTGGCTGGTAAGAATGAATGAGGCCGCAGGGGTCAGGTAAGTTGAGGTTTTGGCAGGAAAGAATGACATTGTGCCGGGGGAAGGGCCTGCCCTTCCTGCAACTCTTTAATAAGTGCCCCTTTCATCAGTTTGCATCCACACAGAAACACAAAGTGTAAAAGTTTTTTTTTCACTTTGTGTTGCTATGTGGGGGCAAACTGTTGAAATCCTTACTTAATATATACTAAACTGATCTTCTGTATATAAAGGAATTGAAAATGAATCTTGATGTGAATGAAAGAGGAGAAGGAGCGGGAAAGGGGAGGGTTGCAGGTGGGAGGGAAGTTATGGGAGGGGGGAAGCCATTGTAATCCATAAGCTGTACTTTGGAAATTTATATTCATTAAATAAAAGTTAAAAAAAATTTTTAAAAAAAATAAGTGCCCCTTAACTAGCCAAGCGTTCTCCCCGTTGTTCCCGGAGTGGTTTCCACAAAGCAGGTTCGGTGATCTTTCCTTTGGTAACAAAAGGCATCTTTTCTGGCATAGCATTTCATGCAACCTCCGTCTGACAACGGAGCCCCAGAAAAAACGTATTTTTCTTAGAAACCAGCCCTCATTCTTCACGATTTCATTTGAATTACACCTCCTCGGATGCCTCTCACTCATTCAGGACTTTCGTTCCTCCACCTCTCGGCTGTAGCTCAAATACCACCTCTCCCATAGCTAGCTGTCACATATAAGAACTTTGTAAGGGGCCAGCCATGCAGCACAGCTACAGCACGTGAAGCCACTGCCTGTGACACCTGCATCCAATATGGACACCAGTGTGTGTCCTGGCTGTCGCACTTCTGATCCATCTCCCTACTACCATGCCTCAGAAAGCAGTGAGAGACGGCCGAAGTACTTAGGCCTCTGTCACCCACATGGGAGATACTGATGGAGTTCCTGGCTCCTGGCTTTGACTTGACCCAGCCCTGGCCATTGCAATCATTTGGGAGTTAACCAGCTAATGCAACATACTCCTCCCTCTCTCTGTCTCTCTCACCTTGTCTATTGATCTCTCTCTCTGTAACTCTGCCTTTCAAATAAATATTTAAAATGTCTTCTCATGACTTTGTCCTGTGAAAGAATAGGAGTGTTAAGCTAATAACTGAAAATTGAGTCCCCTATGACAATACCATTGTCATACTTGAATCCAACTTTAAAAGTTTTGTGGGCCAGAGCCATGGCTCACTAGACTAATCCTCCGCCTGCGGCACCAGCACTCCAGGTTCTAGTCCCGGTTGGAGTGCCGGTTCTGTCCTGGTTGCTCCTCTTCCAGTCCGCTCTCTGCTGTGGCCTCGGAAAGCAGTAGAAGATGGCCCAAGTCCTTGGGCCCCTGCACCCACATGGGAGACCAGGAAGAAGCTCCCGCCTCCTGGCTTTGGATCAGCGCAGTGCATCGGTCGTGGCGGCCATTTGGGGGGTGAGCCAACGCAAGGAAGACCTTTCTCTCTGTCTCTCTCTCTAACTGTCTAACTCTGCCTGTCAAAAAAAAAAAAAAGTTTTGTGCAGTGGTCAAACATTTTCATTTAGTTGAACTGTTATTTTTCTAATATGGCCAAACTGAGAGCAATGGAAATAATACATTGGAAAGACTCTGAGGACTTCAGAAGGTCAAAGGGCCATAAGAGCTTTGCCTCTCCAGGAACAAAATAAATGACAGAGCTTTGTAATGAGCAAAGCTGACATTTCAAAGGATCTTAAACTCACTTTTTGTCATTTCTTTTCTAAGAAATATTTTTGATTAATTCCCATCAATGTAATGAAGTCTCTTAACATAATTAAAAGTCTTAACGTTAATGTGGTTTCTGCATAAGATTACAAAGTAGTCGAAGTTTATATTTTTGAATAATATATACACACTGAAAACTATTCTTATACCTTTTTTTGTTGGTGGGAAGGAATTAGAAGTGAGATTACATATATTGAATGAGGGAGTAGCTAAAATACTTAAGGTATTTTTAATTCTTAAAAAAAATATAGACGCAAAATGACTTCTAGGCAGCAGAAGACACTAGAAGATTATGGAAGACTATCTTTTTAAAAAAACTCCTTAAATGTCATCTCTCGCAGTAAAATATAAAATGTGTCTCTCTAATCACATAGACTGCAGTTCTCAGTACACGCAATGATTTTACACAAAGAAAACTGCCAGGGAAATATCAATATCGTTCTAATCACCCTCAGCGCTGCTCTCCACTCACATACTGAAATCTGAACCAAAAGGTGATCCATACACCCATTGGCACATACATAATCAAAAGCAGACTCGGGAATGACTCTGGCTTGGCTCTCTGCGAACAGAAGTCACTTATGCATTGCGCAGTATACTAAGTGCTGCAGTGGCCTAACTCACTGCCTTCTCACATGAGACCCATGTGATGGAAGCTATCAGTGTTCCCATTTGAGGCATGAAGGGACCAGGGCCAACGGGTGTAATGTCCCGTGTGAAAGGTCAAAGAGCTCTGGTCCAGTCAGGCCAACCCTGGACACAGTCCGACTCAGCGCTCCTCTTTATCAGACATGATGTGGCTCCCACCTGCAGGGACTCCACTGGGAAAGAGTAAGATGGCGCTACGCGACACATGGGACGTGCGGGGCAGAAGCAGAAAAAGCAGTCCGTAAGCTTCGGATTTGGAAAGCACTGCTGACTCGGGGATTGAGGAAGCAGAAGGACCTCATCGGGTTCCCAGGGTGGGAATCTGAGAGGGCAGGATGGAGTGCCGGAGCCTTCCAGGCAGAGGGGTGACACGAGGGCAAACCAACGCAAACCCATTGTTCAGTATGGCAGTAATTGGACTTCAGGGAGACGAGATGCCACAGAGAGGGCAGAGGTCATTGAGGCAACAAAGGCAAGTACAGTTAGGTTGTAGAAAGTCTTGCACTCAAAGCCAAGGACGCTAACTCCCAGACCCAGAGCATCCAAGCGCTACTCGGTGTGTAGCACACACACACGGCTCAGAAACTTTAGATAAACTAAACACAAAAGGTAATAGCACTTTAAAATGTATAAGATAAACAGTATTTTTTAAATGACTAACATTCATGATTTTTTCGTAAGAAGATAGTATTTGCTAAACCTTACCAAGGACACCCTCAGCTTGATGGTGGAGAGTGAGACCTGTGGCTTCCTAAGCAAATTGGTTTAGCTTCTTAATCTTGATATGTATTAAAATTTAAAAAATTAATTAATATTCATATATCACTGAGAGAAAATAGAAGATTCTGTGGCTCTACTCAGAGATTTCTATATATTCATTTTTTTCATTTATTTTTATTTGAAGTACAGAATGAGAGTATGTAAGAGAGAGATACAGAGAGAGATCTCCCAGCTGCTGGTTCACTCCCAAATGAGTGCAGCAGCCAGGACTGGGCCAGGCCAAAGCCAGGAGCCTGGAACTCAGTCAGGTTCTCCCGTATGGGGGGCATGGACTTAGTCACTCAAGCCAAAACCAGCTGCCTCCCGAGGTGCATAGTAGTTGCATGTTGGAATCGAAGGCAAAGCCAAGATTTAATGCCCAACAGCATGTTAACTGCTGTGCCAAATACCCACCCTGATTTGTAGGTATTGTGATGTAAGGCAGACACTAACTCAAACATGAAGTCAACCAGCATGCCAAACAAAAGCTGAAAGCTTCAATGTTTTAACTTGGACAACATATGAGAGTCTTTCAAAAACTTCCTGGAAAACATGTATTATGAAAAAACTAGTCATAGATTTCATTTTTTGCACCAAAATAAACTTGCCTTTTAATCTCATTTTTTTCTGTGATCTTTTAAATTACCCTCATATTCTTACCACACCTGCTTCCTGTGTGTGGTCTAGAAACAAGATATTTAAGCCTTGCCAGGTAGGTACACTATGCTTGGGTGTGCATTATAAATATACACAACAGCATATTTATAGAATTGCTTTCTAAGCCACAAATAATCAAGCACTGGGACCACATCAAACTCTGTTGGTTCAAGTCCCTTACACCACCAATTTCTAAGAGAAATCCTAATATATTTTTGCCAATGTCATTAAAGTCTGGCTCATGGGCGAGAAGTCCAGCTCAGTGGTACGTTAGTGTTTAATAACTTGTTCTCGGGAAGGGAGAAGTCCTGTTTACGGCGTTTGTCAATTCCTGTGGTGTAAACGCTCCCTTTGCAGCAGATTGCAAGCTCCCAGCTGGTTGCTGCTGAGCTAGGAAGAGGTGCTTGCTCTGAGCAGGCTCTCACAAGGCAGCACACTACCGACTGTGTCTCTGAGATAGGCTACTTAAGCAACGCAGATCCAATCATCCTGCAGTTAGACATTTCTCCGTTACAGCCCTGAGTGTGAAAAAAATGCATTTTTTCTAACTCAATCTAATGTTCTCCCTTGAGCTCTTCTTCCATCTCATGTAGAAAAGCTCATCATTTCGGAGGCACTTGGTCCAGTTCATGCACTACGCAATCAGCGGAGGATTATATTTCTGTCGCCGCAGCTTCAAACTGTCTACTGGAATTTGTTTCCCTCCCCATCAACCCTGGAGCACTGAAGAGGGGGCTGAATCGTTACTCTTTTGCCTTGGCGGTGAATGATCCCATTAACGCAGCACCTTCCATGCCACTGTGTGCTGACTTCCTGCAGGTCACTCGGGATGGGCCTGCCCAGCCATCGGACGTGTTGTGCCCATCCGACGCTGTCCACAGCCTCTGCCTCGTGCCTCTACCTTCACTCATCCTTTGTGCCCCCAGTAGCTCCTGCTCACCTCACACGCCGTCTGGAGCTTATGTGGGGTCCTTGCCACCTGCTAGGGTCCACAGTGCAGCAAGAGGAAGACTTCAAGGGTATCTCCTCTCCAAGCATCCACTTGAAGGACGTTGTTCACATTGAGATATCTAAATTTACAAGAAGTGGTCTGGAGAGCCCCCTACTATAGACTTCATTTGAGAACTTCTTTCTCTTCAGGGAAGACAATACTTCACACGCACTCGTGTCTTACCCTTTTCCTTCTATCGTCACTCTCTCTTCTCCTCGGAAGCACAGAGAAAAAAGGAATTCTTTCAGCCTACTCATTTCCTTTTTCATATCTTTTATTTTAGACTTTAAGGGTATCTGCTGAACTTTGTTCCCAAGCTGTGCAGTGATCCACTTTCCCTTAAGCGCTGGGTGACTCATGCCTGTCTGGGCTAGGTGGGAGATGAAGGGCCAGCAGGGGGATCTTGTCCATTTCTGTTCCAGGCTTCATCCCACACACGGAAATAGACTCAAAGGTCATTGTCACTGTCATTAAGATGTGTTTATCTCATCCTTTATCACAGGACTTCCAGGGCTTAGCTTTACCAACATCAACCAGCATAGCTTCACGTTCAAAGGAAGACTCTATTAAGTGTTTTGCCCAACACAATAAAAAGAGCCCACCCCACCCCACACTCCGCAATGACCTCAGTCTGATACAAAAATCATCATAGAGTCACATTACCAACTGCCAACACACCTGTGTGAATAAAGGTTGTGTTGTCTTTCTAGGGCCGCCCCAGCCCAGATCCACACATTTTCCAATTTACAACATGGCATACCAAATGATCCAGAATTTAAGGAAAAGTGTTTTCCCTACACTGTGGGCCATCCAGTCCAGCCGGACTGAAAGGTTCATTGAGTGTTTTGCTCTCTTACAGGCAGGAACAAGACTAACACTCAGTGGGCAAGGTAGTTTTCATGTTGAACAGTGCAGGAGTAGACCACATTCATGCATAACACTTACTCCTCCATATTCAGAGCCACTAAAAAATACGGTTTTTGATAACAACTTTTGATGGAAGAATTTTACAAACAGTTTATTCTACTTTCTTCCCCAAAATAACAATAAAAATGAGATGAGCTTTTGCTCAGGAGTGTAACTTTAATGTCTATGTAGCTACATTCTTCCCTGTCATAGAAAAAACTCCTAACACTCACAATGGGAAAACATTATTTTGTAATTGTCCAGGAAACTTCAATTATACTCTAGGTTTTTTCTGAAAAAGAAAATAGAAGTTTGGGTAGATTTACTCTGCTATTTTGTAAGACATGTAATTTAGGGGACTACGAGTGAACATATCTAGAGGATTATGTCTATGAGCAGGAAATGAATGATAAAGTAGACTTCTGTGTGCCCTGGTTAGGGAGCAGAGCCAACAAAGAGCCATTGTGCAAAGCCAGGAGAAAAGTTTATTTTGTTTCATTCGGGTCTTTTCTTCACCTGTCTGAGAAAAACTTTGTCAAAACACGAGGCCAGGGTGGGTGGCTGGGGGAAGTGGGCATTTGGTCCGGTGGCTGAGACAGCCATATTCTGTATCAGAGTACCTAGGTTTGGTACTGCCTCTGGTTTCTGATCCAGATTGCTACTAAGAAGCAGCAATAAAAGCTCAAATAAATGGGCTCCCGCCACCCAACATGGAGACCAGAATTGAATTCCTGGCTTTCAGCTTTGGCATTTGCAGGGGACTGATGCAGGTGCTTGGGAAATGGACTAGAAAATGGAAACTTGATCTCTCTATCTCTCTGCCATTCAATTACAACTTTTAAATTTAATTATTAAAAATACCAGCTGTCAAATTCTGAAATATAGGCCTCAGAGATTACACTTGTCCAAAAGCATCTTTTAAAAAATAGCAAAAGTCACTAACCAACCAGCTACAGTAATTCATACAAGCAACAGAAGCAAATCCGTGTGGAGAAGAAATAATCTGATTTCTAGAGTTATAATACTCAAATTGTCCAGCTTTCAACAAACAAACAAACAAAAATGATACCTGAAAAGAAGTAAGAACTTGTAGCCCATTGACAGGAGAAATTAATAGAAAATGTCCATAAGGAGGAAAAGACATTGGACCTACCAGACAAGGACTTTATATCAACTCTCTTAAATACACTCCAAGAACTAAGGGAACGTGGAGAATGGTGTCTCCACAAACAGAGAATATCAACAAAGAGACACAAGTTATAAAAGGCGACTACACAGAAAGTCTTGATCTGAAAAGTACGACAACTGGGAGGAACTCATGGGAGGATTTAAGAGGCAGATTTTGTTAGACGTCGAAAGAATCAGTGAACATGAAGAGAAGTCAACAGAGATTGCCCATTGTGAGGAACAGAAGGAAAAACCATGAAAAAAAAATGAACAGCATCTAAGAGATCTGCGGGAGACCATCAAGCGTATCAATGTATGCATGATGAGAATCTCAGAGAGACAGGAGAGATGAAAAGGCAGAAAGGATAAAGAAATTATGGCACATGTACACCCTGGAATGCAACTCAGCAGTTTAAAAAAAAAGAAATCCTGTCTTTTGCCACCAAATGGATGAAGCTGGAAAATATTATACTTAATGAAATTAGCCAGCCCCCAAAAGACAAATGCCTTATGTTTTTCTTGATCTGTGTTAACTAACCGAGTACGTGAAATGTAATGTACAGGAGCGAAATTGACATTTTGAGATTTGATGATTGTTTACAATTCTTGTCTCTACTGATCAGGAACAATGTTTTTTTTTTTTTTTTCTCATACTATTTGTTGAACTCTTTACTTACTGTAGGATTACTCTGATGAGTATCAAATAAAATGAAAAACTGATCTTTGTAAAAGTTTAAAAACTGGGGCAGGCACTGTGGCGTAGAGGGTAAAGCCATCATTTGCAGTGCTGGCATCCCTTTTGGGCGCCGGTTTGAGTCCCAGCTGCTCTACCTTCTATCCAACTCTCTGCTGTGGCCTGGGAAAGCAGTAGAAGATGGCCCAAGGCTTTGGACCACTGCACCCACATGGGAGACCCTGAAGAAGCTCCTGGCTCCTGGCCTCATATCGGCACAGCTCTGGCCATTGCCACCACCAGGGGCAGTGAACCATCAGATGGAAGACCTCTCTCTCTGCCTCTGCCTCTGCCTCTAACTCTGACTTTCAAATAAATGAAATAAATCTAAAAAAAAAGTTAAAAACTGATTTTTGTAAAAAACTAATGATGGGAACAGGAGACAGGAGGAAGAAGGGTGAGAGTGTGGGCCTGAGAGAGGGAGACTATGGAAAATTTGTACACAGTAATTTAAATTTTTTAAAAAAGGAATATTAGCAAACCTTGGGAAAGGATAAAAAAATTAAGAAGGGCAGAAAGGATATTTAAAGAAATAATGGTCAATTTTTTTTTTTTTTAATTTGAGAGAGGACATGAATCCATACATTCAAGAAACCAAGCAGGATAAATACCAAGCAGGATAAACACAAGGACTTACACACGGAGACAAGCTCACTACAATCAAATTATTGAAAGACAAACACGGAGCAAGAATTTAAAAGCAGCAAAACAGGAGACTTGCAACATGCAAGGGATCCTCCGTAAGACTGACAAACGATTTTTCACTAGAGACCATAGTGGCCAAAAGGCAGTAGGATGACACCTGCAGGACTGAGAGGGGGAAAAAGCCTGTCAGCCGAGGGTTTTATATCTGACAAAGATGTCCTTTTAGCATTAAAGAGAAACAGTAATATTCTCAGATAAAGAGATGTGTCTTACAAGAAATGCGTAGGTGAAACCTTTGCGCCATTAAGAAAGGACACTAGACAGTACTACAAAGCTATATGAAAAAAATAAAAGACGTTGATAAGGCAACTACATGTATAAAGACAAAAGAAAGTATTATCGTCTTTTGGATTTGTAATTCCTCTTTTTTTCCTTATGTGACTTAAAAGACAAATGCATAAAACAATAATCATAAATCTGTCAGGACCTACAATGGACAAAGATTTAATTTGCAAAAACGAAACACAAAAGAGAAGAAACATGGGTTTTTAGCAGTAGATTCTCAATTATCTTTCAATCTAAGGAATATTCGTTAAAAATAGATCACTGCAAGTTCAGGAGATTAATTATAATCCTCAGAGTACCCACAAGGAAAAAAGCTTTAAAATCACATGGAAAAATAAATGAGAATGGAGTCAACATGCCATACAACAACAAAGAAATCAGTGAAACATATTTCAGAGATATTTTGGGACCTAAAAAATGCAGTAGTTGAGCAACATGGTGAGTGTACCAAATGCCACTTTACTATCCACTTTACAAGGGTTATTTTGGTGTTATGTGAGTCTCATCTCAATTCTAAAATAATTCAAAATTTTAATCCAATCATTCATCTAATAAATTTCAATTTCACAGCTCCATTTGGTACTTATTTAGATGCTTGCACAAAATCACCACACTCAAATATTCACATAGCCCAGCCCACAGACATTTTGTTTTTATTTGTTCTAAAATTATAGTCAATCTTTATATTTATGACATTGTTCTGAATTCATAATTCTCACATTTTTATTTCATTTATGAGTTTCTGCATCAATGAGCTCTTTATGTGTTTGCACTAATCACAGAATTAATGTCATGCAGTACTAACAGCAAAAGAGAAAATCTAATAAATATAAGTAACAACATGCAAATTAAGCATAGATGGGTTATCTATTGGAAACTGTACAGTTAGTGAATAGTAGCCAATGCATAAAATTGCACATTTAATTTGTTAAGAATTTGTGTATATTTTTAAATTCCTTTTTCCTTGAATCTACCAAATTACTTGCTCAACCACTTCAGGATATTAGCAGAATTTTGGAAGGCACGCTCATAAACAGATGGGGTTGAAAGTCTTAAGCAGGCACACAAGTCATAACTGTGCTTTCAATTTTATTTTTATTGAAGAAAGTGTCAAACTGCAGGATCAGTTATGGTTCGATTAAAATAACCTTGATAAGAAACCAAAGAACTGCATTAGAGTACTATCAGTAGAACAAACAAAAAGTGTATGTGAGAAAGAAAGGATCGCAAGCCATGGCTACACTGAACATATCACCTTTTGCAGAAGGAGGAACCAAGGGAGAACTGAACTGTGATCATAATGATCTTAAGCCATGGTGATTAAGAAAACCAGCAGGAGCCAGAAAAGAAAAATAATTTCAAGAAGAAGCAGGTATGGAGGTGATGTATTTAACTGAAGCTGAATTGGTAAGTTGAGCATTTGTCTGTAGACAAGAGCGTAGCAGGCAGCTGGTCATTTCCAGCAGGCAGATAAATACACAAGGAAGGGGACTGTCCGACGTGTTTCTCCATTGCCACAAGTGTGGGACGTGTCTGCACAGGTCCCCTGCAGCCTGGCAGAGGTCCAGCACATCAGGATGGACATCACAAAGCCGAGGTCAACGGCGTGCTTTTGGAAAATCTCACACAAGTATTTTCTCTTTTGGCACAAAGTCACTGATGTTATTTCCTCATTTCAATATAGTTAGATATTATTATATGACGTATCTAGTTCCATTTTATATGCCCAATTATATAATCAGTTTTGTATGTCTTCCATTTTATTTTGTTAACGTCCATTAAATATCAAGTTTAAAGGTATCAAGGACAATAAATAATCCTAAATAAATAATGTGGCATGTAGGCTAGTTTCTTGCATAAACTAGTAAACATTTAAGACTAATAACTGAATTCCCATGGAGGAAGGAAACCTTTGATATGAAGTTCCGTTTAAAGAGAAACAAAGGGAAGTTCTTCCAAAGTCGCCTAACTCTTCTGTTTTCCCCCCATAGGATTGTCTGCATGGTAGCCTTCAAAAGGGTCTCAGTGACTATAAACAATGAAAAATCATAAATAAATGTATTGCCTATTGCCACTGCCAGGACAAACCACCCTTCCAAGGGCACCACCATCTTAGAATCAAACTGGGAGACAACAACAGAGTGAAGAGACACTGAACGGTATGGCAAAAAATATTTGTGATCTACCCATCCGACAAAGGATTGATATCCAGAATGTATCAGCAACTTAAAAATCTCAACAGCAACAAAAACCCAGTGAAGAAATGGGCAATCGACCTCAAAAGACAGTTTTCAAAGGAAGAAATACAACATCACTAGCCATCAGGGAAATGCAAATCACAACCACAATGAGATAGCATCTCATCCTTGTCAGAGTGACTAAAATCCAAGACAGAGCATAGCAAATGCTGGTCAGAATGTGGAGAAAGGGGGCCGCTTATGCACTGTTGGTGGGAATAGAAATTAGTGCAACGACTACAGAAAACAGTGTGGAGATTTCTTAGAACACCAGAAACAGACTTGCCACAGGATCCAGCAATACCAGCTATGGGTATATTCCCAAAAGACATGAACACATTGTAACAAAGAGATACCTATACCACCATGTTTAGAAAAAGACTGTTCACAATAGCCAAAATATGGAATCGGCCAAGGTGTCCAACATCAGATGAATGGATAAACAAAATAAGGTGTATATATACACAACAGAATATTATTCAGCTATAAAAAAGAATGGAATTCTACCATTTGCAACAAGATGGATAGAACTGGACGATCACATTGAGTGAAATAAGCTGGACACAGAAAGACAAATACCACATGCTCTCTCTTATATGTGGGAGCTAAAATTAACAGAGAAAACTAAAAAAAGAAACAAATGCCTGTTTATTTCAATATTGCTGCAAAAACAGTTTTCTTCATCTTTGCCTTATACATTTGTCAATCCAATGAATAAGAGTGTAATATTAGTATAGTTTTTTATATTTTATTTAAGATATACTAATTTCATGTATTTCATGTATACAGATTTAGGACTATAGTAATACTTCCCATCCTAACCTGCCTCCCACCCCCTGCTCCTACACTTCTTCCTCCTCCCTCTCCTATTCTCACTCTTAGTTTCTACAAAGATCTATTTTCAGTTTACTTTATACACATAAGAGTAACCTGCCCTAAGTATAGAGTTCAATAAATAGCATGAAGAAAAAACACTGTTGCTCAACAGTAGAGACATGGGCTGTAAATGATCATTGAATCTCAAAATGTCAATTGCATTCCAATACATTACATTTTAGGTACTCTATTAGTTACCACAGATCAGGGAAAACATGGAGTTTTAAATACCTGTGATTACTTTAAAATGTACTGTATATAGGTTAAAAGGCTATCTCTCTGTTAGATTGCTGTGTATAGCTCTTGCCTATATTTACGCTAATCTAGAGTCTTTTTGTATTTGACTTGTTAAGCATTTTATTTGGTGGACGATTAAGCCCTTGACTCTAATGTAAACTAAAACTATGTGATCTCAAAAATTTTTAAAAAAGGAAAAAACAAAGAGGGAGGGTGGGAGTTAGAGAAGAGGAAGGAGGGAGGGAGGGAGGGAGGGAGGGAGGGAGGGAGGGAAAGAGGAAATATTACTAGATTTTTAGAATTGTAGCTGTGAATTATTTTGAATTTGTTAAAAACTTTTTTAAAAATCTAAAAATAAACCTAAAAAATTAATCTAACTAGGAGAACCAAAAAGACAACAGAGGCTTTCACATAATTTTATGTAAGAAAACAGCCACCACAAGTACTGTCAGATGACATTCAGTCCCTAGCAAGGTTTGCACTGCATTTTTCATTCCTCCAAGTCTTCCTCAAATGTGTGCTATCATATTTTATTACACACACACATACATGAACATACCATGCTGCTACAAGGCCACTTCCCATTCCACACTGACAAAGCCAAAGCATGTGTGCCTATTTTAATAACTTTTTTATTTTAAAATAGTTTAGAGTTACAGAAGGCCATCAAAGACTTCCCACATGCCCGGTTTCTTCTACTGTTAACATTTGATATGGGTATGGAACTTTGTATTTGTCATCGTATCAGCGTACTATTACTACCTATAAGTCCATACTCTATTGGATCATTCTGGGCTTATGTGTTTATGTCAAATGTCCTTATTCTGTCCCAGGATCCCCACAGGTTAGTCATATAAATTCAGTCATCACGTCTCCTTAGGCTCATTTTGATGATGAGAGTTTTCAGACCGTCCTGTTTGTTTGATAAGCTTGACAAGTTCATGGATGCTGTGTAGAGTGCTCTTCACTTTCAGATACACCTGATGTTTTCACACAGCTTTGTGAGAGGAAGACCACAGAGGAAAAACGCCATTTCCATCGCATCGAATCAAGGGTACAGTCCTCATCTCTTTTCTGTTACTGTAACAAAATACCCGAGGCTTGGTATCCCAATTTAAAAAAGAGGTTCATTTAGTTCATTTAGCTCACAGTCCTGGAGGTTCAAGGACCAGGCACTGGCATCTGTTGGTTCTCAGGGTGGATGGTATCACAAGGGTAGGAGCATGTGCAGCGGTGGTGAGTGGTGTTTGTGGGAGGCACCAGGCTCTCTTGTAACAGCCCTTCTTGGGGGAACTAAGCCCACTCCAGATGAGCATGTACTCCTTCCGATGGTGTAGCTCCTGTGACCTAATTACCTCCCCAGAGGCCCCAACGGCACACTGAGGATGCCATTTCCAGCACATGAACTTTGGGGGCGGCGGGCGGGGAGACCACCTCAAACCGTACTCAAGCTACAGCAGTACACACTTATCCATGCATCTTATTGGTGATGTCCGCCTTGCTCACCTGGACAAGACAGTGTTTGTCACATTCACCCAGGTGGAGTTTTGTTCACCATCTACCATCTGGAAGGAAGTCATGACACGCATTTCACACTTCAGAAGTGGGGAGTCAGCGGCTCCACTCTCTCGAAGACATAAATGATTTAGAATTCTTCTCAACAAGACTCAGTAATTAATGCTGCCCAGCTTCACTGAGGGATGAGAAGAACGACCCTGAGGCCAGTCTTCAAAAGCTTACACGAGAGTAACCCCGCGGGACAGGGGTGAGACGGCAAGGGCACCGTGGAATAAGGTCATACACAGCTGTGTTGCTTCTGACTTGGAAAACACTACAGCCCCTGGCACCCCACGCCACACAGGCTTCTGCATAGCCTTGTCAGGTGCATCTCGGAACCTCCCATCCTGAAGACAACAGGGGGAAGATTTGGTTCTTGTCCTCTATGGGTCACAGTTAGCTCCATAAGCAGGCAATGCTCCTCCGCCCCCCACTAGAGTCGATGATGCACAGTAGATCCCCAGGGAAGACCATCCCTCGGCATTCTGGGTGGGAAGCTGCAGGTGAGTGGCAGAGCCAAGATGAGGACCCTGTTACACGTTAGGGGGCTGGACGTGGTCACAGCACACCGGCGGGAGGATGGGAGTGTTTGGAAGAGGCCTCTGATATACACCAGTGCATATTTTAAGTCTGAGACAGGAGTGAGTGAGAGAAAACCCAAGCGGGTTTCCCACTTGTCTGCTGCCCCCAACCTCTCATCAGCACCAGGTGCTTCCTCCTGGTCTCCCATGCCGGTGCAGGGGCCCAAGTACCCAGGCCACAGCAGAGAGATGGACTTCAAGAGGGGCAGCCGGGACTAGAACCCAGCACCCATATGGGATGCCGGCACCGCAGGCAGAGGATTAACCAAGTGAGCCAAGGTGCCGGCCCCTCTTGTATGTCCTTGACAGGGTTTGGTATCAAGGTTATCCTGGTCTCATAGAGTGAGGAAGGGAGTATTTTGACTTTTTTCCTGTTATCTAGGAGAGGATATATAAGATTAGAGTCATATCTTCCTTAAATGTGTTTGGAAGAATTCCCATTTGAAAGCATATTTGCCTGGAGTTTTCTTTGTTGGAACATTTTAATTATGGATTTATTATCTTTTAGAGACAGGAGGATACTTTAATTTTCTTTTTTATTTCTCGAGTACATTTTATAGGCTGCATTTCTCAAATAACTTTTTCAGTTCATTTAAATCTTTAAAATTATTATTGGGGAGCTCATTAAAATAGCCCCTTATATTTTGGACTTACTCGTTGTCTGTATTGCATATTTTTTTCCTAGTTCATTAATTAATTACCACCTCTGGGTTTTTTCCCTTTTACTTAATTTTAGTTCGATGTGTTGTTCTTTTTCTAATTTCTTCCAGTGGATACTTGGATAGATCATCCATTTTTAGCCTTTTTTTTTTTTCTTTTCTAGCACTTGCATTTGAAGCTATAAGTTTTGGTATACACTGCATCATAAAACTTTTAGTTACAGGATTTTGTTATCAATGTGTTAAAATACTTCCTAATGTCCTTTGATATTTCTTCCTGAGGAGGGCATTAATTAAATCCCACACCTTTCTAGGTTTTTAAGTATGTTTTAATTAATGATTTTTCAGCTTAATTCCACTGTAGCCAGGGCACTTGCCCCGTGTGATTGCAATCATTTCGGAGTTGTTGAAACATTTTTACTGCCCAGCATAGATTCAGGTAAGTATTCTAGGTATACTTGAGAAGAATGTGTAGTCACAGTTGTTAGAGACACAAGGTCCTTCAAAAAACTTCATGAGACAACTAAATTAAAGATAAATTCATTAGGAGTACAAAAAAAAGGAAATCCATGTATAGTTTCTTCATCATATACATTTTCCATGAACCTTTTCAAGATTCCTCATATAAATTTGCTATATAAACTACACATTGACCTACTTTGTCAAATTTGCTAGTTTTGTTATTCTAACCTTCTATATTTCAATTTTTTTGCCTATTTGTTCAAGAAGCTACAGAGTGTAATAATACAAGCAATAAACCCACCCTGTATTTGCCATTTCTCCTACTATTTTTTGTCTGTTTTTCTTTACATAATTTTTCTTTGAAACCCATGAGCCTTTTTTCTCAGTTCACGCTGTACTTAGGGTTTTCTAACTTGCTCCCAGCGTTTTCTGACACGTGGATTTTTCTCAAAGAACTCCAAGCTTATTATTTGGTGTGGAAAATGTCAGTGTTGCTGACAGTACTGCCTTCCTCTCCAAGATGTCTGCCCCCACAGGCCGAATGCTGTGGGTTCTCTGGGCTACATCAGGCAGTGAATGCTCTCTGGGATGCATGAGTTGCTAGAAATGCAGCTGACTAACGTGGGCCGAACGTTTGCCACCCTCACAAAGTTCAGGTGCTGAAGCCCTAAGTTCCGATGGGGTGGCATTTGCAGAAGGGACCTCTGAGAGAGTTAGATGAGGGTTAGACGGCTGGGAGAATTCGCACCCTTAAGGAAGAGACAGACAGACAGACGTCTCCCTCTGAGGGAACATACCCACGAAAGGCCGCAGGACCACAGATCAAGACCACCACCATCAGGAAGCTGGCAAGACAGTTCCCACCAGGTAACAAACCTGCCAGCACCTGGACCTTGCACTCCCAGTCTCCAGAATTGTGATAAATATCTGTCATTTGAGCTGCCTGGCCTATGACGTTTTGGTAAAGCCGCCATGAACTACATCAGTCACATCTCTAAATCAACCGTTCATGTAACCACCTACCTTGCTGGACTCAGTTTACGTTTACCTTGAAGTGGGACAGAATCTTACATAATCTATCACACAAGGGCAGGCGTTGTGACGCGGTAGGTTAAGTCACCACCTGCAATGCTGGTACCCCACATGGGAGCTTTAAATCTTGTTTAAAAATCTTTAAAAGATGGCCGGCGCCATGGCTTAACAGGCTAATCCTCCGCTTTGCGGCGCCGGCACATCGGGTTCTAGTCCCGGTTGGGGCGCCGGATTCTATCCCGGTTGCCCCTCTTCCAGGCCAGCTCTCTGCTGTGGCCCGGGAGTGCAGTGGAAGATGGCCCAAGTTCTTGGGCCCTGCACCCCATGGGAGACCAGGAGAAGCACCTGGCTCCTGCCATCGGAACAGCGCGGTGCGCCGGCCGCAGCGGCCATTGGAGGGTGAACCAACGGCAAAAAGGAAGACCTTTCTCTCTGTCTCCCTCTACTGTCCACTCTGCCTGTCAAAAATATATATATATATCTTTAAAAGAAAATCTATTATGCAGGGTTTCCTGGGAGATCAAACTTTGCCTGAGGTTTCTGAAATTGTTTGTCTTCTTTCCAGTCCCTACCCAGCTTCCTGACTGCCCACTCCATTTCCCCCTGGCATTTACGTGCTAGTAAATCCCTTGCACCTCAACTACTGGCTCCAGATCTGCTTCTGGTGGATCCCAAACTAAGGCATCACTTGACTACTCAACTCAACATCTATTGTTCCTCAGTGTAAAATTTTCCTACTCATCATTATGAAAAATATTAGACACATACTCAAAGTATTGTAAGCTAAATATTGGTGGTAATTTTTCTCTTTATGAACATTTCTCATCGACTGCATTCAAGGCATTGTATCTTTTTCAGTAGGGTCATGTAATCTGAATTCCTACACCTTTAAGACAATTCCTAAGCCAGGAATCTCCCATATTTTCAAGTTTGCAGAAGCATAGGAAGACAATCCGCCTTCAGCTACTTCTCTCACCTTATAATGGAAGGGTCACCATCTTAGTTCTCACAGTTTTAAAGACTTTCATTATTTGAGTGACTTAGAAGAGATATATTATCCACAGAATATTATATATAAAAAGAACACATTGTCATAGAATTTAGGGGTCATCAAATTCAACTTCACATACTTATAGAAAAGAAAAAAAAACAGCATTTCTTAAATGCCATGCAAAACTTGGAACCAACATCTAAAAGCATTATTTTTCTCACTGTAAAGTACTCAGCATTGACTACTTGCACCTTTTCTCAGATGACATCATCAGAGTGACTTAGGGTGAGGAACGTGTCGGGCACCCAGGCAGGCAAGGACAAGGAAGGGTAAGACGGTGCACTGAGAAGGTGAGAGAGATGAGGCTGGAACACATCCCCTTGGGAGGGGGTCTGGAAGGGAGGGCAGTGTCTAAAAGAGACACAGAGCAGAACGGTCAGGTGGACACACATCCCCGGGGTTGAATCAGAAGAATCAATATAAGAACAGAAGGGATTCTGCATTGATTTCTGAAGTTTCAGCCGCTCTGCCTTAATGGGTCCAGGATCTAGGCATCTTGAGCAATAAAAGATGTATATCTTCACTCATGTTTAGTTCCCCATCTCAAGGCCAGTGTATGAAATATCATCTGTAAGCACTGGTAGAACTCCACTGGCCATAATATTGATCTGGAATTTCATTTTCCAATCCTTTATCAAAATGCTAATCTCTCAGTATGGATTTTCTTTAACTTCATAAACCTATTTCCAGTTGCTAAAAAGAAAAGTAAAAATATTTTAAATAAAACCATCTCATCACTATAGTTCACAGACTTTGACTAAGGATATAACATGGACAATAATGTATTATCTTAAACCTAATAATGAACATATAAAATATAATTCTTTGATTTGCTTTATAATTAATCAGGAATCAAATGATTCTTCTAGAAAAATTAAGTAGAAGCCTGAATTCCTTGAAATTACTTTTGTATAAATTCCTTTTGTATTAATGTATACTGGCATATTTGGTGCTGTGAGGGTCGCTAAAATGGGGATCATTGGCAGATTGAACTTAGTAGCAGATTAATATTCACTTTGGACTATGGTTTTGACATACGTGTCACCATACCACAGTGTGATTCTCATTGTCAATAAGATGTCATCTCATGAACATCATCTGTTATCCCTATTCTTCCCATAGGAAATCAAAGTACAGAGTTTAAACATTTTGCTCATCCTCAATTAAATAAGAAGTATTATGGATTAAAACTAAACAATATGAGTCAGGCCTTAAGCAGTGTGTAAGGTTTCCATACGGGAGTAACTGGGTTCAATTCCCAGTTCTGGCTCCCGATTCCAGTCTCCTGCTGACGCAGATTCTGAGAGGCAGCAGTGGTGGCTCAAGTCATTCGGTTCCTGCTACTGAGTTCTTGGTTCCTGGCTTTGGCTCCAGCTCAGCCCTGGCTATTGTAGGCATTTGGGGAGTGAACCAACAGATGGGAGTTCTCTCTGTGTCTATCTATCCCTGTCTATTTGTTTCTCAAATGAACTCTAACTAAAAATTAAATCAAGGCCGGCGCCGTGGCTTAACAGGCTAATCCTCCGCCTTGCGGCGCCGGCACACTGGGTTATAGTCCCGGTTGGGGCGCCGGATTCTATCCCGGTTGCCCCTCTTCCAGGCCAGCTCTCTGCTATGGCCCGGGAAGGCAGTGGAGGATGGCCCAAGTGCTTGGGCCCTGCACCCACATGGGAGACCAGGAGAAGCACCTGGCTCCTGGCTTCGGATCAGCGAGATGCGCTGGCCGCAGCAGCCATTGGAGGGTGAACCAACAGCAGAAAGGAAGACCTTTCTCTCTGTCTCTCTCTCTATCCACTCTGCCTGTCAAAAAAAAAAAAAAAATTAAATCAAATAATAGTGAACCGATCCCAGATACATTTAAAACCAAAGTGACTACTGTTGACTAACATTTTAGGATCCACAGTAGAGAATCCAAAAGAGAGAAGCAGAATGGAGGAGCTGAAGTTCAAGTGTGTTGGGGAAGCTCCAATGCTGTGACTGCACAGGTGACTCAGGGATCTGACTGTTCAGCAAGGTGCTGGGTTTTTAATGTCCCTGCCTCCATGTGGTAAGTGCTACATATCTGCAGCCTTAGGGTAGGGCTCAGTCCTGGAGACAAAGTAGAGCATGAGGTTGAAATATCAGGCAAAGCTAATAAGAAGTCAGGTGCCGCAGTTGGGACCAGCATGAAGGCACCGGGGTCCTCATATTTCCAAAAACCATCCAGCGCCCAAGGCCTCACTTGCACATCAGATTCAGAGTATGATGGGGAAGCAGTGAGTTTCAAAGCAGATCGACTGCTGGCATCTGTTCTTCCCCAATCTACGGCTGTGGGCAACCAAAATGCACTCACTGCATCCTGGGTCCGGGAGACGCCCGGGGCTCACTGCACAGCGGCAGTGCCAAACAGGCTCCTCTTGCCCGAGACGGGAGCCTCTCCTTCAGTGCTGCACCTCGCCATCTCAGTACTTTCCTCAGAAGGTGCTGTTAAATACATTGATGCCACCAATTTTAAAAACCGAGAAATTTCATGTGATAGATTCAACGGCAGGAAACACTTATCTCAAAAGAAGCACCCACCTCTTCCCATCCCTGGGCATCTGCCTGATAAGCCCCAGGACAGGGCTTCATTTAGGCCTCATAGTCATATGTGAATACGCACAGTAACTAGGGGCAGTAAGAGCTGCCATACAACTCCACGTAAGGTTTTATAAATTATCCTTTGTAGCAGTACTTCTAAGAATGATCTTCGTTTCTGTCCGTTAATCAAGGAAACTGATATGCACACCGATAGATGCTTGATTTTTTAACAGAAAAATCTACAGGTATTGGGAAAACAGCCCTTAATAAGCATTGAAATCAGACACAGTAAGAAGTTAACTGTAATCACTAATAAGAAAACAAGATAATTAGAGCAGTACAGTGTAATGAAGTTCTGTGGATGCGAGAGCTCTTTTCCCACATGTCTTCTTGTTCTATACTCATCATGTGATGGTTTCAGGTGATAAGATGCCTACATGACGAGCTCAAGCGAGGTGAATGGTATAGAGACAAAGCATTAGGCTACCACCTCAACGCCAGCCCCGGGCGATCCTCACAGTCGAGTTAATAGCTGAAATGGCTACGAACAGGCCACGGTGACAGAGCACAGATACGCTGAACAAAGGAGTGATTTATGTCCTAGGCAGGGCAGAGCCAAATGGATGACATTTCATCATACAACTGAGAATGGGGGGTAATTTTACACTGAGAAACTGTTTATTTCTATTTTCTGTTTAGTACTGTAGTAGCAAAACAGAGGATAAGGGAGGGCTGTGGTCTAAAGGGAGAGAGATGTTTGATTCCACTTACATCACCAGAATTAGCAGGGAGTGATTTTGGTTTGGGGTGTGTATAGTTAAGCCTGGATTACAGTTCTCAGAGCTATGAATTTTTTCAGGTTCAAGTTGATATGCCTCTTGCTAGTTCAAAGGAGGTAAACTGTTCTTGAAAATGACTGAAGTGAAACCGTCTTCTGGTGCATCAATCTTGAGAAAGAAGAGTCATCTACTCAGTGGCACAAGCAACACTGTTAGGGCTGCAGTGAGAAGGCCCCGCAGACAGGCTTGGGCCCCATTTTCACAGGTTTTACCCAGGGTACTGAGACAGCAAACAGTTGAGTTAGTTCCACACTTCCTGCCTGGCCAGTCTTGGGCTCAAAGTTTTCCAGAAGTCACCTCTGGGTTCTCATCCATCGATTTCCTGTTGCTAGAACTCAATATTTGATGCCGGGTAATAAGAAAAGAGGTTTGTTTATTTAGCTCACAGTTGTGGAGGCTGTAAGTCTAAGACGGGGCAGCCCTCTCTGTGCGGTCTCTGATGAGGGTCTCCTTGGCTATCTTACAACATGGCAGCAGCAGCCCCGTGGGAACACAGGTGACAGGGAGAGATCCCAGAGTGAGACAGGAAGCCCAAGAGGTTCAAGGGCCAGGTTTGCTCTTTCTTATAACAACTCATTCTCAGGAAAATTAGCTCATCTGTGAGTTCAGTACTAATACCTTCTGGGACACAACTCCAATGGCCTAATTACCTAGCACCAAGCCCCACCTTTTAAAGGGCCCACCACCTCACAGCATCGTCACAAAGGGATCAAGTTTCCAGTACATGAAGCCTTGGTAGACAAACCAAATCCACACCATAGCATCAGAACTTCTATTTTATTAATTGATACATGACCAGCTGACTTGATTGAACACCCTTCCCCAACCCGATCTAAATGTGATGAGGAATGTTCCAATACTAGAAATAGCATATAGCCTTCCTAAATCACTCAAAATCTGACATTCCTTAATGAACTCTTCATGTAATTAATAGGGGAAAAAAACGGAAAACTAAAGAAAGAGAAAAAAATGTAATCAACTTGGTTGACAAGGAGCAAAAGATAATTAAAATCATTCTGTTTTGTCTCTCAGTTTCATTAACATGCAAATGAGATTCATGAAGTCTGATATTGTGTTTCACCAAGAGCCACAGACATGAATTAAGAATGCAAAGGAGCCCCAGTGATGGAGAGTCCTGATGAGTATATAAATTAATGAAAAAAAAGATTGGATCCAATTAATAACATATATTTTTGTGACTTACTGAACCTCAACAAATGAAATAAAGATACATAGATAAAGTCGGTGGTTTGTCTCTTTCAGGAGACCCCATTCTGTGAAAGCTTTTAGTCCTCCAGGGCAGGCTGCTAAATGTTAAACTTTGCCAAGAAGTACAAGGCAGAGACCTTGGCCTAAGGTCAATGTCAGAATAACAGCATTCCAACAGTTAGGGCCATGGCTGCGGGATCCAGAAGAGCCCTGTGAGTGGCTAGGAGAGTCTGCTTTACAGGTCCCTCAGGGATTCAGAATTGCACATAGGGACAAATAGAAAATACTAGAAAATACAAGCATTATCTAAACAAAGAAATTCAAACCTTGCTGCCAAATTGCCCATTGGATGCAAGGATCTCATTTTCTGCTCTCCACACTCAGATGCATGTATAAGTGGGGATCTCAGATAATATGATATGAATCTTCAAAATTATCCAGCTCACAAACCTATCAAAGTGCTATGCAAATATCTATTGTATAAATATAACTGTATGATATATATAATGTATACCAGATGGCAAAACACAAAGATATATACACACACACACACACAAAAATAATAATAATATCAAGAATAATAACAAGGAGTACATTTCAAAGAAGTAGCCAGAAGATCACAGAAAGAAAAGGATAACAAACAGGTGGAGCAGGGTTTTAATAACACCTGATTGCAGCACTTATTTTCTTACGGTTGTTAAAAATGTTTTCTGTCTTTGTAAAAGGGTACTTCAAACAGCTCATGGAAAGTGGTATTAAAACATGTTTATTTGGGCACAGATTTTTTTTGAAAGCTGGGCGTAGTGTTTTCATAATTTGCATTTTTCACAAACTTTCTGAAGTCCCCTCCCCTAGCTGAAGCCTCTTTTATGTCCCACATGGGTGAAGATGATTTTTTCCTTAGCATATTGTGAAACCGGCCACAATGATACTCTACAAGGGTGGTGTTTTGAAGTCCTTTCTTCTTTTGACAAGTGCCATTTAATTATCTTCACTTTCCTTTGAACATATTCAAGTAATCAAACACCACCTAGCTAAGAGAGAGTAAACAATACGAACCGAGCATCCCTAGAGGAGCAAGAGAGCTTCATTAAGTTCCTGTTCATCAACAGGGAAAAAATCTTGTCAACCACATTGAGAATTAAAGAAACCGAGGGATTACTATTTTTTAATAACTAGCATCTTTTAAAATTACTTCTTGCCAACTTCTTCATTTAACTTGAAATACAAAGCCAATTATGTTTCTATCAATACTATATCCATACTGATTGTATAGAGTTGTAGAAAGATTTATTTTATAAGATCTATTAAAAGCTTGCTCTGTTGAAGGATCTCAATTCTTTAAATGTCAAGATGACGATTTAGGATTTTCCATTAGGATGTATCCCTTGGCCATTCCCGAATGGCAGCCAGTTAAGTTTTAACCATTTTCTTATTTGGAAATGCACTTTCTCATACAATATATCACGTATAATGATTTTATTATCCGAGGATGGAGACGTAATGAGATTTCCCAAGAAACGAACAGAGGAAAAAGCAAACTTACCATCTCTTCGATTCAGCCTTGCAAAGCCAGGGCCATGGCTGCTGGAGAGCTCGGAGGAGCTGCTGAATGCGGCCTGGGGCAGGGCAGCCACGAGCGGGTCATCACAGGCATCTGCCAGGAGCAAGAGCGAGGCTGGGGTCAGACGTGCGCGCACAGCAATCGCAACAACAGACACAGCAGGCAAACGAGCACAGTCAACATCAGCACCCAGGCCCCGGGCTCTCCAACAACCTGCAGGGTTCTACTGAAGGTCCCGTGACTTCCAGGAGGTAAGAAAAAGGATGGAAAGACAAGGAGACTATGCAAACAGAGATGGAAAGTATCACAGAAATTATCAAATAATACGCTAAGGGAGAATAAGTTTATTTAAAAATGCCTCATCATAAAAGGAAAGATTGAGCAATTTAAATGTTTCAAAATTAAAAAACTGTGGTTTTCAAAAGACCTTGAAGAAAAAAAAAACTACAAAAATTAAGGAAAAAAACTACAAAATGTAAAAGAAACATGAAAGAAACTTATGAAACAGGAAAGTTTGTAGAAACATGTAAGTTTGTAGCTTCTTTAAAAAAAACGCACAAAGTACATATGAAAGAAACCTATAAGCCAGTATACAATTAGGATTCCAAATAAATGAAAACAAAGAAATAAAGAAAAAAACTTTAAAATTAGAAAATACACTAGAATAAATGGCACAAGGCACAACCAGAGGCTTCACAGCACAGAATCTACATGAACTGATGCTTTAGCTTCTCTACAGAAAGAAAAGTAAATCAGGACTAGCCTCGGCTACTATTTTACAGACAGTAAATTAGCAAGATGTAAGAAGTCTGACAATGCCAGGTCACCCAGAGAACGTGGGTCAAGAGAAGCTCTAACCCAACGCTGCTGGGAGCATGACCTTGAGCATCACTTTTCAAAAAGCAATTTGTCATTAGCTTGTATGCGTGAACTTTGGCCTATCCCACGTCCCACAAGTCCACTTGGTAAGAAGGTCCTTCTGGGAAGAGTTTACCTAGCATGAACGTGGTCTCAGGAGCTTTGCTTCTTACCCAGAGGTGCTACACAAACACTAGAATTTTTTTTGTGTTCCATGGAAAGAAAAATTTGGGATGCCCTGAGCCAGAGAAACCTGCATTTGTACATCAACAGATAAGTATGATTTTTCAATTTTTCAATTTTTTT
The DNA here is from genome assembly GCF_033115175.1 of Lepus europaeus. Taxonomy (NCBI): domain Eukaryota; kingdom Metazoa; phylum Chordata; class Mammalia; order Lagomorpha; family Leporidae; genus Lepus; species Lepus europaeus. The sequence goes on along the minus strand of NC_084845.1, from coordinate 61,778,210 downwards.
TTTTTATTTTTGACAGGTAGAGTGGACAGTGAGAGAGAGAGAGAGACAGAGAGAAAGGTCTTCCTTTGCCGTTGGTTCACCCTCCAATGGCCGCCGCGGTAGCGCGCTGCGGCCGGCGCACCGCGCTGTTCCGATGGATGATTTTTGACAACATTGCTTAGACTAGCAAAATCCCATTAACAAGTCACACATCCAGTGGCCAAAGGACAGATAGACAAATGATGGCACTCTTCACAGTTGAATCATATATAACAGTAAAAAAGCAACCACAGCAACAGAAAACACAATAGTCGGATCCTAGAAATAAAATTTTTAGTGAAAAACATCAAGTATGGAAGGTCATATACCATGGGATCATATATCATACAGGATGATAGCTTTGATCATAAATAAAAGCAACATGTTGTTTAGTAAGATGTGATTTTTAAAAACTATTTTTCAAAAAGAAACAAAGATCATAAAATTCAGGTTCTGGGGCCAGCATTGTGGCATTAGCAGATTAAGCCAAGGCCTGTGATGCCGGCATCCCTGCCAGTTGGAGCCTGGCTGCTCTACTGGCTCCTAGCTTCAGAACAGCTCTGCTCTTTGGGGCCATTTGGGAAGTAGATGAAAGCTATCTCTCCCTCTCTCCTACTCTCCTTCTCACCCTCTCTCCCTCTCTCCCTCTCTCTCATTCTGTAACTCTGCCTTTCAATTAAATAAAGAGAGAGAGAGAGAGAGATAAACTCAGGGCCAGAGTAACAGATGGAAGAAGGCAGAATGGGGATAAGTGATAAGCTCACCATCAGAAGTAATGAAATTAACCATGTTCTCACCTTGGTGTATGCAGTACATCCGTGGGTTTCCATTTTATAATGATGTGTTATATAGAGAAATACATGCACAAACTCATAGATGTATATAATATAGTTATACATATCAAAATGTGTCAAGATACATTTTAAAGCATGTATGCATCTATCAACTATTCTTTATGTATAACATATGAGCATTTATTTTAATATAAAAATTAACTATAAGGAAAATAGAAGAATAACATTTTTGGGCCAGTGCTGTGGCATAGCAGGTAAAGCCGCCAGCTGCAGTGCCAGCATCCCATATGGGTGCTGGTTCAAGTCCCAGCTGCTCCACTTCTGACCCAGTTCTCTGCTATGGCCTAGGAAAGCAGTACAAGATGGCCCAAGTCTTGGGCCCCTGCACCTGTGTGGGAGACCTGGAAGAAGGTCCTGGCTCCTGGCTTCAGATCGGCGTAACTCCAGCCGTGGGGCCAACTGGAGAGTGAACCAATGGATGGAAGACCTTTCACTCTGCCTCTCCTTCTCTCTCTTTGTAACTCTTTCAAATAAATAAATTAATTTTAAAAAAAGGAATAGTATTGTGTTTGCTGTGTTGTCCACGCACACTTAGTTTATTTGGCTGATTCCTCATTCTATGTAGTCATTAAAGTATTTCTCTTTATACAGTTATTACATTGTCCCCATGTTTGGTGTAATCAGAACAACAGTCCCCTGATAATTAGTAATTAACATATAGCCATAATTAAAATCTTGCAAGTCCATTATCTCAAAAGTTTTAATTGATAGTAATCAATTTAATTTAAAGAAAATAAAGCTAAGAATTATCTGGATTCACCTGAAATTTTATGACAGTCATTGTGCCTGAATATAGCTGCTTCTCAAATGCCTTTTCCAAGAATTTGCCTAAGGCAGAATCTTGCTTTATAAGATGGTCACATTTTCATTAAAATCCACTTTCTCTGCTTTTACACCTGAAATTCTTTAGCTAACTCTTGAGATAGACAGTTTCTGCATGTCTATTGATTGGCTTAAGTACTAACACCAGTGAATCCAGGTGTAATTCAAGTATTAGGCAGTGTATACATTAAAAGCCCTGCGACTCTCGGAGTGTTGAACAAATTCTGATGATGCCCACACGGCTGCAGTGAGCTCTGGAAATGCTGCTGTGTGTCTGCACACACAAAGCAGCACAGTACCTGGATGAGAGGAGAGTGCATGTGAGCATCTTCACCAGAACTGCAGATTTTTGGATCATTATCAGCATGCAGATGTGTGATGAAAAAGGGTGTTTCACTGCATTTCACAATCAATTATGCAGAGCGAAGTCAATATTCAGAAGGTACAATGCCTCTATAGTACAATCACTCTAGAGGGCACATATTTATTGCCCATTTGTTTTTGCCAACGATAAAGTGAGAATCAATAGTGCTCTACTTTTAGTTTTAAAAGAATGGTTTTTAAAAGAGAGGGGCACTTTTTCCATTTGTCAGGAATGGAACATGTGGAATGATAAACCCATCAAGGCAGGGTAGATTTGGGGCTTCCTATACTTGGGAAAGTTCCAGGCATTGCCTTGGTGGTTGCATGGAATTATTCTTTATCACGAGCACATTCGGGTATATTCTCCCACAATCAGACACACTTATGTATCACCAAACTAATTTAGCTACTCTTTCATAACTAATAATAACCAGCCCAAAGCAAGAAGTTCATGGGAACATGGAATGAAAGGAGAAGTTTATTTTGGACTTGGAAAACATTTCAAAATCCATGCACAATTTTTTTTTGAAACATACATATTCTGTGAACTTTGGAGAGCATGCTGTGCAAAGAACAGAAAACATTTCACACACAGTAACCTTTAGCCCTCCTCACTGAGGGGCTGACACTGAAGTTATCCCACACACGGGGCCATGGAGGCACAGACGGATCAATTCGCTCATCTCACTGTGGTAGAGCCAGGACCTTGGCAAGACAAGTTGGAGCCCAGAACTCAGTGTGTAAGAACACTATGATTCTAATTATTATTTCTTCAGGTTGGGGAGTAGGAATTTCATCAGACAGCATAATGGCATGAATAAAACATCTCTCGAGGGGTTGTATACTCGAGTTCCAGGTTTGCCACATTATTTATTACCCATTTGATCTTCAGTAGTCTCGACACAAGGGGAGAAAGACTTCAGGCAGCAATAATGAGTCTGCTATAACTATAAGGAATATTTCCCTCTAGACATGAAATGGAATTCTGGATTAAGTATCAGTCTCCTGTGAATTTAATTCTAGAAAAAAAAAAAAAGTTTCTCTGGCTGCACCAGTGATATGCAGGTTCTGGACTTGGAAAGCTGAGGACCACATCCCAGGTCAAAGGTTCTTAACCAGAGACGACTTTTTCCCAGGGTGACATTCCGCTGTATCTGGAGCACTGTGGGCATTACAACTGGCAGAGGGGGTATTACTGACGCCCGGTAGAGTGAAGCCAGGCACAGGGTGAACCTGCTAAATCTCCTGCAATACATGCTCATGGTGCAGAATTTTCTGGTCCCAAATGTCTATACCACTGAGCTTGAGAAATACAATTCCATACTCTGGTGAATCAGGCTCAGGGATGAGTCTTCTGGATTAATCTCTCAGCTGAGACTCTGACAGTTCAGTGATTATTAGCTCTAGTTTATCATTTTTCAGATGCAAAAAGTGAGCTTTCTAAGCATATAAGTGCACAGGTGTTTAAGTGAGGAGCTTTTCAAATATGAAATAATGTGCTATTTCAACTCAAAACATACTTGTGTTACGTTATTAGCTACTTTATTCTTTACTAAAGTAATTTATTTATTGAAAGCCAGAGTTGCACAGAGAGAGAGAAAGACAAGAGAGAGAGAGAGCTCCTCCATCCGCTGTTTTACTCCCCAGATGGTAGAAACGGCCAAAGCTGAGCCAGGCCAAGGCTGGGAACCAGGAGCTTCATCTGCATCTCCCTCGTTACTCCTCTTTAAGCACTATATCGGATTGTCACATTACCTGCTCCCTTCACTACTGTAACTCAGCCAACATTCTTTGTGGGCAGAGATGGGCATGAAAGCTCCACTCACTACTGGAATTTAGTGATACAGCCTCAAACCTTTCATGGAAGCATGGAAAATTCAAAATGGCAGCCTGCTACGCTGGGTTGCTAATCCTGGCTTTCTTAAGTTGGAGCCAGAAATGAGCACTACTTTTAATGCTTTAAGCTTATCAAAATTTATATTATATTTGATTTGATTTTTTCATAGTCATATAAGAATTTCCACATTAAGCACACTGTTAGAAATAGTAAAACTATCACCTTTAGTCTTTCTGGTAAAAAAATTTTTTTTACATACTGATATATTTGAGAATTTTAGTGAATTTTGTAAGAAAATCCAAATTAGAGGGACTGGCACTATGGCCTAGTGGGTAAAGCCATCGCCTGCAGTGCCAGCATCCCATATGGGTGCCAGTTCAAATCCCAGCTGCTCTACTTCTGATCCAGCTCTCTGCTATGGCCTGGGAAAGCAGTACAAGATGGCCCAAGTCCTTGGGCCTCTGTACCCGCATGGGAGACCTGGAAGAAGCTCCTGGCTCCTAGCTCCAGATCAGCACTGCTCCAGCCATTGTGGCCAATTGGGGAGTAAACCAGCGGATGGAAGACCTCTCTTTCTTTCTCTCTCTCTCTCTCTCTCTCTCTCTCTCTCTCTCTCTCTTTCTCTCTGCCTCTCCTTTTCTCCTCTGTCTCTGAATTTCAAATAAATAAATAAATCTTTAAAAGAAAGAAAATCCAAATTAGAGATAACTGCCTAACACACCGAGACCACTACATATGCACACAAAGTTACACAAATACATGGATTTCAGGTCTCCTCTTCACACAGGAGACAAACTTACTGTCATTAAGAAGACAGCAACAAATGAGACCTCCAGCAAACTGTATGAACATGCTCAACAGCCTCTCCCAAATCAAGATGCAAACGGTACTGAAAGCAGCCTACTGTAGCAAGATAGAAAGGATTTAATTTTGTTTTTCAAAGCACTTGAATGTGGAATTCTCATAAGTAAGTAAAAGCTGTTCAGTTTTTAATAAAAGCAATTCAATTTTCTTAAGCTTTGTGTAATATTATCTTTACTAAGATAATAGGGATATATGACTGGGTGCTTATTTTCTCAGTGCTTTACATATATTAACTCATTTGCTATGGACAAATTCCAGGTACTACTTGATACTGTTAACTCCTGGGACAACAGAGGAAAAAGAGGAAAAGAGGACACAATAGTTTGTTGTTTTTTTTTGTTTGTTTGTTTTTGTTTGTTTTTTGACAAGCAGAGTTAGCCAGTGAGAGAGAGAGAGAGAGAGAGAGAGAGAGAAAGGTCTTCCTTCCATTGGTTCACCCCCCAAAATGGCCACTACAGCTGGAGCTACGCCTATCTGAAGCCAGGAGCCAGGTGCTTCCTCCTGGTCTCCCATGCTGGTGCAGGGTCCAAGCACTTGGGCCATCCTCCACTGCCTTCCCAGGCCACAGCAGAGAGCTGGACTGGAAGAGGAGCAACCAGGACAGAACCGCCACCCCAACAGGGACTAGAACCCCGGGTACTGGCACCACAGGCGGAGGATTAGCCTAGTGAGCCATGGCACTGGCTGACACAATAGTTAAATAATTCACTATTACTTATTTATTTAACAACAACTGAGTAATTTACATTATAATTATATAAAATATTTATTATTTTATTAATAGCTGTCAATATTAGTTATTAATATAAATTAAATATATTTATACTTTTGGTATATTAATTATTTTAATTATGTAATTATAATAAGGACATGTGATGAAAAGATTGTAGAAACAGTATCTCAACCCAGGGCCTGATCTCACCTATGCTAAGCCAGTACACTGTTGGAACAAATACTGGTAAACTAATATATACTTGACCAAAAAAATTAGCTACAGCTGATTTTCTGCAGCATTCAAGTTGGCTGCCACAGAGTGGCCACCTCCACTGTTGTTTGAATGATCTGTCCACATCAGCTGCATATCTGCTAATGAATTTGATTCCCACCAGAAGATGCACTGGCGGCTAGGACAGCAGGATGAAACAGGAGAGGACAAATAGCAAACGTGCCTAAAGTCTAAAATTCCAAAGCTCTAGAAGCAGGGGCAGGAGCTCTGACAGGGAGCTTTGAGAGCATAGGAATCCAATCCCTTTTCAAAAAAAAACCTTATTGGACCTAGACAAAATATTCCATTGACAGCTTTAGGATAAAGAAATAGCCTTCCTTTCAAGAAATGACTTCCTCGAACAACACACTTTATTCTCATCTATACTGTTTAAATCACCATCTAGTTGAAATTGGAAATCACCAACCAATTTAAGAAAGAAGGTGTGGGATCACAACAAAATATTTCAAAAATACAGTTTACGAGGAATATTTCATCCAGAAATGTGGACAATGATGTTGTTTTCTAATCATAAATCCAATCCGAGTTGCCTCCTCACCTTGTCCAGGTCTAACTGAATGATTCCGGGGGAAATGCTTCCTCCTTGAAGCAGCATGACACAAAACCTGGCAACTGATCTTTCTTTCAGGCTAAATAAGAAGCCCCGTATACAGACAGACAATGGCCAGGCTAAAGGGAAAAACAGAACCTGTGGCCACCAGCGCCAGAAGACAACCTATTATCTCCCATAACCAGTCCAGGAAGCCAGACAACCATGTGTAGCAAGCAGTACAGGAACCCATGCAATAACTCCTGTAGCAATTGGCCATTAAACACCAGGACATGGTTAATAACTTATAGCTTCCCTAATATATGTCCTTGTTTCTAAGTTATGTGTGGCTACATGTAGTTAATAGAGATTTAGAAACAGTAGGGAAAACAAAATATATAGTCCCAACCAATCACATTCGCTGTCCTCCCTCTTCTCAATCTGTCTACAACCTTCTCAGGCCAGCAGCTTCCAATCAAGCACACCTGAATCTTCTGCATTTGTCCACACTCCAGCTTGCCTCCCCTCTGCTGCCTTGGAGTCTCTGCCAAACCCAAGTGATGATGGCTGGCTCCCCTGCCGTGGTCAACCCTGAATTCATAGTCTTTACTGGTTCTCATTTGGATGCTCTTCATTTATTTCCACCTGCAAGCTCTTTCCAGCTCTGCCATCTCTTCATCATAACATCACCATAACACCGAAGAAAATCCACCAAAGCCTACTGTGAGAGCCAACAGCAGACTCCAGATATGTCGGAAAAGCAGCCAACCTCCTGATAAAAAAAATATTGCAGATCAGCCCCAGGTTGTCTCATCGGAGGTAGTCACCTCAGTAACTCACCGTAGCTGCACACAGAATCACGTATCACAGGGAGAGACACACACTTGCCACAACTGCATCCCACAACCAGGACTGTGCTAGTGTCAACCACCGAAATAGACTTGCAAATTAATTCCTACCTATGGAGAGTTTTGCTCCTTTCTCAAATGTCTTTTTGCTTCCCATACTGTTTCACGGGGCTCTTTAAAGACTGGAGAAACAGCTACAATATCGCACCCCGTCTTCATCTGCTTATGAAGCCATGCCCATGGACAATGAGTGGAGGTAGCTGCGATACAAGAAAATTCTGCTGAGAAAGAAGAAAAGGGGCCAGCGCTGTGGTGTAGCATCTAAAGCCACCGCCTGCAGTGCCAGCATCCCATATTTGTGCCGGTTCAAGTCCCGGCTGCTCCACTTCCGATCCAGCTCTCTGCTATGGCCTGGGAAAACAGTATAAGATGGCCCAAGTCCTTAGGCCCCTGCCCTCGCATGGGAGACCTGGAAGAGGCTCCTGGCTCCTGGCTTGGATTGACACAGCCCCAGCCATTGCGGTCAACTGGAGGGTGAACCAGTGGATAAAAGACCTCTCTCTTGTAACTCTGACTTTCAAATAAATACATAAATCTTTTAAAAAAGAAGAAGAAAGAATACTTCTTGGGGGAAAATGACAAAGCCACGGGACTTTAATTTTTCATAAAAACAGGTAACAAGAGGCTTCATCCTCTTGTCATTACCTAAACTAACATTTCAACACAACTAAATATCACTGAGAGTAGAATATTACTACATTATTTAGTAACTTCGAGTACTAATTTGACTTTGACCTGCTAATTAACATCAACTGGAGGATACTGGTTTTAGATGTATTAAACAAGACAAACCTGATCTCCTAGCTGTCAATTGGTGACTTCTGTCTAAAAAGCAACATCCTGTTCCAATCTGAAACAAGTAAATAACCGTATATTTTCCTCAAGCTGAACTAAATACCGGGATCACTTCCTAGTTGTCAAATAATTCATGTAGGCAGCAGCTCATAAGTTTTTACGTGTTTTATCCTACATAAGCAATGGGTAAATTGTATATATAATCGTTAATACTCTGATGTTAATAGGGTAAGCTTTCATTTGGAGACAAACACTGGCTTACGTGCTCCATGTTACAGCCCTACTTTAAATAGCTTTGCCAATTAATCTTCACAAATTAATGGATTAATGGGAAGGCAGTTAACTTTTAATGACAGCACAGCCAGAGGCTGATTGATTTTAGAGGTTTAATAGCAACTATTTAAAGTTCAGATATTAGGACAAAGAGACCTGCAAATCCACCAAACAGAGCCAACCAAAGGTGAAGAGGTAGAAGAAATAATTTTCAAAACAGGGAGAGTATATCAAAGCGCTGGGAGACTGTTCACATCACAGAATTTTTTCCATGACAGATAATTTGGCCACATGTGACAATCGGTTGTCTAATTCGGTAACAGGAATAATGGAAGGAATATCCCTGAGGACAAAGCTTTTCTGTGGTTTAGTAGTCGTGGATTTAAGGTAGATGCTCGGGAGAATTAATGGACCAAAAGTTAATGGTTTTGAGAAATCTAGATGTGTTGAAACACATTACCATTTTTTTTCCACAATGATGACATCCATTTATTCTCTATCCATTCCATCACAAGCAGTGGCTAGATTTGCCCATGGATAGGAGAACAAAATTGTAGCTACTGTGTATTCATGTTGTTGTTTTCATCAATGTGGTGATGCAATGTTTTCCATATATTTTTATCCATTCTCAGTTTCTGCAAACTGTCACTAGCTTCCATTTTTTCACTTAGAAACATAATTTACATTAGTTTCAATATTGTATGAGGATATATTGTTGGTCAAATGTATTTGATTTAAATGCCTTTTCTGGTTTATGTTCATTTTTCAGTTTGTTCAGGCCTTTTAAATTATTCAGTAAGGTATTTGTGTTATTGTTGTTAGGTTACAGATAAATGTGTATCCACTGTAATAAAACAGAGTCCTCTGTAAGTGATCTATTTAAGCAGAAATGACACAGGAGACAGGATGAAGTGCCAACACGGGATTTGGATTCTGTGAAGTCTGTCTTCCAATTCCTGCTCTGGGACTACCCAGAGTCTGATACTTACTGCTTCAACTTAACGTACCTCCACCTACAGAGTGAAGATAAAAATACCCCCTTCACAACAGAACTGTAAGAACTTACAGTATAACATAGACAACATCTGAGAAGGACAGAGTAAGTACTAAAAACAATTTATCCCCTTTCTTCCTCATCTTCCCCATACTACTGAGCAAAGAAAATGGGTTTCTCACAAGAGGTTACTCCTATATCTGCCTTGAATACAAGACCTTGGAAATGAGTGTGATGGATGGCTCCAGAACACCTGTGGGAACACCACATCCATGTCAAGCCTGTCCCCGTCCCCGGAGGCATGGGAGGCACTGTGACTCCCCTCTTCTTACTTCCCACCTTCCAGTGCCGACGTGAGCACCACTTGTATGCCCTACTTTACCTTTCGATATGTTGCCTTCTGCAGCCATTCCTACTGTATAAACCACAATTTCAGTGTTCAGGAGTCCGTCATGTTTTCCTGAATCATTTAGGGGTTTTTTTTTTTTCCTTTGCTTAGGGTCAAGCTGAATCATAAGGGCCCACTGTTTATATATAGTGGAAAAAAATTATGTAAAAAAGACAGATCCCCAGCCAGCAGAGGGAAACCTGTGAAATGTTTCATAATTAAAGTCTGCAACCCATCAAGAAGAGTGGGCCTTGCCTAGACACCCACCATTTAGTCCTCACGGCTAAGCCATGAAAATAAATTCACTTTCAATGAGCACTCAAGTGCTTATTAATTACTAATAAGCTAAACTAAGAATGAGGAATTTAAAAATCGTATATTCAACAGTCTTAAATATTTAAAATAAGTGATGAAAATAAAGGAACTTTGTGCTCAACTTAGTCAAACAATGAAATAAACATAAGGAAAGCATAGGAAAGAATAAGCAAAAATGAAAGCTAGTCAATTGAAAACACAGCAAGAACAAAATAAATACACCTAAGATCTGGCTCTTGGGAAGAAGAACACAATAAATTACACCAAAAAAAATTTGATTATGTATTCATATGGAGGAACATATGATGAAAGTATAAATACACAAAGGGAGAGTTAAACTAGAGAGAAAAAAATACACTTGTTCTTTCTTTTTTAATAGGTTCATATAAAAAGTCTGAAGTGAGTTACCATACTTGTTTTTTTCTCAAAGCTTTTTACATATGTCACATTAACTGTCATTTCACACAGAAACCAGACTACAGGTGGCACACTGACTGCAAGTGTGACTTCTGCAGCATTCAAGTCTTGCCTCTGCTGATTATTATCTCCACTTGGATGTAGTATGTGTACTGCTTTCCCTCGTCTCTAAGTGGTAACATGAGAATGACGGCACTGACGTAAGCAGGAATTTCTGAGAAATGTCAGCAGAGTACTTAGTTTCGGAGTACTGGGTAGGTGCTTGTGATGGCTACATTAGTGTTTAGTATTACCAATCCAGAATAACTCAAGAGTTAGAAATGAATTAAATTCAGCTAGAGATCTCTTACAAAATCTTAGAAAAACTCTTGCTTGAAGAGGAGATGGAGAGGGCAATATCCGAATTTCCAAACAACGGTCCCCCTCAGAGAAGCGGGGCTTTACAGAATTCCTAACCTGAAAAAGAAACAACTTGTCCTCAAGCTGCGCTGTCTTTCTGTTCTGGAGTAAATTTTAATGATTTAGCAGTCCATATTTTTCTTGGTCTCTTTCGAGCTTTTAGAGCTACTTGTTTCATTTACTCCAAATAATTTAAGACAGCACATGATAGCAAAATTAAGTGGCCTCAATTCATACAGAGAGTGGAAAGGAATGCAAAGAATGGATCTTTATCTGGACTCCTTTGAAAACGAAGTTCGGATGTTTGGAGCATTCATGCTGCGCTGACTAAACCCTGTGTGTGTGAAGTTACAGCCACAATGTCCTCCTAAGTATGTGCTCTTTCCATTAACTGATATTTTTGACCTGAAATTGCCATGTTTTAGACGCTGATTCCTGGAGGGAAAATTGGGTAAGCCTCAATTCAGTTCTTATTCTAGTCATATTAGATATTTCAACACCACTGAACAAATACTCCATTTTATTACTAAATTATTTTGAGAGTTGTTATTTGTATCTACAAATATCACACTTGAAGATGAGGGCTGAAAGGCTTCACAGTGGTAAGGAATGAGTCTGCAGATAAATGCATTTTAATAGGGGAGTCCATACAGCTATTGTAATAAACTGCTATGTCTCAGCAAGGGGAAAAAAGCATCAAGCCACTGGAAACAGTAAGGATCTCTGAGCACTAACATGTAAGATTAGACGGAGGATATTTCCATTTCAAGGGCCAAGATTAGCACGTGTGATTTCATAATCAAGCCAGGGACACACTTGGCTGGCCTTAGAGGTCTGTTCCCACTGTGTTGGCAGCTTAGTTAAAAGCTGGCTGAGCAGGTGCGAATGACTCAAGGCCCGAGCAGACGGAGCTCTGGAGCTCCCCCATTTCCAACAACGCCACATTCCCTACCAAGTAACCATCACCGTGACAAGGACACTTGGATGGTCTCGGCTGCTGATCCCTCTAAAAAGATAAGTATCTTGGGACAGAACTGTCTACCATGAAGACAAGCAGGCGTGTAAGTCCCTCAGGAGAGAGAATCCCAAGACAGCCCCTCGAGGTCCCATCATTTTGTCCTATATACCTTGTGCAATCCTCTCCCCTGGAGTGCAGGTGGAATTCAATAGATGGAATATCACATCTGTGACAATGTGAAGGTGCTTCATAAAGTCTGTGGAAAAATTAACTTAAAGGGTAAGTTTAATTTTATGCAAATAACACTTCGAAGTCAATGCACATTTTAATAATATGCATTTTCCATGAATATTTTGAAGAGCCCTCACATAGATTTCAAGTTGGGATTTTTAGATCAAAAGGAGGTTGCCTTTCAACTCTATTTTCCATCAACTTTTTAAAGTGTCTTTGCAGATGACATTATACTGAAAAGGAGATTTGAGAAAGAGAGTTCTTTAATGTAGTTGACTTTGGGGTACTAAAAGGGAGATCCTGTGTGGTGTGGCCTAATCAGGAGAGCCCGTCACAAAGTCTAAAGATTGGAGACTCAAAGAAGTTCAAGAGACAGGAAGCTCAAGAGAAATTTCTCCTACTGACCCGGAAGGAGAAAACCACCATGTTGGGGAAAGGGTTAAAGGGCAAGAAATGGTGGGTGGTCCTTCTAGGATGGGAGAAGGGTCCCAGGTGACAGCAAACAGGAAAGTGGGAGCCTCAGCTACAGGTAACTGAATTCTCTAATGAACTGGTAAGCTTGGAGAGGATCCTAAGCCTCAGAGGAAATGATACAACGCCCTCCCCATGCTTTCAAGTCCTTCAACTCTTCTCAAAACTATTGCAACAGCATCCTGATGACATCTCCTGTGCAACTAAACCAAATATTGGCAATCTGTTTACCTCCAGGTCATTCAGTATGTGTGAGTCCACATGCTATTTTCAGATACCACCATATTGTTAATGTTGTCATAGATGTATGTGCCATGTCTTAAATTTTTTGAAAATAAATTATTTAAAAATAGAAACACATGTTTCAGTTTTTTTGTATATCCCACTTTCATCCACTTTGGACGATAAACCACAATTCTCAAAAATTCTTTGACTTTAGAATTTCAAAATCACTAGTTTAAAAATAATAATCTTACCAAGGAGGCAGGTACCAATGTCAGCGCACTTGGTAAAGTGATAAGTATAAATACACAACCGATCAAAAAGATAGGGTAAGTGTCGAAGAGATTTCACAAATAAGACCAGTGTAAGCAAATAATGAAGGATAGAATTAAAAGGGAGAGAATGATCCTGCAGGGGAAGCAGGACACACAGCAGACTCATAGAATGGCAAACGCCCAAAACAGCACTCCGGCCTCAGAATCAACCCTTGGGATATTCGGATCTGGCTAAAAGGTCCATGAGAGTCTCACAGGCATGGAAAGCCATGACACGGTGGCAAAAAACAATCTAAATGAAAGATCCTGGTGAACAAGACCCCATCAGAAGGAACAGGCCATCAAGGAGAGAGGTGCCTTTCTCCGAAGGGAGGAAGGAAACTCCACTGTGACACGGCCTTGACTAGACAAGTTCAGAGTCAGTGAACTCAAGGGGCTTCCATAGCCTAGACAGCTCATAGCAAGAGTCTCAGGTGATTGCTGACGTCATAAATAAGAGTGCCAATTGTTAAATCAACAACGGGAGTCACTGGGTACATGCTCCCCACATAGGATCTCTGTCCTTAATGTGTTTTACTATGAAACTTAAAAACAACACTACTAGTCGAACAATACCCTATACCTTGTGTGGTTGTGTGAGTGCAGCCTGTTGAAATCCTTGCTTAGTATATACTAAGTTGATCTTCGGTATATGAAGGTAATTGAAAATGAAACTTGATAAAGGGCAGGATGGGAGAGGGAGAGGGTGAGGGGAGGGCCACAGAAGGGAGGGAGTTTGGGGGGGGGGAAGCCACAACAATACAAAAGTTGCACTTTGTAAATGAGAGCCTTTGGGTACCTCTCTGCCCTTTGTCTGAGGTTCCATATTCCCTCAGGTGTTTCCATACCCCTTACTGTAACCATTGTCTTTCTTATATCTCTAGAACCCCTTTGATTGCAGTCCAAGCTTTTTTTATTCTCTCTCTCTCTCATTGCAAATAAAAATATATTTCCTCCAAACCACCTACCACATAATACATAGTTATATTATATCTATCTGGATTGTTTTCTTTTGTCTTTCACTCCAAATAAAAATATATTTCCTCCAAACCACCTAAAAAAAGTAAATAAAAATAATACTTGGGTTTTTAATGTAATCATATTTTAAGTGACAAATATTTTTTTTTCCTCAAGACACCATGATTAAAAAAAGAACAATAATTCCTATAGAAAAGACAAAACTTGTAAGTCTCATTTCTTGGGAAAGACCCCAGAAGCACAGGAAATCAAAGTCAAAATTGACAAATAGGATTACATCAAGCTGAGAAGCTTCTGCACTGCAAAAAGAAACACTCAGCTAAGTGAAAAGACAACAGACAGAATGGAAGATAATATTTGCAAGCCATGCAACTGACAAAGGGTCTATAGAGAGCTCAAGAAACTCAACAACATCAGAACAAATAATCCAGTTAAGAAATGGGCAAAGATTTTTTTTCAGGGAAATGCAAATCAAAACCACAATGATGTTTCCTTTCACTTCATACAGAAATTAACAAACAATAAATGCTGGTGAGGATGTGGGGGAAAAGGTACGCTAATCCACCGCTGGTGGGAATGTAAACTGGTGCAGCCACTGTGGAAAACAGTAGAGAGATACCTCAGAAATCTAAATATAGACCTATCATATGATACAGCCATCCCACTCCTAGGAATTTACCCAAACCAAAGGGAAACCAGTATATGAAAGAGTTATCTGTATCCCTACATTCATTGCAGCACAATTCACAATAGCTAAGATATGGAATCAAACCAGATGTCCATCAACTGTTGACTGGATAAAGAAATTATGGTATATACACTATGGAGTACTACTCAGATGCAATGAACAAACAAAACGAAACAAAAAAAAAAAAAAAAAAAAAAAACAGGCCGGCGCCATGGCTTAACAGGCTAATCCTCCGCCTTGCGGCGCCAGCACACCGGGTTCTAGTCCCGGTTGGGGCGCCGGATTCTATCCCGGTTGCCCCTCTTCCAGGCCAGCTCTCTGCTATGGCCCAGGAAGGCAGTGGAGGATGGCCCAAGTGCTTGGGCCCTGCACCCGCATGGGAGACCAGGAGAAGCACCTGGCTACTGGCTTCAGATCAGTGAGATGCGCCAGCCGCAGCAGCCATTGGAGGGTGAACCAACAGCAAAAAGGAAGACCTTTCTCTCTGTCTCTCTCTCTCACTATCCACTCTGCCTGTAAAAAAAAAAAAAAAAAAAAAAAAAAAAAAAAAAAAAAAAAAAAAAAAAAAAATCCTGTCTTTTGCAACAAGATGGGCTCAACTGGAAATCATTATACTTAGTGAAATAAGCCAGTCCCCAAAAGACAGATATCATGTTTTCCCTGATCTGAGGTAACTAACAGAGTACCTAAAATGTATTGTATTGGAATGAAATGGAAATTTTGAGATTCAAGTTCCCAGCCCTTCTCTCTTCTGTTGAAGAACAGTGTTTTGTTTTTTTTGTTTTGTTTTGTTTTGTTTTGTTTTTTGTTTTTTTTACTTCATACTATTTGTTGAACTCTTTCATTTACTGTAGGTTTAATTATATGAACATTAAGTAAATTGAAAATAGATCTTTGTAAAAATGAAGAGTGGGAACAGGAGAGACAGGAGGAAGTGTTGGAGCATGGGTAGGAGGGATGGTGGGGTGGGAAGTGTCACTAAGTTCCTAAATCTGTATATGTGAAACACATGAAACTTGTATAACTTAAATAAAATGTTTAAAAATTTTAAAAAGGAAGTCTCATTTAAAAGTCATCTCTTCTTGGACTGTGCCTTACATTTCTTCTCCTCATATGTCACTGGAATTAAAAGGAACTTCATATAATGTTTATTTTGTTTTCATGACTACAAATTATTTTCATGGTAGTTCCTATGAAATGTTGTTGAGATGGCCAAATTTTGTTTATTTGCTGACCCTTTAGATACTCCATTATAAAACACATTTTGTCTTTGACCCTAAATCCAGATACATCCTTGACTTATGTCACAGTGTATAATACATTGCAAATTGACATCATGTTGAGCAACGGAGGCATTAATAGGGTGAACTGATGCATGCCAACGAGCCAACAATAATTGAACTGGAACCCTCTAGAGGAAAGTGCTAATAACAATAACAGTTTCATGTATCACAAGGTATATCCCAGCTACATTAAATTCTTTTAACCATTCTGTGAGGGTGATATTATTACCTCCATTGTCTAGATGAGAAATTCAGAGAATTCAAATTTCTCACTGAAGACTTTGCCCCTCCTCCACTCAACAACTCTACTTTTAAAGACAGTTATATGGCCAGCACATTTCTCTTACTTTATTGCCTGAACTTTTAAAGAGTTGTGCAAGCTAGTATTTGAGGACATTATCCTATGTGGACATGATGTGACATAAGCATGATAATGTAATAGGAAATAAGGGAATGTGTTTTCTGGTGAGATTTCTTCAACTGTACATCAATGATATTCTATATATTACCTGCGAAAAGTTGCATTAACTTCTGGAAGACATTATAATAAATGCAATTAAACATCTCTGCCAGGTTCTAGAGAACATCAAATCACAATCAATAAAGATACATTGGTAGAGTGCAAACCTAACCTGAGCATCATTTGTCCTACCTGCCCCTTCTCAAACCATAGTTTTTGACTTCACTCCGTACCTTGACGAGGGCATGAGGAAATCCCCCATTGAGAGGAACTGGTCTACAGAGAGTTCCCTGTCCAGCTGGTCAACATCCATGCAGGAAACTGAGTCCTTGAAAAGTCTTGTATGGCTGCAACCACCCATTTCCTTCTAGGATGTAATCACTCCACTTACTGGCTCCCTGCCTTCATCTCAGATTCTAATGAATTCCTCCTCTTGGCTAGAGGCTAGAATTGAGGTTCTCACTGTTTCCTAAACTGACCCCCCACCTCAAACACAAAGAAATGGGGTAAACAATCTAGTTGCCATGCATAAACCCTGGAGTGGTAATTCCAGATTTATCTTCAATTCTCCTTCCTCAAACCCCAGCAACCCTCCACATGGATGCTAAAGGACATTTTGATTAGCATATTGTGGTGAATACTACATGTTGATGACCCTAACAGTTCTCTGGTTCACTGCTGCGACGATCAGTTTGAAACAACCTCCAGAAAGAGTACTAGATGATGCCCTTGGGTTTGGCTGTCCTCCTTGTCCTTATAGCAACCTGTGTGAGACTGCTGCACATAAATGAAGCTAACACGTGGAAATTCTATGCTCCTGTGTTTCCAATTCCTGTCTAAAGCTCATCCCCATAGCCAGGTTTAAAAGGCTGTGGTACAGGGCAGGTTTTCAACACAGTGGCTCAGATACCGCTTGGGATGCACACTTTCCATATTCCAGTGTCTGGTTCAGGTCTTGGCTCCTCCACTTTTTCACTCCAGCTTCATGTTAATGAATAACCTGGGAGGCAGCAGATGAAGGCTCAGGTCTGTAGGTCCCTGCCAGACTTTTGAGTTCCTGCCTCCCAGCTTTTTATCTTTTTTTTTAAAGATTTATTTATTCATTTGAAAGGCAGAGTTACAGAGAGGCAGAAGCAGAGAGAGAGAGAGAAGTCTTCCATCCATTGGTTTACTCCCCAGATGGCCACAATAGCCAGAGCTGCACCAATCCGAAGCCAGGAGCTTCCTCCGGGTCTCCCATGTGGGTACAAGGGGCCCAAGGACTTGGGCCATCTTCTACTGCTTTCCCAGGCCGTAGCTGGGAGTTGGATAGAAAGTAGAGCATCTGGGACTTGAACCAGCACCAATATGGGATGATGGCAATGCAGGCAGTGGGTTTACCCACTACGCCACTGCCCACCCCCCCAGCTTTTTATATCACCCAGACCTGGCAACAGGGAATTGCACCAAAGGATAGAAAAGTTCTCTTTCTCTTTTTTTCTCTCTCTTTCTCTCTCTCCCTCACAAACAAAAAAAAATTTTAAATAAAAATATATATTTATTACCAAAATAAATATCTTTTCAAAAGATTTCTTTATTTGATAGACAAAGTGACACAGAAAGAGGGGAAGATACAGAGGTAGACACAGAGAGAGACTGACATCTTCCACCCACTGGTTCACTCCCCAAATAGCTGCAACCGCCAGGGCTAGTCCTGGCCAAACCCAGGAGCCAGCTCAGTGGCTCCCACGTGAGTGGCATGGGCCACTTGGGCCATCTTCCACTGCATTCTCAAGCATAATATTGGAAATGGAGCAGCCAGGTCTGAACTTGACCCTCTGATATGGGAAACCAGTGTCTCAAGCACAGTTCAACCCAGTGTCCACAGCACCAGCCTGCTACTAGGATTTCAAGTGTACAGTTGCTGGCCATTGAGGTCATTTGGGGAGTGAATCAGAAGATGAAAGATTCTCTGTCTCCCTCTCTCTCCCTCTCTCTCTCAATCTCAATATCTCTCCCTCTCCCTCTCTCTCCCTCTCTCTCCCTACTCCGTGTCTCCCTCTCTTTCTGTAACTCTGCCCCTCAAATAAATAATAAATCTTAAAATAAAATAAAATTTCCAAAGCCCAGTTGCTGGTGCTATTATACATGCTAGATATTCTTATGTTCCCAGGTTTAAAACAGCTGTTGTTTTTTAAAGAGCCTTCCCTCTTATTTTTCTTAAGTCTTCTGAGTTCACTTACAAATTAGTAAAGGTTATTTCTTTACAACTTAGTTGAGAAAAAACCTGCCAGGTTTTTCTTTATACCTGGATATGTCCAGGGGCACATTTGAAAAATGTAATAGTTTCTATCGGAGAGCAACTAAGAAGCCTCAAATATTTCCTGCCACAGATTTTTAAATCTCACAAGCGTGTAACACTACAGAATGCACAGGAGAATTAAAGCTCTCTGGAGGGTCAATTACCTCCACTCTTCTCAGTGCTCAGGGTATCAGATACAGTCAATAATTCATTAGTACCACCTACAGTGGTTGAATCCCTAGATGCAACCAAAGGAACGGATTCAAAAATGTGGTATTTCCAAAAATGGCAAATTAGTACCACCACGATCAACTGTTTGATTTCTCTTGTTCCTCTCTCCCTCTCTCTCCTCTTTTCCATTTCGAGAGGAAGGTCTATTCATCTTTGCAGACCTGCTTTTTAGAACACACTTCAACTTGGCAGGCACATGGTAAATGTGTGTTTAATTAAATTGAACATAACTTGAAGAGCACATTTTAAAATTTCAATCAACTTTTTCCTGTCCATTTGTCTCTTTTTACATACTCAGCGAAGCATTTCAACAACTCAACTATAGAAATCCAGTCTTTCATTATAGGGGCAATTACTTCATCTGTGCCATGTAAGCCAAGTGAATGGAGTAGGGGTAGGGATTTGAGTGGGAGACAGAAAAACATCAGAGCGCTCAGTGATGGGCGAGACTGTTCCGCGAAACTTCCAATTCATGAGACATTCACGTTCCTGTCAAAAAGGATGTCATTAAAATGCAACAATGTAGCAGTAAGTCCCATCACTTTTCCATTGCCAAACACTGAAACACTATGAAATGCAAATCTAATCAACGTGTGCACAACACACGTGTAATATGAAAATGACCCCAAAGATTCTGGATGAGACACTCAGCCGCTAGCTTTGCTGCTGCCTCCTTGCAGCCTGGCCCCTTTCCACCTCCTGCCTCTGCTCACTTAGGCCTGTCCTCGTAAATCCTCACGGTGTACGCAAGCGCCCCACACTCTGGAGGATCTCATGCTGACGGGCATGTGCTTCTCCCTTCTCTCTCCCCTCTGGCTTTCCTACTTATCCTGTGAGAAATAGCTTTGACTGCCACCCAGGGCTCACACCTGATGCTCTGCCTGTAGCCACCCCCAGACTCTGTATTCCTGTCTCTCAGCACGCGTATCCCACTGCTGTGCTTTTGCAGAGAGCCAGGAAGTGCCCAAGCTGAGCTTTAAAGCCCGGGGTGAGCTGGTTAAGAGACAGCCTGCATAGCCACTGAACACAGAGCCTGTCATAACCCCAGCCAGGACCCTGGGAGCACCTGAACAATACCATACCCTGCGCTTTCAAGGAAACGGCCAACAGGATCACAAAAGCACCACGTATCAGAGAGTCAAACTCCACTCTGAAACGCTAGCAAGAAGTTACTGATTCAGGCCGTTACAATTTTTTAAAACCACTGATGCTGAAGACGTGTGTAATGGCAGGCATCACGCTGTGGAAGTTTACTAAACATCAGATGAATGAATGAATGGAGAACGTAAGCAGAATAAGGTGAAACCCCAAGAAGCCTCAAATTATAAGAGTTGAATGCTTAACTAGACTGAATGCGCAATAGCCCACCTTGGTATGAAACCAAATCTATCCAGAGAATGCTAAAACACAGCTCACTGACAATTTTTACTGCATACTCAGCTAGCATTTCTTTCTTTCTTGGTATAATTCTCAGAATTATCAGTGCCAAGGGAAAAAAAAAATAACTGGAGTCCCAAAGTGTGCAATTACAGGGTTCATTTAACATGGAGCATATTCACCCGGTGTAGTTCCTCGGGATAAGTTTTCAAACTCTCAATCCATAGTCAGGTGAAAAATTTAAGAATTCCTCTGATGTGCTCTCTAGCAATATTACTGGTCATTGGTCCATCTTTGGAGGAAATGAGAGGAAACACCTAGGCTCCTTCTCTGTCAGGGTGGGAGTTGATCAGGAGTCCACAGTGAATGCAGATTGCGTTACACAGGTTACACAGCTGGCCTCCCGTGTGAGTTATTTTAAGTTAGGCGCTTCCGTCTTTCTCCTTTGCTTTTGAGTTGCTGAACGGCAGGGCTGTGATGCGATTAAAAACCGACCCTGCTACCCTGGTGAGAAACAGACACTCACGTCGTTTGAGAGATGGGTCAGACGGTGGAGAGTTTCCCTCCCCACCCCACTTACCCTTCCAAGTCTCTGATGTTCATTTTTCCGTACATAACAATAGTAGCTCACTTAGAAAATAAGAAGAGTCCATGAAATGGCAACTGGATGGACAGATAGGGACCTACCCTGCTTGTAGCTGTTGCTTTAAGAAGAATGGGTGGCTCCAGAAATCACAGCATGGGTGGGCGCTTGGCACTGTGGTTGAGATGCCACTGGAGCTGCCCACATTCCATGTTGGAGGGCTTCAGTCCAGTCCCAGTTCTGCTTCTAATCCAGCTTCCAGCTAGTGAGTGCCCTGGGAGCCAGCAGGTGTGGGCACAAGGCTGTGGGTCCCTGCTACCAGTGTCGGACTAGCTTCAGCCTGGCCCAATACCAGTGGTTGCAGGCATTTGGAGAGTGAATTACAGATGAAAGGTCTCTCTTGGTCAGTCGGTGTCTCTCTCTCTCTCTCTCTCTCTCTCTCTCCCCACACACACACCCCTTATTTAAAAAAGTGATTGCAGGGGTTGGGACAACCACATTCCATATTGGAATGCTGCTAAGTTTGTGCTACTCCACTCTGATTTGGCTTCCTACTGATGAATCCTAGGACGTTCAAACTCATGGGGCTCTGGTGCTCATATGAGAGACTTGGATAGCATTTCAGCACCTGGCTTTGACTTCGTCCAGTCCTGAGACAGCAGTGGGCATTTGGGGAGTGAATCATTAGATGGAAGATCTTTCTCTCTCCCTTTCTCTCTTTCTCTCTCTCTCTCTCTCTCTCTCTCTCTGCCTTTCAAGTAGATGAACATAAACACATAAACATTTTTTAAAAAGTGACTGCAGAAAACAAAGAAAAAGTGAACACAACTCTCACTGCAAACCACACCACTTAGAGTGTTTCCTTTAGTTCTGGACGTCAAGTGTACCCTGTAATTCAAAAAATACATATCTTACAAGATGCATAATGATTTCCAAGCCTGCAACCGTCCATATACTTGTTCTGCTTCACTTGGTATTTTGCCTAGTATATGAAATGTGTGATCAAATACATTTATTTTCAACACTGTCCAATTCTAAAGAAAGAGCTACAGAATGATGGACACTTTGTAAAGCAGCACATTAGCTGCAACAATCACAGAAATCGGCCTAAAATATTATAGAAATTAAGAAGTTCATTTTAGAGCCAATTAGCTACTATAAATGTTGGTAAAGAATGTATTATTAAAATGGAAATATCATTGTTTTGTTTGATCAAGCAACTACTTAAAGGTATGGTACATTGCCTGGGAGTAGCAGGAAGAATTATTAAAAGCCTCAGGCATAGCTATAAAGCGAGCTGGGCTAGATGCATAGGGGTCAGCAGTCAAAGAAAGAGTGAGGTACAAAGTGCCCTCAGAGTCTCTGATATTTTTCTTTTCCAGAAAGGGTTTGGAATTAATGAGGAAACCACTCAAAGGCCCTATTAGATATCACACGGACTCACGTGTACTCTCCGGGAGTCCAGCTCAAGCAGGACCACTGGCGGTTGTGCAGTGGAAACAGACTCTCATAAAAAAAAAAAAAATTCCTGTTTATTTCGATACTTGTCAAATATAGGTTGCTTTCCCTGATTAAGGAGGGAGAAACAGCATTGAGAAATACAAGGGTGATTTTTTTTTTTTAATTTTGGAATTTTTCTCAAAGATAGAAAATTCTAAGATGCCAGAAGGAAAGCAAAGTCAGCAGCAAGCCAGCGTTGGTAAGGCAGTGACTCGGGACTCCCCATGAACAGTGACTCGAGCTTCCTGGAGCAGACACTGGCTGGTGGTCACAGGAGCCACCAGAGGCCCCAGGCACGAGTCTCCAAGGAGGACATGTGGAAGGAAGATTCCACGGGCTCCAGAGATGGCTGTGCATATAACTGATGAGACCAGGTGATGAGTGAGAGGGTCTCCTGCAGGGCGACAGATGTGCTTGTGAGATCTGTCAGACGTGACAATCTCAACCCTCCACCACTGATTCATGTTTGAACAGACGACACTGCTGGAAGAGACAGCAAACTATCTTTAAGAGGTGTAAATTTTTCAGCAGGAAGGGGGAAGAGTGGAAGGAGACAGCTGGGGCTTTGCGCTCCTCCTTGCACAAGAATCTGGAGCTTGGCAAGACAAAGTAGGACAACATGAACAGTGCATGACAATGACATTTGTACATGTCTTAGGCAACTGCCATATTGGTGAATTCCAAGACTCTTCAGGGAGCCATGGCCACTACTAGAGGTATTGGTAGACCAAGAGAATTCACAAATAAATCAGCAAACAACCAAATGGTTAAAAATAGAGCGAGGTTTACATAAGAGCATCTCCACTTGATCTGAACCCTTTAAAAAGATAAATGCAGAGGCAACGTAACCACAAGAGAAACCGCACTTGGCGAGGATGGGCGAGTGTGCGTGCGAAAAGTGCCTGGCCAGGAACAGATGCTGTGTTAAGACGGAGTGAAATAATCTACAGCAAACATCTGTCCTACTTCCCCATACTTGGAGGGCATTCTACAAATTTCAAATTAGACAACTCTTAAACTGACTTTTAAAAAGTTATTGAATAGTGATTGTTTTATGTTGTTTGCTTATTGGAGGCATACAATGTGTTATAGCAGGAACGAGGAAAAGCTCTGTGCTCTGAGACCTATGGATTAGGACGTGGGAAATGCCACAGGAAATCAACTGCACCATCAACGTTTGGGGAGGAGCTCTGAGAAACACAGCAAATCATAACACAACTGGAGCGCAGTCACAGAGAGGAGAACCTAATTTGGATGGGAGATAAAATGATATTGTGATAATACCTGCGGGAATGTTGGTGACAAACTAAGATGTGATTTGAACAAAGGGCAATAAATTTCTATCCTATGTATCTTTGAGACTTATTGGAAGAAGAATTTGGGTGAGAATAATGCACTCAAGGAAAATAATATGCTCCAAAAATAGAAAACCGTTGTAAAATGATGGAAGGTTATTTGCTGATATCAACAAGCCACATACCTCTGGGGGATATCAGAAAATCTTGAATAGAAGCCACCAGAGGAAAGAGAAGGGGGGAGCCAGTGCTGTGGCACAGGGGGTTAAAGCCCAGCCTGCGGCGCCAGCATTCCATATAGGTGCCAGTTCGAGTCCTGGCTGCACCACTTCCTATCCAGTTCCCTGCTGATGCACCTGGGAAAGCAGCAGAGGATGGTCCAAGTGCTTGGGCCCCTGCACCTTCATAGGAGACCCGGAAGAAGCTCCTGGCTGCTGGCTTCGGATCGGATCAGCTCAGCTCTGGCCGTAGCAGCCATTTAGGGAATGAACCAGCAGACGGAAGACTCCCCCCACCCCAACTCCCTCTCTCAATCTCTACCTCAATCTATAACCTTGTCTTTCAAATAAATCTTAAAAAAGAGAGAAGGGATAGGACAGTGGTAGCACCCCTGCAAGCAAGCAGCAGTTGCTACCAGATGAGCTTACTATGAGTGACCCCAGCAAGGGCCACTGAGGAGAGAGCAATTGGAGGATGACTTGATGCAGCTGTTATGTTTCAATCAGGAAAAGCAACATATCTGGTGTTGAACACTCTGGAGTCCCAACAGTGTGACCACCTACTACGGAATTATGTCTTGCCCCCCAACATGCACAAATTTGTGTATCAGAAACCTAATCTCCAATAGAATTGAGTTGAGAGAGGACCTTAGAAAAGGTAAATAGGGTTAAACAAGGTCCTACAGGTAGGACCCTACCTGGCTAAGACAGGTGTCCCGAGAAGAAGAGGAACACTCAACAGATCTCCCTCTCTCCCTCCACCAAGTGCACAAAGGAACGGCCAGGTAAGGACAGAATGAGAAGGCAGCCACCTGGAAACCAGGAAGAGAGGCTTCCCTGGAGACCAACCCTGACAGCACCTTGATCTTGAACTTCCAGGCTCCAGATCTGGGAAAAAATACACATCTGTTGTTGCAGGCACCCAGACCATGGTATTTTGTTATGTCAGTTGGAGCAGATAAAGTACAAGCAGAGCACCTCAGTCAGGAAGTGCTGCCATCTTCCTGTGACAGCGCCTGTGTCAGCTCCCCATATCCCCTTCTTGGAAGTGATGGCTCAGAGAAGGAGCTCAGAGGGAGTAAGTCTTTGGGTCCAAGGAAGAAAACAGATCAGAAAATAGTAGAAAATTGTAGTTGTCTATACTGAGTGCCTGACACTTCACTCTGCCCAGTGAGAATGGGCTTGTTGGTAAAATGCAAGAGAAAGAATGCTTGAAAGAAAGCAGAAGTTTCGCCGTGGATGTATCCTGCCACAGAGGTCCCCCTGAGGACAGGCATTTGTGCGTTTGAACACTGAGCAGAAGCAGCGTCAAAGACTGGTGGGGAAAACGAGAGCAACGGATTCGGAGCCACTGGACGTGGGTGTGGGTCTCAGCCCTGCCCTTTGGTACTCAGTAGCTTTGGAAGAACCATCTTCATTTCAGGCTCCTGGTTGGTAAAACAGTCATAATAACATCTGCCTTAGAGGGCCGTGCGAGAATGAAGTGAAAAAAGGCATACTTCACCACCAGAGAGTCCCCGGAGTCCAATGCAAACGGAATATCTGTCATTATTAATGATAGCATATGTCAACATGTGTGAAAAGCTATGAACTATAAAATACTGGCAATAAAAATCACAAATGTGCACCATGAGGAGGGAGAAACACGAGAGGAATCTCAAAACAGTAGCAAAGTTTTACAGGAAAATCAAAAAAGAGAACGTGTATGCAATTAAAAGAGGAAAGTAACGCGTTCAGAAATCATAATGCCGGCCAACACTGCTAAAGTCCATGAAAGGTCATGGGCATGTTTCTGGGTAAACTAAGAGCAAGGAAGCCGTGGCATAATTGTGATAAAGCAAATGGCGAAAAGGGAAAATGGAGAGTGGGTTTGATTTTTCTTCTACCCTCTATGAAAACACAGCTCTCCATGTGAGACAATGTAAAATACAGGCCAATACTGAAGAATGAAGATCCTAGATGGATGAAGGGTTGAAAATCTCATCCTAGCATGGGAACAGTACTTGACCTTACTGTGAGTGGGTCTCAGAAAATTTATGGAAGATGAAAAACTGCATGGATGGGAACACCTTTTTTAATGGCACCAGAACAAACCTCCTTTCATTCCATAACCTTTCTGAACTCTCTGTGCACTTCCAAATTGGAGGATCTGATCGGGGAGATGCTACAGAGACTGAGAGACACCAGGTAGCCTAGAAGGGGATACGTGCCATTCCAACTTTCTTTTATACTCATGATGCATTTTTATCTGCCTGTCCGTGGAGAATCTTCAATGCAAAACAATTGGATACTGTGACCTATAAAACTACATTTACTATAAATAAGAAATTAAGGAGGGAGTGGAAGAAAGAAGTGAAAAACCATAATACACACAGGATGATCATATTTTTTAATATTATACTGTATAATAATTCAAGTTATCTAAAAAAAAAGAATCTTAAAGGTTCTCACCGCAAAGAAGTGACAAATGTTTGATACGATGGATAACCTAACCATCCTGAGTTATCAATACACAGTCTAGCAAAATACTACATGGCACCATGTGAAGATGAACAACTATTGCCTGTAATTTAAAATAACACAAGCTGGCCAAGAGACGATGCCTGACAGCGGATTAGGAGTGAGGATGAAGTAGTCAACCTCAGAAATGAAATGTGACAGAGAGGAGTGGGTGCAGCGAGATAAGCTGTCAGGACGCCTGCACCCCCTATCGAGTATGGGCGTGAGTCCTAGGTACTCCGCCTCCGATCCAGCTCCTGTCAATGCACCTGGGAAAGAGCCAGGAGGCATTCCAGGTGCTTTGGTCCCTGCCACACATTTGGAAAACTTCGATGGAGTTCCAGGCTCCTGGCTGAGGCCTGTCCCAGCCCTGGCTGCCGTGGGATTTGGGGAGTGAAGTAGCAGAAACAGAAGGAATCTCTCTTTTTGTCTTTCACTCTGCCTTTTAAACACACATACACACACACACACACACTCTCACATAAAATATTTACTTATTTGGAAGGCAGAGTTATAAAGAGGCAGAGGCAGAGAGAGAGAGAGGTCTATCATCCGATGGTTCACTCCCCATCAGATGGCAGCAACTGCAAGGGCTGCGCCGATCTGAAGTCAGGAGCCAGGAGCTTCTTCCAGGTCTCCCATGTGGGTGCAGGGGCTCAAGGACTTGGGCCATCTTCTACTGCTTTCCCAGGCCATAGCAGAGAGCTGGATCGGAAGTGGAGCAGCTGGGACTCAAACTGGCACCCGCATGGGATGCCGACACTGCAGGCAGCGGCTTTACCTTCTATGCCGCAGTGTCAGCCCCACAAATATATTTTTAAGAGATAAACATAAAGGAAAATTTAATAAGGATAGCTAGAATGAATAGTCTCTTAAATGAAAGCTACTTCTAAAAACATTATCAGGAGGCCAGTGCTGTGGTGTAGTGGGCAAAGCCTCTGCCTGAGGTGCCAGCATCCCATATGGGCACTGGCTCAAGTCCCAGCCGCTCCACTTCCTATCCAGCTCCCTGCTCATGTGCCTGAGAAAGCTGCAGAAGATGGTCCCAGTGCTTGGGCCCCTACATCCACATGGGAGACCCAGAAAAAGAACTTGGGTCGTGGCTTCCAATCAGCTCAGCTCTTGCCATTGCAGCCATTTGGAGAGTGAACCAGTGGATTCAAGACCTCTGTCTTCCTCCCTCTGTAACTCTCCCTCTCAAACACATAACAAAAAAATCTTTGAAAAAATTATCAGTATACACAACATTGTGATTCCTCTGGCCAGATTTTTTTCATCTCCTGTGTTTTATGTGTTTCTTTTCTTTGTTTTTATTTGACAGGCAGAGTTAGACAGTGAGAGAGAGAGAGAGACAGAGAGAAAGGTCTTCCTTCCATTGATTCACCCCCCAAATGGCCACTATGGCCGGCGCTGCACCAATCCGAAGCCAGGAGCCAGGTGCTTCCTCCTGGTCTTCTATGCAGGTGCAGGGGCCCAAGCACTTGGGCCATCCTCCACTATCTTCCCAGGCCTCAGCAGAGAGCTGGACTGGAAGAGGAGCAACTGGTACTAGAACCCAGCACCCATATAGAATGCTGGCGCCGCAGGCGGAGGATTAACCAACTGAGCCATGGCACCGGCCCCTTTTCTTTAAGATGTATTTATTTGAAAGGCAGAGTTGAAGAGAGGCAAGGAGAAACAAAGAGAAAGAGAGAGAGAGACCTTCCATTTAATGGTTCACTCTCCAAAATGGCTCCAATAGTCCAGAGCTGGACCAGACCAAAGCCAAGAAGCTGGAACTCCATCTGGATCTACCAAGGACATGGGCCATCTTCCAATGCTTTCCCAGGTACATTAGCAGGGATCTGGATGAGAAGTGGAGTAGCCAGGACTGTAATGGGCACCCTTATGGGATGCTGGAGTCACAGGTGGTGGCCTAACCCAAGGCACCATATCACTGACCCCTTACGTCTTTCAATTGAAAATAATGTCTGTACTATCCATCCATGTATTTGTTCCCTATTACTGAATATCCTCTTTGTTACAGATCCTGTACTAGGTGTTACTGATACAGAAGTGATTAAAACAATACCCTTGCCTTTCAAAGACTTCAGTTTTGTAAGGAGATTTTTAAATTATTATTATTAATCAGTTTTGACACTCGAAGGTCAGAGCAGGAATACGTGAGGCCTTGAGGTGTTATGGGATTTCTGCCAGAGGATGACGAGAGTTGAGATGTTTTTATCAGCTAACACTCTCCAAGAAGGAGAATTTGCTTCGAGACAAAGTTTTCCAGGGAGATCTAGGGGAAACTGACTGCCAGCAGTCCAGCAAAGGGGCCATCTAACACAAAGGCCAGGAGACAGAAGTGACAGACATCGGAAACAGCAGGAATCTGAGGGAGAGAAAGCAGTAACAGAGGGCTGCAACGCCAGCATCCCATATGGCGTCGATACAAGTCTCAGCTGTTCCACTTCCGACTCAGCTCCCTGCTACAGTGCCTGGAAAAGCAGCAGAAGATAGCCTAAGTGCCTGGGCTCCTGCCACCACACAGGAGACCCTGATGCAGTTCCAGGCTCCTGACTTCAGCCCTGACCGGTCCTGGCCATTGTAGTCATCTAGGGAGTGAACCAGTGAATCAAAGATGGGTCGGTCTCTCTCTCTCTCTCTCTCTCCCTCTCCCTCTCCCTCTCCCTTTCCCTCTCCCTCTCCCTCTCCCTCTCCCTTCTTCCCCTCTCTCCTTATCTCTCTCTCTCCAACTCTGCCTTTTAAATAAATAAAATAAATCTTTAAAAAAAATCCATAACAGACAAAGATAGAAAGGACGCAAATACAAATTAGATCTTTGTTTGTGATGCTGTAAGTCTGAACTTAATGTTGAAAGCACCCATAGCTACAAGGCAAAATTTGAGGGTTTGTTTTCTTTAACAAAAACCTTTGATTCCACACACCAGTGTATTATGCCAGGCTTACCTAAAAATAAAATAATATGCGTAGTATTGAAGAATATTGCAGGATACAGAACGGAGGGCACAGGACTCCTAGCGAGCAGTGAGGAAGGTAGAGGGGACGCCTTGCCAGCCAAGACAGCCAAGCCAGCCCTGGCAATGGCTAACGTGACAGATGTCAGCCAGATCACCCTCATATCCAGGAAAATGGAAGAAGAAAATGATCACAGGAGGTTCGATTTTGCTAACTCAGAAAAATAGCGAACTTCCTGGCGTGTTCTCCAGATTGTGGCGAATAATGACACTTATGCATTCTTTTCATGCTTACCTATGTAACATTGAAGTTACACATACATACATACTATGTACATATATATACATATATATGGATGGATGGATGGATGGATAGATAGATAGATAGATAGATAGACAGACAGATAGATAGATTTGAAAATCCATTGCAGATGCAAGAACATTGCAAGGCATCCAAGAACTGAATATGGGCATTTACATGGAGAAGCAGTAAACCATGGATTTAGCTCAGTTTTGCACATGAAGCATGCTAATTTATTGTGAGCATAGTTTTATCTGTAGTATCTACAATGTACATCATAGCTTTATTAGCCCACTTTGTTCCTTTCCTCTGTTAGAATCTTTGACCATTTATTTTCCCACGATCCTTTTTGAGGGAAAGGGTGCTATGAATTTAAGGCATCAAACGCATCTTCGGCATTGGCTCTTTGCCCTCTTAAAGCTTCCGAGTCTTTTCTAAAATTATCCGTATTTTTTGTCTATTATAGGAAAAGTTACACCACTAGGATACTTCACAGGCTGTGCTGGGATGTTTTAGAGGTGGGTGACGTTCTCTTAACAGGACGGCAACATGGTCTCCACACTGAAGACCACAGTTCAAACAGGCACAGAAATCATACACATGGAACAAAAGAATCTAATCGGGCAGCTTTATAAACCATGCACAGAACTCCCTCGCCGCCAGTTTACATAGAATTGCTTTTATTTTAGCAATGTTCTTTTAATTAAGTCCTAAACATCGAAAACATGGCAAATGCAAATATGTATTACAAATCCTTAATTATGAGGATCACTAAGCATTCATGCTGCTTTCAGCCTTGGAGATACTCTTTTTGCTTAAAATCAGCCAAAATGGAGAGATAAAAGCGAATGGTGTGAAAAACGTTAAACTTTGTTTGTAACGCCCTTGACTTGGCACCACTGTCATATCACAACATTATCTTTAAAAAAATGTTAAATTATATCTCAATTTATCTAGTGGCTATTAAGCCAAACTCTCTTCTGCCATTCTCCAACGCACCACCATGTTTAGAGAGACCAGCAGCCGAGGACTGGGGAGAAGGTGAGCAGCGAGTCTGAGCTTTTCCCAACAAGTCCCAGAAAATACAGAACTTTGAAATCACAAAAGGATAAACCTGTTCCTGTGTTTAAGATGAATTTCAATTGGATGCAAAAAGGTCTCTTGTTAATTTTTAACCCCACACATTGTTGTAAAAGCATCCTGGAGACTCCTAGTATGGATAAGAAATAAGAAACAATCTTATTGTATATTCTAACACTAATCCAAAATATGTCACCAGGAGCAGTGTTCGCCGTTACCCAATCAACATGGCCTCTTCCTCACTTCCAACCCTTAATATCTTCCAATACACAAAGATACGCACATACGCACACAGTAATGGTTTCAACTCGGCAATTCAATTCTCTTAAAGGCCATTTTCAATTTAGTCCCTTCCTTCTCTGTGGTCAACTGCTAATCAACAGATTTTAAAAGACAAACACACGTTAATACTTTCGAAAACTGAAGAAAAGTCTTGAAGGTCTGAACACATACATCACTATTTGCAGAAGAGTTACTAGCCCGGAGATTTAATCTTCTCGAATTTTCCAAGAAATCCTTACATTGGTTCTTGTATAAGCAAAGGTTACTGGTTGATATTGAAACAAAATTGGGTGTCTCCACTGTGGACCAAGGGAATAAAGTATGGGCTCAAGGGGAATGCTTATGGCATAGTGGTTAAGATGCAGCTCGAGACATCCACATTCCATATCTGAGTGCTTGGGTTCAAGTTTATTTGAACCCAGGTTTATTTGAACCTTGGCTCCACTTCATTTGCCAGCTTCCTGCCAATGCACACCCTGGAAGGCAGTGGGTTATGGCTCTAGTAGTCAGAACCCTGCAATCTATTGGAGAGACTTGGATTGGGTTCTAGGATCCTGACTTCAACCTGGCCCAGTCCAGGCTATTACAGGTATTTGGGGCATGAATCAGCAGACAATCTCTCTCCTTTTCTCCCTTTCTCTCGCTCTTGCTCTCTCATACATGCTCTCTACCTTCCAAACAAATAAAAACATATTTATATCTACATACATATTCATATATATATATATATATATATATAAATTCACATATATATGTTCAAGGTCATCCAGAGAACTATCAATGTTAATTCTTATGACTAATCCCTATGAGAGTTTATTGGTGTCCTTATTCAAAGGATAATTTTTTTTAAAACTTTGTAGGTTATAACTACAGACTACACTAAGTAATGAAATGATAGGTTATAGTTTGAAAATGATACAATAAATGTAATTTATAAAGGCAGGTGCATTGATGTATTTACATGCTACCGCTAAACTAATATCCACCTATGACCCCATTTGTAAGTACCATAATTGCCCCTGCGGAAAAAAAAAATGGTTATAGAAACAAATATGTCTTTTACGATTTAAAAGCACATCTTGTCCGATTCTAAGGCACCACAAAGTATGAAAGATACTTAATAAAAACGTAATTAGAGCTATGGCCAACTGATACATAGCATGCTATTTTTCCTTTGTGATTTAAAAACCTTAGAGATAAATTTCATCACTGCTCTATTAAATAGTTACGGCATTAAAAATTTTTATAGTTACTAATTTTGAACTACTTAAAATGTCAAATGTTTTCAGGCCTCACTCACTTTTCCAATTATTACACTGGAATGACTCATTAACTGTAACATAAACAGGTTCGTTTTTACCTCCTGTTAGGCTACTTCTCCGATTTTATTACTAGAGTACCACTTTGCCATGAACCATGACAAAAATTCATTGGGAAGAAAAACAAACATCAATCACACACTCTTCCTCTTCCAA
Source organism: Lepus europaeus (assembly GCF_033115175.1). NCBI lineage: Eukaryota > Metazoa > Chordata > Mammalia > Lagomorpha > Leporidae > Lepus > Lepus europaeus. The sequence goes on along the minus strand of NC_084845.1, from coordinate 61,745,741 downwards.
ATACAAGTGTTCTGTGGGCAGACTGAAGCAATAATAATAACTCACAGTGGATTTTACGTACACATTCTCTATCATTATGGGATAATCTAGTTCCAGGCACCAAGGATGTGACTGCCTTGGCAAAAGATACTTTGATGAAAGTTTTATCCTCCAAGTCAACTGGAAGACAAACACAGCTTTCCTTCTGCAGAATGCATCAGATTTACTCTCATCAACACAGAACCACCAGGCTCTGGCATTCTTCACCCACACTTTGGAGATCCAAACTCTGGAAAAACAGGGCTGTGCATATAACACTACAGGAGAAATTACTGCTTGGGACACCCAGCACCCCAGCTGAATGCCTGGCACACAGTCCCTCCAGCTTCCTGCCTGTGGACATCCTAGGAGGCAGCTGAGGATGGTCCAAATACGTGGGTTCCTGCCATCCACATGGGAGACCTGAATGGAGTTCACGCTCTTGGCTCCATCCAGCCTGACACATCCCTACTGGTTGCAGTCATCTGGGAAGTGAACTAGCGAATGGAAGATCTGTGTGTGTGTGTGTGTCTGTCTGTCTGTCTTTCTCTCTCTCACTCTGCTTTCACATAAATAAATGAATAAAACTTTAAAATTTAATAAATAAAATCAGACTTAGAAACAAGAACGGCCAGTTCCGGAAGTCAAATGAATGCATACACTATATACATGCGTAAGACATGTGCATTCGCACGTGCATCCCTAAGTGCACACGGTCAGACAACCACAGCCTCAGAGATACCTTGTTGAAATCTCACACATCAGGGACTGGCACTGTGCTGCAGCAGGTTAAACCACTGCCTGCAGCACCAAAATCCCATACCGGGATTTTGCCAGTTACCCAGTTCAAGTCCCAGCTGCTACACATGCGATTCGGTTCTCTGATAATGTGGTTGGGAAGGCAGCAGAAGATGGCCCAAGTACATGGGACCCTACCACCCATGTGGGAAACACGGAGTTCCAGGCTCCTGGATTCAGCCTGGTCCAGCTTCAGCCATTTTGGCCATTTGGGGAATGAACCAAATCTCTTCTTCACTGTCTGTCTGTCTCTCTGTCTCTCTCTCTCTGACACTCCGCCTCTCAAATAAATAAAAATTTGGGGCATTTGTTTCTCTTAGATTTTTCTTTTGAAAATGATCAAAACCAAACAGACCTTAACTTTGATCCTACAATGCAAGACCTGCTATTAAAGAAATACCCAGTAAAACAATCACCCATACATTCTTTAAGAACTCACCCTTCCAGGCCCACACTGTGGCATAGCAGGTTAACGCTCTGGCCTGAAACACCGGTATCCTATATGGGCACCAGTTCGAGACCCGGCTGCTCCACTTCTGATCCAGCTCTCGGCCATGGCCTGGGAAAGCAGTAGAAGATGGCCCAAGTCCTTGGGTCCCTGCAACTACGTGGAAGACCTGGAAGAAGCTCCTGGTTCCTGGCTTCAGATTGGTGCAGTTCCAGCGAATGTGGCCAACTGGGGAGATTGGGGAGTAAACCAGCAGATGGAAGACCTCTCTCTCTCTCTCTCTCTCTCTCTCTCTCTCTCTCTCTGCCTCTCCTCTCTGTGTAACTCTTTCAAATAAATAAATAAATCTTAAAAAAAAAAAGAACTCACCCTTTCACTGCCACCATCAACACAGTTCATTTTGTATTTTGTATGTAGAATATTCATGAGCCATCTTTCATTTTAAGGATATATTCTGTGATGACTCAATATTTCCCATGATACCAGTTAACTTGACAAATAGCAAATGATTCCTGATAAATACTAAGAAAGTTTTGAGATCAAAATTTTTCAATCAATGACCATTGAAACACTAGCCTGTTGCCAAAAAATCATACCAATATTTGTATAATTAAACATTTCATCAGAAATACTCAACTACCAATCTGAATTGGTTTTATAGGATTCATAGACTATAGACATTTTTCTTTTCTTCTTACTGTTTTCAGGGGCTGAACCATTCTGTAAAATTTAACCCATTAAGAAGGAAAGGAAAATACTTTTAAAAGGATAGTGAAGGATTTCTTAGATAACCTTGGAAGAACTAGCAACCTTTGATTCATCAGCTAACAACATTAGGTTTCCAATTCCATATTGACTAATCTAAGGTAAAAGAAATCCAAGTTCTAAACATAGTATAAAATAGAGAAAGGTAGGTATTTGTAAACAAGACTGATAATCTATTGTGTGATAACAAATCAAACAAAAACCCTGCAGAGCCACTCAATGCCAATGTCACCATTCCTAATCGTCTACTTAGAGTGGACGGTCATGAATCCTATCACAGCTCTTGTTGACAACAGAGAAAGTCACATTCCAGTAACTGCCCTGAGACTGTCCTAGTTCTAGCAGTTTTACTTTGATTGGGAAGTCGGTCTTTAGATGATGCTTAAAATCTTCTCTTAGAATTGGATCACTAAAAACAACACTATGAATAAACTGTTTTATCAAATGACCATCTATTTTGAAAAATACTGCTGCAACAAAATTTCAATGAAAATCATTATTTAGATATTACAATCAGTTAATCTTAACTTTTTTAAAAAGACTGTAGTAAGGGCTGACTCCTTGGCTCACTTGGTTAATCCTCCCATATGGGCACTAGGTTCTAGTCCCGGTTGTTCCTCTCCCAGTCCAGCTCTCTGCTGTGGCCTGGGAAGGCAGTGGAGGATGGCCCAAGTGCTTGGGCCCCTGCACCCACATGGGAGACCAGGAAGAGGCACCTGGCTCCTGGCTTCGGATCGGCACAGCTGCGGCTGTAGCGGCCATTTTTGGGAGTGAACCAACGGAAAGAAGACCTTTCTGTCTGTCTCTCTCATTGTCTAACTCTAGCTGTCAAATAAATAAATAAATAAAAAGACAGTAGTAAACAGTGTAATGTAAACAAATGAGGCCAATGATTAGTTCTTGGAAATCAAAAATAAATACAATTCCAAACGGACAAGGCATTGACACACAAATTAATTATATTGGCATGACTAGGTGAAAGGCACTTGCTTAATTATTGTGAATTCTCAGTGGATAAGGCTTAAGCGAAAATCTATGACTCAATTTATTCTAGAAAGTTTGCCAATTTCAGAATTGTTAGGAAGCTGTTGTTTTAAAAGGCATAGAGGCAAAAGCACTCTTCTTAGAAGAACGTTTCCCTTAATGTAAGTTTCTGATTGGTGTGGAGTGAAAATGTTTATACTCATGAAAATGGAAATTAACATTAGAATTTTTGTTCAAAATATCAAGATGAAATTACTGAACATCTTATACCAATAGGATTACTTGAGAAGACATATGCCCCCTTAGCACTCAAAACTGCTAAAACTCTACACGTAATTACCAATAATTCATGCTCACAGCACTAACAAGATTTCTGAAGGAACATGACAGAGATATTAACTTGAAGGTTTCCTATTAAGGGTAATGTTGACCTTTAGTACCACAATCCCACAAATTTGGACTTGTGGGCAAACTTATTAAGACTAAGCTTTATCATAGTAGTATCATTTATATACTACACATTATTTAAATCAGCAGCAATGAACTTATTCTATGAAAAGACAACTAGAAAAGAATGTTATATAAGTACTTAGCAAAACAGAAAAATACTTTGAAAAACATAATATTAGCATTTGAAGCAAAAATTCTGGTCATACAGTTCTACATATAATGGATGACTAAATTTGAATTGTATATATTTTGTACCATAAAACAGTCTTCCTTCAATTTTTTCAGCTAAAAATGCAAAAACTCCCTTATCTTAAATAACACCAAAAAAAAAAAAAAAAAGGCAGCAGGTCCGATTTGGTTCATGGGACCTGGAAACCTCTAAGCTAAAAATGGTGATATCTTACAATTTGTATCATGCCACTCAATTCACCTGTTTTCATGGAAGAAATAAGTCAATTTAATCTTGCTATACAGATTGGCTTCAACAGAGAAATCAGACATTTTTTGAGAGTACATCAAAAAGTTTGTGGAAAATGGCATTAAAAAAGATAATTTTGGTGCCAAAATTTCTCTATTTATATGAGAATTCTTTAAAAAGTTCATGAAAATGCACACCGTGAAAAAACAGCATGGTTTCAAATGTTTCACACTAAAAGAAACTTTTAACTCTATTTTGAAATACCTTCATATGGCACAACTTCCAATATTAATTTCAGAAGATAGTAATATTTATTATCTAGAGTAACCACTAGGTATCAGAGTTGACGTTCATGTTAGCTTATGAGCAATGATTTCCCCAGTGCCAGAAACTTCCCTAATCAGAGATGATTTGAGGTATATGCAATAAGAAGTGGGGAGAATGGACTGAAGGAATAAAAATAAATACCGGCTGCCATTACAAGAGTCAGTGTGCCTGCTGATCTTCATGGCTGAGGGTCCACCTGACACATTGCATAATAGACTACATTGTATCAGTACTTTACTGTCGTATTCTGGTTAATTGCTATACACATGGATTTGGGGAAAGGGAGGAAGAAGCTTCTAGAAAGAATGAATGGTTAAGTATGAACAATTTGAGAATCTTTCCAATCACAGTTGGGTTGCTTCCCAAAGCCCACAAAAGCAATTGCCTATTCAAGCCATTACCTTCATCTATTACAGATTCTTCAGTACTTTTTTAAAGTAGCTGTCAGACATATCTATTTCAAATGTAGAAAGAAGGAATACAATGAGATGTTCTAATGAACTCATTGATAAGTTCTAAGGTGCGCATTACTCAGAGTAAGATTCAGTACACCAGAAACCAGGCAGCCTCTGTCACATGACCTGCAGGAGCAAAAAATAAACGCGAAACTCTCTCCAGCCCTACGACTTTACACCTGTCTCTAGTTTTGTGGTGCGCTGATCCCTCCCAGAGCTATCAATGTCTTAATATTCAGAAACGGTGAATTCCTCAGAAGAGTTACATAACAGGTTTCTCCCTTCTTGATGTTTCTCTCTTAGCAAGTGATGAAGAGTCAGTGAAGCTTCTCAAATAGCAAAGCCTTCCACAAGGATCTGTCTCCAAACATTCATGAAAGGGGCACTGCGATATCACAACGAACAAAGAGAAGAGACTTTCAACAAATTGACTGCTTTTCAAAGTCAGACAGATAGGCACCCATAGGCAAAGAATGTGGTCCACTCAACATACTCCATCTTTGTACAAGACAGTACTTAACATAGTCACAAAAACTGTGCAAGGACGTGGGTGTACCAGTCTACACATATACATTATGTATATACATTATGTATATACATAGTATATACATTACATACATATACATTATGTATATGTATGTATATATTATACATATACATCATGTATATACATAGTACATGTACATATATGTAAAAATGTGTGTATATGTGCACAGAATCCTTCTATTGTAAAGCTTCCCTGCTGATTAACCAGAACAATTAACATTCATATTACAGTGTGCCTAATGTCTGCTCTGTCCAGTGCCAAAAAGCTTTCCCATGGGCGGCCTTTGACTGACTTGGAAGATGACAGATTTGCTCCTGGTGAATCAGCTGCAAATAAAGAGAAAAGGGCTTTGGGTTCACCTGAGAGACAGAAAAAGACTTTTAATTTTCTTTATTTATATTCAGTTCTCCCTGACTTCAATATTGGTATTTAAGATTGATTCACCTTTTGCTAATATAAAGTCCTGTCCAAAAGAATTATTACAGCTCTTAGAATACTTTAATGTACTTTGCTGGTTGAGGCTGCTTGCTCTTAACACTAAATTCCAGTCTCACTGGTAAACATATATACTTGTCCTTCCAAAAAGTATAAAACATCTGAAATACTCTCTACCATGACTTGGGAATCAAACAGAATTTGTTCTTTCCAAAAAGAAAATCCTTTCTAAATACTGTGCAATAAAATTCAATTTGTGAAATGAACCATTTTCTCTTCTATCTATTGCTGCAAATTACACTGTCAAAATATCAACCAGAAATTACTAAACGAGACTTTCATTAGATGAAGTCACTTGGCATTTGAAGAACAGTCAACTCCTAACAGGTATAGTAACCAATAACTCCAACTTCAGTATTTAAATGTTCCTATTAATTTAAAATGTTATGGGCTCTCTAAGTTCATCAAAGATTTACCAGAGCATTGAACTACTTCCTGAACACACCAGCGCTGAACAGGTACAGAACCAGGACTGAAATTTCAAGCGTCAACAAGAGGTCCATCTACAGCCCGCCAGACATGAAGACTCAACTCTCGCCAGATCTCAGTAGGTCATCTTCACTTCACTAAGGAGATACCTTGCTCAAGAAAGCTATTTAACGTGAGTCTACCATTTATGCTGTGTATTGGGCTTCAAGAAGACAAACATGAACAACTAGTGGCCCAATTAACCGTGTTAATGTACTGTAACCCCAACTACGAGCAGAATACTGGAAAAACACTGATATGACTGAGTCTAGGCCAGAGCTGAGCTGTGCTTTTCCTAAGGGAAGATGTGTAAAGTGCTGTGCTTCACATTGTAAGAGTGACCTCTAGTGCCTTCCTTTTTCATTGAACTTCAGTAGTTGGAAGACGAATCACCCCTTTTCTACAAAACTTCAATTGTATGTGGGTGCCTGTGATGTTGTTGTTGCTACTGCTGCTTATTTGTTTCAGTGTTTGTCAAACGCTACCATTCCAGGATTCCAAGACTGCAACCAGATGAAGTTAGGCAAATTGTACCGAATTGTAGGAGTCCCACACATTCAAATTTAAAACTGAATCTGAGACACAGGGCAGCACCTGGAGTGCCGACGTTCTCAGCTTTCAGAGCCACTGATCCACGGTGACATTCAAGGAGCTCCCACTGAATGGAGACTTGAAGTCACAGTGCTCGCGCAGTGAGAATGGACATGGGGTGGGAAGTTCCTGTTTTTCCCATAGGAGAGTCCATCAATGCAATCGGGGGATGCACCACAGCAAACGCCTGATGGTTGGCTTCCATCACCCACACCTAAGGTGATCCAGCAGCAACACAGGCTCCTAAAACAGGCCTCATGGCCCTTTCATGATAAGCAAATGAGCTCTTCCTTCAACAGCCAAGAGAGAATCCAAAGTTGTGCTAGCCGAGCTTGGCTGTCGTTTAGTGAGAAGGGCAAAATTCTTCCACTTGGGAATTTTAAGCCAAACACAACTTTTAAAACTTTTTTTTTTAATCTCTGGTTTAAAAAAAAAAAGTGGCTGGAGAGAGTCTGTCAACTATTTCGAACAATATTCAAATCAGAAATAAGGATGCAGTAAACCATGCCTGAACCAATGGACTCAGAGTCAGAATATTCCATCACAAGCATGTGAAGTCACAAATTCAACCACCGAAGCATACCACTTTTGAAAAATCACCAGAATGTTTGCCTTTCTGCAAAACGTAGCAATCAGCCCCTCTTTCTCCAAGTCCCATGCTTTTAGCGGTGAGGACACAGATCTGAATATTGAGGTTTGCCTGCTCCTGAAGCCTGCAGTACATTCCAGCTATTAGCCTGCATCATTTTAAAGATGCAGCCAGCCGCTGGTGTGCCAAATCGCAAACTTCAGAAATGTAAGCTAATGCAGCAGAATGTAAAGTCTGCCAGTTGCTTTCTTGTTAGACATAATTCCAATAAAAGCCTGTAGTCCGTAAAAAGGGGAAGAAATGAAGACATTCACAGGCTCTTCCCTGGTTAAGATGCTAATTTAATGTTTTACTAGAACTTGAGTATGCTCAATGAATATTCAAAGACAAGAGGGTAAGATCCTACTCGCAGACAAAAAGAGACATAGCACTTTGCCTGTTTTGCCCAGACCAGGAGGAAAGACAAGTATCAACCCAGTGGCATTAGCACAATCTTCAAGGGCTGCTTCATTTACAGCAAGATGCCTTGCGGCAAATCCAGTGGCAAACAAATAATCATCAAAACAGCAGAATCAAAGTTTGTGCAGAGAGCTCCCTGCAAGTTTTAAATCATCTGCGGTCTACTTACAGGAATCCCCAGCTTCGATGCTGCTCCAATTTTGAGTAGATAACAGAAGTAGTGCTTGGAGGAGGGCTCCGAGGACAGACCCCATGTTCACATCTGCTGGGCTCCCGCAGAAGATCTTGCGTGGCTCTGCCCGGGCTCCAGCCCGGCTTCAGTCCCTCTCCCAGCTCCTCCTGGGTCTTCAGTACCTGAGTCTCTCTCAGTCTCCCTCCCTCCCTCTTTCCTCCTCCCCTCCTCCCCTGGTCTCCTGGTCTTGCTCTCTCTCTCCCTCCCTCCCTTCTCTCTCTCTCTCTCTCTCTCTCTCTCTCTCTCTCTCTCTCTCGTTCCCTCCCTCCCTCCCCCTCTCTCTCCCTCTCCCCCCTCCACTCTATCACACACACACAGCCCCACTCCTCACCGACAGGCACCCAGCATCTTCCCTAACAAGCATCCTCACTGCGAGGCCACGCCCACTCCTCGCAGCAGGTCCCAGAAATGGGCAGCCGCAACCTCCTCCGGATACCGAGCCGCTCCGAGCTCAGTGGTGCGCTGCGGTGATGAAAGCTGGACCCCGAGGCGGGGTCTCCGGCTCCTCGTGGGCCTCCTCCGGGCTCCCTCCGCCCTGCTCTCTTCTCCGGTAATCCTTAACCCTTTTCTCCCCGGTGCAGGTGCAGCGAGGGGGAAGGGCGAGGCGCTGGCGCCTCCCGATTCTGCCCAGGTCTTGCGTTTGGCAGAGCAAACCGCCCCGCTGAGCCTTCCTGGGCACCTGGGAGCGCGTCCAGGTGAAAACGCGTGATGTTTCCAAACAAAAGCATAAAATAAGACGGAAATAACTCAGCAGCCTTGGCGAACCGTAGCTGAAACTGTCCTCGGGGAAAACGCTCGCTGTTGTTTGTCTCCGTTTCTATAAAAACTATTCTCTTCAGCGAGGGTGAGGATTTTAGGATGGAAATGCCTCCCGGGCCGACACTGGTTCCTGCCTGGCCGATATTTTAAAACACCTGATAACGGCCTGAAACAAATTAGCATTTCTTATTTGGGTTCCTGCTTCAGGAGTACGAATCCACAAGGAAGCGCTCTGGATGGGTTTGTTTTGATGAGCGCACCATGCTGTGAATACGCAGCAGCGTTTGACAGTCAAATTCCTTAATAACAATTCTCAAAAGGCCTAAAATGGAAAATGATGGAACACCAGAGAAGGGAGCCCCCCCCCCCCAGTCCGTTCTCTCTCTCTCTCTCCCTCTCTCCCCCTCTCTCTCAAACACTGACAGCGTGAAAATGGAATTCAAGTGGATTGGAAGACAGAGGAGTAAAGTTGAATTCAGCAGAGTGAGGGCTACAGGAAAATGACCCCTCCAGTGGCTGGTCCGGGCATGCTGTCAATGCTATTGCCACGATGGAATATTAAAATATTGAAATGGAATGAACAGCAGGTAAGGAGAAGCATCCACATGGTGCCACGGTGTCAGATAAATCTCTGTACCGCCAATGTCAAGGTTGTGGACTGAGCACGCTAGGTGCTGTGGCAGTGGGCAGCCCGGAGTTCTGCAGCCTTGCCGTGGACGGCGTGGCAGAGGGGCGGGCGAAGTGTCACGGGCGTGCTGCACACCACGCAGGAGGGATGCTTCTGGTTCTCCTGTTTTACAGATGAGAAAACAGGAATGGGGAATTTGCATGATTTGACGAGGTCACAGAGCAGTAAGTGAAGTGCTGAGGGCTGCACTTCAGGCTCTGACTCGACTTTCGCTGCTGTCAGCCTAGGACTTGCCAGGGTACACTGCCCAGAGTCCTGTGAGCTGGAGCAAACTCCGGAGGCCCAAAACAAAACCGCAGGGGGAAACAAAGGCCCTCACGTGAGTGTTTTCTCCATTTCTAGAACGACATTCACAGTTCTTGCAATCACACTATGCTAAGCCAAAGCAGCTGTCACCTGACAAGCTAGCAAGTGGGCTGTAGAGGATTCGATTTTATTGAACAACTACTATATGCTATTTCTGCACTAATTCCAGTATTGTAGCAATCCTCAGAGGACAGCATCTGTGTGCCTGTTAAAGAGACTGGGCCTCAGCAAAGTTAAGGAGAAAGTCCCAAGTGCTGGTGTGAATGGGGTTCTGGTCTGCAAAGCTCTGAAAGTGGTACTTTCAATAACTGCACACAGAGGAGCAGAGGTCCAGGCTCTCCAGACGAGAAAAGCTGTTTTCCTATTATTTATTATCCCATATTTAATTGCTCACATAAAACAAATACAGGATTACATTTTAATAGATTGGGCATGCAAGACAAAAAAAATGAAAAATAATTGAACATTTCATGACAATAAAAAATTTATTCAAGACAAAGTGTAAAATATCATAGCAGCCATTAAGACAGATTTTTTGCCATCATCAGAGGCCTCCAATAATAAAATGAATTGGAAGCTGGCACCAACTCAAAGACCTAAACATTTCAAGCCACTGTTAACCCTTTCCGTGCCTGGTGACCAGGAAAGGGGAGAGAGCTATGTGGACAGGTGGAACAGTGCAGAGGGTGTGGCCATGGTAAACAGTGTTGCAAACAAGCATTCAGCTTTCACTGTTGTTTTCAAAAACAGCAAAACATTAAGTGATTCCATGATGCTGGTGTTTGGTTTCCTGAATTTAAAAAATAAGAAAAATGACCCAAAAAATCATCATGATATAATGTGTGACAACCTCGCACTTAGTGAATTCTCCCTTACTCCCTGGCCTTAGACCTCTGCATGAGAGCCATACAAGGGGAGGGTTAAGCCTGCAGTGTCACAGGCTGGCAGCCCCAGTGCCGTTGTCCACTCTGACCCTGCCACCTGCCAGGTGCACGCTCTCCGGCCCGGCTGCTCATTGTCTCTGGCCCTTAGTTTCTTCATCCCTGCACCAAGGCTAAGTTCAGAATCTGCCTTCCGGCTGAGACCATGACCTGTGAAATGGCCCCTCCTCTCCAAGGCGGTCAGTCCATGCTGCCATTGTAATCACTGCATTACTACCACTCCCTCTGCAGAGCAGGGAATTACAGCTCGCAGTGGGACAGGACCCACAGGTGGCAGGAAACAGTTGGTCCCCAAGACCTACTGCATCTCTCCATTCCTACCACATGTTGTTTAGTGACAGGGAAAAAGAAATAAGAGGGAAAATCAGAAAAGCATACAGACCTAATTTTGCACATCTCTGTACTGTTGATTCAGACTCTGAGTCATAGTTCTCTCCGTGTAGGCACTTGTTGTTATATTTTCCACCAATTAAGAAAAAACCAACTACTGGTGCCTCAGGCTTGGCATATACATATTATTGGTCAGACGGTGCCTAACAAAGCACTGTAAATCAGAAGAAGTTGCTGGAATTCCTACAATATTTTAAGTTTCTTAATACATCGCTAGAGAACTGTATGCCCCAGCACAGTGCTAATGGGGAATCTTAGACTGCAGTTTATATGAGAAAGGAATCATCAAGCCACCGTGGAATAATGTCACATGGAAAGACTAGAAAAATTGGGGCAGGCGTTTGGCACGGTGCTTACGGCACCACTTGGGACACCCACATCCTATAGTGGACTGAGTTCAAGTTCCAGCTCTGCCTGACTCCAGCTCCTGATAATGAACACCCCACACAGCAGCAGGTGATATCTCAAGTACTTGGGTTCCTGCCACACATGTGGGAGACCTGAATGGAGTTACTGGCTCCTGTGTTCAGCCTCCTCTACCCCTGGCTGTTTGGAAGTAAACCAAAACAGGGAAATCTCACTCAGCTTCTCTCCCCTTCCCTCCTTCTCCCTCCCTGTCTGCCTTTCAGAAAAATAAAGCAAACTTTAAAAAAACTAAATTACCCTACAATTCCTTTATTCATCTAACACTTGTTCTATTTACATTTCTATACAGCATCTTTTCATATCAAACTCAAATAATCATTTTAGCATTTTGACAGCAAAATTTGATTGCTCTTTACATCCTCAAAGTGAAATTGATATTTGTTTAGACAGTGTGCTTTTACTTTAGTTTTTTTATTATAGTAAAAAAAATCTAACATGAAATTTACCATCTTGAGGTAGGCATTGTGCTACAGCTGGTTAAGCCAACACTTGGGATGCCCACACCCCACATCAGAGTGCCAGTCTAGCTCCTGATTCCTCGGTTCTAATACAGTTTCCTGTCAAAACATTCTGGGAGCCAGCAGATGATGGCCCAAGAGTTGGGGCCTCGGCCACCCTCATGGGAGACCTGGAGGGAGTTCCAGGCTCCTGCAGCAGCCTGGGCTGTTGCAGGCATTTGGGGAGTGAACCAGGATGGAACATCTCTCTTCACCCTCTCTCACACTTTTGGATAGACAAAGACAAACATTTTAAAATTTATCATCTTAATAGTGGTCAGTAGTGTTAAGAATATTCGCGATGTGGTGAAATGTCCAGAATTTTTCATCTTGCAAAAACTGAACCTCCATGCCTACTAAATACTGACTTCCTCCTTCCCTGCCCCCAGCCCCTAGAAACCACCTTTCTACTCTGTTTGCTTGATTTCAACAACTACTTTTTTTCTCATTAACATGCAGTATTGTACACTTTTATAAGATCCAGTGTAATATTTCAACACATGTGCATGTAATAATGGTACTTATTTATGGGGTACACTGTGATAGTTCACATCTGGGTAATCAGTAACTCCATCTCCCTAGCGTGCTTTGTGTTTGTAGCGTTTGAGCTTGTCTCTTCTAGTCCTTTGTGAATATAAAATATGTTACTGCAAACTGTTGTGACTCCACTGGGCTGAGGAAAACCAGCAATTATTCCTTCTACCCACTGTTTTGGTGTCCTTCATCCAACATCCCTCTGTCCTGCCTTCCCACCACCCTTCCTCACCTCTAGTAATCCGGGTGAATGGATAAAAAGAATACAATATATATATATGTGTGTGTATATATATATATATAATGAAATATTACTCTGCCATAAAATAATGAAATCTTTATGTTAATCTTTATTTACACTAGATGCCTCATGAGTAGAATCATACAGAATTTATCCTTTTGGAACTTGTTTATTTTGCACAGCATAATAACCTCAAGACTCACCCATACTGTAGCATATGATAGGATACACTTCCTTTATAAAGCTGTGTAATATTCCTTCATGTATATTACATTTATCTTATTACTTATTATTATCTTATATATCTTATATATATTCATATATATTACATTTATCTTATTCATTTGCTGATGCATGTTTGTGAAAATACCTCTTTGATACATATATGTAATATATATGTGTGTTTACATACATATGTATACACACATATATATATATATACATATATTACATTTATCTTATTCATTCATTTGCTGGTGGATGTTTAGGATATTTCCAATGCTTGGCTATAGTGGGCAATGGTACAGTGAACATGAGTGTGAAAATACCTCTTTGAGATACTGCTTGAAATTCTTTTGGATATATATACCCAGAAGTGGCATTGCTGTATCATATAGCAATTTTATTTCTAATTTTCTTAGGAACTCCCACCCTGGTTTTCCTAGCAACTGTACCATTTAAATCCTCACAGAGTGAACAAAAGTCCTAATTTTTCTGTATCCTTGTCAAAATTTATTTTCTCTTCCTTTGATAAGGACCATACTAATTGACATAAGTGATATCTTATTGTTTTTATCTGCATTTCCTTTATGACTAGTAATGTTGAGCATATCTTCATATGGTTGTTGGTTATGAGTACTTCTCTAGAAACTTGTCCAGTACTTGGCTGATTTTACAATCAAATTTCATTGCTTCATGTTGGAGGTAGGTTGTTTATTTCTGTTTTTGCTATTGAGTGGAAGGAGTTCCTTACATATTACTTACAGAAGTGTGTCCTTTCTTTCAGGTTATCCAATTTCTTGGCATATAATTATTCATATTACTCTACTATAATTATTTTTATTTCTGTGACATTATCTGTAATAACCCCCGTGTCTGATTTTCCTTATCTGAGTCTTTTTTTTCTCTTAATCTAACTAAAGTTTTTTTTTTTAATTTTTGTTGTTTTCTCAAGAAAAAAAATCTTGATTGCCCTGGTTTTTTTCTATTGCTTTTCTTTTCTCCATTTTATTTATCACCATTTTAATCTTATTGTTTTCTTTCTTGTCCTAACTTTTGGCTTAGTTTGTTCTTTTTCTAGTTTGTTGAAATGCAAAGTTGGGTTGCTGATCTGCGATCTTATTTTTTAATATAAGAGTTTACTGCTATAAACATCTTTCTTAGAATTGTTTTGTTATATTCCACAATTTTGGGTATTCTGTGTTTTCAGTTCACTTTTCTCTAGATTCCCTAACAATTTCTTCTTTAATCCATTAGGTCACTTAAAATGAGTTATTTAATTTCCACATATTTGTGGATTTTCCTGTTTTCTTTCTGCTATTGATTTTCTACTTTAATTTCATTGCGGTCAAAGAAGATATGTTTTTATTCCAATCTTCTTTTATTAATTAATTTGAAAGGCATCATGACAAAGAAGGAAAGGAAGAGACAGAAGGAAAGAGATCTTCCACCCACTAGTTCACTTCTCAAATAGCCACAACAGCCAGGTCTGGGCCAGGTAGAAGCCAGGAGCCAAGAAATCTGTCCAGATCTCCCACATGCATGCATGGCAGGGACCCAAGTCCTTGGACCATCTTCTACCACCTTCCCAGGCATATTAGCTGGAAACTGGAATTGGAAGCAGAACAGCCAGGATCCAAACTGGCACTCCAATATGGGATGCCAGTGTCAGGCTACAGGTTAACCTACTGCAACACAATGCCAAGCCCAGTTACAATCGTCTTAAACTTGCTAAAACTTGTTTTGTGACCTAACATGTGGTCTATTTTGGTGAGTGTTCCATATGCACTGAGAAGAATTTGTACCTTGCTAGTGCGGGTGGGGGATTTTGTATATGCCCATTAGGTCTAATTGGTTTACGGTTTTGTTCAACTCCATTTTTTTTTTTTTTTTTTTTACTTTTTGACAGGCAGAGTGGACAGTAAGAGAGACAGAGAGAAAGGTCTTCCTTTTGCCATTGGTTCACCCTTCAATGGCTGCCGCGGCTGGCGCGCTGCCGCCAGCGCACCGCGCTGTTCTGAAGGCAGGAGCCAGGTGCTTATCCTGGTCTCCCATGGGGTGCAGGACCCCCAAGCACTTGGGCCATCCTCCACTGCACTCCCTGGCCACAGCAGAGAGCTGGCCTGGAAGAGGGGCAACTGGGACAGAATCCGGCGCCCGACCGGGACTAGAACCCGGTGTGCCAGCGCCGCAGGCAGAGGATTAGCCTGTTGAGCCACGGCGCTGGCTCAAGTCCATTTTTGATATGGAAACTTTGTCTAGTTGTTCCATCAACCATTCAAAGTAGCTTTTTGAAGTCTCCTGCTATATTGTATTGCTGTCTTTCCCTCCCTTTAGCTCTGTCCATGGTTGTTTTATGTATTGGGATATCTAATGTTAAGTGCACATATATCTTTGTCTAACACCCTCCTCATCAATGAATACTTTTATCAGTATATTATGTCCTCGTTTCTTGAGACAGTTTTTCTCTTACACTTTATTTTGTCTAACCTAAGTATGACTGCACCTGCTCTTAAGGTTTCTGTGCACAGAATCTATTTCAATCCTTTCATTTTCATCCTACATTGGTGCTAAGATCTAAAGTGAGTATCTTGTAGTCAGCATACAGTTGGATCTTGGATTTTTTTAATCCCTGTAACCAGTCTATGTCTCAGAATTGGGTCATTTAATCCATTCACAATAAAAATAATTTCTGGTAGGAAAGGAGCTACCATTTTTATCATATTGTTTTCTGTACATCAAAAACAGTTCTTTTCCCTCCTTTCTTTTCTTGCCACCGCCTTTAGTGTTTCACTGAATTAATTTTTTTGAATGACATCGTTTTGAAAACACTCTATACATTTTTGTGGTTATCATAATTACACAAAGCATTTTAGTGTTATAACAATCTAATTTGATTACAACTTATCTTCAATCACTCACAAGAACTCCGCTCCTCTGTCTTCTCCATTTGAATGATAATGCAAATCATTTCTTTTTATAACATGTATGTACTAACACAGATTTATAATTACTTTCATGCTTTATGTTTTTAATGACATGCCATGTTTTAATATAATCTATGTACCAACATTATAATACTATAGTATATTATATTTGCCTATATATTTACCCTTACCAAGGAGATTTATATTTTCATAAGGTTTTATGTTACTATTTATGAGCCATTTACTTTAACTGGAAGATTCCCTTGAGAATTAAAGGGCAAGACTAGTGGCTCCTCTAGCTCCCTCAGTTGTTATTTATCTGGGAAAGTCTTAATTTCTTCCTTACTGCTGAAGGGTACTTTAGCTGCATATAGAATTTTTGCTTGGCTTTCTTCTCTTTCAGCACTTTAAAGATATAATCCTACTACTTTCTACTTACAAGATTCCTGCTGAGAAATCTGATGATTATCTAACAGACACTCCCTTTTATATGATGAGTCACTTTTCACTTGCTGTTTTAAGATTCTGTCTTGTCTATGACTTTTTAAAATGTTTTAAAATCTTATATGTTTGAAAGATGAAGAGACAAAGAAAGAGACAGACAGATCTCCTATCAGCTGGTTCACCCCCTAAATGCCCACAACAGCCCAGGCTAATCCAAGCTGAAGCCAAACATTCAATCCGGGTCTCTGACAAGTGGTTGAGCCATCACCTGCTGCCTCCCAAGGTGCACATTGGCAGAAAGCTGGAATCAGGAACAGAGTCAGCACTTGAACCCAGACATTCTGATGTATGGCATTCCAAAGCCGTAACCACTGTAGGAGATACCCACCTCAGTCTAGGTCTTTTGACAGTTTGATAATGATGTTTTCAGCGATGTCTCTGTGGGCTACCCTAGTTGGAGTTCCTTGAGTTTCTCCAAAATTTGTGTTCAGTTCTCAACATAGAGTTGGGATGTTCTTAGGTATTATTTCTTTAAACAGGTTTACAGCCACATTCTCTTTTTATTTTTCTTCTAGAATTTACATAATACATAGGTATGTTGCTCTACTTGATGATATTATATAATCCTTTAGGCTGTCTTTACTTCTCCTTATTTTCTGTGGTGTTTTGGTGGTGGGGAGGAGGGGAGAAAGCCTCAGTCAATAATTTTGAATGTCTTGACTTCAAGTTCATTGACTCTTTCTTCTCCTTGTTTAACTTGATTTTCCAGTATTGAATCTTTCAATTTGGTTTCATATCTTTAAATAATTTCTGTTTGATTCTTCTTCATAATTTCTGTTTCTTGATACTCTCTTGAGTTTCCTTAATTGCTTGCCGCTTGCCTGATGTTTTGTACCCTATTCCTTCAGTTGATTAAATGTATTTATATAGGTGGTATGAATTCTGTGATAGTTCACATCTCAGTTTCTTTAGGGTTGTTTCTTTTTTTTTTTCTTTTTTTGGACAGGCAGAGTGGATAGAGAGACAGAGAGAAAGGTCTTCCTTTTTGCTGTTGGTTCACCCTCCAATGGCCGCTGCGGCCAGTGCATCATGCTGATCCAAAGCCAGGAGCCAGGTGCTTCTCCTGGTCTCCCATACGGGTACAGGGCCCAAGGACTTGGGCCATCCTCCACTGCCTTCCCAGGCCACAGCAGAGAGCTGGCCTGGAAGAGGGGCAACCGGGATAGAATCCGGCGCCCCAACCGGGACTAGAACCTGGTATGCTGGTGCCGCAGGTGGAGGATTAGCCTGTTAAGCCATGGCGCCGGCCTAGGGTTGTTTCTGGAGAGTCTGGTTTCTGGAGAGTTAATATAGTCCTTTGGTTGGTCATGTTTCCATGCTTCTTTGTGTGCCTGTTACCTTCTGTGGAGATTTGCTCATTTGAAAATCAGCCATCCTCCCAGTCTCTGTAATTTGGTTTTATAAAGGGAGGAGCTGGGCTGGAGATTCTGAGGACTTCTCAAGCGTTCTCCAGGAGCGCCTCCTTTCTGTGCTGGCACCTGTCATCTACTCGAAGAAGCCTGCCAGTTCTACGGGAGCTCTACCTGGCGTCTGTCTGTAGCATGTCGATAGCCTTTATTCTCACCAGTCCCAACTTGACTCCCCATTTCCGTTAATGCTTATTCACAGGCAACACAGAAGCCAGCCTTTAAGGCTGCCTGGCAGAAATTCAGAATGTTTGCAACAAAATTTCATTCTCCTCTTTCAGTCCTCAGGGAGAAGTAGGATTTGGGAGTTCTTTTGATCACACTGCATTGTACCCAGAAGAGGGTTCTGGCAAGTGAGTACAATGAATTTTTCTACCAGGCTTCCATTCTGTTGATTTTAAATTTACCTACAGTGCAGGAATCTCGAGTGGTTTTGGATTTTCCACAAAAGCCATTGGGCAAGCATCGCTGTTAAGTTGATTTGCAAATAGGAAGGTCTAAGTCTTCTTATTCTGCTGTCTTACTAGAACTCCTCAAAATTGACATCTATAAAAAACTAGAACACAGTGGCCAGCATTGTAGGCCATTGGGTTGAACTGCTGTTTGCATGCTGGCATCCCCTATCAGAACACCAGTTCACATCCCAGGTGCTCTGCTTCTGATCCAGTTTTCTGCTGACGTACCTGGGAAGGTTACAGATTATGACTCTAGTACTTAGGACCCTGCCACCCATGTGGGGTATGTAAATGGAGTTACTGGCTCCAGGCTTCAGTCCTGCCTAGCCCCAGCCATTGTGACCATTTAGGGAGTGAACCAGTGAATAGGGGATCTCTCTCTCTCTCTCTCTCTCTCTTCCCTCCTCCCCTATCATTTTACCTTTCAAATATATATATGTATTTTAATTAACATAAAGAAAAGGTAATACAATCTTTCTAAAAGCCCCATCCCAAATATATTTATATTGAATATAAACAATGTTTTATGTGTATAACCAATAAACACAAAAAATGGTTATTATTATCATTGTTGGATTTAATTAACCTCTTATGGGGTTAAATTTTATTAATGATATTTATTATTTTGTGTTGCATTTTCAGTTAAGGGACTTGACATTCTGTAGTATAAATGCATTTTTCATTAGGGACTTTTCTGTTGCCCTAAATGCTATTGTTTTGTTTTCTATCTTAATCATAACAGTAAAAGTGATGATTTTGATGATAACACATTGGTTGAGCTGTGTCACTTTACAAACCCCCAAAGCTCTAGTAGTACACTGTTCCTACCAATAGCTCACTAGTCACAACCTTCCCATTTTAACATTTAATTAGAAAATTAAGACAAAATTGTAGTTAACACTATATGCTCTCTTCAGAATATAGTAATAATAAAATATGTGTTTTTTAAATATTTATTTATTTATTTATTTATTTGACAGAGTTACAGAGAGATAGAGGGAGGAGAGAGAGAGAGAGAGAGAGAGGTCTTTGATCCACTGGTTCACACCCTAAATGGCCACAATGGCCAGGGCTGGGCCAGACTGAAGCCAAGAGCTTCATCTGGGTCTCCCACATGGGTGCAGAGGCCCAAGCATTTGGGCCATCCTCTACTGATTTCCCAGGCCATTAGCAGGGATCTGGATCAGAAGTAGGGCAGCCAGGACTCTAATTGGCATGCATATGGGATGCCGGTGGTGCACTCAGTGGCATTACCTGCTATGCCACAGTGCCAGACCCTATATGCATGTTTTTTATGTTGTATTGCAATTTTACTTTTTTTCTTTTAACATTAAAAAAAAATTTGGGATTCTTTCTTACATAAACTATACACATAAATGCATATGTGTATTTATAGGTGAGTATATGTAAATAATATGTTATACATATGCATAAACTATGTATATGTAATCTTAACAACTCAATATTTTAAAATGAATAAAAATTATGTCTAATAGAAAGCACTTAGGAGTTTAGATATTATTGTAGTTTAAATGTTAGGTATTATACAGTGAGTGTATTCCCTTAATGACTTGAAGTTTATCATTTTTAAATAAACTTAATTTTAAAATAATTTTAGATTTACAGAAAAAATTAAAAGTTAAAAACGTTTTCACTTACCCTGACGCTCTTTCTTCTCTTATCAGTCTTTATAATGGTTTGAAATATTTGCCATAACTAACGAGTCAGTATTATCGTGTTAACACATCCGACGTCCTTCCCTTTACCTGAAGTACTTCTTCTGCTCCAGGATCTCACCCAGGATGTCACACTGCGTTTAATATTCATGTCCCCTTAGAATCCGCTTGGCGGTGACAGTTTCTCAGACTTCCGCTAATCTTGATCATTTTGACAGTTTTCGAGGGTGTACTGGCTGGCTTTCAGTTCAGTGTTTCCCTGTTGTGCTTTGCCTGTTGATCTTTTATGATAAGTCTGTGATTATGAGTTTGGAGGAGGAAGGTCAAAGAGGTAAGTTCCATCCCATCAAAGCAAGGGTACCTAGTATTAACATGACTTTCCCTGGATGATGTTGACCTTGAAACCTGCTGGAGGTCAGATTGATCCACTATGAAGCTCTTCTTTGTTCCTAAATTTCTTCCCTCCTCTTCGGAAGGAAATCACAATGGAGAGCCCAAACTTAAGAAACGAGAAATTCTGCTCCACCTACTTGAGGGTGGACAATCTATATAAGTCACTGGGAATTATTTTGCATCACATATCTGTCTATTCTCCTCCATTCATTTACCTAAGCAATAGAATGGGTTTATAATCTAATGTCACTTGGTTTTGTTACCCAAATTGTTCCCTCTTTGAATGCCAAAAGCTCCCATTGGGAGCTTTTTCAGTTGGATTCTCAGTCCCTTTGGCAGAACCTCATTGTGTGTGTGTGTACACACGCGCGCACGCCTGAGTGGGCTCTCCCACTTCCTTACTTGTTGCCACTACAAGATTCTCTGATCTCCTCTTTTATATTCCCTGCCCGGTTCCACAATAATCTATTTGTAAATCTTTGCTTCCTTTTAATATCCAAGAGCATTAGAAATCAAGACCAAGGCTGTACATGTGCTTGTTACTACTGCTTTTCCTATATCTAGGACCTTTCAGCTCAAAGAACAAGAAAACTACAGGAATAAGCAGTCTTCACAAATGTATAAGAAACTGTGTGGCTTTCAATTCCTGCACTAAGATACATTTAAGTTTTAATTCTATTTTCCATGAGCTTTTTGAAACTAGCTCATCTATACTGACCTGTGTTGAAACAGCTATGTGTAGATATTTGTGTGTGTCTATCTGCATCTATTTAAAACTAAATGTCTTTAAGCTGAGGTCCCAACTCCAACCTGTTACCACATGGATCATTCCAGCCTTCTCCCCTTGATTTTGTGGGAACTGTGACTCCAACAGTAAGAAATGATTCCCATGAATCACCATCATTTACTTAATTGTTCAAGTTCAATATACTTTTGGAGTGGTACCACACTTCTGAACTACTTACTTACTTAGTCCCTTGGGAAGTATCTTTATAAGCTGAAGTATACTGCTTAGGAATTATTTCTTTTGCTTTTTGTTTTACAGACTTGACTCATTGCCAAAGTTACTTAATTCAGAACTGTTCCCATCCAGTCCCTTGGAAGAGATAGTTTGGTACATTTCTAACACAGGCAATTGTTTTGTCACATTCCACTTTCTGTCCTGGAAATCCTGCCCTCCTAAAGAATTTTTTTTAATGTTCACACATTAGGTTTATTCTCATGCTGTAAGGCTCTGTGTACCAAGTACTGAATAAACCAAAGGACCATCTATGTATAACTATAGCATAACAATATAATATGTAAAATTGTTTTTTCTGCTATGAAAATGTTCACCTATTCTACTCTCTCCCATGCTTCTACCAAGCCCCAGCATCCACTATTCTCTTTATTATCACTACAGTTTTGTCTTTTCTAGAATGTTATACATTGGGAATTAATTAATATGCCTTTTCCATCTGGCTTCTTTCACTTGGTAATATGCACTTAATATGCATCCTATTCTTTCCATAGCTTAATAGAGCTTTTCATTTAATTGCTAAATAATATTCCATTGTATAGTTATGCTACTGTCTGTTCATCCATTCACTGTTGAAGGACTTCTTAGTTGCTTCCAGTTTGGGGACATTATATGAACATTCACATTCAATATTTGTGTGAATACCAGTTTTTAACCCGCTAGAGTTAATATCTACGAGTGTGATTGCTGGGTCAGGTGATAAGATTATATTTAACTTTGTAAGAATTGCTAAACTGTGCCACTTGGCATTCCCACCAGCAATGAGTAAGAGTTTCTGATGTCTATGTCCTTGATAGCAATCTTAATGGATTTCAGCTTTCTGGATTTTAGCCATTCTAATGAGTATAAAGTTGTGTTTCATTATTGCTTTAACTTGAAATTCTTCAATGAATGACAAGCAATTTTGTGCTTCTTTTCATATGCTTGTTTGCCATTTCTATGTTGTCTTTGGTGAGGTGTTTTGCTTGAGTCTTATACCCATTTTCTATTTTTCTTTTTACAAGAGAACAAATCCATTTTCTTTATTTACTTTTCAGTAGTTTGAATCCTTGAGGGGTCCAGCATCGCACGGGATTCTGTATCCAATGGCCTTCACAAGAAGGTTGCTTAGGAATTTGGCATGAATGATGCCACAGTTTCCATGAGCATGAATTACTTTTCCCCAGGTTACTCTGGCTTTGTTAGGTTTGCTGCCAGGAGTCACTGTTATGTCCTTCACTTTGCACACATAAGCACAACTCTTGTCCACGTAGCACTCGGCTTCATTACGAGCTTAAACACCTTAATAAGAAGCACCTTGGGCTCCCTTTGGTTCCGGAGACCTGGTTTGTAGCCAGCAAAAATGGCCTTGCACCAGTCTTCCAGGCACAGCTGCCTTGTAGAAGCCCTGATCCCAGCAGGCTTCCATGGACTCCGAGCTGGCGATGAGCATAACCATGTTCTAATCGAGTATTTGTATTTTCTTACTGCTGCATTTAAGAGTTTTTATATATTTTGGACACTTCCCTTTATCAGATATGTTTTACAAATATCTTCTATCTACAGCATCCATTCATTATTTGAAGTTTCTTTGAGAGCATATGCTGTTTCAATTTTAATACAGATCTCACTTCTGCCTTCCAAAGATCTTGATTCTGATGTTTTAACTAGGAATTCATCACCCAACTCATGGTCTCATAGTTTTCTCAAAAGCGTTCTTCTAGTTCTGTATTTTGCATCTAAAATTTAGTTTTATGATCCATACTAAGATATAATTTCCATGTAGACATCTAATTATTTAATGACTATATGCTGAAAAGACTATCCTGTTTCCATTGAATTGTCTTTTTTTTTCTTTTTCAAGGTTAATTGGTTATGTTTATGTGGGCCTTTTCTGGCCTCTCTTCTACCCCTTTAATCAATTCATCTATTGTTCCACCAACAGCATGCTGTCTTGATTACTATAGATTGATGGTAAGTCTTCAGGTTTGGTAGTATGAATTTCAAATTGTACTTGGCTGTTCTAGCTCTTTTGTCTTTCTGTATAAACTTTAACATCAGTTTTTCAATATCTTCTAAAGAATCTGTATGGAATTTATTTGGGATTGTGTTGCATTTAACAAATGAAATTAGAAGAAATGACATCTTAACTACATTGAGAATTCCAATCTATGAACATGAGTTCCTTGGATCTATATTTTATAGTTTCTTGTTAAATTTGGCTAATTCTGTGGTCTGAATATTTGCATTGCAGAAATATTTATCTGTTGAAATCCTAACCCCCAAAGTGGCGGCATTATGAGGTGAGCCCTTTGCCAGACAACTGGGTCACATGGAGCCTTCATGAATTGTACTGGTGACTTTATTACAAAGACCCCACGGAGATTCCATGCTCCTTCTACCATGTGAGGACACAGTGAAAATATGGCACTTATGAAACAGGAGTGCACTTTCCCAAGACATCAAAGCTGCCAGTTCCATGTCTGAGGGATACTCAGTGTCCAGAACCATGAGAAAGAAATGTTGGCTGTTTATAGGCCATCTATTCTATGTTATTTTGTTATATCAGATGGAAGAGAACAGAATACCCATTATTTCTTCAAAAATGTTTCTCCCCCTTCTCCTTTGTGCACATTAGATCTCTGTAGGCTTTCCTACAATTCACAGATGATCACTTAACTTTTCTCTGTGTCGTCTTCTTTTTCGGTAGTTTATATTTGTATGACATAAAGCTCACTACTTTCTTGTCCTGCCATATTCAATGTGCTGTTGCATCCAGTATTTTTCATCTCAAGAATTATAACTTAGCTCTAGAACTTCAATTTATACTCTTCATTTTTTCCATGATATGACAACTTTTTGACGTTATAGAAAACAATTATATTGAGTGTTTCATAACCTTATCTGCTCATTTCAGCATCTATATTACAGTAATAATTTCAGACTATTATGGGTTATCTTTTCCATTTCTATCCACATCTAGTAATCTTTGGTTGTATAAGAGACAGTCTATTAATTTTGCATTGTTGTTTGGTATATATTTTTTTATACCTGTAAATTCTGGGTTTTGTTCTCGGGTGTAGGTTTCAATTTTTTGTTTCTGTTAGATAGATAAGTCTAAAGTAGTACTCTAACTAGGACTAATGATTCCCCACTACTAAGTAATGATTTTCCTGAATAATATATCCAATACTCTATGAATTATGAATTTTTCTGGTTGGTAGGAATACTAAAATAAACTCTGAAGTGGGATCCTCCACAAATGTCCAAGGTTCTCTCCTCTCTTTTCTGTTCTGTTGAATGCTATGATTATCTGCTTTTATCTTCCCAAACTCCTGTATCCATCTCCTTTGTTCAGAGAACCCACCAGGCTCAGTCTGCCTCCCCCCCACACACACACCCACACACACACACCATGGCCTGGAGACTTTCCACAGGCTATAAACTAAGGCAGTCACAGAGACCACTTCATTCATTTCTGATCTTTCCTGCATCATTGTTGTCATTTGAGATCTAGTTCATAAAACCCATCATATTAGGTGTTATTCCAGTTCATTGTGGTTGTTAAAATTAAGGGACAAATGTGGTCCTTGATCACCAAGTTGGGAGGAAGCACAAAAAGTATAAAAAGAAAGCATTATTTACTTCTATCATCCATGAGATACACAAATTATATGAAAAGTCTTTTTTCTAAACTATGTCTCTGTACAAAAATTATCTAGAAGAAATTAAGAGATTAGCAAGGGAGAAAAATATATTTTAGAGAAGTGTATCTCTTTTTTTAAAGATCTATTTACTTATTTGAAAGTCAGGGTTACGGGGGGGGGGGGGGGGGGGAGATAGACAGAGGTCTTCCATCCACTGGTTTTCTCCCCAGCTGGCCGCAACGGCCAGAGCTATGGTGATCGGAAGCCAGGAGCCAGGAGCTTCTTCTGGGTCTCCCATGTGGGTGCAGGGGCCCAAGGACTTGGGCCATCTTCTACTGATATCCCAGGCCTAGCAGAGAGCTAGATCGGAAGTGGAGCAGCTGGGTCTCCAGCGACACCCATATGGGATGCCAGCGCTTCAGGCCAGGGTGTTAATCCAAAGTGCCACAGTGCTGGTCCCGAGAAATGTATCTTTTAAAATAATTTGCTTAAATGTTTCTTTATGTGAATATTCTCATCTCTAATATCATAGACATAACAATATGAATAGTGATTGATACATAGGTTTTTTGTATTATTCTTGATTTAGATGTCTTCTTTGATACAGAAAGAGAAGTCTGAGTGTAAAACAGATTTAACTTTACACATAAGAATAATATGTACATAGAATTAGGATGAGATTTCAGGCAAGAGAAGATAAATCTTGGATTCCACCAAATTATTTTAAATATATTAGCATAACAAAAAAGCACATTAACTCCTCAAACATTGATAACATATTTAAAATTCAAGTACACTAAAAATATGACCTTTTTTTAGATCGCCCTCATCTGAACTTCATTAATTTCAGCCATTTTTCTAAAAACTGACCATGATTTATGGAAGAGCAGAGATCACCTTTTTAAGAAGGTTGTACAGAAAGGGAAAAAACTGTATACAGAGTAGAGCGTGGGGAGGGAAGAAGACTATGAAAAACTGGATGACTAGGGTGTCAAAGATGGATTTGCCTGCTGTATAGTTTTGTCTCAATGAAACCCTGTGAATACAGCATTCGGAGTTTCACTTCTCTGATACAAAAAGCTTATCCCAGTAGGAATGCACAGTGTTGGAAAATATCACACTTAGATTTGTGATGTCTTTATAGTGAACTGATTTAAGCATAAGGGAACACAGTTCCTGGATAAAACAAAGAGTCCAGCAGATAAAGACTTTGAAAATGTTTTTGTGTCTATCAGCATTTATGTTTTAGAACTTTAGACTGCCTCATGGAAAGTTTCCATTTATCAGAATAATGAAGCAGAAACAATGTGGGCCCCAGGCAGGCCCAGAGAAATCAAACCCACCCACCGCCTAGATCTTCAGACTCACGACACACAGCAAGCTTCGTGCCCAGCAGCTCATGTGCCTTCAGGGAGCAATTCTCAAACTCTCAGGTAGAAAACTACTGCTATAGAAGAGTGAAGATGGCTGGGGTTAATCTCCTACAAGTAAAACTGGCTGTTTCTTTTGCAAACATTCTAATGGCGCCATCTTTAAGGTAGCAGGAAAAGGAACAACGCAGTTATAGGGTTCACGTCTTCCCCAGACTATCTTACTTTCCGTGTGCCGAGAACGCCCCAGTTAGACAACGGAGAGTCAGCACTCTCAGGGAGACGCACCCGTGAGGTTATTCATGTTCACTTATTAATTAATATGGCAGCCACTAGCTAATGGACAAAGCAGATAGAAAACATTTCCACCAAAGGGCTTTGTTGAATGATTGCAAAGCAGGGTACTGCTAATAGAATACACCAATGCTTAAGTACCTAATATGTTCATGAAAAGCCTTTAACAGCAATTTTTCCTTCCAGTGTGACTGAAATCACATGCGTTACAATTTTAGATCGTAAAGTCTCTGAAAAGAAGACTTCTTGCTGCTTATGAATAGCAAGTGAACTCGGATGACTGGATTAAACCACCTAGATGGCTCATAGATAATATTTTAGTGGGGTGGGTAACGTACCCCTACCAATGTGACAAATAAACATGGAAGGTTACATACAGGGTGCTTCCTAAGAGTACACAGTGACAGAGCTTCAACATAAAGCAGTGTACATTCTCCCCCATTCACAGCAGCATAATTCACAACAGTAAAGACAAGGATTCAACCCAAAAACCCACCAACAGATGAATGCACACAGTGGAATACTGTTCCACTTTAGGAAAGAAGGGCATTCTTGTGTTTGTAAGAACATGGACGAACACGAAGGTCATGACATTAAATGAGGAACATCAGAAACAAAGCCAAACACCACGTGATGTCACTTAAATGTAGGATCTAAGACACTGAGCTTCATAGAATAAAAAGTCCAGTGGTGACATCCAGAAATACTGTTCAAAGAACACACAATTTGCATAATATAGGGAGAATAAGTTCAAGAGCTAACTTTTACAACATGGTGATTATAGCTAACAATGGTGTACTGTTTTCTTGAAAATTGCCCAGATGGTATATCTTTGTGTTCTCACCACAAAAAATGTATGTGAGATAATGTATATTTTAATTAGCTCAGTCTGGCCATTCCATAATGTATACATATTTCAAAACATCACGTTTCACATGATAAATAAATATAATGTTTTTCAATTAGTCAATAAACAAATGAGGGGGAAAAAACTAAACTGGTGTGCATACTCTGGCTCTTAAAATAAAATGACCTGAATGTACACTACAAAAGAACAAAATGCAAGCAAACAAGTTCTAAAAAACAAAACAAAAATGATTGCAGTTCAGATCTACAGAGCATGGTGAACCAGTCGAAAAATGGCAAAGGGAACGGGCCCAGCGCTGTGGCGCAGCGGGTTAACACCCTGGCCTGAAGCACCGGCATCCCATATGGGTGCCGGTTCTAGTCCCGGCTGCTCCTCTTTCAACCCAGCTCTCTGCTATGGCCTGGAAAAGCAGTAGAAGATGGCCCAAGTCCTTGAGCCCCTGCACCGGTGTGGGAGACCCGGAAGAAGCTCCTGGCTCCTGGCTTCTGATCGGCGCAGCTCTGACCGTTGCGGCCATCTGGGGAGTGAACCATCAGACGGAAGACCTTTCTCTCTCTGCCTCTCCTCTCTCTGTGTAACTCCAACTTTCAAATAAATAAATAAATCTTTAAAAAAAATGGCAAAGGGAATGAGATCAGTACCAAGAGATTTGAATTTCAGCTCTTCTTATTCACTAACAGCAAGTTGTCAACTTTCCCTAAACTCTAATATTTACACTTCCTTTCCAGTTTCACTGTGAATGTTACATGAAAATAATCAATGCTAAGTCTATTCCAGTTCCTGTAACACAGTGAGGGGCTGACATATTGGTCCCATCATTACTAACATATAAACCAAAGAAAGTGTAAACACACACACACACACACACTTTCAAAAACACTAATAATTATAATTATATATGTATTTAACATCACCAAGTGCTTGGTACAAACCAAATGCGTAATGTAAATTTTGAATGCTGCTACCACACATCAATTTTTGCAACAAAAATAATTACATTATTTAGTCCAATGTATTCATGCTCTCTTTACTGATAAAACTACCTACGAAACGTTGTGAGCCCTTTTCAGCGTAAAGTCCTTGCGAAATTCTTTTACGGCATTGACTGCCCAAGTTGACTGTAGACGTCCCAATTTCCCTACAAGAGGAACTCCATTTGAACACCTTTAAATGCTATGTTTTATGTGGTTGTTTGTGGTGGAATGAGAAAGCCATGCCAAGATGGCAAAACAAATCCACAGCAACAGTTGTTCTCTTTCTTAACTTCTTGTTACTCACAAGTTGTGAGCCACAGTTGAGGACATACGTGTTCCATCCATATCCATACAGAGATACATCTGATTACATGCAATCCTTTAGCAATACTTAGTTAGACCTGAGGTATGAGTTTCTTAGGTGCCTTCTCTTTCCTCACTTATTTTTAAGAAAATCAATGCCACAGGATCTCCTTCAAAACGAAATATATAAAGTGGCATGTTCATGAATAAATTATACTTCTAACAAATTACTCTGCTAACTTTCTTAATCTTTATTTATTTGAAAGACCGAGTTTTCTTCAGAAAGATTGAGAGAGAGAGAGAGAGAGAATCTCCCATCCACTGATTCACTCCCCAAATGGCTGCAACAGCCAGGCCTGGGCCGGGCCAAAGCCAGGAGCCCACAACTCCATGTGGGTCTCCCATGTAGACCTGAGTCCTTGCACCATCCTCTTCTGCCTCCCCAGGAAAATGTGTAGGGATCTGGATCAGAAGTCAAACAACTGAGACTTGAACTGGCTCTGAAAGTGCAGGTGTAGCAAGCAGAGGTGAATCCGCTGCACTGGCCCTGACTTGGCTAATTCTATGAAACATATAAACAGAAATTTTCAGAAACTCACGGGTTCTCCTCGATCTCATGGCACCATCTATTGTCAAAATGGTCTGCCTGCTTATTAATAAGCTATTCTTTCCTTGTAGATATGAACCTGTATCAAGGCTCATAAAAAATTCATAAAATCTTGCCTTTTAGAGAGTGAAGTTTATGATAAAGGCAAAGATCTATTCGTTCATGGAATATGGTCCAAATAAAACATAAAATTGGCTATAAAATTATTGTATATTGGTAAAATGCCCAACTATTTATAGTTTTGTAGAGCAACATCCTTAAAAATTAAAAGTAACAATTCTGAAAATATTATGACTCTGCTAGTCATTAAAATAACCTAAAACCAAAGCAAGTATTGTGTGTCTGTCAAACTTTGCTGTATAAAAGCCACCTCAAAACTTAGTTGCTAAGGGCAACAATGATTTCTTATTTCTCATATTTCTAATGGTGAGCCAGGATAGAAAATCCAAGAGGGATTCCCGCAATCGTTGGGTGATCAGGTACCAGATGGAGTGCTTCAGTTCTGCTCCAAGAGATGAGATTATCTTCCTTACATGGAGGTTTTGGGGCCAGTAGGCAAAGAGAACATAAGCTTCAAGGTCTTTTGCGGCCCAGTCTCTGGAGTTGCAGCATGGCACTCTACATTCTAGTCATCAAAGCAAACCCCAAATCCAGCCCAGATGAATAGGACGGGAACCTAGGTTCTACTTCAGTGTGGGGAGAGTGCTAACGTCACAGAGGTATAGACAGCAATGGGAATTTGTAGCCACTAGACAGTCTAGCTCAAGCTGAGTCTTCTTTTTATTCTTGTATTATATTTCTGACAAAATTATTTAATAGCAGGTTAAGACATTGTGTGTATCTGACTTTAACCACATAAATGCTTGTTCGAAAGGTAAATTCTACAGAAGCACTTCTGTGGCCTTCACCAATTTCTCCAAGGGCTTTTCTTAATATTTTAATATTCAAATCACTCTCCTTTGAGGCTCAAAATAATTGCATTTAACTTGTGAGATATATATACGTGTTTAAGACATTAACAACATTTTACACTCAACAATGAACTAACCTCCAAATGAGCTAACAGAGGCATGAGGAGGTCTTTGCTAGCACTAAGAATATAGGTGGAGAGGAGGCTGATTTTAGAAATAATCACTGTATTAATGATTATTTTACTATTAAGAATTCTGTGTCCCTACAGAGTCATGTAATTCAAGGCCTGGAATCATACCTACATAGTAAAGATCCTCTCTCATCCAAATTATATTTTTTCCCTTAGTGTGTATTCAACATTGCACTTTGGTACTAGGTCCAAATATGAATTAAAAAGAACCATTCTATGAGTTTCAGGCCGAGGGAATTTCATACAGAATTGTCTTCAATGAATATTGAAAGGGCTATAGGAATATGTGATTGATAACTACAAGAAAACATGACCGCCTTGGACCGGAAAGACAAAAAGGTCAGTAGAGCTACAGGGAGCCCTCTGTACTGGGAAGGCCACCCTCCTGGCTTCCCGGCAGCCTCCAGAACTCCTGGCACCGCCCCCTGCGACTCCATCTAGAAACTCAAAGCAGGGAGCAGCTTCTTGCCTCTATCTAACTCTACTAGTTAAAACCAACTGGAACTGGATGTTCCAAGAGCCTTGCAAATGTAGTCACAGGCTCCTACAACACAGGGCAGGACACAGTAAGTGACAACAACGGGGCTCAGAGCCACATGGCGAATGATGCACACAGTGAATCAGGCACAGTTCCTGCCTTCATGGGAGCCAGGAGACAAGGGTAGATGCAGAGAGGCAGAAGGGGACCGAGAAGGACCTGTACTGTTACTTTGCCTTATCAGTACTTTAACTCTGTGTTATATCTTTGTGTATTTGGCTGTATAATGACCATATTGAATTGTTGGGTATCAAAATGGAGAATTGCATGACATTCATGTTAAAGGCAGAGAACACAGAGAACATGTTCAGGAACTACAGTCCCAACATAATGCCTTAGTCACTGTTAACTACGTTTGATATAAAACTCCGACATATAAGACTGTTTCTTTCTTTTGCAAGACAAAATGACACATCATTTTATACTTTTGATTCAAGCAGGTTCTCCTGTTGTGAGGACTGTGATAAAGTAAAAATGAGGTGGGCTCAGACTAATTCCAGGAAAGACATTTTATAAATTGGGAGATGAGAAAAGGTAAAGTATACGATGGAATTAAAATGTTAGGTAGGAGGCTGCTAAGTCACTCTGGGGGCAGAAGGAATTTTCAGAAGAAAGGGCATTTGTTTTTCATAGGTAGGTCTAAAATGTAAATTTGAAAGACAATCATTTCGTGGATTGGACTGCATTCAAAGGGCTTAGTTTCTTTTTTAATAGGAATACAACATTTTCGACAAGACATTGAGGTTAGGTTTCATTTGGGTTTCCCGAAGTGACAACTCTTTTTCACGTATGTCAACAAGGTATTTTAATCTCGATATGGGTGGACAGACAAGAACTAAGCCTAGTTCTCTTGTGAATGCATCAGTTCTATCCCTTGATGCTTAAAGCGGTCACCAGTTGACTTCTCTCCCCTCCCTAAATTTTAGAAATTTTACCAAAAGCATCAGGGAGATTGGCTTGGTGGGGGGGCAGCCAGTGGATTCCACTGAGACTGCACTTTGTAGGAGCAGAATAAACTCATGCTGCAGCAGTCTCCCCCCGGCGAGGCACACGCTAGAATATTTGGCGTTCACTTTCTCTTTCTCAAATTGCTTCTAAAAGCATTATTCTGTCCAGAATGACGGAAATCCCTTAGGTCACTGGATCAGGGCTAGAAACCGCCATGGGATTTGGATGCCAGGAGAGGTGACCTTGACTCCAGGGTTGGCTGTGTACACTGTAACCTTGGGAACTTTATCTGTAAAATAAGAAGATTCAAGTAGATGATCTTAAATGCTCCTTTCAGCACGGATAAGGAAAAATGTTATGAAAAAAGCTTTAAAAGATGTTTGAGTCAAAACGCATGAAAGAATGCATTACCAAATTTGCTTTTAGTTTATTCTAAATATTTAAAGTGTTAGTACTTTCCTCTGCATTTTCCTATTTCTATTTTCTTATTTCATTATTTTCAAATGGAAGCTATAAACACACTAGGGGAAATATAGTGTCGTGATGTACATAAATTAGACTTATGGATCTCAGGTAACCATTTTTGCTGAATGCTTCCCAGGAATGCACATCTTCTACAAAAAGTTCATAGAAAATGGAATTAAATAATAATGCACAGGCGAGCATTGAGCCTTGCTGTTATGGTGCTTCTCCCCATCAGAGTATGTGAGTTTGAGTCCCACTCCGCTCTCAAATCCAGCTTGCCACTTCTGCAGGCCCTGGGAGGCAGCAGTTGACAGCTCAAGATGTTAGGTCCCTGTCATCCACAAGGGAGACCTGGGTGGAGTTCCCAGTTCCAGCTGTAAGCCTGGCCCAGGCCATGCTGCTATGGGCAGCTGGGGAGGGAACCAGGGCATAGGAACACTGTCCTTCCATGCCTCTTTCTCAAACAAATAATTAAAAAAAAAAAAAAAAAGCTAATGCACATTTTCCATGAACTCTTTAAAGAACCCTTGTACAATTTTGGAATGTGTATACAAAGAGATCTTAAAGAAATACTGTGTTTTATTCTCCTGCTGTTTGGGGTACACTGAAGTGATGGGAAGATGTTGTATTTAAACTAACTCCAGCCATTACACCTTTGCATTTGTATACCATTAGACACATAAATTAATTTCTGTGATCTTCAATTTCTTTTTCATCAGATACATGGAATTGGATCAGTCATGACCTTTGGTTCACAATTTACTATTATCATGAGTTTTTTTTAGAGAATCTTTCTTTAAGATTTTATTTATTAATTTGACAGATAGAGGTAGAAGATGGTTTTCCTTCCACTGGTTCACTCCCCAAATGGCTGCAACAGTGGAGGCTGAGCCAATTCAAAGCCAGGAGCCAGGAGCTTCCTCCTGGCCTCCTTAGCAGATGAAGGGACCCAAGCACTTGGACCATCTTCTACTGCTTTCCCAGAGAGCTGGATCAGAGTAAGAGCAGCCTGGACACAAAACGGCACCCATATGGGATGCCAGTGCTGCAGGCACCTACAATGCCACAGCACCGACCCCACCATGAGTTCTTGGCTCTTTAATTTCATTTTTAGTACATCTTGTAATTTAAAAAATGCAATGAATACAAGGTTTTTGGTATTACCGTTTTTGCTATATTTAAAGTTACAAAACAAGCCACATGGTATGTTGTCTGGCTTTGTTTTTGTCACTCAACATGATGTTACTAAGAATAATCTATGCTTTCCTGCTGCCCTTGGTAGTGTAGCTTGTTCATTTTCATTGCCATTTATTGTGCAAATATACTACAATTTGTTTAAAAATAATTAGGTCATCTCTGGGTCTTTAAAATTACAAACACTGCTGCTATGAATTATCTTCTTTATGTTTCCTGGTGCAGAGTGTAAAATTTTGACTTGATACATAACTAGGGATGGAATTGCTGAGTGTATAAATGTAAAAATTTAAAAGCTAATGTGAAACTGGGTTTCCACATGATTATGCCAATTTAAATTTCTACCAGTAATGAATAGCAAATTGCATGCATCCACAGCCTCTCCAATATGTGTATTTTCCAGCTTCTGATGTTCAGCCAGTCACGTGACTACAACAGAGTAGGCCTCTACATGCATGTCTGATGATGAGTGAGTGTAAGCTTTTCTTCAAATATTTGTGTGCTTTCCATGATTCATATGGGGACACATCAGTTCATATCAAACCATAATTTTATCAGCACCATCTCTAGGCTTTCCATGTTATTTTGCTGGTCAATTCATATGCTCCTATAATACTGGCATGCTGTATTAATTACCCTGGTTGTTAAAATCTCAATTTGTGGGTATGACAAGTTTCATATCTTTATCCATTTCCTCATTCAGACATGCTACATTCTTCTATCTAAACTTCAGAATCAGTTTGTTAAGTTTTGTGGAAAACTGTCAGATTTTTATTGGAGAAGTTTCAAGCATATATATCAATTAAGAGAGAATGGGCGCCAGCGCTATGGAGCAACAGGTTAATGGCCTGGCCTGAAGCCCCAGCATCCCCTATGGGCGCCGATTTGAGACCCAACTGCTTCACTTCTGATCCAGCTCTCTGCTATGGCCTGGGAAAGCAGTAGGAGATGGCCCAAGTCCTTGGGCCCCTGCACCCACGTGGGAGACCCAGAAGAAGCTCCTGGCTCCTGGTTTCAGATTGGCACAACTCCAGCCATTGTGGCCAACTGGGGAGTGTACCAACAGATGGAAGACCCCCCCCCCTCTCTCTCGCTCTCTCTCTCTCTCTGCCTCTCCTCTCTCTGTATAACTCTTTCAAATAAATAAGTAAATTTTTTTTAAAAAATGGACATCTTGGAAAATCACTGTTTCTATCATGGGATAGATACATCCCCATTTACAATGTTTTGTTCTAATGTTCTACAGCAGAGAAGGATACATATGGTGGAAAACAATTCAGTTTTTTAAAGATTTATTTATTTACTTGAAAGGCAGTTACAGAGAGAGGGAGAGACAGGGACAGAGAGAGAGATATCTTCCATATACTAGTTTACTCCCCAGATGGCTGCAATGGCAAGGGTTGGGCCAAGCTGAACCCAGCAACCATCAGCTTCATCCAGGTCTCCACGGGGATGCAGGGGCCTAAGTACTTGGACCACTGCTCTCCCAGGACATTACTAGGGAATCAGTAATGAAGCACCCATATGGGATGCCAGCATTGCAAGCAATAGCTTGACTCACATGCTTCAGTGTCAATCCCAACAATTCAATTAAACATTTCAAAATTGTCAGTAGAGAGGAATTTGAATGTCCCAATTCAAACAAATGAAGAATATCTAAGGTGATAGATATGCCAGTTACCCTAATCTAATTGCCATTGTATACATGTATTGAAATGTGATACCGTATTCCATGATGCCATATATTTACTGTGTATGTTAATTTAAAAACTTTTAAGTTTTCTTTAATGTATTTCACAGAAGTTTTGTAAAACATCCATGCACAGAACTTGTAAAATGTTTGAGACTTATTTCTAAATCTTCTACGGTCTTAGTTGTAAATTGTATATTGAAAATATACACATACAGATACGCGTGTGTTCCGATTGCTTGCTGATAGTGTATAGAGACACTATTCACTATTGTGTATCGATCCTATATCCAACCTCATTGTTAAGCTCTTGATATTGTATTATTTTTCCATCTATAAAATCCCTGTTGCATATGAATTCTGCAGAATTAAATGGAGGAAAATGACTGACAACACACAACACTTTTATAAGCATGTACTAACTACAAGCTTAGTACATGCTGTTATCTGCCATTCTCTTCCTTTGTTAGGAAAACATTAAATACAGGAGAGAGATGCAGAGGGGCAGTAGGCGCTACATAAAGAACACTAGTGTCATTTTAACTTACCAAAACTTTGATTTCTTGCTGTATTATTAAATATTTGGTTGTCTAATGATTCTATTCTACCGGATTAGTGAAGACCAGGTCATTGCAAAACATGTATCCCAAAGTCAGGTTAATCAGGGGCCGTATTCAAAAACCACATTCACAAGTGATGCAGAGGCTTAATTATCATTGAGCACTTTGATATAAAAATGAAACATAAGGAGATTGGTTAGGCTTATTTACTTTTAGAGAAAACACAATGAAGTATTGTTTTATATGTCTGACTACACATCCATTACATGTGCCAGAACCTAAAATTCATGGTACATCTGGTGCCTGCCTCTCCTTCCTGTCTCCCTTCCTTCATGTCTTTGATCCCACGTTCCTTTATTCCTTTCTTCTGTTCTCTCTCCTCTTTGCCCCTTCCTCTCATCTTCTTATCCATGAAAACTTTAAGACTCTTGGAGTCCTGAATTAAACTTGAGGAATAATGTCTGATGGTTCCAGACACTGACTTGGAACATTAACCAGTCATTCACCTTGACTCTGGGGGTTAAAACAGCAATTTATGGTGCTGTCACCTTGAATGAATATGTTCACCTTTCACTGTCTCATATGTATAAATGTAATAGAATCACACTTTTAATATCAGTTTTAATAGAGATATTTACCACTCTAACATTAAAGAAAGATTTTGATACCGTAAGTGTTGTTCATACTTTTGAAATACAGTCTCCTGAAATACTGATTGTGACCCACTGTGTTTATCATTCACTCACTTAGGAAACTTTTGCAATATATGCATGAAGACTCTGCTTAATCCTCTCCAAGCTGCAGAAGAACACCTACAGAGAAGGCTCTAAATGACCCCTCATTAGGACAGCTTTGCTTCAGTGAGCCAGGAATGACTCCTTCTTCTGCAATTGTCGATACATATGCATGCAAGGTAAATCTCCACCAAGACTCGCTATAGATTTGTGCTTACTTCACCTTTCGTAAAATTATAAATATCCCAAAGAGGTAACTTAAAGGTGAAACAGTAAAAAACCCAACTGACTAAAGTTATTGTTCACATATTGACTCTTTCCTATCACCATTCATTTTCAATCCCTGTACTCAAATATGAGTTATTTCTAGAAAGAAAGTAAACACAACTCTTGGTCAATAAAACCTCACAAACGAAAATAAAAAATACATTGCTGACCGTAGAGAAATATCAGCAGACTACATTTGATAAGAATTCAACTGCTTGAAAAATAAATGTGACATATAGGAAACTACCTTAATAGCCAAATGCTGTCTTTCCGTCTAAAGTTTCATTCCAAATATAAGGATTAAATAAATAGTTGTTTTGAAAAGCTTACTATGTGATTTTGTCCTACACACAACTTGCAGGATACATTTTTCCTCCCTTCCTTTGACTTCTCCTGCATTAGTAAAATGTAAAGTAAATGATCACATTGCCTATGGTCAGTG
Source organism: Lepus europaeus (assembly GCF_033115175.1). Lineage (NCBI taxonomy): Eukaryota > Metazoa > Chordata > Mammalia > Lagomorpha > Leporidae > Lepus > Lepus europaeus. The sequence goes on along the minus strand of NC_084845.1, from coordinate 61,708,335 downwards.
ATAGGAAGGACATATTCAAGAATGAATGCCATGACATGAGAGTGTCATCTCTTTAAAACATTTTAAATCTTAAATAATAGCAAGAATTATGTGTACTTCACACAGGACATAAAACTGATGCTTATTTACTTACGAGTTTTTATTTGATAAGCGGAGAGACAGAAAGAGACACACAGAGAGCTCCCGTCTGCCAGCTCACCCCCCAAGTGCCCACAGTGGCCAGGAGTCAGAGTCTACAGAGATATCTGTAGAACTGATAGAAGTTAGGCTACAGACTCCTCCAACCCAATGTTCTATGATGTGAATAAAAGTTTACCTTGATTACTTCTGAAGAAAATTATGAGAAATGATCTAAAAAGGAAGTAACATTGGTTTCTCTGGGGCAAAAGTTGACATGAAGTTTATTCATTTTTACATTGTTCCCAGTTTTTTCTGATTTGACTTTAATTTAAAAACTAACCCAGTCTATTTGGATTTGTGGTGGCCAGCTAAATAGAAGCTATTACCCAAGTCATGAGTAATTGTGAGATTTGCCAAAACCACACCACGATTCTCTTTCAAGATGTCTGGTATTTCCCGAGAGTGTTTACCAAGAGAAATTCTAGCCAACATGAAACCCGCCCCAACACATCACGTGAGCTTCAACTCACAGCATTATGTAGCTCCTTCAGATACAACATTCTCACCGTTAAACCCCAAGGACATTGAATTGCAGTACAACTATTCAAGGATACTTAATTTCTTAAATATTTAAAAATAACTTTTTCAAATGAAAATAAATTGTTAGTAGCTGGAAATTTTTAAATGATTTTTAGATTCATGACATTCATAAAGGCAGTCAGTTAATAAATGAAATTTCATTGAAAGTGTACAGTGAGCAGCAGTAGTCTCCCGCTCCAAACATGTCCTGTGTTTGTTATTATCCACTCCTTTCGATACTTTTTAAGGATTTATCTGAAAGGCAGAGAGACAGAGAGAGACTTTCCATGCACCGATTCACTCCCAAAATGGCTGCAACAGCTGGGGCTAGGACAGGCTGAAGCCAGGAGACAGGAACTACACTTGGGTTTCCCACATGGAAGACAGGGGCCCAAGTACTTGGGCCATCTTCCCCCACCCTTTCAGGCCCGTTAGCAGGGATCTGGATTAGAAGAGGAGCAGCTAAGACGAGAACTGGTGCTCTGATGTGGGATGCCAGTGTCAGAAACTGTGTCTTAACTGGCTGCATCCCAACACTGGCCCCACATCTTCCATATATTTAGCTTTTCTTTATTTATCTGCAAAATGAATATAATCTCTTAGGGTTATTGTGAAAAATCAAATGAACAGATATAAGGGTACTTCAAAAGTTTCCTGAAAAAAAAAAATGGAATTAAAATTGGCGCAAAACATTTTGAAATCCATGCCTAGTGTTTTCATAATGCACACTTTCCACAAATATCGTGAAGTACCTTGCATGTACAAAATAATGTACACAATGCTTAGAATATAGTAAGTGCAGAGTATGAGTTTGTTATTAATGCCCCTGCCTTCCTTGTTCTGGTTCTCACTGCTGCTACCCCCAATTTTTCCCCTGGCACTCACTTCCATATTCTTAAAAGTGGTGTATCACATTTGTATTTTATTCAGTTGCTTTAGTCTTCGAAATGAGCTCCCTTTGTGCGTTCACCATTCCCCGACGCCTTTGAAACTGCGCACATAAAGTTATTTTAGTTCTGATTAAATCAAGAATGATCAGTGTTTGTGTTTTCATTACCTCAATTAGAAATTTGAGAGACAGGGAACAGCAGAGCCAATGAATGGCAGTGATTTAAACAAGCAGCGGCACTATTTTTATCTAACAAGCATTCTGGAGGTGGACGGTTACTGTTCTTCCTGCTGTCCTCAGTGTTTTGCCTTTTATTCTTACAGTTGTCAAATCACATTGCCTGATGGCTGACTCAGCTCCAGGCAAGAGGACCACCTTCAAAAGAGGGAAGCAGGCGATGGCCAGGGTGCAAAAATCCTTTCATCTCTAAGGGCTGTTCTTATTAGGAAGAAAAAATAACTTTCTAGGAAGTTGCCCAGTAGGATTTCTTCTGCATCTCATTGACCAACTCTAAACCCTATGGTGGTGCTGAAGTGCAAAGCATGCTGAGGCACGAGGATACGGTCTAGAAGAATGCCATGCCCTTAATTGCCCCAGACCAGAGACTCCCAGGTTTCCTCCGACCGCAGCTCCATTGGGTACTCATGGGATTACTTTCACTGTGACCTTGGGCAAAAGGAATGCCAAGCAATCCCTTTTTATAAACTGATAGGACAATAGAATAGAATTTGAAGTTTCTTCCAAAAGGTCACAGAAAATGCACATTAGGCAAAAAAAACAAACAAACAAAAAACAAACAAACAAACAAAAAAAAAACTAAGGATTTCAAAATTTTTCCAACAAAATAAATTTCTATATCCATTTCCCATGAGCTTTTCGAAGCCCCCTTTTATGCTTGGCCACTTAGGAGACACTAGAGTAATTATTACTAATTGTATATTTTGCAAACACCTTATTTTTGAATAACAGCAGCTACTTAACAAAGGGAAGTCTGTGCCTTTGGAGCCCTGCACACCTTCTGAAATTTCAAAATCAGAACATCCTCAATTTCCTATTCCACATTGATTTCCATGCACTACACTTTTTTTTTTTTTCATCACAATCAACCACTGAAAATCCTGCTTCCTAGAAATGAGACCCCCTAGAAAGGGAGGCCGAAGGGTAAAAGCAGGAAGTGCCTGGAGCATGCTCCGGGGATCAACCCTCCCATCTCCTGCAAGGTTCCCCGCAGGTGCACGTGAGCATGGAGAAGGCTTCCCTTCAGGCCGAGGGCTCTGTCAGCAGAATTTCAGCTCATTTTTCTCTTCTCCTCTCAGTCCTTGAGCCCGACCTTCAGCAGGTCTGGGAATCCCTGAGCACCAAGGTTTCAGGACCGGAGAACCTGGGGCCCGTGGGGCCAGCGGGTTGACTGCTCACCAGCCTGAGGTTCTCGGCTCCCAGGTTCTCAGCTTTCTGAGTGGTTTACCGCTCCTCAGTCACCTTCCGATCCCCAGAACGCTGTCGATAGTTTTTAATCAATAGTGGACTCACAGACAGCTCCCAGCTCCAGCTGATGATGTGTAAAATCCCAGCCCACTGCTGCAGTGGAGTTTGCGAAGAGAGATAAATCTAGGTGAGCAATGCAAGTTTTTCCAGTGAAACCCCAGGGGGATTCTGAAAATACTCGTTCTTGGAAGATGAAGGAAAAAGTAGAGGACCCCAGCAGTAAGGTGGTAATAAGAGGTCATCCATCATGCATATCAAAGACTGAGAGCGTGGGCATTCTGGACCTCACAAAACTTCCCAGACTGGTCAAGATCTAGTATTGCAGGTATTCTAGTTTTTTTTTGTTTTTGTTTTTGTTTTTTTTGTTTTTTTGACAGGCAGAGTGGACAGTGAGAGAGAGAGAGACAAAGGTCTTCCTTTGCCGTTGGTTCACCCTCCACCTGAACATCACCCTTCTCCACACCAAGGCTACTCTAGACCACGCAAGAATGTAGAACCAAAAGGAAGAAACTCAAAGGCTCCAGACATCAAAAAAAAGGGTAAGGAAACTGAAATGTTAATTACCGATTTGATCAATTCACTCTGTATATGTGTGTGAAATATTACACTCTAGGGGCCGGTACTGTGGCACAGAAGGTTGAGCTTCCGCCTTCAGTGCTGGCATTCCCATATGGAACTGGTTCCAGTCCTGGCTGCTCCTCTTCTAATCCAGCTCTCTGCTGATAGGCTGGGAAGGCAGTAGAAGATGGTCCAAGTGCTTGGGCCCCTGCCTACATGTGGAAGACCCAGAAGAATTTCCAGGCTCCTAGCTGTGAATCAGCCCAGCTCCGACCACTGTGGTCATCTGGGGAGTGAACCAGCAGATGGAAGACATCTCTCTCCATCTTTCCCTCTCTCTGTCTGTAACTCTGCTTCTCAAATAAATAAATAAATCTTAAAAAAAATTCATGGGGGCCAACACCGTGACAAAGTATGATAAGCCTTCACCTGCAGTGCTGGCATTCCAACATATGGATACCAGTTTGAGTCCCGGCTGCTGCACGTCTGATCCAGCTCTCTGCTATGGCCTGGGAAAGCAGTAGAAGATGGCCCAAGTATTTGGGCTCCTGCACCCAAGTGAGAGCTCCTGGCTCCTGGCTTCGGATTGGCTCAGCTCCGGTCATTGCAGCCATTTGGGGAGTGACCCAAAGAATGGAAGGCTTTCTCTCTCTCTCTTTCTGCCTCTGCCTCTCTGTAACTCTGCCTATCAAATAAATAAATCTTTTAAAAATTCATTTCTATTAAAAAAAGAAATATTATGCTATATCCCATAAAATGTCCAAGTATTACAGCCTTGTTATATATGTGTATATATTATAGTATATATATTTTTTAAAAGGGATATCTAGGATGTACCCCATGTGAAGAGACAGATAGGTCTGGGCCTCTGAATTTACAAGGCCTAAAGCCCACCAGATTATTATCAAGCCCCTTCTATCAGGTTCTATTTGCCTCTCAATCAGAAAAATTACTTGTAGCTTAGACAGCACCTTTCTTAGCTCCTCTAATAATGACTCTGTCCTTTGTTCTAGACCCTGTCTAGTGCACTTGGGCCTCATTCCTTTGTAATCATAACCTCTACTCTACCACCAATGGCTCTACTCCCAACCTGTGTGTACTGATGGTCCTCTTCCCCACTTAATGCTGTATAATTGTTCTAACCTGGTAAATGACACTCTTAGGATCATTGGTTACTATCCTCACTCTGTCTTTTATGACCTTGTCTAAATATGAGCAGAGTCGGTAAACTTGGAAGGCTTCCATATCCTTGGCAACTCATGACGACAGCCTAGGATGGTTACTGGCGCCATAAATTAGAGTGTCAATTTGTTGGGTCAACAACAGGAGCCACTGTGCAGTTGCTCCTCATGTGGGATCTCTGTCCTTAATGTGCTGTACATTGTGATTTAATGCTATAACTAGTACTCAAACAGTATGTTTCACTTTGTGTTTCTATGTGGGTGCAAACTGTTGAAATCTTTATACTAAATTGATCTTCTGTATATAAAGAGAATTGAAAATGAATCGATGCAAATGGAAGGGGAGAGGGAGCGGGAGAGGGGAGGGTTGCGGGTGGGAGGGAAGTTATGGGAGGGGGAAGCCATTGTAATCCATAAGCTGTACACTGGAAATTTATATTCATTAAATAAAAGTTAAAAAAAAATTAAAAAAAAAAGGGATATCTCTGAAACCAGCCACCTCTGATTTGAAAACCATTCATTCTTTTCCAGTGACTTAGCCTCTACTTGGGCATAGAGTGAAAATAGGTTTTCCTCCAAATGCTAATTCCAGGTGACTGGTATTGGCCAACACTTCTGTATTTGAGTTTTATCAATCTTCAATCTGGCAAAAAATTCTCATTATAAAAGTGTTCATTTTAAACTATCTTTACTTCTGCATCCATTTTCTTTATACCTAGATAACATATTTGAAGACAAAGATGTATTTGTACTCCTAGTAGGGAGTAAGATATCATATGTTATTCTGGGGAAGAATACAGTACATTTCCGGGCTTAGTTATAGATTGACTGTTAGGATTTGAAAAATACTGACACTGCTCATACTACTCTGCTCCTTGAAGAGCTATGGAATAGTTGTTCCTCTGAAAGGCTGATGGCAGAAATTTTCATATTTGTAAACATATAAACAGGCTTCATTACTGAACCTGGGTATAGAATTAGTAGTTATTGCATTTATTTTGGATCAAGTCTTCAGAAAACATATAGATATGTCCCTTTCATATTCACACAGGACCTATGCTATGTTGAGAGGCTATAAAGGAGTCAAGCAGTTCTGATGCACCCATTTCTCTGTACCTGACAGTAGGTCACACAGCCACAAGCAGGAACACAGATCATATAAACTAAACTTTGCTCTTGGTCATCAGCACGTCTGGAAAGTCAACTTTGCACTATTTCAGTAGCTTCAAAAATATGACTTATTAGTATTTGAAATGAGAAGTTGTTTACAGAAATGAAAGGTAGGACAAAGATGGATGAGTTTTGTTTTTATTGGGAAAATCAGTCACTGAATCTTAATCTTGAAGCTTCTCTTCAAATTATATTTGTTCTCTGGAGATAACGGCTCATGTAATTTTTAAAAAGTGCTCTCAACCTCTTATTACTCAGAGCCCTTCAGCTTTGTCTTTAATAAGTGTTTCAATATATGAAAGTGCAAGTCCTACAAAAGATTCAGCTATGTTCAAATATTGGTTTAAAATAAAGGGGCTGCACAACCACCCCATCCCCGCAGCCGGTGCCATGCCAGGAGGATGCGCGGTACCAGGCTCTGAGACATGGAGGGGGTTCTGTACAAGTGGACCAATATCTCGTGAATTGGCAGCCTCGCTAGTTTGTTTTAGATAATGAAATCCTATCCTACTATGATTCACAAGATGATGTTTGCAAAGGGAGCAAAGGAAGTATAAAGATGGCGTTTGTGAAATTAAAGTCCATTCAGCAGACAACACGAGAACGGAATTAATCATTCCCGGAGAGCAGCATCTCCACAAGAAAGCAGTAAATGCAGCTGACAGACAGACAGAAGTGGCTGGTTGTTCTCAGGAGCTCCAAGGGGTGTTTGACTGATACTAGGACTAAAAAAGAAAAAAGAAATAAGTGAAACTAGTGAATCTCTGGAAACCAAAATGTCTGAAGCTCGCCTGCACCGTGACCTCCAAATGCAGACATTCATGCCATCCAGGAACGTCTGAAGCTCGCCTGCACCATGACCTCCAAATGCAGACATTCATGCCATCCAGGAACGTGTCCTCCATGATGAGGATCATTCATCTCCCAGCACAGAGAGCATGCATGAAGCTGCCTCTCTGCCCAGTGCTACGTGGAAACATTCATCACGACCCTGGAGGAATGTGCGAAGAGAGCGAATGCCAAGATGAAGCCTGGAATGTTTCAACTGCCCCATCAGGATCTTTGAGTTTCTCCCGTGTCACCTTCTCCTATGCCAAAGATGAAGTGTTCTGTGCCCACCCAGGTTCTCGTAGTTCAGAAAGGCAGAGCCACTGGATGAAAGAACCAGCATCTTCACCCACTCTCCCAGCGATGCCAAGGAACCTACTCAGACACAGACTCATGGAATGAGATTCCCCTTGAAGAGCTCATGCACCTGTTCACTGTTACAGAAATACACTTAATGGAAACGTGACATCAGCAACCATTCCTAACGAAAACAGGCTTATGGGGAAAAAAAAAAAAACTGAATTGGAAGACCCTCTTCCATCCTCTTCCTCAGGAAACCTGGGTGTCCAGCTTCCTCTAAGTATTTCTGTGCAAAAGCTGCGGTCACTCAACTACTGTTATAGGGATTTCTCTGCACTTTATAGAATACTGTGAAACAAACAAAAAAACCCACAGACTTCTGAAGGATATTTTACCTTTATGTAGTTTATTTGCAAGACTATTTTCCTAATAACTTCACAGTGTGAGTGTGAATTTCTTTTTAACAAATGATGGTGTGACATTTTGACGTAAGGACAAATGTAGATATTTTTCCAAGAAACTTTGAGGGGTTGGCAGATTGGTCAGTGACTATTGCAGCTTATAAACTTGAAATTTTATAAGGTGTCAGTTTGACAGAAGTATGATATGTGGAACTTGTGCCATGGACCAAATGGTCACTTTGCCCCAGCTAAAATGAGTTCTAATCGCAACTTCATGATGATCACATCATATACCTTTCAGCAAAAAGGAAACTCTGTGTATTCTAAATATCTTTAACCCAAATACCGTGACACCAGATCCAAATATTCTTCAAAGCTTTCATGTGTGAGGTTGGCACTACTGTATCTGTCAATACCAAAAGTTGGGGTAAAGTTGTGTGAGGCTGATACTACTGTATTTGTCAATAATCAAAGTTGGGGTAAAGTATTTAATTTTTGTTTATTTTCTTGCTGCATCAAAAGAAGATGGCATTCTAACTTTTGTGACCTACCAAATTTAAGTTATGTAGACATCGTTATGTACATTGTTCTAAAAATGAGGCTAACATTGTCGTGACCTGGCTCACTTATACCAGAGAAATAAACCACTTTTGATGGAAGAGGATTTGAGCGTTTTTTTTTTTCCCCCTCAGATAGACATTAAACTGCTGTTGTAAGGGATGTTTGTAGCTCTTTAGGATACCTGGAGACATTTTAATTTATGAATATTTATACAAAAGAATCCCATCAAGGTTCTGCGCCACTTGAGAATGGCATTATTTAAAGAACAAATAGTGATTTTTGGTAGTGCCTGTCTATATGTACTGCCTCTGTTTGCCTTGTTATCTGTGTTTTTGAACTGACTTTGGGGTGAGGTATTGTCCAAGGTCTTAGATGAAGAGCACTTTAAAGCAATCTCGTTTGGTGTTTTTAAGTCAATCATGTTTGATAAATATGTCATTTTTGCAATCAAGAAAACAAATATTAGTATAAAATGTAAAAATATATTTCTGGAGTAAGTATCTTTGAGAAAGCCATGTTTTTTTTAATAGAAAACATTTACATTTTTTAATGGAACAGCATTACATAGTTATTCCACAAAGTCCCCCAGTAAGAATAGGTCTACTGTATGTGAAAAATTCCTTGATACTTCCCTGAGATGCCTTAAAATTCTGTATTATCTTTGGGTTTCATAATATGCATATTAACACTGAGATTATTTTATTACCAGGATGTATCACTTCCCATACTGATTCACCTCCTGCTGCATGTTGTAAATTTTTGGAGGCACAGGCCATGATTTTCCCTAGTAGATGAAACTGCAACATCTGCACATTAGTAAAACTACAGGAAACCCTTAAGAAATACGTGCAAAATATTCCTTCAAAACAAAAGGTATTACTTGCAAGCCAAAGAAACTCATGCTGATCACTACAAGTAACAGAGAAATATAATAGAAAAATAATGCCAACTCCATGGGATTCTTAAGGACTTTGGTCAGAAAATGCACAGAATCCAGCAGCCATGAGGAACCAAGAGCTAGGACTCAGGCATCCCCTGTTATGAGGCTCAAAAGCACCAGGCCTGACTAAGGAGCAAGCAATCAGCCGAACAGCAGATCCACATCCACAAGCAGGTGGCCAGAGAGTCAAGGAGAGAGGTAGCCCCTTTGGCTACCATATTGCTTGCAAGCCCTCTGCTTCTCACTGGTTAACCCAACAGGAAATGCTCTCCAATCAAGAGGCCGTAATTTTGAATAAGCAAAGAAAAAACATATATCATAAATTTGACAGTCTATTAACCTCACAATATCTTAATCCATATTATATTTCCAATAATGTTCCTCTGAATATATTTCTCATAAGCAAAATTGTGCAAATTTGTCCTCGACAGAAGTCAAGGCTACATCAGTCTAGGATCACTGCATCATTCTCATTTATCTTCTAGAATCATTATGTCCTGCCTCTATTTTTGTCAGTAGAATGCTATTAAAGTTCACAAATGATTTAAATTTTTTATAAAGGATGTTATCATATGTCTTAAGTTTTTTTTCTCCTCTATTCTATAGCAGGTTGTAGAAACCTAGACTCTTCAGTTTGCTCGGACTTAAGCTACCTCAATTTTTTCATTCAAAAAATCCAGTATTTGATACAGACAGTACCATCATCCATTCAATTGCTTTTGCTTAATATGTCTTCTAGTAAGGCTCTGATTTAGTTACCTTTTGGCCAATGAGAAAATTAGTGCTTCCAACAGATTTGCATTGTTTTTTGAGTAGCAGAGACTCCACAGCAAAAGTAAACATAGTTCTAAGTTTAGTTCTAAAAAGAGAAGCTTATGAAGTAACAATAAGTAAGCATTATTCTGAAATTTTGATTAGCTTTAAATGGGACCCTAGTGAATTCATTTTTGGAAGAATAGACTCCATTTTATTATTCTTCATTGTTCTTTCAATAAAGTACATTCTTTGAAGCTGTGAATTTATAGTCCTTCATGATGAGTTGGACTAAAGTGCTTCAAAGGAGGAGGAATTTCATGAATTCTCCAAAAGAATCTCTAGCCTAGAAAATGCAAAAATTCACACACCACAGTTTCAGTCCTTTGAGGAATTTTTACAAATAACTGTTTACATAGAAAGCATTTAATGTATAAGTCCTACTGAAGATATCGCATTTTAAATGGTACAATGCTAGATCACATAGGAATCTTTGATATCAAAACTGAACATGAAAACTAGGGGCCAACACTGTGGTGTAGTGGGTTAAAGCCCTGGCCTGCAGAACCAGCATCCCATCGAATCCTGACTGCTCTACTTCCTAGCCTGCTCCCTGCTAATGTGCTTAGGAAAGCAGTGCAGGAGGGCCCAAACCCTTGAGCCACTACACCCATGTGGGAGACTCAGAAGCTCCTGGCTCCTGATCGGCTCAGTTCCAGCTGTTGCAGCCATTTGGGGAGTGAACCAGCAGATGGAAGATCTCTCTCTGTAACTATGTCTTTCAAGTAAATAAAAAATAAATGTTTAAAAATATCCTGAAAACTATTTAGTACCATTTTACTTCATTGAAATCCTTTGCAGCCATCTAAAGTCTTGAGAATAAGTTGTGACAAGTAGATTTTAATTAGTTACAATTATACAAATTGTCAATTTCGAGTATGCTACCAATTCTTTTTTGTACTGTATACACATATCTCAGCAGAATCACAGAAGGTCCTTTCTCACTGAATGCATATGAGGATTGAAATAATTAATACATGCAAAGATATTAACTAAAAGGCTTTAGTAATAAGAGTAGTAGTAGTGATAATGCTCTTATTCCTACTGTCTCTTGGAATAAATATGCTATAAGATTTTTAAGCTAAAAATCTTGACATATTCCTTGGTTACTACAATAATTCAAGCATGTAAGATTTTAGATTTTAATGAAGCATGTTCAGAAATCTATTCTAAAACAAAAACACAGAAGTTTTTCTAAAATTATGCCAAACTGAATAATATGCTTCTTGTTCGCATCATAGTAATCAGAACAAGCACTTTATGAGTTTGAACATATGGGGAAAATTTAGCAAACGAACTTTTTATTTTAAAAGTTAATAGATTCTCCACATGTGGCTATGCATTAGTGAAGCTATTATCTGGGAAAGATTAAAGAATAAAAACACAAATACATGGAATGTGTTCAAGAGATGGAGGGAAAGAGAGGGAGGAGGAGATGAAGAAAGAGAGAAAGAGATCTTACCAGAAAAGGCGCTTTTGAAGGGCCTTCAGAAAGTCCTCAGACTGCATGCATTATGGAAAAACTAGACATGGCATTCAAAATTTTTTGCCCCATTTTCCATGAGCCTTTTGAATTACCCTTGTAGGAACATGTTGAGCGACGAGAAAAGCTAACTCAAGGAGCATCTCACATGAGTTTTCTCACTGTTGGTTCAGACCAGTTGTGAATCGTCAACATGGTACACTGGAATCATCTAGAAGTCTTGTCAAAACACAGATCTCTAGGACCTACCCTCAGATCTGATTCATCATTTGCATAGAACCCCAAAATGTCTGTTTACAACAGGTTCCCGGGCGAGCCAATGCTGCTCGTCTGGGAAAGCCCACTTGGAGAACCACTGGTCTGCTGTATCATAAACTGATGACCTATTGCTTTGTTTTCGTGCTTGATAAAGAAACATTAAACAACGTTTTGGGGGCTGGCACTATGGCAGAGCAAGTTACAGCCCTGACCTACAGTGCTGGCATCCCATATGGTGTCGGTTTGAGTCCCAGCTGCACTACTTTCAATCTAACTCTCTGCTATGGCCTGGGAAAGCAGTAGAGTTTGGCCCAAGTCCTTGGGGCCCTGCACCCATGCGGGAGACCTGGAAGAAGCTCTTGGCTTCAGATGGGCCCAGCTTCAGAGATTGTGCCCATCTGGGGAGTGAACCAATGAATGGAAGATCGCTCTCTCTCTGGTTTTACATTTCTCTGTAACTGTGTTTCATATAAAATAAAATAAATTTGAAGAAAAAACCACACACAATGTTTTGATGAATAATATGTATGATTGATTCATGTTTTCTCAGACTTTACCAATTATCATTAAGAACCATGATCATTAATTGTATTAATGCTATCCAATAAGCAAACTGAAAAATATAAATTAGATGCAATAAGCATATTTTTTACCATGGCAAATAAATAAGAATTGGGAACATCAATTAAATTGACACAAATTAAAACAGCAATGAAGCAGCAGTTTTGCTATTTCAGAAAGTATTTCTGAGAATGTTTTATAATATTCTACACCCTGCTGGTGGTTGACAGTGATGTCACCTGGAAGGGTAGCCCTAGATTTCACAGGTGATGAGATATGGAGTCATTAATTATACCCAGGACAGTTTCTTATATTAGAAAAAAACTATGCAACATTACAAATGTAAGGGAAAATGCATGTTGATGTTTGAAAACCCAGTCTTACTTCAAAGAAATTGTGAATACAAGTAACATATTCTAAAGTGGTTTGTCTTTCATGAATTCAAAAACATCCTCCAGCCTATAGTTAAATGTGGTCACTTTCTAAACAATGCATTGAATAAATTAATGGTGAGTGACAGTAAAGTGGAGGAGAAAAGGCACACACCGATAAGCAGCCACACGAGCCGGAGAGAGGGACTCTATTCCGGAGGAGAGGATCATGAAGCTGTCCACTTGGGTTGCAGGCCTCATACGTCATCGCGTGGCACCTTCTCCCTCCAGAAATATCCATTAGCTGATTAACTGCACCCTAAATGTTTGCAGCTGCTCCCACCGTGCAGGGCACCAGTACTGCTTCTGGGCTGGCTGATGTTGTTAAATTCTAGCATTTTTAAGAAACTACATACAAGCACAGCCCAAATAAAGCACATGCATTCCCTAACAGAATACACCAGATGGAAGTCCCTGCCAGACTCGTAGGCCTGATTTCCATGAACAGCTACCCTTTACCAAAACTCTCCCGTAGCAACATGAAATATTTCCTAAATGTCATCAGCAATTATACAAATGTGTATACATCTATCAAAATGCATTTGGAGATAAAAGAGCCAAAGAGAAAATGCCATGACAAATACCACCATCGAAACCTCGATCGCTAGAGTTCCAAAAATATATCAAATGAATTAGCATTTTCCGAGAGTTAATTTCTTGATATTTAAATCAAATAAAAATATTAGGTGAATTAATCACATTACACATCAAATGAGACTAGAAAACGGCAAAGGAATTAATCCATATTCGGGACAAAGTTAACCTGTTTTGTAAGCCTCAGGGAACCACTCGACAGAAATTGCATAATGTTGCATAATAGCAGATCGACAGAATACTCCAGAAGTTTGCTGATCTAGCATTTAATTCTCACGGAGCCATTACTGGGAAAAGGAGTTCTGTCAGATAATAAAATTAACATTGCTACAGTGTTTAGATCTTTAAGAACTGGTGAGAAGATGAATCTGGTGGAGACAGATGAAATACACACACGCATATACAGAGCCTCCAGGGGTACAACGCCTCGTTCCTGAACTATACAAAGACCTCTCTCTTCAAGATTCCCGCTGACCCACTGACGGAGTCCGGGCTGACTCACAGATGAGATGCAGAGCTGTTCTCTCCCCACTGCCCCCACATCTGCACAGACTGTTTTTCTAGTTTTCTGCTTTCTACCCTCAGGTACCCTTTAGTAAATCTGGACACACGTGAGCTGCCCCATGTAGTCATCATTGGGATGTCTGTCGTCTAAGTGGACGATAACTCATTTTTTAATCTCGTCTAAAAATCAATCAACTCAAAAACAAAACCAGCAAATGAGAAATCAGAATCGCCCTTTTTAGAAACTAGTCATTCTGTCCTTCCACTTTCATGAGTTCACGGCTGGCGTTGCCCTCTCTCCAGGAGGCCCCCGGAGTTATCCTGAATCTAGAGAGACCAGAATCTGCCGCAGCTCAGAAACTATGCATCATCTCCCCCAGGACCAAAATGAAATGCAAATTCCTTACCATGGACGCAGCCCCGCCAGACTATCTTGTGTGGCCTCTCCTGTCACCACAGAGCGCCACATATCCTTTCCTTATCCCTCTGTGTCCCTGTAACTACAGGGCCACCATCCTCCACACTTGCTTTGTCCTCACCAGGGCTCAGCCTCTGCAGCTATGGGCCCAGCTCTGCCTTGGCTCTCTGATGGCCTTGACCTTCCTCAGCACAAAGATCCAGGACCACACATCCTCATGAGCTCAGCACTGACCCATTACTGACCTGCTCATAACTCCTCCTGTGAGAAAGACTGGGCGTGAGAAAGAGCCTCGACTGCTGGTTTAGGAAATTAGGAGACAGCCAGTGAAATTTGAAACTCCACCTTACTGTGGCTACAGAGTCCAGGAGGAGACAAAAAATCCCAAGCCCCTCCCGCGACATTCCCCCGAGAAAGACCCCAATGCTATTTACCATGATCTATCTCTACATCCCCAGTTAAACCATGGTTTTGACACTTCGCTGTCTATACCTGCATCCCTCTTTGCAAAATCCAACTGCTACCATCAGGAGTTGATACAACCCCTGTATTTTCCCCCAAGAAGAACAGCCTGGGAGACAAAGCAGCCCAATCCTAGCACAGCTGCATGGACACAGGACCACACAAAGTTGGTCTCGACTCCCCAGGTCCTTCAGGATCTCAGAGCAGATGCCGACGCACACGCGAAACCTGACTCTTGCAGTCTTCCCATGGTGCTGCCAGCTTCATCGCGGAGGTGTCTCTGGATGAAACATACACGTGTGAGCACACACGCGCACACACAGACAATATTCGTTAGTTCAGCAGATCTCTTTGGAGGCCTCCCGTATCTTGGCCACTGTGATCAAAGATGTGCTTCCAAGGCACATGTGGAGCCTACAGTCAAGCAGGCGGTCCAGACACATCAAACACAAATCACTAGCAGACAGCATGATCAGCACTGCTACGGGCAACTGTCGAACACGCTAGAATTGCCCCGTCGGGGGACCTGACCTCCTCTTGGGGTCAGACAAGGTGCCTCGGAGGAAGTGGCTCTGAACTCCAGTCTGAAGGCTGAGTATTGATTCAGTAGAGGAGGAAACTTGTGACCAGAGGAAACATTTCTGAAGGCTTAGACCTGCTCCACAGCAAAAAGACTGACTCAGGTCCAACTTGGCACTCACACAAAAAACTCAATTCCAATAATAGATTCTAGTGACCCTTCATCAGAAAAATCCTACTCACACAGGAAGGGCTTTTTTTTTTTTTTAAGCCTTGACCCAGCTAGCTGTGAAAGTAAAAATTATACATTTCTGTTATATTTGAAAAGCTTTCCCTTTCAACATTTTAACACCAGCCAGTGCCAAAGATATCTCTGGGACTATTTCCTTTGATCACACAAGCCTCAATGGCACTTTATCTTCTAGCAAATAACAGACTGATTACATACATTTGCTTTAACCTTCTGAAATTGCTGGGAAAGAGTATTATCTATAAATATGCAGTGATAATTGATGGTCAAAACGCCAGTCGGGGTTGGAGCTCATTGAACAATTTTTGGCTCAAGAAAAGAAACAAGTTAGAATTGCTCTAAGCTTGCATTGCTTCTAAAGAGTCTTCCCTTGCAATATGCACTCTGATTTCTGAATGGACTGTTCCCATTGTTACACATTAATATCTCTCTTGTGAGTAGTCCAACTATTATGTTTTCTTAACCTATTAATTTAGTAAAGTTGATTAAAAGCTAGGTAAAAATGCCAAGTTCAGAAAGTAACCCGGATAGTTCAGAAGGCTATCAAGTAAAAAATAACAAAAGTCTCTCTTTTGACCCTTTATCCCAAACATTGCTGATGGGGACTCCATACTATGAAAGTTTTTCTGTATCTCATTTTTTTGTCTTTAACAACATATATTTCAGTTATTTCTGTTTAAGCACATTAGGATCATGCTCATAGTACTCCAGCCAACCGTTGTGCCTAACCTGTCCATATTAAAGACCTAGGACCTTCTCTTTTATTCATATAACACTGTAGCACTAGACACACACACTGCTATAAAGTATACAGACAGTTCTGTAATTATATCTTGGTGTATGTAGAAGACACATACTAATGGTCTCCAAATACTCAATTTCTAGCTGTTCCACATGTGTAGATCAAGCCCTATGTCTACTATATCCAAAAGGAAAGCCACAGTTGTATCCTCCTGGCTTTCCCTGCCCTTCCGTGGTGATCCAAATGTATAAGGATTCCAAACGTTTCAGCCACAAGATTACTGAGTTTCCATCTAACTGGCTATAAGAACCACAACCTTCCTCCGAGCACCCAAGCTGAAGGGCATCAGACTTCGAGCAGTAGAGTGTTTGTTCTATGGCACTGACTTCAAATGGTTTGAGCACTCATTTAGTAGACAAACTGTTCATGTAATTGTGCTCCTGTGTCTCATGTTTATGAACCCCTATATGTCTCTTCTTATCTGACGGAACAGGAACATTTATACTCAGAGCTTAAAAGTCCCCCAAATAAAACAAAATTGTTAATTAAAATCTTGCAAGTACTCCTTGGGGAAGCGCACCTAGCACGAAGCTTACCTTCAGAACCTGAGACACACTTGTGAATTTCATACTGGCCTGTGTGCATGGCTCGTGGCCATTAGGTAGATCCCCCACACTTCTGGAGGGAGGGGTCCGCTTCTCCCCCTGCTCTTCTGCAGCTCAAACCCTTGGAAAAGCATCTGGCTCATCCAAGGCGCTCAACGCACATTTTCAGAATACTGTTTTGTTTAATTATAATGATGGGTGCTTTTATAATTAACATAATGATATTTGAAGCAATTCTTTTCAAAAAAACAACTCGAAGTATGAATGCATAATTTGAAAAGACCATTATCATCCCTTGTGATGTTCCTGGTTGCTGATTGCATCAAAGTTGTATTTCATGTATTTTATAAAGTATCTAGATATGCAATGGTTTTTATGAGTATATGCACCTGTACACCTTAATAAAGATTAAATGTGTGTGTAAACACAGATGCATACACGCATGTGCACAGATGTGAATGAATGTTGTAAACTACTAATTTAAATCATTGATTCTCACTAGGAATTTTGCCTCCTCCCCAGTGGTACTTGGCAAAGTCTGGGAATGGTTCTGATTGTTGAGGCCGGAGGGTAGGAGCTACTGGCTTCTAGTAGTTATTGGCCAGGTACGATGCTAAATACCCTATGGTACACAGGGCAACATCCTTTATCACCCAAAAAGAATTATTTGACACCAAATGTTAGTAGTGCTGATTTTGATAAATACTACCTTCATTCATGCTCTTAAAATTTTAAATGCAGAAATACAATAATGTGTTTTCCTCTGAGTTAACATGTGTTTATTATATCATCATTTAGAGCAAGTAGGGAATCATTTGCTTTTCGGGGAACTGACATGTCTTAGCTCCACCAAACTGCTGTGACCCAAACATCCTTGGACCTGGAGAGAGTGAAGCAGAGCCTGCAGCATGTGTCTCTAGGCAAGGCCCCTCACAAGAGCTCTGTAGCACACAGCACACATGCTGCTCCACACAACATGCAGGACCTGGAGGAGCCATTGCTCGGAGCCACAGGGTCCACTGTTGGAAGGCAGTGAATGCCAACTAACATCTATTCCCAAAGCCTTTCTGTAATAAAACTCCGCCTATATAAACCCTCATTCGCAGGGTGTTTATGTAAGGGCTTATCTTCAACATTAGTAGCAAGCACAGCTCCCTGGTGTGTCCAGAATGGATAATGGGAAAGGTAAGACAGTTTCCATTCCCAGGGGGGCAGTGATCATCCTTGTGATGTGCTAAGCTCCCCGAGTGGCCTTTCACAAGGGAACAAAGTAAGCCCTTCCATGTGTGCCTCGAGCAGCAACTCTTTTAAAACATATTTACCCAAAACACTTTGAAAACAGTTTTCTGTTCCTTCACAGCCTTAGAGAATTTAATAATTTATAGGTCTGCATGTTGACCACAGAAATATTTTGTCATTGATGTTTCCATTAAATTCTACTTGCTTCAAGTCAGTATGGGGTTGAAATTGTTTCCAGTGTATATTCTGATTTCTTTCACTCATTCACTCATTCATCAAGGATGCTTATTGACTGTTTACATGAAGAGAATCCTGCCTTTGTACGTCATTTTTACAAGAAAGGAACAACCAGAACACAGTATAAAAGTCTCTGTGAAGAAAAAAACCTGCACATCAATAAATCATCTATTTCTCATCATTTCCTTTCTTTAGGCACTAGAAAATTCTCCACTTGATGTGTCTTTGCATTAGGTGTGAGCACCGTTAGAGAAATAAGATTTCAGAGCCAACACAGCAACTTGCTCCAGCCCCTTGATTGAGGCTAGGATAGGAGGAGAGGCAGGATCAGAACAGCATTCCACCGAAATGTCTTATTTACATTTCCCGTCCCCAAGTGGAACAATCGGAATGTTGTGATAAATGGAAGACAGTGAGTTTTCAGCGAGACGTTTGATCAAAATCTAGGATATTAAATAGATATTGATTGAGCTTTACTATGTATTTAATAAGAAGCCCCCTGGGGTTAGATTCAAGCCAGGACATGCTTCTGTGTGAGGTGCAATATGATACATTTGTAGCCATTATAAATGATAAATTAGTGTTAAGTAACCCTGTGCTATTGGGAGGAGCTGGCATTTCAGCTGGTATTTGAATAGCAAGGGAGGCAGGAAAAATGGAAGGGAACAGTCCTTACAATCGGAGCTAAAGTAAGAGAGAAATGCACTACATACTGGAAATAAGAGCAGTATGGAAAGTTTTGAACAAAGATCCCCAGGCTATGGGGAGCTTGGAACAAGCTTGAGCACTGTGAATGGACAACATGCCCATCACCTGTCTGGATTCTTTGCGATAGGACATGTACAACGGACAAGCAGGGACACAAGTGCATTGTGTGTGCAGTGTCCTTACGGAACATTTGATGAAGACAACTTTGCGTCACCCCCCTCTTTGATGCCTGGAGGCTGCTTCAGGAGACAAAGGCCTATTGCTGTTGTAGAGGCCCCAGGAGGAGCAGCTGTGTCTTAGCTGGTTTTGCATTTGGTACAAAGGGAACTCTAATGAATCTGGCTCAATAAATAATGGTAGGAGTCCGCAAGTAGGACGTGGAATTAAGAACACACAAGATTAAAGACCAGCCAAAATATGTACACGCCTTCATTTGTTTGTGTGCTGCAGGATTTACATGCAAATACAAAATATGCAACTGATGAGCTCTAGGGGTAATTAACACTATGATTTGAAAATCAATATACACTTGATCAAGATAACCTCAACTTCCCGCTCAGTTTAGCTAAATGTTAGGTGGGTTGCTTCTTGCCCAGAGGCCGTTGACCTCTCCCATCTTAGAGCATTCACTTTGGAGAATTTGTCATTGCAAATCATTTCCCTGCTCCTTTCCTATGTAAATCTTCTCCCAGCCTCTGGCCAGTTTCGCAACCTAGGAAATATCTTTGAAATGTAAACATGGAAGGAAACAGCAGCCTGTCTTCCAGTCTCTGTGGGACAGCAGGAGCCCACCTCTGATGGGGGCCAGTTAGCAAACACTGATGTCCCAATCACAGAGGAAAATATTTGCAAGCTCAAGAAGGAGGATGTGCCCAACCCATCGCATTGATCCACTTGGCTCTTGACATTCCCCAGGACTTTTCTACTGGTGCACCTCATCTTTTAATCACCCTCCTGCCTTTGCTGCAGGGAGGCTGAGTTGAGTCTCTGCACAACTGAAATTGTCCTGTTTAACTTTGTCAGGTGCACTTTTTGCCTTTTTTTGCTTTGAAAACCTTTATCAGGGCATTGCTCCTTGGTTCCAAAAATAATGGAGAAAATAACACTAAATAATAAACATTAGATACAGGAGAAAAGAGAAAACAGGAGAAAAATAAAGATAGTAACATAGGCAGCAACTTCCAAAGGTTTGTGGAAATGTAATGAAAAGATAAGTTCATATGGGTGCAAAAATTTTGAAATCCATTAATGGATTTTTATTTTTATTGACAGGAAGAGTGGACAGTGAGAGAGAGAGACAGAGAAAGGTCTTCCTTTGCCATTGGTTCACCCTCCAATGGTAGCTCAGGCAGGGCGCTGTGGCCAGCGCACCAGGAGCCAGGTGCTTCTCCTGGTCTCCCATGTGCGTGCAGGGCCCAAGGACTTGGGCCATCCTCCACTGCCCTCCCAGGCCACAGCAGAGAGCTGAACTGGAAGAGGAGCAACTGGGACACAATCCGGCGCCCCAATCGGGACTAGAACCCTGGGTGCCGGCGCCACAGGCGGAGGATTAACCTATTGAGCCGCAGCGCCGGCCCATGCATAGATTTTTGATAACACACATCCATGAACTCTGAAGACCCCTTCACAACAGAGCCAGTTCAACCACCTTGGAAAGTCTGAAAGAAGTGGCAGGTGAAAGGGGAATCAGTTAGTCTATTAAGAATATGTGCCTTAAAATTTTACAAGCTAGTCGCCAGCAACAGTATTTATGTGGGAAAAGTTAATTTACAAATAATGCCCAGAAGTGCATCACTGTGCTTGTGAATTGAGACCGTCTGGACATATCATTCCCTGTTTTCTGCCTGGGATACCTTTCCACGTGCTGTACGTGTGTGTGCGAGCTGATCACACTTCACACTCCATCAGCTGCTCAGTGAGATCCCCACTGTGCCTCCTTTCACTCTGACCGGACCTCAGGTGCACATCCGGACCCCCTCTTCAGAGGTTAACTCTAGCCTCGCTACTAGGTCATAGGTCAGGGTCCTCCATCAACCTTGACCTCCTCAGAGTCCTAGCTATCCAGGGAATTTATTCTTGTTCTAGGTAACTCCTTCAACATGAAGACATAAAGGGTACCTCCGAAAGATTAAAAACGTATACACTTTATCGGAGTCAGAATACTATTTCAGATGGATAGATCATTAGCCTGAGGAGTGTGGCATTTAGAAATGTTTTACAGTCAAACATCTGACCAGAGCATTTATGAGCAGTGCTCACATAAATCCTTTAGCAAATTATATCTATAAATGCAAATAAAAACATCTTGGAAGCATATTTTCCATCATTAATCATAAATACTTTGCTCCTCATAGTTAAGAATCCAACAAAGCAAGCAGAGCTTTATATAATGACAGATCTTAAAACACCAGTAGGTGAAATATAAGATATGTAAATTAAGGTATTTAGCTTAGCCAAACAATAAAGTCATCAGAAACAGCAACAGTACAAGCAGACATTGTGAGAAATTAATCTTCTCTTCCAAGTCACCAGAGTAGAAACACAAGATTATTCATATGAATCAACAATCACAAGATGTATATTTCAAAAATCAGCACACATAAAGAAAGCTGTGTAATTGAGCATCATTGGAGTCTCTGAGAAGTTGGTTTATTAGCTGTCTCACACACTCTACTATTAAAATAGGCAATGACATATGTAAAATCAAGAGTCCTTAAATTAGCTCTAAAATTTATTATGGGAGTCAGTTATTAGATTCTAAAAATTGCAGGTGGGCCGTGATCCTTTTAATTTTTCACAGAGCTTTCAAACTCCTTCCCTCCAATGAGTCAAGAACTTTTCCATTCTGGAAAATACCCTAGATTCTTGGCGCGGCAAGAATAAGGGACTTCGCCTGGCATTTCATGAAAAGAGAGATGCACTCCACAGCTTTTCAAAAAAAACTAAAAGCTTCATCCCTAGAACTTATCATCAGAATCTGATTTAGAAAACAGAAGATGAGAAAGGAACACGGTCTTTTTTCCATTAGCATACATCAACTCTGAGAGAACACATAGATTTTAAGTAAACACTATGTATTATTGGAATAGGTTTTGTGTTTATACTTCACTCCTCCCAAGGAAATATCTCCTCACAAGCCTGTAGACAATGTTCCTGTTCCAAATAGATCTTCATTCAATTAAACTATCAGATTTAAATGTAAACATATTTTAAGTGCATCTAGCCAGTGAATTATGTCCTCAATAAGGTACTTCTAAAATAACTTACCAAATCATGAAAACTAATCAAAATAATGGATAGAAAGATGGTATCTGCCAGTAGTTACCAACACAAGAGAGTTTAAAGAATGCTTCTTTGAGTTCAATGTCATATTATTTTAAAGGGAGAGAGTGAATCTTTGCAAAAGCATATTATGAAGAAAAATGTAAATCAAAACAAAAAAATTAACTTCAACAGGATAGAAAATATTATGGGAGGGGCCAGCACTGTGGCGCAGTGGATAAAAGCCCCAGCCTGCAGTGCTTGCATCCTATATGTGCACCGGTTCGAGTCCTGGGTGCTCCAATTCCTATCCAGCTCTCAGCTATACCTTGGGAAAGCAGTAGAAGATAGCCCAAGTCCTTGGACCCCTACACCTGTGTGGGAGACCCGGAAGAAGTTCCTGGCTCCTGGCTTTGGATCAGCACAGCTCTGACCGTTGAAGTCATTTGGGAAGTGAACCAGCAGGTGAAAGACCTCTCTCTCTGCAACTCTTTTTCAAATAAATAAAATAAATATTTAAAAATAATTATTATGGGAGCTTTGAGACACATTTCCTGAACTGACCTCACATTTCAAGTGGGTGTTTTCATTCATTTGTTGTTTTGCTTGGTTTTGTCGTTTATTTCCTCAAATATTTAATGCCTCAGTGCTTCAGCTTCTTTCCAAAGTAAAAATTATGTAGAGAGTGATGGGAGCATGAGACAGAGTGCATTGATTCTTTATCATCTGCTCATTGCCTGGCTTACTGTATCTGTTTATAGAAAAATTAGTTAAATTATTGCGAAGCAAAAATTAGTTTATGAAAAGCAAGAAACCCAAACAAATGCTCCGAGCCGCTGTGTTACGGACTTAATGGTCTGTCTTAATGAGCTGTGTAACCACGCTCTGTTAAGAATGTTGCTAGTTTACCTAATTTCACATTGTTTTCTCCTTAAAGTTTCAAACATTGAAGTCATGGCGTAATTTGAATCCATATTGATTGTGATCTCCTAGAGCTCTCTCCTAAGGCCCAGCTTGAAACTGGTTTAAAATGTTTTTATTTCATTATGTTTACATAACAAAATAGAGGTGGCCACTACAGAGGAGATGTGCTTGATGCTTTTCAGATCAAAACAGAATCACAAAATTTGTTTCACAAAAATGTCAGATGCATTTTTCATTTCCAGCCAAGAATTAAAACGATGACCTGCTATATTGTTAAAGCTGTACCCAAAACCTCTAATTCTCCCTAGCATCCCATTGATCAGAGTGTTTTTCAGGGAGAAGAACTCTGGCTGGACCCAGCATTCTGTAATTCTTTCGGAAAACCTGAATCACTCTTCTCAATGTGAGTCATGCCTTTTCCTTTTAAAGAATTATAATCGGGGCTGGCACCTTAGCTCACTTGGTTAATCCCCCGCCTGCAGCGCCGGTATCCCATATGGGCACTGGGTTCTAGTCCCAGTTGCTCCTCTTCCAGTCCAGCTCTCTGCTGTGGCCCAGGAGGGCGGTAGAGGATAGCTCAAGTGCTTGGGCTCCTGCACCCACATGGGAGAGCTGGAGCTGGCCCCTGGCTTCAGATCGGCGCAGTACCAGCCGTAACGGCCATTTGGGGAGTGAACCAACGGAAGGAAGACCTTTCTCTCTGTCTCTCTCTCTCTCACTGTCTAACTCTGACAAATAAAATTAAAAAAAAAAAAAAAAGAATTACAATCGAGTGTGATTTTGAAGTTAATCTCCTAAAATCTGCCTGGAATAAACTGATGGGTGATACTCTGGATTAAATAAATTATAATGACAACCTGATTGATTGCAACCCAATTATCCAGTCAAAGTCAACATTCAACAATGTTTTGCTCATCCTACAATATGTCAGTCCCAGTAGTCTTCTAGGCTCTCTAAGGGTTAATGTTTCTATTCTCTTCAGTGTCCACGTATAACACAATTCCACATGCACCCAAGTCTCCTAAACTTCATTAAGTGAGGGCACAATGAAGCTATTTTATAACTGAAGTGTAAAAACAATAAATGATGCCACTATACATTTAAATACTAGACTGCATTGTCAAGTAGTAGTTGAAATGTTTGTCTTCACAGGATGAAGTGTGATCATGCAGTTATGATTATAGGCACATATTAAATATTTAATATATGGCAGCAGTTATTACTTTGGCTGAATTTTTCAATTAAGAAAGCTTAAATTTTTAAAACATTTTATCAACCTTACTCTATAAACAGAAAAATGCATATATAATCACTTTACAGTACAATGAGTTTTTGAAGACTAAAATCTGAGTGCCAAAGCTCAACATTTCTGAATAAAACCATTCTGTTTCATTTGTTCTAATTCTTTTCATCTTTTTGTAATCTAAAACCTGAGCAATGAAAATTAGTCTTATTCCCTACACATTGGTCTGATCCTTTTGTTCACAAAGTGATATAAATATGATCATTTTTCTTAACTGGACATTACCTACTTAAAATAGGTATTTTTTTTCTCCTTGGTAGGAGGTAAGTAGGATACAAATAATGGAATTAATTGCTATTGAATACCCACAGAGAGCCAGGTCCTGTGACACACAGTCATTCATACTGTTTCCACAGTAGGAATACTGGATCCTCAAAATAGTCCAATAAATGGAATTTTTATATCAAAATTTTAGCTGGCAAACAAAAGTCATATATGTGTGTGTTATTCAAGATAGCTGATCTTACTATTTCTGCTTGCACATTGCAGACTGGGCACACATGTCCACTAGACCAGAGGAATAAGAAATCTGCTGTACATCACAGTGACTACATTCAGAGTCGTTTGTGAAAGTGTTCTCATCACAAAATGAATCTAATTTGTTTGTGCAGATGAGGGAACCAAGACACCATGGGATCCCCTATCTTGTCAATAACACTCCACGCTGTGACTAAGGACTGGTGATGATTCAGGCACAACCCAGGGCTTCCTCCCATCCCATGCTGCCGCTGACGCTGAGTCACATCTCCATGATCAACTCATCTGAGTCCCTATCAAAAATTGCTGCTAACGCGTTTTACCAACACAGATGTTACTGTTCTCCTCTGTCATCGATGTTTTAAAGTCTTGTTTCTCAGGACCAGCTTCTTTCTTATCTAGAGGCCAAGGGAGCACTGCACCAAAGCCACAGCCCCTCGTTGGTGTGCTCAGCCCTGGGTGTCCAGTTCTCGCACCACTGGTCCTTCTCGGAGAAAGCGAGCCGGAAAAGGACTCAGAGCAGATCAGAACCCAGCGGTGATCGGTGCCTCTCTGTGCTTCAACGGGCGACGTCTGAATGCTGGCTTCTCGCTTTCTTCCATTTCTGCTTGACTACCCATTGCGTATCTCTCTGGAAATTCTCATCCATTATTTCACACCCTGCCACATCTTGCCATCATCATCGTTTCTGCTCTTCCCTGTGGCTCATGAGCTCTGCTTTTAAAATCCTGGAGAAATGTTCGACTTTTCATCCCTCATCCTCCTTTATCCAAAAGGTCAATAAACTGTGGACTCTTCAATTGAACTGTCTCTCTCTCTCTCTCTCTCTCTCTCTCTCTCTCTCTCTCTTTCTCTCCTCTCTCCGTCTCTTCCCCTACCTGTATTTCTCACCAGATAAAACAGCCTGGGTTTGTATCGACCACTTCTCTCATTATGCCCACATCTTGCGCTCTCCTGTTTCTCGCCTGCCTTAGGCTATTTCAGTTAATGATCCCGTTGCTGTGTCTTTCTGCTTGCTTACCTTCCTATGGTGAGTTTCTTTGCGATTCCCAGTTGTTAAAGTTTCATCCCCGCCATTCACCTCCTCTTACAGTCAGCGTCACCTAGGCTTTCAGGCACAGAGACTCTAATTCTTATCTCTGCTGACCACCTCCCCCATCAACACCCTACAAGTCCTTCCTCTTACATGATTGCACCGAATCATTTTAAGTAGAGTCATGAAATGATACTGAAAACTTTACTTATCACAATGATGAAGGAAGAACAACAAAAGCAGGCATGTGAAAATCAGCCACACAAGTGAGCTATATTTAAGTTCATTAAACAACACTCGGGAATTTTTCTTTTTCTTCTAAGAACCAAAGTGATATAAT
The DNA here is from genome assembly GCF_033115175.1 of Lepus europaeus. NCBI lineage: Eukaryota > Metazoa > Chordata > Mammalia > Lagomorpha > Leporidae > Lepus > Lepus europaeus. The sequence goes on along the minus strand of NC_084845.1, from coordinate 61,682,161 downwards.
TTATTTTTGCAGTTATTTGTCATTCTCTTCTCAAATAACTGTACTTGTGTGAAGACTCACTCATTCTCCATCACCTAGAGGTTATTAATGAGTTTTCAGTATAAATGACAAACCAATTGCTTTAATAGCACACCTGGTTTTCCACTTTTAAAAAATTGTATTCTGCATCTACAGGTTTTCACACGAGCAGGCTTCAAAAAGCTCATGGAAAATGGAATTAAAAGACAAGTTATCTTAGTGTAAAAACATGAGATCCATGCAACAAAGGGTCTTCAACAAGTTCAAGCAAAATGAATAGTATGAATAAACAATCCATGTATTTCAATCCACTTGTACCACAATCCACTTACTTTTTAATTTCATTTTCCACAAACTTTTTAAAGTACACTTGTATGCATAACGTTCATCAATTCATTATCAACAATCTCAAGATTTTTTCTTTCATTCTATTTTTAGTGTGCCTTTATTCTCATTATTGACTTCTTACGTCAGGTACCAGGCACTACTTTACTTCCAATGAACTTCTACACCCCGCATTGCACGATTGTCCTGTGGCTGCTGTAACAAATCACAAAAAAGTGTTTTATTTTTCTCCTTTTCTTGTGCTGTCCCCCAGTTCCTTCAAAAACTGCCTGGCATGCTTCTGGTCCCTAATTAATATTTACAAAATAAATGAATGGACATTGCTTTATTTTTTCCTTGTTGACTGTATTTTTTCAAGGAATTGTGACTAGGCAGTCACCAAAAATACTGCCTTGAAAACAGCCAACTCACTGCCTATAAAAGAACTCACATAAATGCTTGGTGGACAGCTAAGAGAAGGGTTATTATTGAGACTTCTGACACTGGGAATCAATGTGAATCGAGTAAGTGACCAACTAACCTGCAAGCCTGGTGCTGTATGTCATGTACCAGGGGAACTGCCTTCACTCACACTGACACATGAACCTCTGAATGGAACACTCATGCTTTTGTTTCCTGCCATTCACTTTTCCTTTTTTTAAGATTTACTTTATTTATCTGAAAGGTACAGTTACAGAGAGAGGGAGAGACCCTGAGAGAAAAAGATCAGCCATCTGCTGGTTCACTCCCCAAATGGCTGCACTGGCCAGGGCTGAGCCAGGCCAAAGCCAGGAGCCAGGACCTCCATCTAGGTCTCCCATATAGACGACAGCAGGGGCACAGCTGCTTGGGCCATCTTCCGCTGCCTTCCCAGGCACATTAGCAGGGAGCTGGATCAGACTCGGAGCAGCTCATATGGGATGCTGGCATCACGGGTGGCAGTTTAAGCCACTGCACCACAACGCCAACCCCACCCCCTCTATTTCTGAAGCTATGTTTACCCACCGTATAATAAATCTGTATTAGTTTCCTGCAGGTGCTATACAAATTACCACAAAGGCGGGTGGTGAGGACTTAAAGCAACAGAAATGTATTCTTCCATGATTCTGGAAACTCAGACTACAAACAGTACCACTTGGCCAAAATCAAGACCAGAGAGCCATGTGTGCTTAAGGGCTGTGAAAGGCTGTTCTTCCAGCTCCTGATGGGAGCCAGCCCTGTGTGGCTCTGGGTTGCATCAGCCCAGTCTCTGGCATGCTGGTCACGTTGCTTTCTCCTCTGTGGGTACCTGCCTCTCCCTCTTCTCTTTGCATCAAATCTCTCCTTGTCTCTGTTTCACAAGATCACTTGCAACTGCACACTGATAATACAGGAAGTCTCACCTCAAGACTCGTAACATCATCACAACTGCAAAGACTCTTTTTCCATAGTAGGTAAGATTTATAGGGTCTGAGGATGAGAACTTGATATCTCTGGGCAGCCATTAATCATCCCCCTACAGACATATATGAGTTTACTGTAAGTCGTTATGTCTTAACTGTTACTCCAGTCATGTACAAGTTCGGGGTCAAAAATTTCCATGTGGCTGCAACCGATAACCAATAGGTGACACTAAACATCAATGTCTCCCAAGGTCTTTTGTACCAAAGAAAAAGGAGTTTCGAAAATATTTTTGCTTAAACAATTTAGTGCAGGTGAAAATGGTGATTTACATCATGACCACATTTTTTACCAACACTGCAGACAACCCTACAGAGAGCATTTTCACTGATGGGGAGTACTAGCGAAGCTGCTTTCGGGGGAAAGCCCAGAACGGAGAGCAATTTGAAGATTACTCATAAGTAAAAACTTCACACAACATTTTTGAGATTAAAAATTCATTAAAAATATTGTGGGGGAACGGAGATATATTATGGGAACTTGCAAAGGTGAGAGGGCAAAGTCTTTGATTTCTAGAATGTGATGCAGTGGAAGTATAGTAGGTAAATGAGTTTGCCTGATTAATTAAGAGTGGGAATGGGGAATTCTCATCATATTTTAGTTAACCTTTTTGGGAAAATATGCTATTATTAAAAGTTAAGTGTCACTGGTATTTAACTAAAAGAATCTGAGGTCCTAGATTCTGAATCTTAATGATTTCTTCATAGTCTCCTTCCACTCTGAGATTTCTAGCCCTTTCAGTGTGGGGATTTATCTAAAACACATGGCAGTGTTTCAAGACCTGTTTTTGGTAGTAATTCAATGCTTTCCTGGCTGATATTGATTGAAATAATACACTTTAGAAAGGCATGAAATTTTAAAGAACTATTTTAAACTTCAAAACTGTTTCCATTTGATTTCAGCTTGACAGTTGAAAGTAAGTCTTATTTTAAAGAATTCCTTCACCTACCATAACTAATATCATAAAAAGGGAGCATTTGCTTATAGAATTTTATACCTAGAATAAAGAGTGAGAAAGACTAAGACAGCACATCCTAAGCAATCAATAATATAACTCCAGGTGGTAAAATGCAGTAAAATAATGTAGGGTTAAAATTTAGATAAATACATTAATTCCAATTTGACAAAAGCAAAAATAATCTTGTTTATTTTAACAATGCACAGTTAATACTGACTGCAATAAGGAAACATTATTCAAATACTTTCTTCATGCATTAAAGAGTTTGAACTATTAAAAATGCCATTGTATGGAAGACTGTGTGGCACAATACTCAAGATGCTTCTTGGTACACACATATCCCATCCCTGAGTGCTTGGGTCTGCGTCCCCACACACTTCCATATCTGCTTCCTGCGAACGCACAGACTGAGGGGCAACAGGCAACGATTCAATTTCTTGGATCCCTGCTATCCACTGATAGAGGTCTGGGTGCCTGAATTTGACCTGCCCTATCCCTGTTTGTACCAGGCCATTCTGGGAAGTGAACCAGCGGATGGAGGCTCTCTCTGACTCTAACTATGTATCTCTTTCTCTGTAGCTCTGCCTTTCAACTAAATAAAAATAAATGAATTCAAAACTTCAAAAAATCATCATACAAAAGTACTTCAAAAAGTTTGTGGGAAAATAAAATCAAAAAGGTAAACTTGGGAAGGGGGAGTCATTGTGACACAGCTGGTTAAGCCATTGCTTGGAACACCTGCGTCCCCTTTATCAAGCCCATGGAATAAGTCCCACCACCACCTCCAATCCAGCTTCCAGCTACTGTGTCTGGGAGACAGACGATCTCAGCCTAAGTACTTGGGAAATCTGATGGGGTTCCTGCCTCCTGGCCTCACTGTGTCCAAGCCCCAGCTGTTGGGCATTTGGGGAGTGACCTAGAGGACAAAAGATCTCTCTCTCTCCTCCCCCCTCTTGCTCATTCTTCCTTTCAAATAAATCAATCTTGGGAAAAAAAAACAGATTTATTTTGTTGCCAGTATTTTTTGAAATCCAGGCAGTTTTTTCATAATATTTAAGAATTTTTTGAAGATACCTCATATGCATTGATTTCAAATTTTTTGCATAAAAATAAAACATCTTTTTAAAGATTTATTTATTTATTTATTTGAAAGGCAGAGTTAGGAGAGAAAGAGAGGCAGAGAGAGAGATCTTCCAATTGCTAATTCACTCCCCAAATGGCTGCAGAAACCAGGGCTGGAGCAGGCTGAAGCCAGGAGCCAAAAGATTCGTCCAGGTCTCCCACATGGGTACAGAGACCCAAGCACCTAGCCATCCTCCACTGCTTTCCAAGGTGCACCAGGAGGGAGCTGGATCAGAAGTGAAACAGCCAGGACATGAACTGGCACCCATGTGGGGTACAGGCATTGCAGGTGGCAGCTTGACCCACTACACCACAATGCCATCTCCCAAATAAACTTTCTTTTTTTTAATTTTTTGACAGGCAGAGTGGACAGTGAGAGAGAGAGAGAGACAGAGAGAAAGGTCTTCCTTTGCCATTGGTTCACCCTCCAATGGCCGCCAAGGCCGGTGCACCGCGCTGATCCGAAGGCAGGAGCCAGGTGCTTCTCCTGGTCTCCCATGGGATGCAGGGCCCAAGCACTTGGGCCATCCTCCACTGCACTCCCTGGCCACAGCAGAGAGCTGGCCTGGAAGAGGGGCAACCAGGACAGAATCTGGCGCCCCGACCAGGACTAGAACCCGGTGTGCCGGCGCCGCTAGGCAGAGGATTAGCCTGTTGAGCCATGGCGCCAGCCCCAAATAAACTTTTTATAATTTTTTTTTTATTTATTTGTGTTTTTATTTGAGAGGCAGACAGAGCTCCCGTATGCTTCTGGTTCATTCCTTAAATGCTTGCAGCAGCGGGGTCTGCGCCAGGCTGAAAGGAGGAGCCAAGAACCCCACCCTACTCTTCCACATAGGTAGCAGAGACCTAACCAGTCAGGCCATCACTTGCTGCCCTGCAGGGTGTACATCAGCAGAAAACTGGAATCAGGAGATGGAGTTGGACCCAAACTCAAGTCCTTCAACACAGGATAGAGAAAGCCAAAGCAGTAGCCTGACTGCTAGACCAAACGTCTCTCCCTACCCATTTTTCTATTTGATAGGAGGAGAGAGATCAGACAAGGGCATTCCTATCCACTGACTCACTCCCCCAAACACCTGCAACAGCTATGGATGACCAGAGCCAGAGCCAGAGCCAGGAGCCAGGAATTCAATCCAGGTCTCCCACTCAGTGGCAGTAAAGCAATTACTTGAAGCAATACCAACTGTTTTTCAGGGTCCGCACTGGTGGGAAGCTGGAATCGGAGCCGGAGCCAGAGCTGGGCATGGAACCTAGGTGCCCTGGTGGGGCACGGACATAACCTCTAGGCAACATGCCATTCCTAAACCTACCTTTTAATTCTATTTTCCACAAATTTTGTGAAGTCCCTTCATAAATATGAGTCTCTGATATTTTCTCTTAGATTTCCTTTTCTAGCATTAGAACTTGAATCCACAACCCATGTGAGTCCTCTGTCCCCTTTTCCAAATGTTTCCACCACCTCTTACCCCACCCCACAATTTTCTAAGTTGCAAAGCACTGCTATTTATCCAGATGTAGTGTCTTTATTATCAAACACTTTCTAGTTATTCACATCATTATGCATATTTTACTCTTTTCGTGTATTCAGAAAATATCAATTAGGCATGTGGCAGGCTTTGGATTTCATGCTGAGAACATAAAGACAAGTAAGACCGAGCTGCTAGCCAAGGGAAACTCCTCATAACCCAGTGACTGAGGCAGGTTCATCACCACTAGGCTTCCGACTCCTGCACGACCGCATTTCACAGCCCAAGCATCGTTTTGGAGAAGGCTGTCCTGTGCCTTGCGGGATGGGCAGCCGCCTCCCTGGCCTCTGCCCTGTGCAGTGGCTGTGGCATCACCCCACTTGTTACAACCGGAATGTTCCCAGACTTTTTGTCTCTTCTGGAGTAAAATCACCACAGGCGGAAAATTGTCACAAACCCATGTGCCAGATTCAGTAATAACAAAGAAGCTAAGAAAACATCAGAGAAGACTTTCTTGAAAAGATGGAGCACGAGCCAAATCTTACAGGACGATGAGCAATGAGCCAGTTTTGCACTGTTTCCAGAGAATTCCAAATAATGGAAATATCATACACAAACAAAGGCATCATTCATTTGCAGCTAAGTCAAGGGACTTACAAAACCTGGGTGCTTTCAAAGTTAAAATTACAAACAGCAGTGGGAGTCAGTCAGACTGAAGTTGTAGGAAATGTCAGTTCACAGAACAGTAGCCGGGAACACTTGGACTTTATCTTAAAAGATGGGCAAACATCACAGGGAGAAATGAATTCTGAACAGATGGCTTTTGTTTTTACCCCCCTTTAGTTTAAAATCTATAAGGATAAAATCATGCCCACACAATGTATGCTTTCAGCTTTTTAAAATCTTACAGCAGAGGGCCAGCGCCGCGGCTCAATAGGCTAATCCTCCGCCTTGCAGCGCCGGCGCACTGGGTTCTAGTCCCGGTCGGGGCGCCGGATTCTGTCCCGGTTGCCCCTCTTCCAGGCCAGCTCTCTGCTATGGCCCAGGAGTGCAGTGGAGGATGGCCCAAGTGCTTGGGCCCTGCACCCCATGGGAGACCAGGAGAAGCACCTGGCTCCTGGCTTCGGATCAGTGCGGTGCTCTGGCCGCGGCAGCCATTGGAGGGTGAACCAACGGCAAAGGAAGACCTGTCTCCCTCTCTCTCACTGTCCACTCTGCCTGTCAAAAAATAAAAATCTTACAACAGAGTAAACCATAGGTGTTTAAAAACATTTGTTACATGAGTAGTAATATGTGGGAGGCTGGCAATGTGGAGGACTAAGCTAAAGTTGCACCTGCAACACTGGTGTCCCCTACTGGGGCACTGGTGGGAGTCTTAGCTGCTCCGCTTCTGATCCAGCTTCCTGCTAGTGTGCTGGGAAGGCAGTGGAGAATGCCTGAAGCACATGGGCCCCTTCCACACATGTGGGAGACCAGATGCCGTTGCAGTCATTTGGGGAATCTGCAAATGGGAGACCTCTCCCTTCTCTCTCTCCCTCCCTCCCCTCCTCTTTCAAATAAATAAATAAATCTTTTAAAATAAAATAATAAATGACTATTAACAACAACATCAATAGCCAGGATTCCCTACACCTTCGGTGAGCCTGTGGTACTACTACAAATATGAATGACAGAGCTGGCATGTGACGGCAATAACTAGAGAGGTGAAGGAACCGTTATAAAGCATTGAATTATTACAAATTTTAGTACTAACTGGTGGGTAAGCGTAGCACTAACAAAATCTAGGTGCAAGGATACTAAGGGCTATCTGTCCTTCTAGTTAATGTCAAAATCCATGCAAGATCCCATCCTACTCTATTATCTAGGAGCCTTTTTAACACTACCCTGCTTCTCTTATATATAGTTTCCCTCTGTTAAGCTCCAAATTCATTTTGAAGGGAACATCAATATCTACCTTCCCTTCCTTCCTTAAGTCCTATAGTGAGCCAATGAGGTAACGTCTGGAAGTTGCTTAGGCAACATAAATGATCAGTGATCCTCATGGCTAAAATGTACATAGAGAAGCAGGTGTTGTCGAGTGTGTTAAGCTGTTGCCTGTAAAGCCAGCTTCCCAAATTCAAATTCCAGCTGCTCCACTTCCAAGCCAGCTCCCTGCTCTGTGCCTGGGAAAGCAGTGGAGCTCCCTGCACCCACGTGGGAGACCCTGATAAAGCTTTACATCTGGAGTTTTTCACACTGCAATGCAAATGCACAGATTTAAAAAGCAAGAAATGCTAACTGGGGTGGACCTTGTGGCACAGTGCATGAGGCCTGTGCTTCGACACCTGCAGCTCATATCAGAGTGCTGGTTGGTGTCTGGTAGCTCTGCTCCCAGTTTACCTTTCTGCTAATAGATCTAGGAGTCAATAGTGGATGCCTCAAATACTTAAGCTCCTGCCACCCACCTGGGAGACTCAGATGGAATTCCAGGCTCCTGGATTCAGCCTGGAGCTTTGGCTGCTGTGGGAATTTGGGGAGCAAACCAGTGGATCAAAGATATCCCCCCCTCTCCCTCCCTCTCTCCCTTTCTCTCTCTCTCTCTCCCTCTCTCTCTCTCTCTCTCTCTCTCTCTCTCTCGTTTCTTTCAAGTAGATGAAAATAAATAAACATGTTTAGAAAGAAATGCTAATTTTATTAAATGTTTTGAAAAGTTGTTGAAAATACAGAGCTCTTTATCTTTAATAAAAATTAGTTGAAATTTGCACAACTGAATTTTAAAGGAACATAGTATACGTGGCACTGAGAAGTGAGTCAAGAACGTTGAGATTTTCTACCCTAATAGCCACACTACTAGCAACTCTGTTGTAAGCAGGGATTTTGTCCTTTGTTTGCAGACTTCAGGTCTATTTTTCAGATGGGAAACTGCATTGATATAAACGCACCGTCAATGAGCCAATGAGGTCCCTCTCCGATTTCATCCTGTTTTGATGGTTCATTTCATTTCTCCAATTTATGAAGAAAACTTTGAAGATTACCGTGCTGCAGACTCTAAAGTGCTCTCACCCCACAGGAAGTCCCTTGTGATTGTGACTAGCAGCACCTCCAATATCTTCCTTTAAGTCACTGATATCCATTTTTAAATAATACCTGTTCCCAGAACAGTATCAGGATTTTTTTCTAAATGCCATTGACCAATATCTGAATGAGATAATTTAGCTGACAGAACAGTTGCCTCGTAGTTGAATGCCCTACACAGTGCTATAAAATGACCAATCATTTCTGCAGAATAAATTAGTTTTGTTTTTCATCCATTCTCTACCACTGCAGATAATCAATTCCAAGAGTCTCAATATCCAAGGCATTTATTTTAGCAAATGAAAAAGAACATTGCTCAAAGTAAATTCAATTGTTTATGTTCCTGGGTCTGGACAGAAAAGTACTCCTGCTGACTTGATAAATATTCCTTCCCTTTGTCTTTTTTTTTTCTTTTTGCCTAGAATCCTAAATTCCTTTCTATCCCTGAGGCTGGGAGCCAGATTTCACACAGCCTAGGTTTCAATTCCATGCAAATTCTGATGAGCCTGGAGTTTCTGTGGGCAGGAGCATGAAAATACATTCATCTTGGTATTTCTTTCAGTACATTTTGTTATTAAAATTTATTAGTTTTACATTTTGTTCAGGTATTTGAAATACAAATTTTCAGAGTAGGCATTACCAACATTCTGCCTTGAAAATATAAAAAAAAAATTTTCAACAGAGAATTCATTAAATACTAAATTTTAAGGAAAAAACAACCCTTGTAATATTACAATATGAAATTGTAAAAATTCCTAAGTTGATGATCTGATTGGTAATTCTATTAAGCTTTGATTAAATAAATATTACATTCTATATAAAAATAAATGTCGGGGCCAGTGCTGTGGCACAGCAGGTAAAGCTGCCACCTACAGTGCAGGCATCCCGTATGGGCGCCAGTTGGAGTCCCAGCTGCTCCACTTCCAATCTGGTCTCTGCTATGGCCTGGGAAAGCAGTCGAAGAAGGCCCAAGTCCTTTGGCCCCTGCACCCACGTGGGAGACCCGGAAGAAGCTCCTCGCTTCAGATTTGCACAGCTCCAGCCGTTACAGCCAATTGGAGAGTGAACCAGTGGATGGAAGACCTCTCTCTTTCCCTCTCTCTCTCTCTCTCTCTCTCTCTGTCTCTGCCTCTCCTTCTCTTTCTGTGTAACTCTTTCAAATGAATAAATAAATCTTTAAAATACATAAAAATAAATGTCAATTTTGGAATATCATGGCAAGCATTTTTGGATTACAATCCATGGTCTATTAAGACTACACATTCTCTTACTACACAGGTTATTAATTTTTTAAATTTTTTCTGTATTTCATAATGTTTTGACACCTGGGACTTGACTCACACTGGTAGAGGCTTCCCCAGGGTTAGCTAATTACTAAAGAACACCTTTCACATGCAAACCAACCCATCCAGGATAGATAGCCCAGTGCCTGCTTAAGGAGGCTTTCAAAGGGCTCACACATGGGACTGCTATCCCCCTGCTCCGGACTAGAAACCACACATGGAAGTATAGTCCCTAAAGGGCTTAGTCCTATGTCCAGTGCTGAAATTATGCAAACCGGTCAATCCTAAGCCTGCTGACTGTGCCTTCTCTGTTGTTCCCATAGAAACAACAATCAAGGCTCCTGCTCACATTGTCTCTCACTCCTTCTGCCTCCTGGCCAATCCCAGGGTGCCTCAGCATGGGCCTACCTGGAAGAGCACAGCCCCAACGCTGGGAGCTACCAGTAACCAGTTATTCAGTAGCTCTCATCTCAGGTCTGTTCACCTGAGCATACCTAAATAACAGTAAAGCATATATCGTAAAACAGGGCCAGCGCTGTGGTGCAGTGGGTAAAGCCGCCACCTGCAGTGCCAACATCCCGTATGAGCGCTGGTTTGAGACCCAGCTGCTCCACTTCCGATCCAGCTCTCTGCTATGGCCTGGGAAAGCAGTAGAAGATGGCCCAAGTCCTTGGCCCCTGCATCCAAGTGGGAGAACTAGAAAAAACTCCTGGCTCCTGGCTTCGGATTGGCGTAGCTCTGTTAGGTAGGAAGTCAGTTATGAGCTTATGTGTGTGTGACAGGCCTAAAGAGAAGACATCTATATGCATCTGCATCTCAAAGTCATCCTAACAATGTTTCAGGGGAAGCCCAGATTTCGCATCCTGCCTGCCCTGCCCCCTTTTACCTGATAACCTGCCAGGTGGAGGCCCTCACCCCTCCTGCTTCCTGCCTGATAAATCTTCCACAATCTCCCAGGTGCAGCCCAGTATCTGCATCTCAAACACCCTGCTCCCTTCCTCAGGTCTGATAACATTTGCATCCATAAAGTCCTTTGTTTCAGACCTTCAAGAGAAGTTTTTCTATTTACATCCAAAAAGCCCTTTGTTCCAAGAGGAGCAGAGGTGGGGAAGCAAGACCCATCTCCTTAAAAAACCCCCAGCCTCAACTGGACTGCGCGCTCAGCTCTCTGCATCTTTGCTGAGCCGCCCGCCTGGCCTGGCCGGGTGTACTCTCCACTCACCCATGCAGCCCCCCCCCCCCAGTCTGAGGGACTGGGCACTCTCTCTCAGGCCCTGTCTGGAGAGGTGCCCATCCGTCCTTACAGATGTTCCTTCTTAATAAACCTTGCTATTTTACCTCCCACTACTCTCTGTCTCACGCCTGAATTCTTTCTTGCGCGAAGACAAGAACCCTGCAATTTCTCCGGTAACAGCTCTGGCCATTGTAGCCAATTGGGAGTGAACCAGCAGATGAAAGACCACTCTCTCTGGTTATACCTCTCTGTGTAACTCTGACTTTCAAATAAATAAATCAATCTTAAAAATAAAAACAGTGTCAATAAAATTTGTCATTAATATATTTTTCCCTGTTATAAGATGTGAGTTTTCACAGTAAAAACTCAAGACAAGATTTGCTTTGCAATTGCACAAATTCAAGGTCTTAATTTAGGGGGGAAAAGATGCTCAAGTTTACATGAGAATTACTTTGGAATATATACCTATGCAATATATTAAGTCTTTCCCTCATCATACTTTCTTGTGCATCAATATAATCTTTTTTTTAAAAAAATATCTTAATCTCTTCTTGTTCAGGGAGATTTTGTATAAATAACTTATTTTGGGAAGCTTTCCTTCTCCTGCACTGGGCCAATTATTTATGTTGTATAGCCTTCTGAATTTAATTCCTTTTGCCCTTTTAGCTGGTGAGATGGGGGTAACTGTGGTTTGATTTCATGTGGTTCTGTCCTGATTGCCACTTCCCAGACAATTTCTCATCCATATGTCTCATAGAGGCATTCATAACAAATGTGGATATATGACATGCTTATGTCAAGCACAGTCTCATCAAAACTGGCATTTCCTCTGTCGTCGGGTGCATCCATTTTAGCACCCGTGATGCCTCTGTGCTCTGTGCAAACTTCAGCATACTAACTTTTGCATCTGTCATCTATCTTCCTATCTTCTTCAGGTTAAGCAGCTTGGCCCCTTCTGCCTTGGACTGTAGGCTACAGTACAGGGTATAAAATCCATTGCAAAGCGGAGTTTTCCTTCCTCTGCATCTTTTCCGCCATCCTGAGGTGCTGATCTCCACAGAGACACTTGTACATCTCATGCACAGCCAGGGTACGTTACAGGTCTTCATCTCTACATCAACAATGGCTGCCCTGCATTCACTCTCAGGATTCCAGCAGATCTTTAATTTCCACATTTTCTGGAAGAGAATCTCTGGCTCCTCATCTCCGTGTTTTACCACATTCCACACATCTTCCCCCTTTATGGTGTCGCAATGTGGCCATTTCTTTGTCTCTGTAAAAGTTATTTTTTTCTCTTTATTTTTTCTTATTTTGCTTTTTTCTCCAACAGATTTTGAAGCAGGGGAGAGACTGCCAGTTCTCTGTCTATTTTAACCTAAGGGCACTTGCATAATTTTTTTTTTACAAGCAGGCAAAAAGAATATGTAAAACCAATTATAAGAAGATCAGTGCTCAAAAACTACAGTTAATATTGGTGAGTGAAGGACTAATTATTCCAACAGATTTCACCTACATGAGCTAATAGAAGCACATTCTACATGCATGTACTACAAATTTCATGATTTTATGTCATTTATTTTCATGATAACCTTATAAGTCAGGCAAACCAGGAGTTATTATCTTATATTATAAATGAATAAATAGGCCGGCGCCGTGGCTTAACAGGCTATTCCTCCGCCTTGCGGCGCCGGCACACCGGGTTCTAGTCCCGGTCGGGGCACCGATCCTGTCCCAGTTGCCCCTCTTCCAGGCCAGCTCTCTGCTGTGGCCAGGGAGTGCAGTGGAGGATGGCCCAGGTCCTTGGGTCCTGTACCCCATGGGAGACCAGGATAAGCACCTAGCTCCTGCCATCGGAATAGCGCGGTGCGCCAGCCACAGCGCGCCTACCGCGGCGGCCATTGGAGGGTGAACCAACGGCAAAAAGGAAGACTTTTCTCTCTGTCTCCCTCTACTGTCCACTCTGCCTGTCAAAAAAATTTTTAAAAAAAATGAATAAATAAAGGCTGGAAACACATAACTTTTATAAGATTAAAAATACAAAGAATTCACATTCTAGTGCCATTTCTTCTGCTTCTTAAAACCTACAAGATGTACTAAATGCAAGAGGGTATATGTTATTTATTTATTTATTTATTTTTTTGACAGGCAGAGTTAGACAGTGAGAAAGGGAGAGAGAGAAAGGTCTTCCTTCCATTGGTTCACCCTCCCCCCCACCCCCCCGCAATGGTTGCTACAGCCGGCGCACTGTGCTGATCTGAAGCCAGGAGCCAGGTGCTTCCTCCTGGTCTCCCATGCGGGTGCAGGGCACAAGCACTTGGGCCATCCTCCACTGCACTCCCAGGCCACAGCAGAGAGCTTGACTGGAAGAGGAGCAACCGGGACAGAATCCGCCGCCCCAACCTGGACTAGAACCCAGGGTGCTAGCGCCGCAGGCAGAGGATTAGCCAAGTGATCTGCGGCACCGGCCAAGAGGGTATATGTTATTAAAAGTTACTTGATCCTTAAGAGAAATTAAAAAAAACAAAAAACAAAAAACAGTATCACTGTCTTAATCAGGATTCTCCTGTGGAAAAAAATTTAAACTCCCTTGGCCGGTGCCGTGGCTCAACAGGGTAATCCTCCGCTTTGCGGAGCTGGTACCCTGGGTTCTAGTCCCGGTCGGAGCTCTGGATTCTGTCCCAGTTGCCCCTCTTCCAGCCCAGCTCTCTGCTATGGCCCGGGAGTGCAGTGGAGGATGGCCCAAGTGCTTGGGCCCTGCACCCCATGGGAGACCAGAAGCACCTGGCTCCTGGCTTCGGATCAGTGTGGTGCACCGGCCGCAGCGGCCATTGGAGGGTGAACCAATGGCAAAGGAAGACCTTTCTCTGTCTCTCTGTCTCACTGTCCACTCTACCTGTCAAAAAAAAAAAAAAAAAAAGAATAAAAATTTAAACTCCAAAAAAACCCAGCTCAGAATAAATGTGTTAAAATGAGGAAGGGGCTGGTGCCATGGCTCACTTGGTTAATCCTCCGCCTGTGGTGCCGGCATCCCATATGGGCGCCGGGTTCTAGTCCCAGTTGCTCCTCTTCCAGTCCATCTCTGCGGTGGCCCGGGAAGGCAGTGGAGGATGGCCCAACTGCTTGAGCTCCTGCACCCACATGGGAGACCAGGAGGAAGCACCTGGCTCCTGGCTTCGGATCGGCACAGCTCTGGCCGTAGCGGCTATTTGAGGGGTGAACCAATGGAAGGAAGACCTTTCTCTCTGTCTCTCTCTCTCTCTCACTGTCTAACTCTATCTGTCAAATAAAAAAAAAAAAAAAAAAAAGAGGAAGGTCCCACTACATAGGGCCATGACCCAAACCCAAACGTGATTAAGAATATTGAAGTAGGGAAGTTATTCTGGATTAAATAGGTTGGCCTAGTACAAAGATCATCAGAAGAGGGCTGAAGAGATGAGAGACAGGCAAGATGGCATAAAATCGGAAGGAGAGAGATTTAGAGAGAGTGGGAGAGATCTGCAGACACTGCAGACCTAGCTTGGAAGGTGGAAGGGGCCACAAGACCAGGAGGGCCAGCAGTGTGCAGGCAAGCAGGCAGACCAAAGCTCCCTCGGGCCTGCAGAAGAAACGCAGCTGTGCTCACACTGAGACGGGGTCACAGGGCATCAACTCAGTCCCCCAGAACTCCACGATAACAAATGCCGATTGTAGGAAGCCGCTAGGTCTGTGCTAATTTGTTAGCAGCAGTAGGGAACAGATACGCAGCTAACTTCCTGGTACTCCCTGGCAAGTCCAGAGGTTCCGTGATGCATGGGATTCAGGCTACTGTTGCATTTCTTGTTCTCCAAGTCTCTGTTCCACCTGACTCTACTGACCAGCTCCACACTACTGAGAGACGTTCCTGTCACAGGCAGGCTCCCAGATTCCCAAATCACTCCTCTTAAGGACCATGGGTGATTCTTGTGCCCACCCAGATATGGTCCCTGTATTCCAGGGTGGCTAGCTTTGATTTGCCCAGATGATTTCAAGGGTACACAAGGGCTGTCCACCTGATGCCAGCAAACATGTAACTATATCTTATCCTTACCTTCTCCATTCCCTCCCTCCCTCCCTCTCCCTCTCTCTCCCTCTCTCTCTCTCTCTCTCTCTCTCTCACACACACACACACACACACACTTCCATCTTAAATATAAAATATAATCCTGAATAAAATATCGCAGCTTTGCCCCTTGTCCAGGGTCCTTGGGTGATATGCATTTCTTTCAGTGGGATTTAGAAGAGACTCCTCATTGCTTAGATACAGCCAGAGGATCATGTTACTGAACCCCCAATACGTCGATCACACACGTATTACACAACTGATTAACCACAGCACATGGAACAGTATGGAAGGAGAAACAGTGTGACGGTTCGCTGTTTCATCACTTACGACTCATTCTAGGGACAGAGAGTAGGATGAGCTTAGAGATGGGAAAATCTGGATCCCAAGACTACGTTTGGCTTAACTAAGGAGAGGAAGCACTGCATATCAGCTAAGGGAAGTTTTATTTTAAAAAAATCCATTGTAGAAAAATAGCCATCTAGGATCAGTCCTGACTTAATGCCCTGTCCTGTGTATTATGCCATTTTAACAAGAAGCAAGAGGCCAAATATGATGGTGAGCAGTTCCTGTTCTGTGTGATCAGGGAGGACAGTGGCCCACAGCCATGATGCTCCTCGAAAGCAGGGACTGAATGGGAATCCTGCCCAGGTACTCAGGTGCACTTGTCTTTCCTCCAAGTTGCACCTAGTAGCTGGTCTTGGTAAAATCAGGGTCTGTAAGTACCCATGAGGAGGTATTCCAGAAGTGTCCAAGGAATCAGGTCTTGGAGTGAAAATGTCGCTGTATCTTCAGAGCTTATGTATAATCTATCTTTGTTTAGCTGATGATCTCTCCCACTTCGTTCTCACTAAAGAGCATTTCTTTTAAATTTATGTAAGAGAGACATAGATAGAGTCTCCCAATCATTGGTTCATTCCTCTAGTGTCCACAATGGCCAGGGCCAGAGCTGAGAACTCTGTGCAGGTCCCCTAGGTGGGTGGCAGGAACCCAATCACTAGAGCCACCACCGATGCCTCCCAGGACCCATCTAAGCAGGAACCTGGAGTGAGGAGCTGCAGATAGAAATCAAACCCAGGCACTCCAATACAGGGGGTGGGTGTCTTAACTGCCACAATAATGACTGTTTGCACTAAAAACCATTTGCTCAAAAACAAGTAATATTACTCAATTCTGCATCCTCTTTTAATTGAAGACTGAATCCTTTCCAAAGCTCTTTTGTCCCATTAATTTATATAATAATAACATCTTCAATTCGTTATTTAGTTCTCAGGCTGAGAAAGTGTCAGATTTTCACAGACACTGTTTTGCTGCAATATAGTTTTTCCTTTCTTGGATTTGCGACAAAGCAATGCCATTCAGGGTGGATGGACACGTTTATTACCACACACACTAAGATCTCCTTAGCAGCCAACATCAGAGCAACCTGCTGCGTGGTGCCTTTTCATCACTTGACTTTAAAGAGGAGTCTGCTAAGAGAATTTGCAACTAGGGTATAATGGAGCCTAACAAAGGGAGGGAACTTTGGTTGAATTCACATAGGGGCTCCTTCCGTGTCCTCCAAGCAATGCTGGTGAGCCAGTCCATTAGCAAATGTCTGGAAAGAATGAGAAGCAAATGACAAACGCTTCGTTGGAAGACAGACTACAACATATCGAAAGCATTTGGGGATTGTTTTTCATATATCAACATAGACAGCTAACTATCTATCTGAATGCTGTATATGTCTTAAAATTATCTGCAAGTGAACCTGATGAGCTCCCAAGATGCCTCACAGTGTTTATATTAGAAAGACACACAATTTACACTGAAAACATTAGACAGGTGGATTTTTTTGGGAGTTCCTGTGTACTTTGGTTGCCTTATTTTAGGTCTGTATCTCTCTTTCTTGCATTATACATTGCATCGATTTCAGACCCCAAAAGAAATAGATGGAATCCTGGGCAAAAGTGTATTGTAGCCATTAAGAATCAGTGCTAATGACAATACTATCTTTCATATTTATCAAAAATGCATCTTTAATCTCTGAGCACTTATTTGTCCTTCAGAGCTTGAATGGAAGGCAGGGAAAATTAAAACAAAGCAGCTATTGCAATTAAAGAGTAGAGAAACCACTGGAAGTCTGTCCACATGTGTGTGTTCACAGGCACTCACGTAAGCACTGGGAAATCAGAAAAACGGGGCCCAACTTCTCTAACTGTTCACACTTCTGACCGAAGTGCAGTAAGAATATGACCAGAGGCTGGAATCACCACAAGACACTTTCACTTCACCAACGCATTCCTCCACTGTGTGTTGTGAGAAAGAGGCCATCAGAACCGTTCCGAGCCCTTATGGAAAGTCTGCTGGCCGCCGACCAGGTAAAAGGTCTCCAGAGTACATTAGCACAAGCAGATTTCTGAATTTCAAGCTGTTAATCATTGGAGTCCTAACCAAGGACACAAACCTATTAACCTCAGTTTGGGATGTTAACCTGAATTATTTCATTAAATCCAGAAAGGCTATAAAAATAGTCCCTGTACTTAAGAAAGTGTGTGGTTTTTGTTGCTGTTATTGTCTTGGTTTGGTTCTGGCTTTGGTGTTGATGCTACCGATACCTTCAAAGCCTCAGCACTTACAGGAGACATGTTTTAGCCCAGTGAGCTATGTGGGACATCCCTATAATGGTACATGTTTGATTCTCAAGATTTTTTTTCTACTACCATTATCAACATGTAGCTCAGAGAAATAGGCAGATCACTCTGTTCAAAAACATCAGTGTAGGAAAAAAAGAACAGATTTGTCTATGAATGTATTTTGTGTGTTATCCTTGCAAACAAAAACCATTCATGGGACTGATGCTGTGGTGCAGCGGGTTAATGCCCTGGCCTAAAGTGCCGGTATCCCATATGGACGCTGGTTCTAGTCCTGGCTGCTCCTCTTCCGACCCAGCTCTCTGCTGTGGCCTGGAATAGCAGTAGAAGATGACCCAAGTCCTTGGGCCCCTGCACCCACATGAGAGACCTGGAAGAAGCTCCTAGCTCCTGGCTCCAGATCAGCACAGCTCCGGATCACTGGGCCATTTGGGGAGTGAACCAGCGGATGGAAGACCTTACTCTCTGTCTCTACCTCTCTCGGTAACTCTGTCTTTCAAATAAATAAAATAAATCTTAAAAAAAAAACGTTTTGTAGTTTCATATTTAGGATTTGAACCTTGGGAATTCGACTGTTTGCCCCATAAAGGAATCCAGTGAGTGCCCATGGCATGTGTGGTGGGCCACAGGCATCCCCTGGCCCAGGAACAAAGTGAACAAATCAAAATGCTTGTGGCCCCAAGAGCACAAAACTAGGTTTTCTTCCCTGGTGCAATGAACCAGAAAGAACATTGAAAGTGGGAGACGTTCAAGGCAAAGAACAGACCGAAGCATTTTGCATACAAGCAAATTACACTTTTTCTTCACAGGGCTCTGCAGAGCTTCCCTCCTGCAAATGCAGAAGGCAGTGTTGACTGGAAATAACGTCTCTGCTGCTGAACTGCGGCGCGAAATGCTCTCCCCACTTCCATCAGTTCTTCCTGAGCCCTTGGAGCGTGGAAGAGGGTGGAGCTGTTGGTGAGAGAAGAACACAGGAGGCAGCCTTGTTCCGTTTACTGTATGTGGCCCCCTTCCCTACCCAGAGGGTCAAACTCTGCATTCCTATGGGCCTTCATAGGAAGAAGATGCGCTGTTTGCTGTTAATATATCAAGGTTAGTTGATAGACAGAGAGTGTGAAATGCTAACTGCGTTGATCAGCCTTTCGTTACTGCAATGAAATACATGAGGGGGTCTGCTTTATAAAGGTTCCAGAGGTTCAAAGTCCAAACGGTGGGGCACAGGTTCCTCCCCCTTGGCTGTGTCGCATCATGGCGGAAGCACATGCATCTCTCTCAATGTGAGGCTTCTTTCCAGCTCCTTATAAACCCATGAGAATGTGGTCATGGGGTCTCTACCCTGAAGAGCTAATCTAACGACTTGCTCAAAAGTCCCACCTCTCAATACCGTAGTCAGATTAAGTTCCCAGTCTCTTAATCCCATTAATTTACAACTTTGGAGTTTAAACTCTGGCAAGAATTCAGGAGAACAAATCATACTCAAATTATAGGATTTGCCCAAATCCATGGAGAGACGGAGCTGCTTTCTTAAGTGGTACCCAAGGAGGACAGGCAGGAATGGAAGTGGGAGCTGTGCAGCCCAACCAAGGCATGGGAAAGGCAAAGATCTCAGTTGACCTTTGCGAAACCCTAGCCCCATGCACCCACCACACTGACCCACCTGCTTTGCATATTATTTTAACAAAATACTTTACACTTGTCACTTATAATTAAAAATTTATTTCTCACAATTCTGGAGGCTGGGAAATTCAAAATCAAGGTGGCAGCAGGTTGGACTTCTGATGAGGGCCTGCTCTCTGCTTCAAATAAGAAAATGTCTTGTATCTTCAAACAGTGGAAGAGCAGAAGAGGCAAACTTGCTTCCTCAAGCCCTTGTATGCGAACACTGATCCCCTCCAGGAGGGCAGAGCCCCCTAAAGATCCCAGGTCTTAACTCCGTTGCCTTGGGAATTGAGTTTCAGTAGTATGAATATCACAACAACATTCCAAACATTGCATATCAAAATCATTAAAGTCTCAAAACAACTAAACGGGTTAGATTTTTTTTTTTAATCTCCCATTGCCAGGTGAGGAAACCAGGGAACAAAGCATTCAGGAATTTGCCTAACCAAGGTCACAAAATGATGAGGAAGGTCAGATCTGACTTCAGGTGACCTGATGCTGGGGTCTCCAGCTTCAACTGTTGCCCTGCCCTCTCCCTTCCTCTGCAATAGGGGACAGCATCAGATCTGCCATCATGGCTTGGAAATTGGGAGTTTCTTTTTAACCCACAAGGCATTTAGATGGTGGCTAGGAAGGTAAGTTTTCCTAGGGATACATCCAAGTTAAATGTGACTAAGCAGCAGAAGAAGCAGGACCAGCACTCCAGAGGGAATCTTTGATGCCACTCCTGATGAGAAAGAAACAAAGGCAAAGAGTGAAGAAGGAAAAGCACTTGGCCTGGTGGTCAAGGCATCAATTAGGACACCAGTTAAGACTTAGAAGAGGCCAGCGCCACGGCTCACTAGGCTAATCCTCCACCTGCGGTGCCGGCACACCGGGTTCTAGTCCCGGTCGGAGCGCTGGATTCTGTTTCGGTTGCTCCTCTTCCAGTCCAGCTCTCTGCTGTGGCCCAGGAAGGCAATGGAGGATGGCCCAAGAGCTTGGGCCCTGCACCTGCATGGGAGACCAGGAGGAAGAACCTGGCTCCTGGCTTCCGATCAATGTGGTGCGCCGGCTGCAGCGGCCATTGGGGGGTGAACCAACAGAAAAGGAAGACCTTTCTCTCTGTCTCTCTCTCTCTCTCACTGTTCACTCTGCCCGTCAAAAAAACTTAGAAGAGCCCAGGCTCAACTCCTGGCTCTGGCTCCTGACTCCAGCTTGTTGTTAATGTGCACCCTGGATGACAGCAGAGATAGTTCAGGCCTGGACTAAGTTTCCAGCTCCTGGCTTCAGCCCTGGCCACTGCAGGCATTTGGGGAGTGAACTAGTGGTGGATGTGATCTGTCCCTCTAAGATTTAAAAAAAATTCTATAATCTATACAAATAAATAAATATTAAAAAAGAGTTATTGGCTTCACCCCTGGGAACCGGGTATGATATCTTGCAGTATATGATTCTCATGTTTGAAACCTGGAGACATTTCTTTCAAAACACTGACTGCATATAATCAAAAATAGATGTCCTAAAAATTATATGCTATTTAATGATTCATTCACTGGGGAAATGATTTCTGAAACTATAATGAACAAGACATTTATTTAGATGTTAAAATTGGTTGACTTCTAGGGAAGGCAGATGTTCACAAGGTGAGGGTAGGCAAAAGCAAATAAAAGGAATACAATATTTTTGATTTTTCTCATTGGTGTTATTTCTTACAGTGATTTTTAAAATTCTTTCTGAAAACTTTTGACAGTATTAAAATTGAAATCTAGGGCATGTTTTCTCTTACACATTTTAGAAAGGGAAATCATTTCAATCTACATAAGAAATATTTTGCCATGTCAAAAATCTTCTGGAAAATACCCTCTTCTTAGCATCTAAACATTTCTACATAATCAGAATGCAAACTGGCATTGAGTCTTCCTGTTTCTCACCATCTTTCATAAAAGTTAATTATATTTGCCCCTCTCATCATATTCTCCTTAAACACAGTGGCTCTCCTCTTCCCATTTGTATTATTTTAGAGCTGGAAAAAGCAGACATTTAGTAAACATTTAATAAGTGAGCGAGACTGATCAAGTGAACCAACTCTGTGAATAATGTTAAGCCACAGATGCTCCACATAAACTTGCAAAATACTGCTCAGAATGTACAGGCTACCGTGAAGGCTAGCACTGACAGAGCCCCCCTTGGAAGAGAAAGAAATTAAATTTATTTTGGTACCATCTGAATAGGCTCTTTTATGTGTACTTCCTAGAGAATCCCTCAGTAAAGCAAGGAGAGTAATATATCTCCATTGCTAGTCCTATCACAGCTACAGGTAAAATATTAGCTATGATTTCTGCAGCCATGCTGTTCGACACTCTGACAATAATGCCCATAGTTTGAAGGTAGTTCACCCTGACTGCGGGGAGCAGACACATACTGACGGCACCAGCTTTTTCTCCACACCCAGACAGTAGTTTTAAACAAGAATTATTCGGATTGGAGCACCCAGGTCTATAGGTAGACTTAAAGGGGGAGGGGTAAGCATCGTATCTGGACTGGGTTGTTCTCTGCAGATCTTGCAGACTCGCTCATGAGTCTGGGGCTCAACTGAAGCAGTGAGCTGTAGGGTGGGCATGGCAGAGTTTCATTTCTTCCTGGATGTCAGTGGCTCATCCTGAGCAGATTCCTCTCGTGTTAGGGCCAGAGGCACAAGAAAACAAGCAGAAAGTACCAGACATATTGACTGCACTTTCCCAAGTTTGGGCAGGGACATTTACTTCCCTGTTAATCCTCTTGGCTATAGAGGTGAGAACATATTCACCTCCCTATGTGGGAGAAACGTCAAAGGCCCTAGACTGCCAATGTGGATGTAGGGACGAGCGAGTGAGCGGAGCCGTGAACACATTTCTCATTCTGGGTGCTTGCATGCTCATTCCCACTGCTTTCCTTTTAAACCAGCAAATTAAGAAGAAAAAAAAAAAAAAAAAGAAAGAAAGAAAGAAAGTAATCTTCCTACCAACTGGATGGGTGGACTCAGCAGATTTTATGGGCAATTAAATGTTTAAATGAAGATTTAGGAAATGAAGTTTGTTTTTGTTTCTTGCTACTGGACAAAGAAAAAAAGACATCCACCTTAAACTTTACTCAAAAGGTGATTTCCAAATCCTCCTATCACTTTAAGTTAATGTGAGATGCATTTTGCAAGAGAAAATTTAAGTTAATGTGAGGCGTGTTTTGCAAAAGAGCACAAAAGACCCAACTAAAAGGTGTTATTATCAGATTTGAAAAAGAATCATTTGCTTGAATTTTACTGGAAGGAGATGCAAATCATTTAGTTGTACCATAATGCAGAATACAAATTAATATTTTTATAGCAACATAGATGTATTATGTCTTAAAACTGTTAACAGCTAAATATTTCCTAAGATTTTGGCTGCACATAAATTACCTATCTTTCAGAAACTAAAAAACTAAATTATTTAGCAGTAACAGCCAAAATAAAAGCCAAATAGGGGGCTGGCGCTGTGGTGTACCAGGTAAAGCCGGCACCATCTGCAGTGCCGGCATCCCACATGGGCGCCAGTTCAAGACCTGGCTGCTCCACTTCCAATCCAGTTCTCTGCTATGGCCTGAGAAAGTGGTAGAGGATGGCCCAAGTCCTTGGGCCCCTGCACCTGCATGGATGGATATAACCCATAATGGAACACCTGGCTTTCAGACCTAATTCCTGACAACACAGACCCTGCAAGGCCTCTCAATTCCTGACATTGACATTGGAGAGCTGGATTGGGCTCCTGGCTCCCAGCTCTGCCCCAGCCTAGCCTCAGCCTTTGCAGGTATTTGGGTAGTGAAAAAGATGATGAGAATTCACTCGCTCTCATTTTCTCTCTGCCTCTCAAATAAGAAAAAATAAAAAGTAAGGCATAGTTCCAAGAACATCATTCCAAGACTATTTAAATCCTCTTTCAATTTCAGGGTCAATTTCCCCTGTGCTTCTGCATATACCAACAATATATAGGAGGCACTGCAGGAGCACTAAGTATACCTTGGGCATCTCTTCAGATCCTCCATGTTTCCACCTGTCTGTTTTTCCAGATGCCATTGTTAGAGCTGGCTCTGCATGAACCCTGCTGGCTTCCTGCCAACACCCCAGCACCTCTCCTTCTGCGTGGGCCTTCTTTATCGACTCCCCATGAGAATCAATACATTGCCCGTGTTCATACAAACATCACCAGAAAGGCAAGCCCCATAAAGTGAATGTTTGACCAAGCGTAGAAGGGAGCCAGTGAATGAGTGCTACCCCTTTCACCCTCAAGTCGGTTGCAAGGCAACTTTATTCAGCTTCATGAGGGCTTGTTAACCATGGATACAGAACCAGTCCCACTCATCAAACTCAGCAGTGCTGGCACAAAACACACCCTCTCCTTGAGTCTTCCTCCTTTGGGTCACTCATGCTTCTTTGGCCAATAGCACATACGCCTTCTACCTCGGGCTCTACTTTTGGGAAGACTCAGAACGGGGCACAGTAAAAGAGAAATTTGTCACGTGAAAACCAAATTAGACACGAAAAAGAGGAAAAGGGCCAAGAAATCAAAGTCTGCTGTGGATGGCCAAAGAAAGTTCTAGAAAGAGGAAACCAAATAATCAGCTAAAGAACTAGAAAGGAAAGATTTTAATCACTCTGGGCAAGGAAAATCTGCTGGAGACTGTCATCTTACTTGGAGGCTCCCTCTGTAATAAATCTTTTCCACTCAATAGCTCTTGAAAAACAAAGCTCATTTGAGAGTTAAGGTAATGGGGCTCCTCCACAAAGTCTGCTGCTCACTTTTATTGCTACGTTACTGCCAGCCACGCCGAGCGCGCTGTGTCACTCCCACAGCAAACGCAAGCAAGCAGTCTTTCCCCAGAGATAAATGAAGCAACAACGTGGTAAAAAGCTCTTGCTTTCAGGAGGTGAACAGTTGGATCTTTAATTACAAAGGACTGAAATCCATTACGACACGGCGGGGAGTGTGTTTAATTTGCAGTGAGAGAGAGAAATAACTGGGTTTTTTTTTTGTGTTGACTCTAATGACCTTAACACAAAAACCCAACTGTCCCCACTTTGAAGGGCGACACACGACCCCCACCCTAAACTCGTAGGCTGAACTGTGGACCAGAAGTGACTTCCTCCTCAAAAGTGAAGACGACACGGACACAGGGCTCGGCTCGCTCTGGTCTGCCTGATTTACTGGCACACGCTCAGCCTTGGAGTTGGGTGACACACTCAAACCTTTGACTTGGTAGTAAGAATACAGCTACTTTGGAAACCAAGTGGGTACCCTGTGAAACGTGTGTTTCCTTCACTTTCTTTTTCCAAATAAGCCATGCTCTTGATTTTTTTTTTCCAGAGAAAAATATTCTTTTATCATATTGAAGTCATTTTCAGAGTCTCTTATTGACAACACAAAAAATACGCTCAGAAAGCCACCTTATTCTCTTTGCCCCCAGTTCTGACTGTGTCACTTTTACTGTAAGTCTCGGGTAAACGCCATTCAAGCTCTTTCCTTGGCAAGGTCTTGCTCCTTTGCTGAGCAAACAGAAACGTGTTCTCCATGAGCTCGCTACTCTTCAAAATCACCGGTAAGTAATTCTGAAGGGATCTAAAATGGCATTTATTTTGCATTATATTTGGTTTATGATATCAGTGAGCAGTAGGAACAATCATTTCTAACTCTCAATGCTTCAATGTTTCCTTCCACGTGGAACGCAGAGGGACATCAATTTATTTAACCCTCAGCCCTGTGTCAACTCCTCGTCGACTTTGCTCCAAGAAAAATGATAAGGCTGATCAGGTGATGAGGCCAGAAGAAATAGGCTCCCAGGGTTTGACACTGCCTGTCCCGCACCTCCTGACTGCAGACCACAGACTCTGCCTTGGCTGTGAGACCTCACTGGGAATTTCACTCTAAACTGATTCAAGGAAAACCCACACCTTTGCTAATTTTCTATCTGCTCAAGTTTCTCCCTGACATCTCCCCTTTGCTCTTCAACACACTCCATTTTTGATTTTATGAACAAATCTAGAAACCACTTCTAAAGAGTGATTCCCAAACACACTTTGGTTCAACACCATCAATGACATTGTGGATATTTGCCTATGTTGTTTGATTTGCAATTTCAGAAAATAAAGTCACTATCGACAAAGCCCATGGAAATTTGAATTTGTACTTCTTAAAAAAAAATGATAAAGAGCACACACACACACACACACACAAACTGTAGCAAAATGTTCGTAGCAGCTTCACTTGTAATAGGCTGGAAACAAACCAGATGCTTTCAATGAGTAAATCATTAAATAAACCATGGACTGCTTCCCAGAAAGAAAAACAAATGAATTACTGATACACAGAATAACTTGGACAAATCTCATTGGAAATGTGCCAGTCCCAAAGATTCCAATTATATCACCTCTTGAAAGAACAAAATCACAGAGGTGAAGGACAGAGTAGGCATGGCTTCAGGTTAGAAATCGGAATACAGAATGGGAGCCAGGAAGACAGAGATAATACAGGATAACTTACAGGATCTGAGTGTACTGCAGTATTCTGTATTCTGACTGTAACGGTGAGTATACCAAATCTCACATGTGACAGAACTGCAGCAACTACTTACACACACTCACAATACGGGCAAAACAGTGACTGCTTAAGCAGGATTTGTCTCTACAAACTTCACTCATTTGAACTCCAATGCCTTAGGTTAACACTTAACAGATTAATGTCAGTGGATTAAGGGTGGAGACTTAATGTAATTATAACATCTGGCAATTGGGCTTAGTGCAAGGTCTTCAGGTCACTGGTGGGCAGCTCTCAGCAGGTTGCACTCCAGAGAGGGCTGGGTGCATAAACCAAGCCGGTTCCCTGTCTCTCTGCTTCCTGGCTTGAAAATGTGATCCTCCCTCTGCAATAGCTCCACAATCAGACACAAAGAGAATGGGACCACTTGATCTTTGGCTATGAACCTCCAAGCTGCATACCAAAATAAACCTTCACCCTCCTAAGTGACTTCTGTCAGGTGTTTTGGTTCAAGCAACAAAAGGTAGACAAATGAATAGGCAAATCTGAATAAAACTGGCATACCACATCAATGCCATCTTACTAATTGTGCTATTGTATGATAGTTTTGCAATGTGGAAATCAACAGCAAAATGCAGTAAAGCACACACAGGATCTGTTAGTATTATTTCTTACAACTGCATGTCATCCTACAATTATCTCAAAATTAAAAGATCAAAAACAAAGAGCACACACAATATGCTTTTTTATCATCAGGCTAACTCATGGCTTAATGAGAAATCAATTTTGAACCCACAGAAAGATGGGTTTGTAAAGGAAAACAGAGTATATCCAGCTCTGTAGATAAAGCTATGTCTATGCTGCACAACATATTTTATATACATTTCAATTGTTTGTTTATTCTGAGTCCTGAGAGCAAACAGCCTAGCTTCTTAAAAACCTTCCACTAAGCAGTTACCACTTGGATTGCTTCTTTGTCCTCTTAATTGAAATCAGTGAGAGAAAATCGCTTCCATGATTTTACCATGAGAGTCATGACAGCTTTTCTGTTTTCACCTACTACCCAGGTTTGGAGTTAAAATGGCATAAGGAAAAAGATAAAATAAAAATAAAATAAAATGGCATAAGGAAAGGGAAGGCCCTCCCTACCAAACTGACTTTTCATTCCGACGATCAAGGCAGAGTTAATGGAAGCTCTTGTGACACCAGAAAGAAATAGTCACCCTTCTTTTATTTAAAAAAAAAATAAATAAAGTGGGAGAAGCCAGTCTTTGCAAGATGATGATTTAACTCATGTATTTACCTTGACTGATCTGAGACAAGTGACCAGGCTATTTTAATCACAAGAATGTGAGGTGACTGTAAGGAAATTTATTTTAACTTTTAATGCTCCTAAATTCTCTCTTAAACTCAAGCAGAAGCAAAACTTGTTCTTAATCGGCAACCCCTGATTAGGTAGTGAGGCTCTAATATTCAAAATCATCCTTGGATTCATTCTCCTTCTTCCTTTTATCTAGTTGTGATGACCAGATCTCCAATTAACTAGAAGGAGGAGCAGAATTAAGCTCAGATCAATTATCAAGATTTATGTACCTTGATTAATGCGTGGGAATAGAAACTCTGCTAACAGCACTCACTACCACCTAATTTCAAATAATAACAGAGCCAAACAAGAGATAATCTAGACAACATTCTAAGCAGAAAAATAGACCAATTAAAATTTAGCAATAAGTATTTTAATTTCAATAGCCATTTTAAGTATTCAACATTTTTTTAAAATTCCAATTCTATCTATTTAACTGTAATTGAAATTACTTTATTTCTGGGAATAAATTATTAAGAAACAAGAAGAGAAACATAAGGGATAGAAAGCACACATCATTTGGGGATGTAAAAAGGAGGACATCACTCTTTGCCCACCAATCCAGATCATTCTAGACAATACCATCACCATTGTGACCAATTCTACCCTCACACCTTGTCCAGAAGTCCTTTTGCTGATCTCATTGCTAAATTCCCTCTGTGTGTAATACTTATGCTCTCCTGAGATCGATATGGCTTTGATTGCTGCATGAGTTTCTCCATTGTTGTCGCAGTGGTCTCTACCTTACTGATCTTTGCCAATATCCTTTTGATTGTTGACTGTCTTACCCATTGGTCAATCCACACCAAACACCAGCCTATAGGAACCACCCTTCTTTATCAGCTGATGGGTTAATCTGCAAATCTCATTTCACAAGCAACAATTCATACAATCTAATGCATCTCTGAGGTGGACACACATACTTCTAAATCATGAACTACTGGGTCATTTATTGCAGTCACACTGAATGTGATAATTTAGCTGGGGGATGGGTGTTCTCTAGATGTATTTGTATACCTAATACAGAAGCCGCATGTGGTTCTTGAGGACTTCAGCTGAGTCTAGTCCAAGTTAATATACATTAGAAATGTAAAGCTATGCTAAATTTCCACAACTCATTATGAAAATTTTCTAACTTATCCCATCAGTATTACTAATTTCTTAAATGCATTATAATATAAAATAATGTCTCTATCAAATTTCCATTGTTTGGATACTTGAACACAGTTCTAGTCTACCTTTTGCCAACTCAGAAGCCTCTTCCCACTGAGGATCACGTTCCCGTCCTGCCCATTGTAGTTACTTCCAGGATTCTTGACAAGTTACTTGGTTCTCTTCCAATGGCCAGCCAGGGATGGCACTAGCCTCACTTCAGCCCAGATTCACCAAATATTTACAGGCCAGTAACATATCCAAGGACACAGAATTCATAATCCTTTTAGTGATAATTTTCTCAGCATAAAAGCTATCACCCAGCAATATAGCTCCTGAGCCAGGGTGAGGGCACCAGTTTCTCCTAAATGCTAAATATGACATTGAATGGCTTAAAACCGATACTGAAAGTAGGCACAGATTGAGAGTAGACAGACTAATTTTCATTTTACTTCTGTATACACATATATAATTTCATAATATTTTGCACAATCAAGTTATGTTTTAACTCCATTTTGAATCTTTTGAAAACCCTCGAATTTGTCTCTTTTTTTAAAAAAAAATAGTAGTTTAATAGAATTCCTACTGTCCAGACATTTCTTTTTACTTAAATGTTAAGAGATATAACGTAATATTTGGTTCATATAAAGGAATAAATAACACCTATGTGGAAGATACGAGTGCAAGCAGAAATGACCACTCATGACCCCATGATACAATCCAAGAAGCAGAATCTTAACAATACTGCTGTGTCAGCCATGAGCTCGCTCCCTGTCCTTCCCAGGACTCCCCAAGGAGGTCACCACCTCTGCCCTTGATTTTAGGAGTGTAAATGCCCTGATCGTTTTCTTAACACATTTTGCACACATGCATTTGTACTTTAAATAATATCTTGTTCGGTTCTGCTATGTGGTTTTCAGCTTTTGGAAACCAGACAGCCCCCCGTGACTCTTCAGAGTTGATTAGTTATTGAATGTTAAAACAACCTCACATTTCTTCAAATGTAGCCCTTTTGGTCACAATAGAGCATATGGTTTTACACATTGCTGGATTCAATTTCCTAATGTTTTCTGTCATGAATGCTTGCATCTGTGTTCACAAGGAACACTGGACTTTAAGTTTCATTTTTGTACTTGTTTATTTGGTTCTGGTATCAAAGTTACAATGGTTTCATATACGAAGTTGAGACATATTTCCTTCCCCTCTATTAGCTGAGAAAGTCCTTCCTTACATGTTTAATAAAACTGGTCAGTGAAATCATATGTGATGCAGTTTTCTTTGAGAGAAGTTTTGCAAGAGGTTTCTTTTGATACAGTTTTCCTTGCAAGAGATTTTTGATAATGCATTCAACTTATTAAAATAAGGATATTATAATTTTCTAATTTTTATACATTTGGATAAGTTGTCTTTTTTGAATGAGTTTATCTTTCACTGTGTTATGGTTTTGCATTTTTACATATGCTTCATAAAATTCAAAGGTCCAGCCCATTAAATTCAATTTAAATATTTAAGACACTAAATTAACTGTTAAGCAGCATACTGCTTTAGAAAAATTCTTGTTGTGTTATTCATGGACAGGCTCTGCTATAGAAATATAATATGCAATATATTCCCCTAGGAAAATTCATCCTATGAAATGTAACAAACTTGCATAATGTTAGAAACATGACTCATAGATCTTACTGAATTATTTCTGTATTTTTGCCTTGAGAGGTTTCGCATTTTATTTCTAACGTGGTGTCTCTTAGATGAAACATTCACCATAAATGGTGATGGGCTTATATACCTCTGATTAAGCCCACAGACTTAATCAGTCATTTTAAAGACCAGCATTGGACCTTTTTTTTTCTCTATTGTCCTATCTCATTGTATTTCTTCAGGTAAAGCCTAATGTTTTCCAGATTCTATAGATGGAAAATAGATTATCAAATTCAGACCATTGTTCTTTAATAATATAATCATTCAAGCTTTAATTTTTCCTGTAAGCACAGCTTTATGTGCAACATACAAAATCTGATATATTGCCCTATGTGTCATATGCTTTCTTTTAATTCTTTGGTGAGGAACTCAGGAATTGGTGAATGAAATATTGCCTACTGCAGCATCACCATCTGAAATATAAGAGTTCCTTCCTGGGTTTTGTTTGGCTTTGTTATTAGTGAGTAAAATAGTGCAAGAATTTCACTGAGAAGAGACAACCTATAGAATCAGAGAAATTATTTGCAAACCATAACCTTTGATAATGAGTTAATATCAGATATATAAGGAGTCCAAAAAGACAATAGCAACAAAAGAAAAACCCAATTTAAAAATGGGCAAAGGGGATCTGAATAGACATTTCTCAAAAAAAAAGACATACAAATGCCAAGAGACACATGAAAAAATGTTCAATGTAACTAACCATCTGGGAAATGGACAATAAAACCACAATGATTTGTACTTGTTAGAATGCATATTATAAAAAAATGTGAAACATAGCTATTAAAAGGGATGTACAAAACAGAGAACCTATGTGCGCAGTTGCTAGAAATTTAAATCAGTACAACTGTTATGGAAAACAGTATGGAGATTCCTTTACAAATTAAAAATAGAACTACGTTATGAATCAGCTATATCCAAAGGTAAATATATCAGTGTGTCGAAGAAATAGCTGCACTCCCACCTTCACTTTAGCACTGTTCACAACAGCCACGGCGCATAGTCAGCCTCGATGCCCAGCGATGGGAGAAGGACCGGAGAAAACGTGACAGACACAGAGAGACGCTGCAGTGCTGCTGCACCTGGAAAGAAGAAATCTTGATGGTTGCACCAACATGGACCAAACTGGAGGACATTTTGCTGAGAGCACTGAGCCAGGCACAGAAAGGCAACCACTTTCATGATCTCACTGACATGTGAAATATGAAAAACTGGAACTCACAGAAGCAGAGATTAGAATAGTGGCTATGAAGGAGCTGGGGGTAGGGGCTGGTGAGAGGAAGGCAGATGTAGCTCAAGGGGTACTAAGATTCCTTTGGACAAGAGGAATAAGTTCAGGAGATCTATTACAGAGAAGACCAACAAAGCAATTCACATTGGTTAGTAATGATGACACGCATATCTGAAATTTGCTGATAGATCTTAAATGTCCTTAGAACAAAAAAATATATATAGGAGGTGATGTATTTTATTTGATTTAGTCATTATACTATAAACACATCACATTGTACATCCTAAAACAGAAAATTACATTGAATTCAATTTGAATAATAAAAATTAGAATTTTACTGAAATGGAAATGAATTCTAGTGGATATATTTCATGGAGATTTGATAAAACTAAATTCTTTCTTCTTCTTCTTTTTTTTTTTTTTTTTTTTTTTTTTTTTGACAGGCAGAGTGGACAGTGAAAGAGAGAGAGACAGAGAGAAAGGTCTTCCTTTTGCCATTGGTTCACCCTCCAATGGCCGCCGCGGCTGGCGCACTGCGGCCGGCGCACCACGCTGATCCGAAAGCAGGAGCCAGGTGCTTCTCCTGGTCTCCCATGAGGTGCAGGGCCCAAGCACTTGGGCCATCCTCCACTGCACTCCCAGGCCATAGCAGAGAGCTGGACTGGAAGAGAGGCAACCTGGACGGGATCCAGCGCCCCGACCGGGACTAGAACCCGGTGTGCCGGCACCACAAGGCAGAGGATTAGCCTAGTGAGTCGCGGCACCGGCCCAAATTATTTCATTTTCATTTTAGGATAGTGCTTATAATTATTTAAGTAAGCCTACATTTTCAATAACACAGTTTTGCAAATTACTTATTATTCAGAGCTGTCATTTTTGAAGATTCTATATGTATAAAATATTTCCAACCGATAGAACCATTTCATTCTGTTCAAATGCTCCCCAAATAAAGATTCTATGCATTGTATTAGGATAATCATTTTCTTTACAGAAAAGATACTGCCATGATGCTTTGTTTCTAGTTTCAGACATTGATGGTTTTATACATAACCATACATTCTGAATCTGAAAAACATAAACTGAAACCCTGCCTGTGACCATATGGTAATTGTTTTTTCTAGTTTCTTTCAGTGTTTATGCCATGGCCTATATTTCAGTTGGAATCAAAATTCCATTCATGGCTTCCTATTGATAGTTTTTTCTTACACATTCCTAAAATATACAGCACAGCTAACTTTTCTTTATTATACTCACCTGGACTTAATAAAAGGCAGGAATAATAAAAAAAAGAAATAGTAGCACATATTAAGCTCCTATTCTCCTGTAGGACTTTATAAAGTACTTTCTATGGAAGGACTCAAAGTCCTTCAAAACATACTGTTTTCACTGTTTTTCCAATGAAGAGTCTAGAAGATATTAGAGGACTGGCTTAAGACTCTATAGTTAGTAAGTGGCTGGAAATGCCAATTTTTAATGTTTTAGTAATAAAAAGCTTATTATTCCAATCTTTACAAAACCCTTGCTTCCTAAAATACTCCCTCTGCTTTGCGTATCCTTATGAACTCAGACAAATCACTGATTTTTTTAAGCTTCCATAAATACTGTGTTGTATAGTGTGTGCTGCTGTAAAAATATCAACAATCCAAACCCCTTGCCCTAGACCTTATTACCCATGTTCTCCTTCCACCAATAACTCTAGATACCTCTAGCAGGTACCTTAAGAAGTTACATCCTAAGATTCCTATGCTTACGTTTAGCTCATCTCCCATTTCTGTTAGTCTGCTGTACCAAATCAATACTGTCCCCCATTCAAGGGTTCAGAGATCCAAGGCTGGCAACAGTGATCCCACTAAATGAACAGTCAGAGAGGCCCAACATTCTGCATGTCTCCATCCTCAACATCCATTCCCAACCCACCCACCAGCTGGCAGACAGGAGGGCCTCCCTGCTGGCAAGGCAGGCAGGTACAGAAATAGAGACTGACTTCAACAAAAATTAAAAAATCACACAGATAAATTTTTGGAAATGGATAGGAGCAAATATACACAACTAATCATGCAAGTGAGAAAATCACTAGACGTTGAGAAATAAAAATACCACTTAACATACATTGATCTTCTATTGGATTCTAAGCTCCTTATATGTATATTTAACTTCATAATAAATTTAATTTCATAAATACACGTTATAATTACTTTCATAAATATATTTTATGTGTACATTTAATTTCATATTATAGGTTCTAATGTTTTCTTTATTTATAAAAATGAGCTGAGAAATAAATAGATTTCAGTCATCCCAAGATTTCAACTGATCTATCGATTTTATACAGGTAGTGATAGTGCAAAAAGTCTCTTTCAAGAAAGTCAAGGTGTTTGCTGTATATCACGTGGCAAGACACTGCTTAACTTCTGGACAAATATACTCAAAACTTTCTTGAAATAGATTATCATCTGGGAAAATATATAATATTTAATAGTATAACACAACCACAATTGACCCTGTCAAGACATAAAATCCAAGCAAATAAACACACAATAAATGAAAAAAGCTACCAAATCACTCAATACTTAAAAAAAAAAAAAAAATCACACCAAGGGACATTTGCACAGGTTACTTCACATGTCAAAAGCATAGAAAACATTAGTAATGATGGGTAGAATAAAATTTTAAATAAGTGTGAAATTATACCACACAAGTAAATGTGACAAATTAAACTCAATAATAAAAGAAGATGGTGGCTGGCGCCGCGGCTCAATAGGCTAATCCTCTACCTGCAGTGCCAGCACCCCGGGTTCTAGTCCCGGTCGGGGCGCCGGATTCTGTCCCGGTTGCCCCTCTTCCAGGCCAGCTCTCTGCTGTGGCCCAGGAAGGCAGTGGAGGATGGCTCAAGAGCTTGGGCCCTGCACCTGCGTGGAAGACCAGAGAAGCACCTGGCTCCTGGCTTCGGATCAGCGCAGTGCGCCGGCCGCAGTGCACCAGCCACAGCAGCCATTGGAGGGTGAATCAATGGTAAAGGAGGACCTTTCTCTCTGTCTCTCTCTCACTGTCCACTCTGCCTGTCCAAAAAAAAAAAAAAAAAAAAAAAAAAAAAAAAAAAAAAAAAGATGGTGATACTTTATTTCTTCATGATTAATACAAGTATTGTTTTTCAAGTAACTATTAGTGAAAACCAGCACCTCTACCTCACTTCCCAATCTGATGTGCACTCATTGGTTGTCCCCTCCCACAAGGCTTCTCAGAGACCCAGGCTTCCATGACCTGGTACACACCCTAGAGGACAGGGGACCCAAGACAAGACAAAATAGTCCCCTGCCACACTCCCCTCTCCAGAAGCAGGCCTATGCTCCAATCTTCCTGTAGACGAGACTGTGATGTGTCCCTCCTCCCACAAGCCTTACACCAGGAAATGTGTTTCGGGAGCATCTCGCCCGCTTCTGCAACAGCCCACCATTTTCCTATCCAAATACCCACTTGGCTTTTCCTCACCAACACTGAAAACATTCTTGCTCTCCCAGGACATAAAGATGACCCAGTCTGTGAATCCAGGTCCTATCCACGTGTTGCGTCGTCTTCTCCTGCTTCTCATACAGCCACTCCCTCCCTGAGCTCTCATTTTCCTTCTACTGCTCGGCCAACCTGCATTACTAAGGCTTTTTGTGCCAGTTCCTTCCCCTGGAGCACATTAAACACAGTCTGCCTTCCAAGTGCTCCCCAGAACCAATTATTTTACCTAACAACCTTCTGGTACTATGCCATCCCTTGACTGAGAAATGCTACAAGAAATCAAAAGAAAGTTGCGATGCTCTTCAGTATTCACAGATAAGGATGTTATTGATAATATGATTCACTACATAACACAATGGCCTCTTCTTGCTAAACTTCCTTCCAGTGGCAGTATTAAAAATTGCGTTTCTCCCATCACCTGGTTGTTTCTGTCACAATGCCAGTCTGAATATTTCCATTCTTGCCTTTGCCAGTACAAAATCCCTGAAGTTTGTGGGTAAACATAACTGGAAAAGTTGAGCTTACACACGTGCAGGGTTTCAGGGAATGAATTTAGCAATTAACCTCCCTGCTTTCCTTGTTTTTGTCTGCTTGTGTTTTGTATTGTTCCTCATGTTTAAAATTCATATTTGGTTGCATTTTTATCCATTTCTTGTTCTGTTAGGATGGAGGCTGAAATAGAAAAAGTAAACAAGCACATAAATACAAGGAAACGCAGAATAAAAGTTTCTGATGACTTGAAGAATCTCCTGTCTCTGAGCCTGTTTTCTCCCTACAACACTTTCACTCTGGAAGATGAGAAAATACACAAGGTGAAGCTCTGAAAGTTTGCTTGGTTTTTAAAGTTATGTGTATCTATTATGTAGGCTCACAGGCTCCTTAAAAAACGCCCTACAATACAGGAGACGCCAGGTAAGTTGTTTTTAATTTGCCGAAGATTGACAAGGTAGGCCAAGAGGTCTCTCCGTTTCTCTCTGGAAGGGACATTAGAACAGCTGCTCACATACAGATTAATGGTCCATATATTCCAGTCTCTTGTTGCTGACCAGCTGATAAGGTGCATAATTGTCCTTAACAATTGCGCATAATTTATTCTTCCGTTCGGTGGCTGTTACCTCTGGCAATTACAGT
This sequence comes from Lepus europaeus, assembly GCF_033115175.1. Classification (NCBI taxonomy): domain Eukaryota; kingdom Metazoa; phylum Chordata; class Mammalia; order Lagomorpha; family Leporidae; genus Lepus; species Lepus europaeus. Next base: position 61,646,283 of record NC_084845.1, on the reverse strand, counting down.
GTGGTGACTGATGGGCCCTGCTCCCTTATCTGTGCAATTTAGCTGAATCAGCTGTTCTTGCTCATAGTATACAGCACATCTGTACATTGCCAGAAAATTGCATGCAAAACAATTTCAGATCAGGAAAAGTTCTTCTATTTCCATAAGTTCTAGAAAAATTCTTAGAACAAATGTTCTGTCCAACATCGACGCCGCACCCTTTCACTAGAGTCAGGTACATTCAGGTGTCACCTTTTAAAGGAATATGTACGATGGAGTGATAAGTCACCCACACACACACACACTCCACGAGCAAGCACATCAATGGTGAAGAGTGGTGTCAGGGGGAGCACTGACACACAGAGGCAGAGGATGTGCCAGCTGCAATCCTCCACCCTGCAGGCATTTCTATGGGCCAGGAGTTTCCAGAGCCTAACCTGGAGTGAGTTTTGTTACACAGGAGAACCACGGAAGTCTCCTCCCAAGCAAAATCACAAAACGTTCCTGCTAGGTTATTTTCACATTTTTGAACATCTGGGTAGGCGAAGATAGGGTGGTACTGAAAGGGAAGGCGTGGTTTGTGAGAGAGGTTAAACCGCGTGCTTCCTCCACACAACTCATTAGCAGGTTCACCGGAGCTCCGAGTTCCCCAGATGGATGAAGATGGGACCCACTAGCTCCTCTGCCACCTCGAAAATGCCTGCTAAGGTCTTTGCAAGCTCTCTTAGGTTTGGAAGCATCACCCAGGTTATATATACTTCTTACATATACTTACGCATTTAGATATTATTTTGTATATAATAATGCTTATTTATTTTCATCTACTTGAAAGAGCAACAGAGAGACAGAAACTGACCAACGTTCCACCCTCTTGTTCATTCCTGAAATGTGGCATAGCTAAGGCTGGGTCATGCCAAAGCCAAGAACCTAGAACTATAACCAGCTTTCCCAAGTGCATGGCAGGAGCCAAAGCACCTGAGCCATGACCTGCTGCTCATCAGTTTCCTCCCATGATGCATTACCAGGAAGCTAGATGCGAAGTATTAGTGCCAGAATTAGAATCAGCAGTCCAATGCCCACCTCCCAAGCAGTAACTTAACCTACTGCACCACAATGCTAACCCACCAAGATTATATTTTTGTTATATATGTCAACTCTTTGCTATTCTTAACTTCTCACAGGAACTAACTCTGTAAGTAAAATACAATTTGGAAAAAAAAAGAGCACTTACTTTTAAAAGCATTATCTTCCAAGTTTTCTATTCCTCTTACCATCAGCAATGAACAATAAAAAGAAAATGAGCTATTCTCACCATCTGAAAAACAGACTTTTTCCTTAATCATAAAAATTGCTTAGCTCCTAACCTTGAATGGAACCCCAGGAGGTCGTTTAATTGATCATTCTACTGACAATGATCCTTCATCAAGTTGTAAGTCAAAGAGAGCAAGTGGTCTATGCTAGGATACAGCATCTCCTGATTTCATTTCCTCAAACAGAATCCTTCTAGTTTTTAATTATTCTTAAGAAGGTTTTCCATTATATAACCAGCAGTACTAATGCAGTAAAATAAGAATGATAGCATACTATTATTCTCTTTCTTTCTCTCCCTCTGTCTCTCTCTCTGTCACACACACACACACATACACACACAGAATTTTAATTACACTAAGGTTTTCTTCAGCAAACAGTCCCATTTTATCTTTTTAAGTACCCACAAAATTATAGCATTAACAATTTTCCTGGTAAATATTATAAATAATCCATCCAGTTTTCTTTTACTTTTTTTAAAAATCTGTATTGGAAATGTCATTTACATGTCATTACATTTTATGCACCTAGAAATCTGTAGAACTTTAACTACTGCTACCCTCCAGTTTTAGGACATTCACATCACCCCAAAATCAGCCCTCACATCCTCACATCAAAACCCCACTTAGATTTCTTTCTAGACATTTCTAATAAATGCAATTATAGAACATAGTCTTTTGGATCTGCTTGTTTTTACTCAGCTTCTGTTTTGAGATTCATGCATGCATCAGTAGTTATTTCATTTTCACACCTAAGTGGTATGTCATTACATGGATACGCCATATTCAGTGTTGATAAAATTCTTAATGTTGCTCCTTCTTGTCCATTATGAATGATGCTTTCATTCCCGTATAAGTCTTTATTAAACACATGTTTTCATTTCTCCTGTAAAGCCACCTAGAAGCCATCACTGGGTTGTGTGAAAACTTTATATTCAACCTTTTCGTAACCGCTGAACTATTTACAAAGTAACTGTACCATTTTACATGTCCACCAGCAATGTGTGAGTTTTGTCTGCATGGTTGCCAACACTTCTTGTTACATTTTGGATTCTGGCCATTCCAGGGAGTGTGAAGTGTTATTTCAGTGTGGATTAAAGTTGCAACTTCATAATGACGGATGGTGTTGAACACCTTTTCACATTTATTAGGCACTCATATTTCTTCCTTAAAAATGTCTAGTTGGGGCTGGCGCTATGGCGCAGTGGGTTAACGCCCTGGCCTGGAGCGCTGGCATCCCATATGGGCACCAGTTCTAGTCCTGGCTGCTCCTCTTCCCATCCAGCTCTCTGCTGTGGCCTGGGAAGGCAGTGGAGGATGGCCCAAGTCCTTGGGCCCCTGCACCACATGGGAGACCTGGAGGAAGCTCCTGGCTCCTGGCTTTAGATCGGTGCAGCTCTAGCCAGAGCGGCCATTTGGGGAGTGAACCATCGATGGAAGACCTCTCCCTCTCCCTGCCTCTCCTCTCTCTGTTTAACTCTGACTTTCAAATAAATAAATAAATCTTTTTAAAAAAAAAGTCCAGTCAGCGCCGGCACACCGGGTTCTAGTCCCGGTTGGGGCGCCGGATTCTATCCCAGATGCCCCTCTTCTAGACCAGCTCTCTGCTATGGCCTGGGAAGGCAGTGGAGGATGGCCCAGGTGCTTGGGCCCTGCACCCGCATGGGAGACCGGGAGAAGCACCTGGCTCCTGGCTTCGGATCAGCGCGATGCGCCGGCTGCAGCAGCCATTGGAGGGTGAACCAACGGCAAAAAGGAAGACCTTTCTCTCTGTCTCTCTCTCTCACTGTCCACTCTGCCTGTCAAAAATTAAAAAAAAAAAAAAAGTCCAGTCGAATATTTCCCTATTTTGAAGTTAACTAAAATGTTATTTCCTCAGATACAGTTCATCCATTAAGTGTATAATTCAGTGTTTTTTTTTTTTTTAGCATACTTGGAATTTTATCATCACCACCATAATCTACTTTTAGAATATTTCATTATACTCAAAAACTTATTAACAACCATTTGCCATCCCAATGTATAAATAGGATTTTTACTTTAAGAATTCTTTACATATTCTTGATACAAATAACTTATCAGATACATGATTTTCAAGCATTTTATCCCAGTCTGCTATTTGTCTATTTATTCCTTAAAGTCTGATTTCAGAGTCACTCATTTTTCCCCAGTGATTTTTGCTTTTGGTGTCACCTCTGAGAACACTTTGCCTAATACAAAGTCACAAAGGTTACTAAAATGCTTGGTCTTATGAAAAAAACTATTATGCTATTCTTGTTGAGAAAACTGAAATCTCATGAAGTTAACTAATTTCCTTGGGGCTTACAAATTAATAACCAAGTTGATATGTTTTACTCTTTTGTTTAGAGAAAGACCTTAATAAAGTGTTCCTTACCTTAAAATTGCTTTACTAAACACTTGTTGAATACTGAATACGTAAAGTCTAAGAGTCAGAAAACTGATATATATATATATACACACACACATACATATGCATACACATATACATATACATATATATATATGTATACAGCTGCTTCAGATGGAGGGCAAAGTAGTGCATACAATTAGCACACCACCTTCAACAGGAAGGAATTATATATGGATTTTGTAGAACTTTATGACTGATCTACTAACCATAAACCTACTAGAAATAGAAAAAAAAATCATTTGATTTTGTCTCAAGTATTAGAAGAACCAGGAAATTTTGGGTTCATTTAATAGTGTGTTGGGCTCTTTTGAATAAAGATTTTTGTGTTATGCACAATTTTGCCATGGTTTATTAGAGAAAGTTTTGACAACAATGCAATAAAAAAGAGAAGTCATAAAATTGGTTTGTCTCCTGTGGTTAAAAAACGAAGAGACAATTTCTGTCATCCATTTTCCTTTCCAGCCTCTGAAGTAGGTGGTAAGAGTAGTTCCTTCTCTTCAAAACTGAACCAGAATAAAGCGAAACTAGAAAACACAGCCACAGAAAAGTCTAGTCAGAACGCTTTCATGGGAGTGTTTTACATTCTTCAAGAAATTTGCTACTACAGTAATGAGTTTTCCACAGTGTCACCGTGGTTCTGCATTAGCAACATTTTTCTGTGTGTATTCTATAACCTGTAACCTACCGAGATTTATGGTGATAAGTCGGACGCCAAAATCATCTGAAAGTAACACGATAGTAAAAGACTAGTGTCAAGGACATCATATATTCGTATATTCATCATAAGTTTATGTCACTTGAAAACAGCCAAAACGGGGCCACTCTGGGTATGAGTCTTCATAACCCCTGGCACCTTGATTCCGTAATTTTCAGCAACCATCTGTGCCCTCACCTAGACTCACACATTGTCTCCATCACTCTTCACAGTTCAGCATCTTTACCTGTCAAAGCAAGAATTATGATCTGAATGAATGAGATAAACAAAGCAATTTAAATTGTGCCACCAAGCTGTCCTGGAAGAATTAAATATGCAGGTAATATTATCCTATGAAAGGCGATAGCCTTAGTATTAGGCAGCAGAAATTTAAGTCCTATCAACATTAGTTATTCTGGGTTGAATATTAGAGGGAAAAAAATCACGCCTAGGTTCAGTTTTCTCAACTGTAAAAAGAAAACATTAGGCTCTCCTTCTCAGGAATGATATATGCCTAAATAAAGCTGTATGTAATAGGTCTTCCATGTGGAGGCTGAATTGAAATCATTCCTGATATTCAAGAACATCCATGCGAGGGGAATATGGGTTTGAGAGCCTATGGTAGACAGAGTGGAGAGAACAAGGGAGTCAACTCCAGAATACCTGACTCTGAGTGGGCAAGGAGGATACAGAGCACCTGCTAGGTAGACCAGAAGGAAAAAGAGAGGCACCAGAACAGGTCCCTCAGACACTGTCAGGGGCAGCAGGCTCTGGGTACACGACACCATGTAAAGTCTTTTGAGTTTTTGCCTTGGCCTTTCAAACTCTCTTCTTCATGAGTCACAGTAAGAATTACGTGATAGGCATCATTTTATTATTTCGTATTCAAGGGTACTTTAAAATGTTTGTAAAAATAGTAATTAAGGGGCCAGCACTGTGGCACAGCAGGTTAAAGCCCTGGTCTGAAGACCTGGCATCCCATATGGATGCCGGTTCTAGTCCCAGCTGCTCCTCTTCCCATCCAGCTCTCTGCTATGGCCTGGGAAAGCAGTAGAGGATGGTCCAAGTCCTTGGGCCCCTGCACCCTCGTGGGAGACCTGGAAGAAGCTCCTGGCTCCTGGCTTTGGATCGGCGCAGCTCTGGAGGTTGCAGCCCTCTGGGAAGTGAACCAGCAGATGGAAGACCTCTCTCTTTTTGTCTCTACCTCTCTCTGTGACTCTTTCAAATAAATAAAATAAATCTTTTTTAAAAAAGTAATTAAATTATGTTTATTTTGGTACAAGAAAATCTTGAAATCCATAGTTTTTTTATACTACCTATTTTCCATGAATTTTTGGAGACTTCTACTACACATAGATTTTTAAAAATGTACCAAATTAAACTTATGATTTAATTCTATTTTCTACAGACATTTTGAAGAACCATTGTATTTGTCACCACAAAAAAAAACACCTTTTGAGTTGACTTATGCCAACTCCTTATCAAGATCCAATCAAGTTATACACAACTTGGTTACCAAGTTTTGATAATGCGTAACCAGACATTTCCTTCTTTTTTCAAAAACATTTATTTTATTTATTTGAAAGAACTACAGAGAAAGAGAGATCTTCCATCTGCAGGCTCACTCCCCGAAAGGCTGTAATAGCCAGGATTAGGCCACATAGAAGATTGGAGCCTAGAATTCCATCTGGGTCTTCCACATGGGCAGCAGGTACTCAGGAGCTAGGAGCAGGGAGCTGGTTCAGAAGCAGAACTGGAACTAGAATCGACAGTCATTTTATGATGTTTGAGGAAGTATCTTAACCTGCTGAGCCACAATGCTGGCCCCAAATTAAACAATTTTTAATTCTTACAGGCCCTCTGCCTCTATGGTCCAGTCTAGCTGTACCTTGGATTGTGATATACAATGAAAACAGAACTGATTATAGAAACCATCCTTGCTTGCTCAACCCTACATTTTATAGAGTAGGTGAGAGTACACACTGGGTCATCCTAAGAACAGGGCCTTTACATTCAAATCGTGGTTAACATTTTGGCTGCATGACACTTGGCAATATTCAAAGTAGTAAACTCAGAGGTTTGCAGGGAAAAATAAATGAGATTCTCCTCCTAAAGCGCTTGGCAGAGTTGTCTGGTACACAGTTTCTTAATTGCTAGCTGTTAATTTTAAACGGTCTAGGTGAACATAAGGTCTATTTCAAGTTATTGATCAAATTCCTCAAAGTATTATGTGTTTGACTAAAAATAAGTAAATGTACAAGGATATGTTTGTCTCACAGCTTACTCAAACCACACCTATATAAGAGGAACACCTGCATATTCAAACCGCTATGTGCTGGTAATTACTGATGTACCTCGAACACCTTATGTTGCAGGTGCATACCTCAGGGTTCCAACCACATTTCTAGGGAAGCGGTTGCTCTCATGCTTGATGCTGATCCTTCCACCTGTTCTTCCAATGTTACATTTTCCAACTTTTCCATAAACCTGGCTTCATCAGTTTTGCCTTCTTCTCTGCCTACCCAAATGTTTTCCTTTCACAGACTTCATGCTTCAACATTTGGATATTCTTGAGCACTCCCCAAGTGAAAAACAGCACTGCCTCCCGCCCAGGCCAAACCCCTGCGTCCAGGCTTCCCCATCCACTCTCAGGGCATTTTATTCTACCCCTCTCAAGTCCAGGTCCCTCAGGTGCATCCAAGTCAGTGCTAGGACAGCGGCCGAGTACTGAACAATGCGGCAGCAGCAAAGCAAAGGCACAGAAAAATCCAAGAGCCGGTTCCAGTGAATTCACGCAGAAGTGCCCCTCTAAATGACGCACAAGGAAGCTGCTCTCACTCCAGAACGTGTGTAAAGTGTATGTGGTTTTGAAAAACAGAACGGTATTCAGGATAGCCTGGGACAGAGTGGGCTTTGCTGCCCTTCCAGTGCTCAGAGGTGCTACAGGTTTAAGCTGATTCAGACTCCATTCTCCGCTTACTTCCATCCCTTTCACTTCCCTGCCCCAACTCTGAAATGCAGCTCCTGACCCAAAATAAATCAAGTGAAACTGCTTTTGTCAAAGTCACCAATTCCTGCTTTATCACAAATGGCCCTGCTCCCTTAATTTACCTAATATCTCTACAGAGCACAGAAATCTTTCTTTGCCTTCACCTAACAATGTATTCCAACTATACTACAATTATCTTAAGTCCCTGAGAGACTCAGATACCCAGTCTTACCCCCTGTCCCTGCGCTTTTCAGCCCTGCTTCCAATGCCCCTCGCCATACCTGTCACGTAGAGGATAGCAGGCGCTCAGGGAAGATGGATGAACTCATGGTTGAAAGCCTGAATCTGATTATCCATGACACCACAGCTTAGAGGACCCATTAGGCTCCCATCTCTCTGCTGATTTTGTACCATAATTCATCTCTCCCTCTACCCTCCAACAGTCTTTGCAACTTCTGACTTTCTTCTCTTGATTCAGTGCATCAAACATGGTTAGCTCAAAAATTATTTGAATCTACAAAAATCAGTTGTGTTACCATACATTAAAAACAAGCAGCCAGAAGAGGAAATTCAGAAGATAATCCCACTTTTCCAAGTACATTAAAGGGAATAAAATACTTAGCTACAAACTTAACTGAGAGGCGAGAGAGTTTTATGCTGAAAACCATCAATTTAGTAAATTAAATAATGCATAAGTAAATGAGAAGATATTCCACATTCTTGGATTAAAATGCTAAAATACTATTAACATCCCTCTCTCCTTCTCCTTCCCCTGCCCCTGTCACCCTTTCAAATAAATGAATTAATACTTCAAAAATGTCTAAACACATGTTGGCATCATGGCAAAGCAGGTTAAGTCGCCATCTGCAAAACTGGCATCCCCTAGGAGCACCAGCTCTTGTCCCTGATGCTCCACTTCTGATCTAGCTCCCAGCTAATGCACCTGGGAAAACAGAAGGAAATGCCTGGGCCTCTGCCATCCACATTGGAGACCCGGTTAGAGTTCTAGGAACCTGGCTTTAGCCTGGTCCAGCCCAGGGCATTGCAATCATTTGAGGAATGAATCAGCAGATGGAAGATTTCATATCTCCCTTTCTCCTATCTCTTCCCCCTCTTCCTCTCTCTCCCTGTGACTCTGCCTTTCAAATGAATAAATGGTTATTTTTTAAATGCCTAACCAAAGTGACTTACAGATTCTATGCAATCCCTCTCAGAATCCCAAAAGAATTTTTTACAGAAAATAATTCTAAATTTCATATGGAACCACAAAGGACTCCCAAATAGTCAACACAATTTTGAGAAAGGGGAATAAAGCTATGGCCATCATGCATTCTTATTTCAAAACATAGCACAAATCTACAGGGATGAAGACAGCACAGCACTGGCGCAAAGACTAACAAATGGAACAGCAGAGCAGAATTGATAGTCCAAAAATAAAATCATGTATTTATGTTCAAATGATCTTCAACAAGGATAGCAAGGCTACACAACAGAGAAAGGACAATCTCTTCCACAAATTAAATTGAGAAAACTTGGATATTCATATGCAAAACAGTGAACTGGATTTTATCTGAAACCACACACTCACAGAAAACAAAGAATTAACCTTGAAACAATAAACTGATAGAAGAAAACATAGGTAGAAGCCTCCATCACATTAGTCTGGGCATTGAGCTATTGGCTATGAACCAAATATGCAAGCAATAAAAGTAACAATAAACAAATGGGACTACATCAACTAAAATTCCTCTGCACAATAAAGGAAACAGCAGAGTGACAAGGAAACCTTGGGGCTGGTGCTGTGGCTTAGCAGGTAAAGCCACCGCCTGCAGTGCCAGCATCCCATATGAGGGCCAGATCGAGACCCTGCCGCTCCACTTCCGATCCATCTCTCTGCTGTGGCCTGGAAAAGCAGTAGAAGATGGGCCCCCCACACCCATGTGGGAGACTTGAAAGAAGCTCCTGGCTCCTGGCTTTGGATCTGTGCTGCTCTGGCCCTTGGGGCCAACTGAAGAATGAACCAGTGGATGGAAGACTTTCTTTCTCCCTCTCAACTCCCTCCCTCCTTCTCTCTCTATGTAACTCTGAATTTCAAATAAATAAATAAATATTTTTAAAAATCTTTAAAAATAAAGAAAAAAGTAAAGGAAACCTGTACAATGGTAGAAAATATTTCTAATCCCTATGTCTGGTAAAGGGTTATATTTCAAAATATGTAAGAAACTTTTTTTTTAACTTTCATTTAATAAATATAAATTTCCAAAGTACAGCTTTTGCATTGCGTGTGGTTTTCCCCCCCAATAACTTCCCTCCCACCCACAACCCTCCCATCTCCCGATCCCTCTCCTATTCCATTCACATCAAGATTCATTTTCAATTATCTTTATATACAGGAGATCAGTTTAGTATACATTAAGTAAAGATTTCAACAGTTTGCACCCACACAGAAACACAAAGTGTACTGTTTGAGTACTAATTACAGCATTAATTCACATTGTACAACACATTAAGGACAGAGATCCTACATGAGGAGTAAGTGCACAGTGACTCCTGTTGTTGACTTAACAATTGACTTCTTGTTTATGACATCAGTAATCACCCTAGGCTCTTGTCATGAGTTGCCAAGGCTATGGAAGCCTTTTGAGTTTGTCAACTTCTACAACTCAGTGTACACACACACACACACTCACACACACATATCTTTAAAATTGGCAAAGGATTTTAACATTTGTCTAAAAATGACAAACAACTGACCAACAGGTACATGAAAAGATGCTCAACATGACTACTCACAAGGGAAATTCAAATTCACTTCACCTCTGTTAGGATACCATTACCAAAACAAAAACGTAAAATAGCAGAAAGTAACAAATATCAGCAGGGATGTGGAAAAACCAAAACCCTTGTTCACTGTTTGCAGGAATGCAAATGAGTGTGAAAGCTATAGAAAACCATGACAGTTCCTCAAAAAAATAAAAATAGGATTACTGTATGATCCACCAACCCCACGTCTGGGCATATAGCCAGAAGGATCCAAAGACATATCCTCTAACTCATATTCATTGCACTTTTACTCGCAAGAACCAAGAGGTGGAAATGTCCCGAACACCCACCAACAAATGCATGGATAAAGAAAATATGGCGCCTAAGAAGGAAATCTGTCATACATTACAACGTAGATGACTATGGAGGAGATTATGTCAGTGAAATCAAACAGAAACAGAAAGACAAACTTTGCATGAGTCCACCCACGTGAGGTACCTACAGGAGTCAAATTTATAGGAGCAGAAAGAATGGTGCTTCCCAGGAGCAGGAACGGGAGTGGGGAGTGCTGCTGTGTCCGGGGTTGGGTTCCAGCCATGTGAGGTGGAAAGGTTGCATGGGTCTGCACACAGAATTGTCCACACAGTTAAGACTACTGTACTGTGAAGCTAGCACTTGGGTGGTTGGTCTCACATGTTCTTGCCATGATAAAAAGTTATGTAGAATGATGCTGTTACAAACGCAGGCTCTGACTTTCCCTGAGTCTCCCATAGCTCTTCATCTTAGCCTATTATATATTCTGTAGTGTACCTTCAAATAACTGCCTCAAATCTTCTGTTTTATATGTTGGTCTATAACTTGAAGTCTTCATAAGGGCTGCATTTTTTTAACTTTAAAAGGCAGAGACATATGCTATGATCTTACCTTCCTCTCTCCTTCAACCTTCACCTTCTCAATAACCGTTGGTTCCTTTGTGCTCACATCGCTGACCTGTTACCACCTTCCATCATTCCATGGGATTTCTCTGTAATAACCACACCTCCTTCTGCATGCATGCTATATCCTTAATTGGCCCTTTCCACATCTTTGTAGACACAGAGGAATCCCTTTCTTTAAAAGTCAGCAGCTGTTCAGTTACTAATTATGCTCTGTTTATTTTCCTGTTTCTTGTCTTAGGTAAGTGCCAGTCTATTAGAGTGGCCTTAATTTTCATCCTCACTCTCACCATGTGTATCTTCCTAAATTCTGTGAAGTTTGGCTTATAATATAAATATAAGTAATATAACAAATAAATAAATAACACATTCTCTTGAGGGACAGTAGTAATGCCTTATTTAATTACTCTCTCACCAGTGGCTGGTTTTTATTCCTCCAGTTAGCTGATAAGTGATTTTGGTGTGTAACTACCTGGCCTTAGGAACATGAAGCAATGATTTGTCTCTTTAGAAGGAGTAAACAGTAATTTGGACATAATTCACAGCCAGTATCTAGAAATACTTCTAGAAATCCCCAGAGAGATTTAAAAGTGGAAGCAAATCACTGATGCGTGTAAATGGAAACTCATTTAATGAACACACTAATAATTTGAATGACAAATTTGGATAATTCAAGACAGAAACATGTTGCTGACACCTAAATTATGGCAGAGAGTAAACACAGCAGACAAACATGGAAATCACCAGATGGATTTAAATACATCAGAGAATTGGGCTGCCCATTAACAGATGAAATCTGACTTGGAAGACTATAAGCAAAATGCGTGTGTTTATATATTTCTAGTATTTGTCTGGTGATACAGTCCCAGGAGGAGATCCACAGGAGGTGAAGCAAGCCAGAAGAAATCCAGGGCCATCAATATTGACACTGCTCTATTTCTTAAGGGTCCCACGACGTTCCAGTTTTTTAAGATGAGCAAAAGGAGAAGAGGACATGCCAGAGAAACACCTTTGAGCCCCCCCCCCCTTTTTTTTTTTTTTGACAGGCAGAGTGGATAGTGAGAGAGAGAGAGAGAGAGAGAGAGACAGAGAGAAAGGTCTTCCTTTTTGCCATTGGTTCACCCTCCAATGGCCGCTGTGGCCGGCGCACTGCGCTGATCCGAAGCCAGGAGCCAGGTGCTTCTCTGGTCTCCCATGGGGTGCAGGGCCCAAGCACTTGGGCCATCCTCCACTGCCTTCCCGGGCCATAGCAGAGAGAGGGCCTGGAATAGGGGCAACCGGGATAGAATCCGGTGACCCAACCGGGACTAGAACCTGGTGTGCCGGCGCCGCAAGGCAGAGGATTAGCCTGTTAAGCCATGGCGCCGGCCTGAGCTCCATTTTTAAATATGAGATATACAAAATGACTCATTCTACAATAAAAATTGAGATTTCTAAAAACAATTGTTATAAGAATAATACAAGAGAGAAGGAATAACAATTAGGTACTGCATAACCCATTCCTACTCTATTAAGTCTGTAATTTCAAGAACAATTAGTAGTTTTTAAAAAATAATTTCACCACGGATATTAAAGTATAACTGAGCAGGATAGTAGGTTCCTCATTCTTCATTGGTTTCAGTGTCAAAAAATCTAAGAAAACATAATCTTACACAGAAAAAGTTTTGATGCTCTCATCATAATAGGGTAACTATAGTTGACAATTATTTTTTAAATTAATCTCTTTTTTTAGCAGAAAAGGAAAAGAGAGAGGAGAGAGAGAAACCTTCCATCCACCATTCACTCCCCAAATGGCCATCATTGCCAGGGCTGGGCCAGCCCAAAGCCAGGAGCCAGGGGCTTCTTCCAGGTCTCCTATGTGGGTGCAAGGGCCCAAGTCATCTGCTGCTGCTTTCCCAGGCCACAGCAGAGAGCTGGATCTAAAGGGGAACAGCTGGTACGCAAACCAGCACCCATGTGGGATGCCAGTGCTGCAGGCAGCGGCTTAACCTTTCTATGCCACAGCGCCGGCCCCTACCAATCATTTTAACATATTTTATTAGAAACTAGAAGAGAGGAATTCAAAGTCTCCCACACAACAAAATAACAAATGTTTAAGGAGATGGAAATGCTAATATCCTTGATGTGATCAATGTATATTATATACAGGTATTATCATATTATACCCCATAAATATGCATGACTATTGTTTGTCAGTTTCTAAAAACACAAGAAAATGGACAGACTTAGCACAGTTATCAGAGTGTCAGGTCTACTCCTTAGTCTAGCCTCCTGCTAACACACAGCCTGGGAAGCAGCATATAATATCTCAAGTAGTTGGGTCCCTGTCACCCACATAGGAGAAAGTGAGCTCGTGCCTCCCTGCTTTGGCTTGGCCGAACCCCAGCTGTTGCTGACATCTGAGAAGTGAACCAGAAAATAGGAGATATCTTAGCATCTCTCTCCCATCCCTACCCTTCAAATAAAGAAGTAATTTTCATGGTAAAGAAATGCAATTCCAGGGGCTAGCGCCGTGGCTCACTTGGTTAATCCTCCGCCTGCTGCGCCGGCATCCCATATGGGTGCCGAGTTCTAGTCCAGGTTGCTCCTCTTCCAGTCCAGCTCTCTGCTGTGGCCTGGGAAGGCAGTGGAGGATGGCCCAAGTGTTTGGGCACCTGCACCTGCATGGGAGACCAGGAGGAAGCACCTGGCTCCTGGCTTTGGATTGGCATAGCTCTGGCCATAGCGGTCATTTCGGTGGTGAACCAGTGGAAGGAAGACCTCTCTCTCTGTCACTCTCTAACTCTGTCAAAAAAAAAAAAAAGAAAGAAAGAAAGAAAGAAAGAAATGCAATTCCTCAAAATCTATCAAATGGTCATCAATATGTTACAAAATTACCAAGAAGTTTTCTTTGTTTTGTTACAATAAAATAAATAAATAAATATGCCTTCTACCACCTTTCTTCAGAAGCATTGCTTTCCCGCATCGGTGAAAGAACTGGACGTGAAAAGCTTGCAAAAATCAGCTCCAACCTTTTCGATTTCAGTGACCATTCCTGCTCTCCTCGTAAGCCTGTCGCTTTGCCACTGCTTCTCTGCAGCCCACAATGTTCCAAGTTCTGCCTGTCTGAGGTTGGCCCCACTCCACCGCGACTCATCCAAATTCTCCTCACTCTTCAACATTTATATCAATTTCCTGTCTCTTATGAGCCTTTGCAATTAGTCTGTGGGAAAGTATTCCAATAGCCTATCTTACCTTTTTTAAAAAAACTATCTGCTTCTTATTTTCTGTCCTTGCTATTGGATGTTCAATCAATACCTACAATCCTTTGGCATTCTTTAAAAGCAGGTATACACTATGTATCCTGTTTTAATTCCTCTTTTCATCCACTAAATTATACAAATGCAAGAAACGCTCAATATTTATCGAAAAACAAAAATGTGAACATGTGAATGAGTAAATGTAAATTGAAGCTGGTACGTGGATTTTTCTTGGGAGAAGGCTAATGAATATTTACCCCTGTTTCCTTTTGGTTACTTGTGAAAAAGAAGAATTATAGAAGAATGCCCAGTAAAGTGATTCTAGCAGAAAAGAGGAAGAAAATATACAGGCAACATTCAGCACAAATTTTGGGAAATAATTACAGAGGAAAAGATCACCCATGGGCCAGATAGAAAGAATGTAATATAATTTAATATATACATTATATTATAATAATATAATTTTGTAATATACAAAAAATTAAAAAACTGGGACTCAAAAAAACTACATCTCCCATTATGTACAGAAGTCCTCTCCTTCCTGTGATATGAAATACAAGTGTCTTTTGCACAGATTTCAACTTCGTTTCACACCGACCAGGACAGTGACTCTAGTGCCACTGCAGGGTAAATGGTCAGAACATAATTCCAACTGCCACTCACTCTCGGAAGCTTCACAAGTCCACTGTTGCCAAGGAATAAAACAAAAAGGACTCTCAGCCCCCATTGAAAATACACCTTCACGTTACCATTCAATGGAATATAATTAGAAATACAATTAAATGTTATGTCATTTTTTTAAAAAAAATTATTTCTCCATCACGTTTTACAATGGCCTTTGGCATCGCACAGTGAAATTGGAACTTAAAATAAAATCTCAGTTAAATAAAAAGCTCATTAACTGACAATTTTCATACGTTAGAATTTCCCCATATATATTTCTCCACTGACCTTTCTAATGACACAGCCCAAAATGATAGTCAATTAAATTTATATCCCAAGGCACACTATAAATTTGTCAGACCCAAAACAAATGCACTGTGAAGTTCATAAAACCAGAGCCTGGGTACCAGGGAGTATGTAAAGAAGAGGTTGCAGGTCAGTCCTTGGTCCTTACATAAATATTGGCTTAATTATGATGCTTGGATCTGCGTGAAGACCAAGAAAGTCCTCACGTGTTCCCTAAAATAACGCACTGAATTATCCCAACTTATTTTTGTGTAAGTGTCCAGAGGCAGCTTCTGGTCGCATTTCGCATCATGATGTCCCAGGTTCACTGGTACACATTCCCACTCTGCTAACACAGGTTAAACCCTAGCACGGGCGCAGGAATTGATGAAACTGCTCACAAGCCTTCTGATGCAGGCAAATGTCAATAGGACGGAGGATCTCCGTGACCATCTTCTCTCGATTTTGACACTCAGTCTTGTTTTTGGTCAGTTTAAAGTACTTCAAGAAGACTGTTTTTCTCTCCCAATTAGTAAAATAATAAATAAACAAAAAGTTCTTCGCTTATTTTATTTATTTATATATTTATTTATTTATTTATTTATTTATTTATTTATTTGACAGGCAGCATGTTACAGAGAGAGGAGGAGAAACAGAGAGAGAAATCTTTCATTTGCTGGTTCACTCCCCAGATGGCCACAACACCCAGGGCAGTGCCAGGCTGAAGTCAGGAGCCTGGAGCTTCTTCCAGGTCTCCCATGTTGGTGCAGGGGCCCAACACTTGGGCTGTCTTCTGCTGCCTTCCCAGATGCACTAGCAGGGAGCTGGATCAGAAGTGGAGCAGCCAGGACTCAAACCAGCATCCCAAGGCACTAGCATCACAGGTGGAGGGGGTAGCCTACTACACCACAACGCCGGCCCCAAAAAGTCCTCATTTGATTTCTAACTTTGCTCCTTGAGTGCTGTCCAAGGATGCCCTGCACTATATAATCCAGGTAAAAGCTGGACTCTAGGCCGGCGCCGCAGCTCACTAGGCTAATCCTCTGCCTGCAGCGCTGGCACCCCGGGTTCTAGTCACAGTTGGGGCGCCGGATTCTGTCCAGGTTGCCCCTCTTCCAGTCCAGCTCTCTGCTGTGGCCCAGGAGTGCAGTGGAGGATGGCCCAAGTCCTTGGGCCCTGCACCCACATGGGAGACCAGGAGAAGCGCCTGGCTCCTGGCTTCGGATTGGCGCAGCACACCGGCTGCAGTGGCCATTTGGGAGGTGAACCAACGGAAGAAAGACCTTTCTCTCTGTCTCTCTCTCACTAACTCTGCCTGTCAGAAAAAAAAAAAAAAAGTAAAATAAAATAAAGTTAAAGGAGTCCACATCTTCTGTGGTCTCTATATGGTATCCTATATGGTAGGATATCCTATATGGTAGGATATTAGAGACCACATGTAAACTGTGTAGGTAGCAGATCGGCTGTAGGGCACAACTCAAACTGGTAACTGTGTTCGCTGAGACCCGTGTTTCTCCACAGCAGGTGCTCACTCCGGTTTCTACTTCCTGTGTTAAACACTTGTTTCTTGAGTAATTTTGTTTCAAAGAGGTTTTGAAAGCAGATTCACTGGTTGCGGAAAAACATAATGAGAAATAAGATATTTTCTAAAAACTTAAATTTCTCCTTTCCTTATCTTTTAAAGAAGATTTCTCCCACATTTATGTTCAAAATATGTGCTTATTTTCCATTAACATTAAATATTTATCAAGAGGTGAAAACCTGATGGTGTGTTAGAATGTCTACTTTAAACTTTAAAACCATTATAAAGAGCAAAAATGTTGTGGTTGTTCTTTTTATGTAAGTAGAGATAGAAGAAAGCTCTTTTAAAATTACTAAACTGCTCCAAATGTAAGATTTTCAAGTACAGCAATACAGAAAGAGTTTCGATTCAGTATGAGGCCATGTTTCAATTACATTCCCTGAATAAAGTAATTGATACTTGTGTAAACTTTTCTTTTAATAATATCTTGACCCATTTATAGAAACCTACCTGCTAGCAGTAGCATGAAACTCTGCAAGTCACCATCTCAGTCTAGAAAAAAATGACAAACCAATCAGGATCATCAAGTATACATAAAAGATGATTTCTCGGATTTAATCTAAAGTGAATAGAAAAATATTTATTCAGGAGGGAACTAATTTAAGCATGTCTCTTTGCTCTCAGAGAAGGTATTTATTCAACATCCCATGACTAAGCGCTCACCATGGGTTCACAAAGTACCACTAATAAAGCAAAAAAGACAAAGCCACAGTCGCCTCTCCTCTTGGAGTTTCCCTTGGAGAGATAACAACGTTGATATTTCACTGCAGTGTCAACTGTCATCGTGTTAGAACACGGGCAGCAATTACTACAGAAATAGGGAAAAAAGGGATGGAGCAGAACAGGATGGGAAAGACTCACAAAGAAGCAAGGGTTGCCATGGGAGCATTTACTGCTGATGGACAGTTATGCTCAGAGACCGGCAGGAAGAGGACTTTCACAAAGAGAGATTTACAAAACAATGTTATAGAAAAATAAGCCCAAAGACAGTGCAGGAGACTTTGCATCTCAGGGTACATGGAAAGCCTGGTGATGGTCTCCCAAGCAAAATGGGCACATTCTGGGCACAGGTTGACAGAATGCAAGAGAATCATCTAGAGTTCACTTACTCTTACTCCGCATACCCGATTCCAAGTGTGGTGTTGTTTTATACAGCACATAACATTTTAATGCAATATAACATGTGCAAGGAAGAAGGAAAGAAGAGAGAGATGGAGGAAAAAAGAAGCATGTGCACCTTTGCTTGTTCAATTTCTCCCAAATATCTCAAACATGATACTCAGGATAACATTAACACTATCGACAACAACAGCCCTATTTTTGAATTCGTTAATATTAGAGATAACAGAAATAGACAAAGTCTTGGAACCAAATAGGGGGGATCACGTTGAGTGAAAGAAATACCATTATGAACCTCAAGCTATTATTACTTTGAATAAAAACTACAACACATAGTCAATAACCAAATACTCAAATAGGTAGAGACCCTAGGATGATTCTAAGTCTCACACGTGAGCCAAACTGGTAAGACATAAATCATTAAAAAGAATTCAAAGTAAGAAGAAGTTCAAAGGAGCAAGTGTAAATCACCAAATTAAGAATCCTAAAAAATAACTAAACAGTCTCTTCACCATGGCAATTTTCAGGACAAAGTACATTTAATTGCCCCTGAGAATACTATTACGTTTCTACCCAAGATCCAGAGTTTTCTGCTCAAGTAACACAGCTGGATGAAGACTGGTAATACTCAGTGCAATCTGTGTTCCCAGAGTCTAACTTTTCCTAATCCAACTAACTCATAAATCTGACAAACAGCCATTTTCTATCAGTATATGAGGCTAGTACCAAAACCTACCTCTGTTTCTTGTGAGAAATAAATGATTAAACACTTATACAAGATTTAAGTCAATCTATAATACATTGAGACTCAATATATGAGAATAAGTATAATTCATAACTATTTACATCTAAATTCCCAATGTTGAAATCTGCATTCTCCACTTATAAAATGTTTTATCTGGCTAGGACAAGTTGCATTATCTGTTTCAAAGCCAATTTTCATACTACATAAAAATTAAGATAAAAACTTGAAAGAAAGATGAGTTTGTCTCATACATTCTCAACTTGAAACACCAGCTTTCCACAAAGCATTGATTATTACACCTATAGAGGAACCTACATTTGCTTCACTTCATATTCATTATTCAGATCAGCTCTACAGAGTTTCATGTCAGCTTGTATATTCTGTTTATTAGAGTTTTCACTGATCTGTTCAGTAGAAAAGACAACCCTCAGAACCTTAAGTTTGTCCTACCAATTTGGTGATGTCATGCCAACATTCTTGTTTCTCTGTTTATACATACTTCATCTTTTCAATTCTTCTTAGCTGTTTTAAACTTATGCTTTTCCCTTCACTAAGAGATTCAATCTTTGACATGTACTTACTATATATTTGTATGGGAATCATATTTAAACATTTTTGAAAATTATCTTAAATAATTCAAACTTATTGAGTACTAATTAAATGCTATATATAATAATTTAGTTAATATATGTGTGTGTGTCCGTCCAGGTCTCCCATAAAGGTGGCAGGGATCCAAGTACTTGAGCCATCTCCTGCTGCCTCCCAGGTGTACGTGAGCAGGAAATGATCTGAAGCACAACTGGGCCTCAAACCCAAGTATTGTGATGCAGCCAACACAGGCAGCATCCTCACCACTGCGCAAACAGCTTCCCCTCTGAATAATTCTTAACTCATCAGTTTATAAAAATAGGAGATTTTAAAAAGCACAATCTCTATTTTATAATTAATAGAACTTCATTGTATCATCATCAACCATTGAGTAAATACATTTCAAGATAATGGGTAATGCACTTGCCCCAAGAATTTTCATTCTTGAATTACCCCATTATTTGATTAAAGGAACTAAAAACCTATCATACCACAAAGCGAATTATCCCCTTGTCCTCTGTTAAGGATAAAACCATCAAAAAAGCTGGCCTTGCGGCACAGCAGGTTAAGCAGCTGCTCGCAAGGCAGGCATCTCATAGGAGTACCATTTCTGCTCCCAGCAGCTCCACTTCCGATCCAGCTCCCTGATGATGCTCCTGGGAAAAGCAGCAGAAGATGGCCCAAGCACTTGGTTCCCTGCCACGCACACTGGGGACCCAGATGGAGTTCCAGGCTCCTGGCTTCAGCTCTATCCATTGCAGCCATTTGGGTGGCTGAATCAACAGGCCAAGATTGAAATTCTCTCTGTCTCTCTCTAACTCTGCCTGTCAAATAAATAAATCTTTAAAAAAATACATTTTTGGGTTCAGAGACTGATGTCCAGAAATGTGCTTTTTTGTTTGTTTTATCATGCAGAGCAATTTGATCCAAAAAGAATTAAAAGACCTTACAAGCAGGCCCAGAATCAAGGTCTTTTTTTTTTTTAATTTTGTCTGGCTTATTTGTCTTTGCTTTTTAGTCTTTGCTCAAGAGCAGGGAGAAGCTTTCTGTGAAGTTTCCTCTTTGGCTTAAAGTCCAGACCCATCAAAGCAGCAGCAAACAGCTCTGGTCCCTTTCTGTATCTTTCATTACCTAAACTCCCACCACAAGAAGAAAGCCTCAACTCTGTCTATACACCTGACAGGCCTTCGTTAGACACCATCATCCTCTATTTCAAAGAACCATTTGCAAAGCCCTATCTGTTCTGCAGGCCCAAGAGACTGTCCCAGACCACTGCACACCTGCAAGCCTGCTGAGCTCCCCTCCAAACCACTGCCTATTCCCTTGCAGATGCCCATATTCCCTCCCCTTACAGAAAGAGGGATATATATATATATATATATATATATATATATATATGCACCAGACTGGGCTGGGAGGTGAGCACACTCCTGTGTTTTCCCCACATGCTGTGATTTTTCCTCTTTTGCGAATTAATTAATTTGTACGTCTTTTCTCCTGTTTAATCTGCCTGTTGTCAGTTCATTCCAGTGAGTCGTCAGAGGACAGAATGGAAATTTCCCTTCACTCCTACACCTCCAAAATTCCCTGGCCAGCTGATTAAGGAGAATATATGGCACATTTATTCTTCGAGATTCCTACTTTAGGATTTGTTGTTTGCTCCCCTGATTTCTTTTTTATTCTGTAGTCTCTGCCTTAATTCAGGTTATTCCAGCAGTTACTAAGGTCTAACATTTTGCAATTTTGTCTTCGGATCCACATTCCCCAGACAGATAATCCCCCAAATCGCATTTTATTATTTATAGAATCCCACGCTTTTACCTCTACGAGGTTGGTAAAGATATAAACTGGCATTTCTAAATGGTCTGTTCTAAGGCTGAAGTTTCTATTTGAACCCAGCTCCCATTTCTTCCCCAAAAAAGACACATCCTAAATTGCCACCTCAAATCTCACAAGGGCAAAACATTGCTATTATTTTTCTCAGCATTTATAAGTTTAAAAAAATAGCAGATTCACTGTAAATGTATGTTAAATATAATGTTATTCTCATTATTACTACATGTGAATTTCTGGTCTTTATAGAGAAAGCATAATTTTAAACTGAAATGAATGTGGGTATTCAACCCCACTTGATTGTCTAGCATCCCCCGTGCCCCACCGGAATGAGTACATATCATGTGAGTTTATTATGGCCAACGTCATCTTCCCAGGAGACATGTCTGGTGAATTCACCTTCCTGCTTGACATCTTCACAGACCACCGGGGGGGGGGGGGGGGGTGGGGGTGTTGGGGGGGTCCCTGTATCCCACATAGGAGTGCCTGGGTTCAAGTTCCAGCCCCACTCCCAACTCCAATGTCATGCTACTGTGCACTCTGAGAGGCTGAGAGGTGGTAGGGGCAGCTCAAAATCTTGGGTCCCCCCCACCCACATGGGAAATATGGATTGAGTTCCCAACTCCCAGCTTAGAATTGGCCTAGGCCCTGCTGTCATGGGCATTTACAGAGTGAACCAGGGGATGAGAATGCTCTGTCTTCTGTTTTTCAAATAAACAAAATGAATTTTAAAAAATAAAGAAAAGGGCCGGCGCCGCGGCTCACTAGGCTAATCCTCCGCCTTGCGGCGCCGGCACACCGGGTTCTAGTCCCGGTTGGGGCACCGGTTCTGTCCCGGTTGCCCCTCTTCCAGGTCAGCTCTCTGCTGTGGCCAGGGAGTGCAGTGGAGGATGGCCCAAGTGCTTGGGCCCTGCACCCCATGGGAGACCAGGAGAAGCACCTGGCTCCTGGTTTCGGATCAGCACGGTGCGTCGGCCACAGCGCGCCAACCGTGGCGGCCATTGGAGGGTGAACCAACGGCAAAGGAAGACCTTTCTCTCTGTCTCTCTCTCTCACTGTCCACTCTGCCTGTCAAAAAAATAAATAAACAAATAAATAAATAAAAAAAAAATAAAGAAAAATCTTGACAAACACACCATGTCTTAGACATAACCTGAGTATTTTGCTTACTTGTGTGGGTGTATGGCTCCCTGTGGTGTAAGCATCTCATATACGCAGCTCTCTTTACATAACCCTAACAAGTCCCAAGCATTCAAGCAAAGCTGAAGGTTCCAGCTCCTACCTCTCTCAGCACTGGCTTCCTGCTCCAAGCCATCTCCCACCTTCAGGTCCTTCTACATCCGTTTCTGTCTCTGTTCTCCCACCTGGGACAGCTGACCTTGCAACTTAGGCAGAACACTCTCCACCACCAAAGACATCCCCTGTGAGTGTAGGACTCCCATGGCAACAGAGACTTTCCAAATGTGATCAACTGAAGGATCATGGGATGGGGGGATTGTCTTGGACTGTTCATGTGGGCTCCAGGTAAGAGGAAGGGAGAAAGGTCAGAGTTGAAGGATGTGTTGATAGATGGTAAATAGAAGGTATGCTGCTGACTTTGGAGAAGAAGGGGCCATGAGCTAAGGACTACAGGTCAAAGGTAAGCTAGATGTGCTAGAGAAAGGGATTCTCCCCTCGAACGTTAAGGGGGAAGCATTTTATACTCTGACTTCTAGGACTCTTAGATAATAAATTTGTGTTGCTTTATGCCACTAAGCTTATGGTGAATTTTTTATAGCACCATTAGGAAATGAGTACATTTTTGTAACTTGTATTTTATTTATTCAAAAAGCAGAGAGACGGAGGGAGAGAGAGAGACATTTCATCAGCTGGTTCACTCCCCCAAATACCCAGGGTTGGGCCATGCTGACACCAGGATCCCAGAACTCAGTCTGGGTCGCCCACGTGCGTGGCAGGGACTCAAGTACTCGAGCCATCACCAGCTGCCTCCCAGAGTGTGCATTAGCAAGAATCTGGGATCAGAAGGGGTGCCAGGACTCAAACTCAGCTCTCCAATATGGGATATGGACACACCCCAAACAGAGTCTTAACTGCCACAGTGTTTTCACCAGCTCTTAACGCCTCTTACATTGACAAGATTGACATCTTCCTCTTTATAGGAGAAGTTCCAGGATGATGGACTGGTGTTTAATCTTTATTCTCCATAGATTTCTTTAGAGAAAAAAAATCTCAATATTTGTAGAAGAATGGATGGCTTTGTTTGATAGCAAAACAGAGTCTAATCAATCACCACTTGAGTATTTATCCTCAGTGCAGTTGGTCTAAAGGGATACTACGACCTTAAATGTCCTGAACAGGTCCTTGTATTTTTGTTGGACTGAGTTGATGATTGCCAAACTCATTTCGATCCTAGGCTGTGTTAAGTGTATTTATGGGCCATGGCAATTCAGATATCAAGTGGAAAAAACAAAACTCCACATGTCTCCCTGTATTTTTATTTTTTCAGGAAATAAAATCTAGACATATTTGCATAGTAAATCTAAATGTCTTCTGTAACACCAGGTTTTAAAAGGTTATGTACATCAGATATTACATCATTGTTTGAAGTGCATTAGTGCTCTTGGAAACAGCTGCCTTCAATCTCTATTCTCATAAAAGGAGCAACCACACAGTCTGTGCTTTTTCTAATGGCTTTCAAATGTATATTAACTTAGAAATTCTGATCCACGCTAATGTTTGTGTACCGTAATATAGAATATTAATGGCAAACATAAAGGAGGGAGAGTCTTTACAAAACAGGGCAGAAGGAGAAACTGGTATTTCTAAGGGTTTTTGGTCTCAAAATGCTTTCTCTTTGGCAACAGATATGTTTTATAAAAGCTTTATGAGGAAAATTACTAATACATGTGTATAGTGAGCACCAGGTGAGAGCAGAATGGAGCTACTGATTTTGTGAAACTTTCCAAGATGAGAACAGCTGTGACCTCTGTCTGTCCGGCTGATCTGTCGTCGATGAGTTCACATTACAGATGGCCCCACCGTCCTCAGGAATCTGCTGGACGTGGGTGGACGATTTGGCACAGTGGCTAAGTCACCACTGGGATGCCCACATCCCACATCGGAGTGCCAGGTTGCAGTCCCGGCTCCTTTGCATCCTAGATGTTGCTAGGACACGCCCTGGGAAGCAGCAGGTGGTAGCTTAGATATCTGGGTTCCTGCCACCTGTGCTGGAGATCCAGCCTTCATTCTGGGACCTTGGCTTCAGCACAGCCCAGCCCTGGTGTTGCAGGCATTCAGAGAGAGAGAAGCAGCAGACACAAGCATATCTTTCTCGCTCGCTCGCTCTTTTTCTCTCGATTTTAAACAAAATAAAAATAAAATTTTTAAAAAAGGAAAGAAAGCTGTTGAACATAGATGGTGTGAGCTTAACACTGGCATGTTACCTAAATACCATACAGGAAGACTCCCATGATTTCCAAACCAGCCTGACCCCAGGAACAGTTTCCTGAATTCTTGGGTGCACTTTTTTTCTGAAAAACATGATCTCCATCATCCCAGTTCTAACAGGAAATCCTTGTCTGGTTTCAGAGCTGGGAAATGGAAAACCCATTCTCATTGCCAAGGGCACCTCTGATTAGCACTCATCCCTTCCGGACTTTGACACTGCAGGAGTACAATGATTTTTATGAATACAAGAGAGAACCCACCCGATCTTTGAAATGAAAGGACAGAGTGCCGGGCAGCAGCAAGAAACTCTTCCAGCGCAAGTGTCACTAGATGGCGCCGCTTTGCCCCAGTCAACAAGCAAGGAGCGCTCCTCAATGCCTTTCCACAACTGGCCTGACATATACACGCATGATGGGACACACAACTGGACATAGACACACACACAACAGGACAGACACACGCACAACAGGACAGACACACACACACACTTGTGTACTTAATCACTGGGAATGGGGTTAAGTGCTACACTTGACTTTCTCAAGGCTGAAGAAAACTTGAATACTTTACAAAGACAAAACCATAGTTGGGAGGTTTAAGGCTCTCTTGAACCTTTGCCTGGTGGCAGAAGTCAGCAACACAATCTCAGAGTTTGTGGGAGCACCCATGCCCCCCCACCCTGGCTAAACCCCCTGCCAGTCACAGTGAGTATGGTGCATTTGTTTTGCATTTCATACGCTCAAGAGCTTTCAGGGGTTTGTACATAGAAAGGGTGCCAGGGAAAAATGCTAGCAGGAAATTCTGAGCCACAGAAATTGGGTTGGTATGATTTTTTTTTTTACTAAAAAACTAGTGTGGGGAAAAAAATGTAATATCTATATATAGAGAAAAGTTCTGTATTTAGATGTCAGGGAAGAAGGATTTTTACCTGTAAAAGTAATTTTCTTTGGTCTTTTTATTTATGGTATTTGTTTCTTTTTTTCATTTTCAGTACCTTATATTGGCAATTTGCTTCACACTCCTGTCTCAAAATCTATCCCAAAATACCCTAATTATTGTGTCTAGCCTCTCCTGCAGTGTTGCCTGTAGACCTCTAAGCTACTATGTCTTCATTGAGAGTAAGGTAACAAATATATTACATCAAATGACATAAAAATACATAAATATTTAAAATATTTTGCTGTGTAATGGTTACCAACCAAGACCTCAATAGTTTTATTTAATTACTGCTTTGTAGTTCTAGTTCAACTGTTTTTGGACAAAGGCCTTTAAAAGACTCAGTGTTTAAAGAGACCATTTAATGAAAGCCTTGGAATGATTCTCTAAGGATATATTTTGACTCGGCCTAAGGACCAAGCTTTCTTCAGATCTTGGCCACAACTGCACGTGAACTTATTGAAGTAAAAAACAACATAAACTGAGCACCCAGATATATAAGCCCTGACACTAGTTTTAACATCATACAAAACAGCTTCCAGTCTTAACTCATAAAACACAGAACGGTAAGTGAGATTCCACAACAGTTCTTACACGCAATCAGAACAACTGCTACTTCTGAAAAAAGCCCCAAAGACGTTCGTGTTATCTTCTGTTGAGGAGTGTTTTCCTGACTTGTGACTGCTGTGTCACTTTAAAATTTTCATCAAAATGATAGGCTCTGGGTTCCTCGCCTCTCTGCCTTGAGTGGGAGGATCCCTTTAATGCACAAGAAGACAAGGAGCATCTCAGAGGGACAGGCAGGACCGCGGGAGGAAGCCCCTGCTGAGATACCCAAGTACCAGATCATCCGGGTGGCAGACTCACCACCACAGCCTGAAAGATGCTGGATGTGTGACGCGGGAGGTGCATATCATTAGCTCTTTCATTTTTACACAATTCTCATTCACTTAGTCAGTAAAGACTGCGGGCTCTTTGGGGCCAAAGCTCTGTGCTAGTCAGAGGGGAAGAAACAAGAGCTAACAATGACCTTCTCAAGAACCGCAGGGAACCGAAGCGCCCTCGGAGAGACAGGTGCTCCTTGCATCACCACACAGCAAGAACGGGAGCCACCTGTGCGTTCAGCGTTAGGGAAGTCTGCCTGTGACAGTTTACCCGGGCAAAGAGAAAGCCGAGATGCAGCGGAGGGAAGGATGCTGTAGGCCGGACCAAGAGGAAGAACATTTTAGGCAGCGGAAGCAGCTGCGACAGCCAAATAGTTGATATCCTTCAACTTCCTTTGTAAAAGGTCACCTTCACATGCGAAGATAAACATGCCCGAAGAGCCCTGGCACATGTCCTTCAGTCTCAAGACTTGGGCCTTTTAATTGACGCATGATTTTATGAAAATAATAGGGTCAGAAAAACAAATTTCAGTCAGGTCCTCACAGATCTCACTGACGCGTAACAATTAATAACAGAAAATATAAGGTTAACAGCCCCAAATAAAGAGATTATCAGTGGCTTTATATTTGTACTATAGGTAATCGTCTACATTTATCTCCTATGATTTTCAGGATCTTCTCAAAATATTTTTTTCTCCAAAATTTTAATGAGAATGCCACTTTTTGCAAATAAGGGTTCCTTTTCTACATCTGATAACCATAATCTGAGTCTAGTAACGGTCATTTTGGGATATATATCCAATTACAAAATTCACATACAAGTACTATAGAAACTCAAAATACAAAACAGCAAGGAAGGCTTTAAAAAGTCAAGGGGCTGGTGCTGTGGTGTAAAGGGTTAAAGCCCTGGCATGCAGCGCCAATATCCCATATGGGCAGTGGTTCAAGACCCAGCTGCTCCACTTCCAATCCAGACACCTGCTAATGCACCTGGGAAAGCAGCGGAGGATGGCCCAAGTCCATGGGCCCCTGCATCCATGTGGGAGACCCGGAAGAAGCTCCTGGCTCTGGATCAGCTCGGCTCTAGCCGTTACAGCCATTTGGGAAGTGAACTAGCGTATGGAAGTTCTCTCTCTCTCTCTCTCCCCCTCCATGTAACTCTCAAATAAATAAAATAATAAATCTTTAAAATATATATCTAAGTCATTGGCAAGTCCTCTACACTTGGAGATGAATGTGTGTGTGTATGCCCCACCTAATTACTGGATCGCAGGTACAGCCATGTTAAGCCTTTGCTATGGAGGAATGACAGCCTCCCAGAATGGCCATGTCAATCACAGAGCCATCAGCTTTGAATGGGGCTGCTCATTTCCAGCTACCCAGAAATCACACAGACGAAAACCATGAGGGCAACAATGTGAAACAAATTTGTATTTTGATTTGTGGTAGTTCCTTGAATAGAAGGTTTTATCACAATGTATTTTTTGAACAAGCATGTTTTGCATATTTTCTATCAGTTATGATGGAAATTTTAATTTCATTAATCCTTTGGTTCTCTGTACAGTGAATTTACCAATTTTGAAAATGTCATTTTTATCATCTGACTTGCTTTGGACTTTTCAAGAATTTGGGTTATTTCCAGAAAAAAATATAACACAGGCAGTATTTATTAAAATGCATTTATAGGGGCCTGCTCTGTGGTGCAGCAGGTTAAAGCCCTGGCCTGAAGTGCCAGCATCCCATGTGGGAACCGGTTCTAGTCCTGGCTGCTCCACTTCCAATCCAGCTCCCTGCTACGGCCTGGGAAAGCAGAATATGGTCCAAGTCCTTGGGCCCCTGCACCCACATGGGTGACCAGGAGGAAGCTCCTGGCTCCTGGCTTCCGATCAGCGCAGCTCTGGCCATTGCAACCATCTGGGGAGTAACCAGCGGATGGAAGACCTCTTTCTCTGTCTCTACCTCTCTCTGTAACTCTGTCTTTCAAATAAATAAAATAAATCTTAAAAAAAATAAATAAAATGCATTTATATTATTTTGCTAAGACTATTTCAGAAAACTAATATTCGTCATTTTTATTATATCTCAAATTCAGATTCAGCTTTATGTTTGTACATGGGATTTTAATTCTGAATTTTTGAATACCAAAGAGTAATATTTAAACTTAATATATCTTCAAGAGATAACTCCTAGAAATTTTGTGCCAAATTTCAAAAAGAAAGCTTTATGACAATGAAAACATTTGGCAAATTTCTGTGTTTTACAGATTAGGCTAAATTCCAGACTCAACTTTTAGGATGACAAAAAGCACCCCATATACATAATTTTGTTTAAGGTACTACAGATAATTTTAATAATTTCATGTGATTAACCACAGAGTGTTATTGCATGGATGCTGCAAATACATTTTTAATCCAAACAGTGTATTTTCTAATTGCATATAAATAAAAGAGTTTATTATGGTAACAGGATTAGAATGCCCCTGTTTACAAGTAATTTAAAACAACCACATATACTATTATAATTATTTATAGCCTAGATTTTATAAATTATTCATCATTGATCTAATCACATGTATCTTCGAATCTGTCAACATGCTAACTTGATAAAAAAGGAAAACAACCTAACCTATCTCTAAATTGTATTTCATTTGCAAGCTCAGTTTGAATTGAAGGCTTATCTCCAACGCCTACTGAATCCATAGGGTAGACCACTAGAAAATCCATTTCAGTCTTGTGGGCGTTAGCTAGCTGACATCACCCATTACCTTTGTTCTCAAAGAGATGAGGGTCCAGATGTCGCACTCGATGAGTTTTGATTCCATACATGGGATGTTTTGGTTGACACAAAGCTCCTCATTCCTGCCCCCCACCCCAACCCTGAGACGTCACAGAGGATCTCCGTGAGATATGTCTTCTGTTCTGTTATAAAAATATTTTCGACCTAAAGGAACATGTGGTGATGTTTAAAAATACTCTACTAAAAATAGGGATGTAAAAAAGATGCGCAATGTCACTAAAAAGGAAAGGGACCAAAAAGGAACCTAACAGGACTGAATCTAAGAGTCAACTTTTGTGAAAAGTGTTTAGTAGAAATTCTTTACAAAGGTCAATATTAGTGAACTATAATGTCCTCTTCCTTTTTTTCCTTTAAAGTTGCAAAGGGGCTACATTACTAGTACTTCTCCAAGGGTGGTGCTGATGATGATAGCCAGGCTCCAAAGAGGTTTCTGAGACACGATTTCCCGCCATCGGTCTCCATGTTAGAAAGACATCAGAGAAAACCACAGAGAAGCATGCCACGTGTCTGCTACTCAGCCCCCACTAAGTTTTACACACTGCGGGGGCAAAGCGGGTCATCAGTATTTACACAAACTGTGAACATTCTTGGAGTCCCCAGTCTCCTTTCTAATTAATATTAATTGTGCAAAGTCTAGGACTCAGTTGCTACTCCTGGACTTTTAAGTATTCCTTGAAGCTTCTGTGAGCCAGTGACACTCCTGGCAGAAGAAGTTGATTGCTACCACGGTGCCATCCGTCAGGGGAACTTACGTGATGTACTATTAGGATTTTTTAAGGCAGCGTTATGTTTTTTTCCAACACTACAAAGGAAACACTCACACTGCGGTGCCTTCGAGCTGCTCAGGAGAAGCTGCACCATTTGAAAACCCTGGGGAACCCTTGAATGGTTCACCGGGGCAAGGTGAGGAATGAGCACAGAAATAATAAAGCTTTTGGAGAAGCCTAATCAATCACTGAGCCGATGAAAGATAAACACAGGGGTGACCAGAGTTTCCTGTTGGGAGCCTTCTAACATGCCTAGGGCAAAGTTTAGAGGTTAAAGGAAGTAATCATTCATAAGAATATTCATGTTCTAAGAAAAGATTCATATTTTAAGAAAGACATTGTACAGAATAGATTTCTGCTCTAAGGTCATATTAACTAGGCCGTGAATAAACACTAAAGGGAATATACTATTCCTAAGCAATCCTTAATTTTCCTAAGTAGTCACAATGCCATATAGGAAGGAGCAACTTTACAGCTGAGAAAGTATGCATATCACGCACGAAACATGGAAACAACTCGCAATCTTTGTGCGCAATTCTAACACGGGGTCCCTGCTCATGTTCTGAGGAGCCTCAGGGGGCCAATGTCAAGGTAAGGAACCTTTGACAGCTGTGACAACGGGACTTGCTGAAACAAGTCTGGGAACAGATGAAGAGACCCCCTGGCTTTTTTTTTTTTTTTTAGTAAATAAAAACTTAGGAATTAAACAATACGTGGCTTCATTTTATTGATGATTTATATTTACCCTAAAACACTTCAAATAGGAAAATCTGAAGAATTGATTTTGAAAACATGAAAATGACATGTTTTCATTTTTTATGACTGCTTTAAAAATGAATTACTGGTTATTAATTACAGAATGGTACCAAATAGGATCACCAGGCTATACAGACAAAACTGGTCACACACTATTAAACACTGAGAGTAGGGTTGTAAGACACAAGCTACATCACTGAGGGGATGAGGGACACCCTTCTGTGGTCCTTCCTACAGGTGAACAGAGGCATCGACACACCTTGAAGTAGTCACTCATTACTGGGCTCCAGAGAACAAGCCATGGCCTGGAGGCACCAACTTGCTTGCTATATCTTTTGTCTGTCTTTGCTATAACATTCATTGAAAGAACTCAAATCATTTTAACTTTTAAAAATTAAAATATAATTTTTTAGAAATCTTAAATGAACAGAGATTGAGTGGCAGTTGCAGGGAAGAAGGAAACAGAAGAAAACACAAAGGCTCAAACTGAGTGGGAAGAAGGGAATGTCTTTGGAGCAGGACCTAAGCCTGGGCTCTGTTAGCAAGTACCCTTTCTAACTAGGTTTTCAGCAACCGAGTTAAAGGATGCTACACAATGATGAAAACAAACCGGTGCTTCTGTGGCCCAACCTCAGCACTGAAGAAATAAAATATGCTGTGCATCAAACAAATCAATACACAGACACTCAATACGTGTTTTTAAATGGATAAATTGTGGTAGGCATAGGGGCTAGCACTTAAACTGCCAACTGAGATGCCCACATTCCAGATCAGACCGCCTGAGTTCAAGCCCCGCCTCCTCTCCAGATTCCAGCTGAAGCAATCAGATTTCTGCCACCCACCTGTCACTGAGTACCGTCTCTGGAATGACCCAGAGGATGGGAGCCCTCTCTCTTTCAAATGAAATAATTCAAAGAGTAAATGAATTAATAAACTGGTGCACTAGTGAATATACTATTTTTCTTTCAAGTCTTTTGCACAGTTAATTATAGTAAGTGGAAATAGTATTTTCTAAGTTACTGGCTTCCAAAACAGTTGAATTTTTAAGAATATATGATTTTTTTTTAAATCTGGCTAGAATATGAAGAGATTTTGAAGAGTTCATATAAAGTGGAATGAAAGGATATTTTAACCTAAATTTTTTTCAAAATCCAATTTTTTTCCTAATATGCATTTTCCATGGATCTTTGTGCACACTTTATATTTAGGAACAGTGTTATTTCAGATAAGCCAGCCATTTTCAAGTAAACCCAGTTAAAATCTCATTTTCCAAAGTAGAATTTGTAGTAAGGTGTCAAAGCAGGTTTATCAGGCAGTTTTCTGTAAACTTTAACTTCTTGTTCTCTTCCTAATCTTTTTAAGACCAACTGAATTAAATCCTTATTTCCTTTTATATAAAAACAGGCTGAAAATACATCAAAATTAATGACATACTCCTGATGCATTTTCCCATTGCTCCAATGGGGAATTATAACATATATCTTATTACCATAACCATTATATTTTTAAATAATATCCATCAATTTATCAGCACTTCCTGGATACTAACCTTCATTCGAGTTCATTCTGCCTAAAACCTATACAAACACATTAACTAAGTGTATGAAAACTAATTTAGTAATTTTTCCAAAATTATAATTAACAATCTAAACTTTCTTTTGGAATTATTTTAGAATGTGCTTTTTCTTGCCAGTTTGTTTAGCAGAAATTTAATTAACAGGAACCTCTTTAATTTTAATATGTTAAAATTCCAAGAAGTTTTCAGATTGATAGTTTGCAGCTGAAATTTGCTCTATTTCCTTTTTAATCATACCAACTTTCTCTAATTTCAAAATGCTTTAGGGAATATTACAGAAAATGAAAGAACGTTATCTGTATTAGCTTTCTGTTGCTAGGTAACAAATTACCACAAAACACATAGTTATACGAACACATATTTATTTTCTCATAGTTTGCATGAGTCTGGCTGGGTACCCTGCTCCCTTCACATTTACAAGATGGGAATCAGAGATAGGCTGGGCTGCATCTCAGCTGGAAGCTAGAATGGGAAATGACCAACTTCTGCCCTCTCTCGGATGGTAGCAGAATTATAGTCCTTGTGTCATTAGAACTGAAGGCGGGGATTCTCACTGACAGCTGGACACTGCCTGATCTTCTATACAAGCCATCCACAGTTCCCACGAGCCACCCCTCATTCTAGGAGGCTTCCTGCAAGTCTTAGTCATGTGGACTCTGCTGACACAATGCCCTGCTCCATCAATCCAGCAAAGAGAACCTCTAGAAAAAGCTGACCAGAGACTAAGAGCATTATGTCATAGCAGGAATGGCATTGCACGTGTCATCACATCCCTCACCTCTGGCACAAGAAACCACTCACAGGCCACACCCAGGAGTGGTGGCCACACAGAGGCATGAGTATTGGAAGGTGCTTACGCAGAGCAACCTTGGCATTTGTCTGCCACACAGTCTCACAAGTAATCTGTTACTAGTGGAATTTGCTTTTGCTCAGTTAAGAGTCGGTTGGCTCTCAATTTGCAATGTGAAGAATAACTGTGTTATATAGGTAACTTGAATACTTCCATCTTTAAAGCCCTTGAAATTATTGTAAAAGGAAGTTACTGCATTACCCTCTGGGGGAGAGAATGTGCTTTTATAAATACACAGACAGAATGAAATGAGAGGCAGGAGTGTGGCACAGAGATCACGTTGTCCACTTCCCAGCCTGGAGGACCTGGTTCTCTGATTCTGATCCAGCTTCCTACTAATGCGCACCCTGGAGGGCAGCCAATGATGAAGGTAGTGCCTGGGACCTTCTCCCCATGTCGGAGACCAGGAAGGAGTTGTGGGCTCCAGGTTTCATCCTGGCCTAGCCCTGGCATTTGTAGGCGTTTGGGGCATGAACCAGCAGATGAACCAGCAGATCTTTTTTTCTGTCTCTACCTGCCTCTCTCTATCAAATAAAAATGAAAAAAAAAAAAACATACACATTGGGAACCTTTATTTACAAATTGACATAAATATTTTATATGTAGGCATATTTAAATAAAAGTGTAAAAAACTGTGTTTTTACATTTTAGATTTAAAATGCATTATTAAACACATTTGCTAATATTTCATGTTTACAAAGGCAAAACCACCATCCAAATTAATGGTAGTAATTAGCAGACCTGGTTTCTCACCACAGGCAAATGTCTGTCTTTTAGAGTTGTAAATGAGCATTTAAGGGTTCAAGCAGCGGGTAGTGTATTCTCAGAGAACAGAATGATTATTTAAGATAATTTTATAAAGAATGAGATATCCATATTAATTTTCACTTAAATATAGATTATGTAAATACATTCTTAATATTTCATTTTACTAAAATTTTATTTAACTTTAATATAGCTAGCCTGTGAAAGTACTTATTCGGTAATTCTGCCTGGTTTCTATTCTGTTGACATAGAGTTTATAAATCTCATATTTCAATGAATTTAGGTGGAAAGGTCTCTTAATTACTATAGTTACATATTCAGAAACTCATTTTGTTTAATTTGAAAGAAAGCTCTTAAGGTTAATATTTAATTTATTAATTAAGACAAATCCCAATATATTAAGATTTTAATAATTGTCTGTGGACTACATCCTTTGGTGAAAGAGCAGGAAAAAAACAATCCATAGAAATATCACTGCTGTTTGATTTATTATATTGATAAGATTACCCCTGGGACTATACTGTGTGGATATTCCTAAGCTGAAATAGCTTAGACAAATTAATTAGCCTTCCTGACCTCAATATAATATAGTAATTATTACCTCATATCCTTATTTTATTTGGAAAGCATTATACATATATAGCACCTTCTGGGAAACCAAAAATTGAAAATCTGCCGTCTTCCTTTCTGTCTGCCACTCTTTCAAACACATGAGCTCTTTGCTGCTTGGGAGCAGTCTCCATTCTCGTCTTTGCATTGCCCACAAAACAGCAGAACAGCAAGATGCCCAAATGATGGTCACGCTGCCACTTTACCTCATTAATAAACTGCAAATGAAACTTGGCTAAACGTTAGGGGAATGGAAAGCAAAGCCACAGTGAGACATCACCTCACTCCAATTCATTTTCTCCTGCTTAAAATTGTTCTTTCAAGGGAAATTTTCTTCAACTGATGTATGTTGTATGATGTATGTTTATATATGTATTGTTCCTTTTTGCTGTGTTGCAGTGTTTTTACAAAACTCCTAGTTTAACAACGAAAGTTCAAGTAGTTGACGTCTGTATGTGTGTCTAAAAATGTTATGTAAAAATGATCGGATTTCCTCCCTTTTTTTGTAGGGCTGGCCAATATCATTTTCATCGGATATTCTCAAGTTCTTGTTGCTTTCCGGACTGGGTTAACCCCTTTGCCCCTATTCTGCCATGTGAATTCACAGCATTTGACCCCTTTTGCACTTCTGCCTTCCACCATGTGGGGAATGAAACGAGAAGGTCCTCACCAGACCCTATGATGGGGCCTTGAACATCGACTTCTGACCCCTGGAACTGTAAGGAAGTAAAGTTCTGTTCTTCTAAAATTACTTGGTGCCACTTACTGTGAAACCAGCACAAATGGGCCAAGATAATAGGTGTTTACAAGAAACAGCCCACATTTCACTTACGTTGGCAAATCAAACAAGGTCAAGGTCACCTCAGAGGTCTACCTGGCTTTCTCTGCTCAGTGACCCCAAGGCGCAGTGCCCTTCTTAATTCTCTTTAACAGTTTGCATAGCTAATTACCCCCAGTAAGTTTTTGAATAATCTATGCCTTTTCATTTTATCATATGCGTCACATCAGAATCTCTTTAAAGACTGTGTAAGTTGCTTCCTTGATCTATTTATACCAGAATCACACTATTTCAATTATCTTAGATTTATCATTTTTGGCTGCTGATATGGCAAGTTACTTTGAAGCCAGTGTCTGCTCAGATTTCCTTTTTTATTTTTATTTTTTTTAACCTGGGTCCTTCATTTGATTCCTTCAGTCAGTTCTCAATGCAGATAAAATAAATCTGAGAGAGACGCTGGATTGAGAGATCTGGGGTATAGAAGTGGGAAAAATAACAGCTTGCAGGACACTTCAAGAAAACTCAAAATGGTACCTTGCACAACGCGGCAGCATGAATCCCTCCTCTTAACACATTTATGTAAATGTAGCTAAGGTGATCAAGTCACCTGTAAAACCTCTCTGAATTATCATTCATGAAGGGAAAATATAAAACGGCTTTATTCCTGTTAGAAAATGTTTATGAATAAGTGGTTTGATGTCCGTATGCTTCTTATCAGTGTAATACAGTTTTTAGTTGGGAATTAAAGGTAACCCAAATCAGAAAAGAAAATTATTACGCAGCTTCCGCTCTGATTCAGATTAAAGAGTCGTTTCCCTACTTTTAAAAATAAACGCCACCATGTCCAGAAGCCATGCCCAATTCCACTAACGAACATGTTTTCTGGCTGCACCTTGGGGAACAGGGCTCAGGAAAGCACAGCGTTCATCACCGAGCCATTCTCTGGGCCACCTGCTAATTTGCTGTCAGCAACTGAATTGATGATGATATTTTTGTTTCTTCACCCACTAAATTAACTCCATGCCCCAGATGATCTAATTGGTATTCTGCTCATCAAAGCATCCGAAGCTGATTTTCATAAGGAAATGCAACAGTGTGTGGGGATCTCGGCTGGAGCTCTCGCAGGTGGACAGCTCCCATGACCCGCTCGCTGCCTCGGGCGCAGCTGGAGAGGCCGGCTTTCTCAGCGTCACCGATGGCTCTGACGCTAACACTCAGAAAACTCAGCTTCCCTCCATCAGCTCCTCTCGCGGCACATCTTTGGTGGCTGCCCCCTTCATCCCCAGACTTTTGAGACCTTTTTATGGAGAATATTGCAAATAAACAAATCTGGTCATCACAGGATAGCATTTGTCATTCTCATGCTATTGACAACAACTGGATTTACAGATCAAAGTGCTTAATCTAAGATGTGGGAGGAGAGCAGGAATGAAAATCAATGTTTAAGAATGTGAAGAAGAACCACTTGCATGGAGATAGTGAAACTCTGGCCTGGCAGTGCCCACCCCCTCCACACACACCCCGAGGGGAACTGGTTCACATGCTGATTGAATGAGCAAGGAAAATCTCATTTAAACCAAGTGGGAAATTATAGTTACCAAATTGGCAATTACTTCATTCGCTTATATATCTTTCATTGCAACAGTTCCATCATCACGTGGGTCACTTATGACCTTAGGGCTCTATACAAGTCTTGATTTCATTAGTGTAAAAAATACTCACTCTGAACACTGACTGGCTTGACTTCCAGGCACAAGGACCAGCTGTGGGAACCAAGCTGAGTCCCTTCAGCACCCCCTGAGTTGTGCAAACAGGAACCGGGTGTGCAAACTGCTGATACTCTGTTGGGAGTTCTTTCAATGTGAAAAGCAACCAATGCATCAGCTTTGAAGTGATGCAGTATGTGCATCCTCTCAAAAAATCAAATACCAAGGTCTTTTCCTGTGAAGAGCTCAGAGGCCACAATAGTTGGGGAAGAACACAGCTACTTCCCAGACCCTGACATCTCCCAGGCCTAAAGCCCCCAGATGCTGTATTGCCCGTAACAAGCTGAGGACTCTGCCCCACTTACATGCCTTGCCTCTTCTATATGGCTCAGCAAAATATTCTGTGATTCGTGATGAGTCTGGTTTGTTAAATGAGTCACCTACCCAAATGTTTATGAGTATCTAATGCAGGGAAGTCTGGGTGACAGCTAACAGAATTTAAAGAAGAAACGTGATAACTCATCTTCTGGCCTTCTCAAGGGAGACAGGTGTTTTGAACAAGAAATTGCAATAATAGTTGAAGAGTTTTGTGATAGAATTTGCAAGTATGCAGCAAGCTCACCTGCCCCAGTCAAATGGGACCAGATAATTTGTTTCTTAAATACTTATTGGACAGGGCCAGTGCTGTGGCACTGTGGAGGAGATTAATCCTCCACCTGCGGCAAGCACATCCCATATAGGCGCCAGTCCTAGTCCCAGCTGTTCCTCATTTGATCCAGCCCTCTGCTATGGCCTGGGAAAGTGGTGGAAGATGGTCCAAGTGCTTGGACCCCTGCACCTGCATGGCAGACCCCAGAAGACACTCCTGACTCCTGGCTTTGGATCAGCACAGCTCCAGCTGTTGTGGCCATTAGGGAATGAACCAGCGGATGGAAGACCTTTCTCTCTGTCTCTCCCTCTCTAACTCTACCTCTCAAACAAATAAAATCTTAAAATATTTATTGGGCATAAGATGATATTTAGGCAGGAGCCACAAAGATGGTGTGGTACCATGGAAAGATGACGACATAGGGGAAGGAGTAGAGACCAATATAAGCAGAAGAATGAGCATGGGAAAAGGTCCAAAGCCTAAAAAAGCAAAGCATTTGGAGGAAATAAGGTCAGGACAGCTGTCACAAAGACGGGGCCAAGGGGGTGACCAGTGGGGACCACAAGAGAGGCCAGAAAGGGACTTCTACAGCAAGTTAAAGAATCAGAAATACATGGGTTACAGTACTCACAAAGTGCCTACTGAGAGAATTTCTCTTATATTATTAACCATAACATCAAATGCATACATTTCTGAGTTCTAATTGAAGGTATCATGTGAAAAAGTATGAAACACAGAAGGTACTCAATGAATGTTTGATTCTGAAAATGAATGATTTTTCCAAATAAAAATTATAACTTGATCCTCTTGCATAGATTTTATAATATACAAATGTGCAACTTTCCTTATTGATCATCTTAGCAAGTAGTATTTTATTTTTAAAATCAGTGCTTTTAATCTTTAGCAAAAGCTTGATTTCAAAAAAAAAATACTTACAGGCACTAAAATAGTTGATTGCAAATTTCCAATGCACTGAAATATAATTATAAGCACATTGAATGGAGGCACTATAAATAAAAATAACTCATCAGGTTGCTTTTATAACCTGAGCATTGCAAACTAATTAAGCCAAGACATTAAAATCTGTAAAATTAAAAATGCATTTCTATACATCAGATTTAGCAATGATTTTTAAGGAACTGATTTATCTCATAATTTTTAAACAGCCTGGTTTGGTCAAATTGTAGTCAATTCCTTATGTGTTTGTTTATCTCAAAGACTGTCTTCCATTAGCAAATTCACAATGTAAATTTTTACATCAACTTGAACTAAGTAATCCATACAGTTTAAAAATGTGTGTATGTTTCTGGCAAAGAACTTCACAGGAGTAATTCAATTTTCATTAAAAATATGATATACGAGTTGTCTTGTGAAATGGTCACAGTTAGAAAAATACAGCTATTGCGAATGACAAATTATTTGTGATATTCTACTTAAAATCTTTTGGTTGAGCAATTACAAGCTCCTGACATCCATAGAGTATATATTTTCTACATGTACATGCAGAAAAGAATCCAAAAACAGATCTTCATATTGAAACAGAGAGCCATAAACTAATTATCCTTGAGTAAGTAATAAAATCCTTCACAGTATTCCAGGTATTTTATGAAATTTTTTCCTAGCATGTAATAGTAATCAACATATAGCATTTTCTACATGTGAATAACTCCACTGATTTTAGCCTTTACTAAATGTCTCACTACTTCTTGAAGAATGCATGTTTTTATTTCTGTTTCCATATTTATAAGGAGAGCTTAAAATGCTGAAAACGGTTTTTGAAAATAAATGCACATGTGTATGCACACACATGCAAGAACAGCAGTTTATTTCCATGGATAAGCACAAAGGGACAACATTGCCCTCCCTCTTCGACTCCCTTCCCAATTATAAGACATGAGCCTCTGTCACACGGAAAATCGGGACAAAGAAACGAAGTTGTTCTTGGGAAATTGCTCCCTCCCTTCCCAAGTCTCCTCAGAAGAAAGCACAGTGGAGATGCTAGAGGTGGCAAAGATTTCCCATGATTGCTTGGCTTTCCATCAGATGCTACCCTTTCTTGCTGTCATTAAAGCCCATCTACGCTTCTGTACCCAGTTGCTCTATCGAATATTCCACCATTAGCCCAATGGTGCCTTCTTGTCTTTTCATCCTTGGATTTGCACAATGACTCACTCATTATCATGTCCTCCCATACCACACTGCCTCTCACTAGGTGGATGCCTCTTAGGCAAAAGAAGTTCATCAACAGGCTCACTTCCCTATCACTCGCTGGTCTTACCACATACGTCAGTCTCAGAAGCTGGTTGGGAGACAATGTTTTACAAAGTCAGATTCAGTCCAGCAGAATACACCGGATGCCTTAAACCAGCAATCAGTATGCTGTGCTGCAATCTCCAGGTCTGAAGACCAAGAACTGGTTACCATGCCCCCTTCACTATGACACCAAGAAGTATGCTTGCTGAGTTGTTTTTGTTTTTGTGGTCTGACTATGCTGTGCTTGCAAGGACTTGAAATACCAATTGTTCAAGGGAGCAATGTTGCCACCAAAGAACATACCCAAGTATTAATAGAACTGGATTCTGAGACAGGTCTCTGGCCATTGTGGGGTCCTCCTCTCAATCTGGACCGACAGGGTGAGAAATGGTCAAGACAACTGACTTTATTACTGATG
Source organism: Lepus europaeus (assembly GCF_033115175.1). Classification (NCBI taxonomy): domain Eukaryota; kingdom Metazoa; phylum Chordata; class Mammalia; order Lagomorpha; family Leporidae; genus Lepus; species Lepus europaeus. The sequence goes on along the minus strand of NC_084845.1, from coordinate 61,605,944 downwards.
CGAAACTGAGTTGCTTTGACTCGAGGGTAAGGAAGACTATGAAGACATAAAACTGTCTGGAACCCAGAGCATTCAATGGGATACCCTTTGGTATGCCATCATCCTAGTCCTGGTCAGTGACAAACTCAGGTAACCCCACAAGGAACAGGATCACCAAAGATTCGGGGACTTTTGTTAGCTTTAGAAACAAATATAGGGCTCACTGCTTCAGGAAAAGAAACACTGTTAAGTCATGATGATGATGGAAACCCAGAAGGAGTACTAAATCCTGATGTTCTTATTATTGACTGCAGCTCTGTGGTACCTACCAAATGTGGATTGTCCCAGTAAGGCGTGTTGCTGTGGTTGTTGTTAATTATTCACCCTTTTATTGCCCCCACTGCCTTATTTGAACAGCAATGGGGGCGAGTATTTTGTATCTACAGACAAAAATATATTCTAATTGGTATCTCCTCAAGATGTTACATTATCTCTCAGATTCTGGAATCCACTGTAGTGAGTACATACAGTTTGCAGCCATATAAAAATCAAGAGTGGATATGAGACAAAAACGAAGGATTATGCTTTCCATCTCCTATTAATCTCTCCAACAGCGGGCATTCGCAGGAGACCAGAAGCAGCAGGGGAGGGAGCTGGGGGCTTTGTTTCCTGGCTGCTCTGCCACGTGCCTCTGGGTGGCCTTCCATCAAAGGCCGAATCTCTTTTCCATGCGGCAGTGGTCACTGGGTCTCCTCAAGTACAGGGGAGCTATCTGTGCCCCTACGGTTGCCAGGTCTGTGGTTCTACACTATTCTTCACCGATTTTCCTAAACCCTACCCATTCTTTGTGAATATTCCTGCATCAACGTTTCTCCATTTCCCTCTTTGACTAATTGAAAAAGTACACGAAGGAAAAAGCATAAAGTACCCAGGTACCTCAGACCTTTTATCTTAACTTTAGAGAACACAAAAGATTTTCCAGTCTTTTAGAATAGATCAACTATTTTTTTTTGTTTTTCATTACCTTTCATGTAGAAGCTTTACTGAAAATGCATTATTTAATTGCTCCTGGTTTCAGGTTTTTAAAGTGGAATGAGAACATAAAGATACTTGTGAAAAATATCTCACTATAGAATTGTGGATTTTTGCTATCTTTTCTTACTCTTTAAATCAACAGTAAAACATTTTAAGTGGCTTCCTATATCAAGTCTTTCCAATGGATTCAACTTGGTTTTTATACAAATAATTCTGTGTTTATAAGAACCTATTTCCACTGATGCAATATATAACTAAAATATACAGGACAATAACATGTCATTCTGACTAAACAGGTTTGCAAACAAAAACCATTGGCCAACAAAAAACAGGCTTGCAAACAAAAAACATTGGCATCAACTCTATGAGGAGAGGCAAGCATTGAAAATGAGGCCAGCAAGCACCCTGGTTCAATATACTGTGGGAACCAACAAACAATTCACCGAGAAACTGGTGAGGAAGAGTCTGGTGAAGACAGTTCTTCTAAATGTCTCCATGGGAGCAATGAGAGGGCCTGGGAGCAATCTTTTAAACATCATCTAAAGCGTCCAGGACAGAAGCACAAGAACACCAGCGGATACAAGAAGAGTCAGTAGGAGGAGCTGAGAAATAGAACGAGGGAGACAAGATCAGGAATGCTGGAGACTTACCAGGAATTACTTGTTACATAAAGGAGCATATTTCATACCCCAAGGCAGTTAAATTAAATTATTTTTCAGTTCTATCTTAGCTTGCCTGCTTCCTGCTGACATGCAAGGGAGTGTTTGCTTCTCAGAGAAGGGGGGGGGTGGGGATGAGCACAGAATTGTAAATTAAAGAGCCCTGGCTGTGAATCCTGCCTCTAACTCTGATATGTCACAACTACTTAGTGTCTCCAAACCTCCTTTGCCTTAACTGTAAATGTGAATAATTGCAATTCAGAGAGTGGCCATGAGGATCACGTAAGGTATCTTGCAAAAAGAAAAAGTCACTCTTCAAAAGCACTCAATAAATGTATGCTTCCTTCTTTACTCTTTAGTCTATTATCTCTAGGATGCTTTGCAAAATGGTCAAATACCGTGGAAAAAAATCCCACTCATCCTTCCACCACACGTGCGTGAACTGCTGGCTCTTGTTCACTTTATTCTTAACCTGGGCCACTGACTGACAATTTCCCTACAACTGAGGGGAAATGTTCTGCTTCAGAGACTAGCATATATGCCTTGTGATCTTCTGATTGATTTTATTGATTTTATTTCACACTGCTTTGGTCATATTTCTCAATTTAGGTGTTCTGCCATGCTATACCATTTCAATAGCTTATTTGAGTCCCTGGAGTTGTGCATTCAGTGTGGCAGCCTTGTCAAGATCCAGTTCTCTTCACTAGCACTTCTCCCCATGGGGAGTCATGGAGCCAACCTGGGGATTCACAAAAGAATTGGAAACAACACCTCTTCCAAAGGTGTGATGGTAGATCAACCAGTTCCAGGCACTCTAGTCACTACTTCTGCTCACTGTTAAGCTAGGTAACAGTTTATTAAAGGCCCAGAGAGAAAACTTAATCTCATTACCCTCCTACTGTATTTTGACATTTATTTATTTGACAAAATAAAACAAGGAGACAGTGCTCCCATCCATTGGTACACACACACACCTCTCAAACACCTGCAACAGCTGAGGCTGGGCTAAGCGCAAAGCCAGGAGCTCAATCCAGATCTCCACATGACTGGCAGCAATCCAGTTACTTCAGCCATTAACATGGCTTCCAAGGGTCTCCACTGGAGGGAAGCTAGAACTAGAAGCTGGATCCAGGTGCTGAACTCTTGTACTCTAATGTGGGGCTGTGGCATCTTTATCGCTAGTCCAAATAGCCAGCTTCTGCATGTCAGTGTTGGAGTTTTAAATTTCCCAAAGACAAAACCAACCTATGGGGTGGGCTTTGGTGCAGTCATTAAGTAGCCACTTGGGAAACCTGCATCTAAATTGGAGTGCCTGGATCAAGCCCCACCTCCTCTGTTTCTGATCCAGCTTCCTGCTAACACAGTACCCCTGGAGGCAGCAGATGACTGGATTTAGTTCATGGCTACCTATTTTGGACTTGTCCAGCCCTAGCTGTTGTGGGCATTGTGGAGAACGAACTAGCATGTGGAAAATCAATCACTCTCTCTCATATACATACATATATATATATATATATATACATATATATATAATATATATATATGCTTGCATGTGTGTGTATCCCAAATTCAAATACAAATATTTAATTTTAGAAACAAACAGATAAATCCAGAGAGCCTCCCATCCATGACTTGCTCACAGCGACCTGCAGGACTCCAGCTGTCACATCAGACCGACTTCAGATTCAGCAGTTGTGGTAAAACGTAGCTGTCGTCAGCACGGGAAAGGCAGATCAGCCCCACCGTAAATTTGAGAGGGTCACTACACGGTACCAGTGTGGCATTTCCATATTCAGTAATCATTGTTCTTCAAGAGAAACTGGTGGACGGTACATGGCAACTATTACCACAGCAGAGTCAGAATTACCAGACTTCAAATTGTTTTGAAGTTTTCATTCACTAGAGTGTCTCCAATATGACAATGCAAATGCAATGCCTTGCTTCTGAAGTCAAGAATGGGATGAGGATGCTCCATGACCCCTAGCCACTCACCTAAAAGCAAAGGAAAAAAGGTGGTGGCAGCTGTCTTGATCCAAATGTATAGGCTTGCTCATGCCGACTTTAACTTGCCTTGATGGAAAATAGTATTTTCTATGCAATATATTTCTTCTTCTCATGTCTATCAATTAAAATATTTGCCATGAGGCTAAACTGACTGAAGCAAGAATGTATCTCATCATCATCATTACTATGAAGTGAGCTTTCTCAGACTCTCTATGCTGACTGACTGCATAAAAAAATGAAAGAACACAAAGTTATTACATAGCTTTTATGTCATTTCCCACTGATGTACCAAACCCAGCAAGCACATCAATAAAGACATAGCACTACATTAGGGTGGAAAAATAAAATGGCATAATCGCTGTGGATGCCCACCTTTTGAATAGGATTAAAATTTGCAAAGTTTATAACATGAGGCAGACCCTGTGCTAAGTGCTCTATGTACTTAAAAACAAGAGATGAATGTTATTATGATCACACTCACTAGGGAAACAATAGGCTTAGTGAGCTTCACCATCTAATGCAAGGCCATCCACCTGGCTTATTAAATCCAAGAGGACTAACTCCAAAGTACCTGCCTTCTTGAGTATCAGGAGCCTCAGTCATGACTCCAGTTGATATAGAATGAAACATGACTCATGTTTAAAATAAATGACACAACAGCAATGTCCTCTGAGGTACAGGTGATGTGACAAGAGTTTGAAAATGTCTGCATATCACTATGACCAACCCACTGTTCCTCCTCTGGACTCTATATGCGTGATGCTCTGCACATGTAGATTCTGTTCTTCTTCAACGTGCCTCACGCTCATTTCTAACCCGATTGTAATCTCCAAAATTCTAGTACAGGTTTCCATGGTCAGGAATACCAGAACATTAGGTTCTAGAATAAATATAAGAAGCTATTTGGATCTCCTTTCTTTAATTTGTGACATATGAAAACAGAATCTTACAGAGGACTGTAAAGTATTCTAAACAAACCACAATGTCTTTTATAGAAAGAGTATTTTAGCACCAAATACTTGTCTCTGTGATTTAATTTGGCTGTAACTATCACAAGCAAGTGCAGTATCAGCAAAAGAAAAAAAAAATGGTCAACTAAGCATTGAAAATAGCTTCTGTGTTATAACTTACAACAAATTAAGACTTTGTAAGGAATTTCATGCAGCCAGGATTAAGTATTTGTAAGGAATTTCATGCAGCATAGCTTTGAATCAGCATTAAGATAAATCTCATAGTGTGCTAATGTATTTGCTGAAATTCTATACCATTAGTAAGACGAGTTAATTCAATTTATAGAAAATCAATGACATCTTAATAGAATGTATCTCAGAAAATGAGGATGGCATTATTACTTACAAAATATCATTATCAAGAAATAATTATTTGAGCATATTGTCACTAAAAAACTGCTATCTCTTTCTCTAACGGACATAAGAGCTTTGTGTTGGTAATTTAAGACCGTTCATTCATTGTGTCACTGGAATAATAAGATTTCAAATAGCATTTGGAAAAATTTTCAAAATATTTATAATGTTTTCCATCAGTCAGAGAAATCCTTTCAGTATTGTCTTTTGGATTATACTCATTTTTAAAAGTCAAAAATAAATTTGTGTTTATGTTTTGCAAAAATGTGTTATAACCAGTCTTTTTAGCTTGAGACATCAAGGTGATTAAAGAACAGGAAAAAGATGTTTATAAGAAAAATCTCTGGAGCCAGAGCTGTGGCACAGTGAGTTAATCCTCTGCCAGTGTTGCTGGCATCCTATATGGGTGCTGGTTCAAGACCCGGCTGCTCCTCTTCTCATCCAGCTCTCTGCTAAGGCCTGGGAAAGCAGTAGAAGATGGCCCAAGTCCTTGGGCCCCTGCACCTGCATGGGAGACCTGGAGGACGCTCTTGGCTCCTGGCTTCGGATTGGTGCAGCTCCAGCCATTGCAGCCATTAGGGGAGTGAACCAATGGACTGAAGACTTTTCTCCCTGTCTCTCCCTCTCACTGTCTGTAACTCTACCTCTCAGATAAATAAATAAAATCTTAGAAAAAAGAAAAATCTCTAATCTTCTACATCTCACTGATTTCCTTTATGGACAGATTATATGTTGTGTGGTTACTTGCTTCCACCATAAGTGTAAGACCAGATTCACTTCCTGACAACCATCACGGGTTAGACACTGGGAGACTAGAAATGTTACCAATAGGGTTTTCCAACATTCAAGGATGTTGGCTTCCATCACATAATTCAATGAGAAAAATTCAACTGCAACTCTAAACAAAGGTCATTTTTTAAGGTATCACTTAATGACTTTGTGGGCAAACTTCTGAATAAATGCAGAGTAATTAAATGAAAACAAGGTAACCATTTACAGACAGATGACACTGGTGGGACTTGATTTTTGGAGTTGAAAGAACTCAAATTAGCTGGTTCAGCATCCTTAGCCTGCATTGCCTTCATGGGTAACTCCATTTGCTGTTACACAAAAGCCACTCCTTGGGCTTCAGCTTTTATCTATTTGGAGCTACTTCTTTTCTGTAACAGCCTTTTTGCCCTTATTTTCTTCATTCTCTCTGGTGGCCTCTGTCTCTCTTGCTTCTTTGCTCAGCTTCAGAAATCTACCATGAAGAGTTTGTTTAGGGGACACTGCATGTAACAACTAGTTTTCTCTGTTGAGGTCTGGCCAATACAAAATTTATCATTTTTTTCCTGATTTCTTACAAATTAAAGTGTGTACTTCCAGAAAGCCGGCTGACCTTCACTTTGTCCCTGACAGCTTTTTTGCATGGTGACAAGAAATCACATCCTTTGGTATACCAGGGTTTGTAACACAAAGTCCTGAGTAGGGTCGTGTCTCTACTACTCTCGAGGGAAAGGAATCTTTCAAAACATCCTTGTTTCTATGGTGCATTACTTTTCCTTTGATTCTAACCATGCTCTCCTAGCAAAAGCAGTGTGTCAGAGATGATAGTGGACGGGCAGAAGGGCTGCCTTGGTCCTTCAAAAAGGTCACTCCTGAAACATGTGGGTATTTGAGCTTCACTGAGACATTCTACAAAAATCTTTCATTTTGAACTGACAAGGTGGTAAGATGTGGACTCAATACTCCCTCGTGGCTTTGCATTTTCACTTTTTACCTTTCACTCATGCTAGGTTGAGTTCCACCATAGGTGACATTTACATGCTAGATAGGGGACTCTGCCTGTCCTGTTCTGTACAGAATTTTAACTAATGATTTGAATTAGGGTAAATAAAGAATACTCACAGTATTCAAGAAAACATATCTCAAAGTTTTCTTTGATGAAGAAAGCTCATGAAAATAATTTGTGAGATGGATTACATAAAATATTATACTAAGTGGGCAGTTAGTTATTTCTCCATTTTTATTTATTTCAAATATATTTTAAAGTTTTAGAAGATCAATCCTTGTTCTAATAGTTAGTTGTTGATCAATCAAATACATTACTCAAGGGCTTTGTGAACTGGTTATAGACCTGAAGTCTTCAATCTAAATTCTGGACTCCATTCTCACCAACTGTGTGACTTTTAAAAAATTACTTAAGGGGCCAGCGCTGAGGTTTAGCAGGTAAAGACACCACCTGCAGTGCCAGCATTGCGTATGAGCACCAGTTCCCATCCCAGCTGCTCCACTTCTAATCTAGCTCTCTGCCATGGCCTGGGAAAACAATAGAATATGGGCCAAGTCCTTGGGCCCTTGCACCCATTTGGAGACTTGGAAAAGCTCCTGGATCCTGGTTTCTGGCTACAGGTCGACCCAGCCCCAGCCATTGCAGCCATTTGTGGAGTGAACCAGCGGATGGAAGACCTCTCTCTCTGTCTCTCTCTCTCTCTCTCCCTCTCTCTCTCTGCCACTCTGTATCTTTGCCTTTCAACTAAATAAATACATCTTTAAAAAAATTACTAACCTATCTGTGCCTTTGCACATAATACCAATAGCCATCTTACATGAACTCTGAAAGAAATAAATATAATGAATGCCAATATTTTGAGCAATAGTTGGTGGCATGAGCACAGTAAATCCCATAATTAGCATCTTTCCCTAGTACTTTTTCTAAATATATTTGCATATGGGATATATTTAATTCTATATTTAGGCTTAAATTTTATCTTCAATAAAAAAAAGATGTGGTAGAGAAAGTTTCTGTTAAGGACAACTCTTAAATTTTATTTGAATAAATGATTATTCACACAGTACTGAAGAATCAGGAAGTTTCCTTAAATGAGACAGCCCACACTTCAGCATTGTTCAAAGAAACAAGCAACTCAAGGGAAAATTAGATTAAATCCTTAAACTAAATTCTAGAGTTTTAAAAAATTTAAGAAAAAGGCACCCACATGTCTGCTACTGGGATCTAGTAAGTTGTGAGTGGAGGGACACCCCTTAAGCGTTCTCACGAAAAGATTTGGATAAACAGCTTAAACAGTGTGATTAAGGCCTTCTCAATAACATCAAAATCACCTCCAACTTAATTCTCTTCCTGCAAGGAAAGAAATTACTTCATTTCTAAGTTAATACATGATTTCTTTTTAATGTAATAATTGGCAGACAATATTATTTGTCTTTGATGTGCAATAATCCTAAATGTACTTTGAAGGTTATTAAATCTGTGGCATCTTCAAGGCCAAGGAGGATAGGAAAACACAATTGCTTTATTGTTTCTATTCTTTCCTCTGCAACCTGAATGTTCAGATCTAATTTACAATGTGATTTTGTGTTGGAAAAGTAATTTTTTAAAAAGATCATGATTTTACCGAAAGGAGTCAGAATTAAAGTTACTGTAGTAAAAGGAAAAATGAGCCATAATAAAATGTTCAATTTCCATGTCACCCACTCCTTACCCCTAATAAAAGAGGAAAAAAGTGGGTATTTACATTGAATTTCACAGAGCTTGGCATATTCTTACCTAGACACATCTTCAGTAGAACATTTTCAAAATTTTCTTATTAACATCTCTTCATGAATATTTTCACAAGAACAGATCTATTTTTAACTAGAGGGAGATGCCTCTTGGAGGAAGATGCCCAATTCCAGTCATGAAATTGCTCCTCTTCACCAAGCAAGCTGTACTCCTGAACAATTTTACTAAAAAATGGTTTGGCATATCTGAAGAACATCTAATATGGATATACCATATAGCTACAAAACAATAACAGTATTTTAGAAGATTGAATTGATCTTTGATGCTAAACAAAATAAACCCAAAACAGCCCTTTGAATCACGCACACAGCATAATTCGTCCTTCAGCTATCTCAGTATTCCAAATCACCAACCAATGCACTAAATAGTTCACTACCACTCATTCCTCTAAATTACCATGAACCGAACTTATGTCTATCTGATGTGGTTCCCATCGTTCTCTGTTAAGTAGCATCAAATATTTTTGTCTTCTTCACATTCTATTGTTCTCTGTATCCTATTGTTCTCACAGAAGCAAAACACTGAAGATCACTGTGACTCCCTTGGCTACTCTTGCTTTCTGTTTCCCAATCCTCTTTCATTTCATTTTTCAAACTCCCTCCTTGCAGGCACTCCTAACACACATCTTTTCCTAATGATATTCTTTTTTTTTTCTTATCCTCATCCCATTTGTACATGAATATCACTTTTTATTTGGAATTTTTCAAGTGTTCTGTCATTTGAAGATGTGTATACATCTATATTCAGATTGTTTCTGAACTCTAAACAAGTATTTCAAAGTATGGATACAACCTGTTTGGGTAGGCCTGAGTCAGTTAAACTCAGTATCTCACCCTCCTTTTTTGTCCAGTGCATTCATTCCTATCATGGCTCACAGAACCACCACTTGCACCAAGTTAGAAATCTATCCATTGGGCCGGCGCCGTGGCTCAACAGGCTAATCCTCCGCCTTGCGGCACCGGCACACCAGGTTCTAGTCCCGGTCGGGGCACCGATCCTGTCCCGGTTGCCCCTCTTCCAGGCCAGCTCTCTGCTGTGGCCAGGGAGTGCAGTGGAGGATAGCCCAAGTGTTTGGGCTCTGCACCCCATGGGAGACCAGGATAAGCACCTGGCTCCTGCCATCGGAACAGGGCGGTGCGCCGGCCGCAGCGCGCTACCGCGGCGGCCATTGGAGGGTGAACCAACGGCAAAAGGAAGACCTTTCTCTCTGTCTCTCTCTCTCACTGTCCACTCTGCCTGTCAAAAAGAAAAAAAAAAAAAGAAAGAAATCTATCCATTGGGGCTGGCGCTGTGGCACAGTAGATTAATCCTCTGCCTGTGGTGCCAGCATCTCACATGGATGCCAGTTCTAGTCCTGTCTACTCCTCTTCTTATCCAGTTCTCTGCCGTGGCCTGGGTAGAAAATGGCTCAAGCACACTTGGACCCCTGTACCTGCATGGGAGACCCAGAAGAAGCTCCTGGCTCTTTGCTTCAGAGTGGCCCAGCTATGGCCATTGTGGCCATTTGGGGAGTGAATCAGTGAATGGAAGACCTTTCTCTCTTGACTCTCCTTCTCATTGTCTGTAACTATGCCTCTCAAATAAGTAATCTTTAAAAAAGAAAAAAAGAAACCTATCCATCACCACGGAAGATCACTGTACTCTCTCCAGTATGAAATATCTATAAATTATGTAATTCTACTGTCAAAATCATTGTAATTCTGATGCATTCTCAATATATCCACCAATATTATCATTTACTATCTTTATACAAGTAAATTAAGATCATGAAATCAGTCAGGAATTCTTTTGAAGGTTGACAGTCAACACGCTCATCTCAAAAATGTCTTTATGGCCCTACAGGAATACTTCTCATAAAAGTTTACCAGAGCTTTCTTTGTTTTAACTAAGTAATAAGATAACATTAAATCCTCTTTTTAGTATAGATCCCTAGTAGTTTCTAGCAACTGTAATTATTTATAATTATGTTTTTAACAGTATAAATACATCTCTTGTTAATTATGTGAAATGGTGATATGAAATATCAACAAATTTTACCCTTTTGCGTCCACTGATGACCCTTAGTCTCCTTACTTGATCTGGTATCTAAATACAAAGTAGATGGATTATTAAGCAAATAACTTTGGTTTCTGAATTTTAAAAATGCACTTCCAAATGCTAGACACGTTGATCTAGTTTTTAAATGAAATGACAGCCAGAACATTAAAAGCTGACCAAGTTCAATCCCTGTGCGTTCACAAGTTGCCCCTCTCCCACCATAACCATCATACTCCGCAGCTGCCACAGAGTACAGGATCAGATCTAACCTGAACCAGGAAGGTTTGCAAACCAGCCTTTGAGAAAGAGGCTTAGAGCCATGTGTGGAGTTCCTTACCACTCAAAACAGTCTGAAGACCACCTAATGAAATTACACTGGAATTTGGAGTAATTATGGAAATATAGGACTGGTGGCAATTTCCTCTCCAGGCTTTTTTTGTATGTTAATGTTGATGGAGCACAGGAACTAGCAAATAAGAAGAGACTGAAATGAGGTGAGGAGAGGAGTAAATGGCTGTAGGCAGGAACTTCAGCCAAGCCAAAGAAACTGGAGAACCTCACTGTTGCCACAAACAATGGCTGAGGGTGGGAAGTGATCAACATAAACAATGACCAGTGTCAAGGAGAATGTCACAGGTGGTGTGTCCTCCCACTCCAAGGACAAGGGCATCTGAACTGCTAGGGATAAGGTCAGCCTCCCTACATCGTGGAGAGCAGATACCACAGTACCATGGACAGCAGCATGTCAGCACCATGGCCAGCAGGCATCCTCACAGAGGATTTAGGGGATGAACTACTTTCTCCTACAGACTGGGGTTTTTGTGTTCTTCTATTCGTATGTGTCTGTGTTTTTGAGAAAGAGGTGGATGAAGGTAAGGGGAAACAGAAGTTTGGTTGTTTGTAGGCTGCCAGCTGAACCCACCTGTTAATCCCCCATCTGATGCTGAGTGACACAGAGGAGTGTAGCAGACCAGCACTGATAATGAATTTCAGGTTTGAGCCAACCGAGCTGATCTTGAACTGGTTGAATGTGCTGAAAAAAGACATTTTGTAAGAAAGTAATAGACTATTGGGGTCAAATGTTGTTTGTTTTTTTCCCTTAGCCTTAGGGAATTTTCAAGAGTAATTCTACCTCAAAGAGCTATTTTAAATGAGCAGTGCATTAGGGAGCAACTTCCTTTATATATACATTGATAACACACTAACAATAATTTAGTACACCTCTACCCCACTGCCACCCACTCCCTGCCTCCTACTTCAGAAGACTTGATTAATTATCTGGTTACCTAATGTCCTTTCTACTCACCCCTAGGCCAAGGGTATTTTCTCCTTTGGCTTTCTTGGCTAAGAAGTCTTCCTATGCCTTCTGCTGACTCCCTCTTTCTGAGTCTTTAAGATTCATATGATGTTTGGCCTCTCCTGGGCTGCTTCTCTGACCAGATTCAGTCATGCTTCTTCCCTGAGCTCCATCGCGCCTCATGCCCATTTCTATGGCTCTCCTCACCAGACTCCATCAAAGCCCCCAAGTTCCATGTTGGTTTCCCTTGATGTTTTGCACTCCCAGGGAAAGTTAGGCTCTACTGTTTTCCTGTGTCCACTGGCCTGAACATAACTCCTGACATATAATAAATGGTCAATATATATCAGAATGAAAAAATAGTAATGTTGTCCTTTAGGAAAAAAAAAATTACAAGTGTTGGCAGTAATGTGGAGAAAGGGATTCTTTGCACATTGCTTATGAGAATCTTTTTTTTTGAACTTTTATTTAGTAAATATAATTTTCCAAAGTACAGTTTATGGATTACAATGGCTAATTCCCTCCCATAAGTTCCCTCCCACCCACACCCCTCCCATCTCCCGATCCCTCTCCCATTCCACTCACATCAAGATTCATTTTCAATTATCTTTATATACAGATCAATTTAGTATATATTAAGTAGAGATTTCATCAGTTTGCACCCACACAGAAACACAAAGTGTAAAGTGATATTTGAGTACTAGTTATAGCATTAATTCACATTGGACAACACATTAAGGACAGAGATCCCACATGAGGAGTAAGTACACAGTGACTCCTGTTGTTGACTTAACAATTTGACACTCTTGTTTATGGCATCAGGAATCTCCCTAGGCTCTAGTCATGAGTTGCCAAGGCTATGGAAGCCTCTTGAGTTTGCCGACTTCAATCTTATTTAGACAAGGTCATAGTCAAAGTGGAAGTTCTCTCCTCCCTTCAGAGAAAGGTACCTCCTCCTTTGATGGCCAATTCTTTCTACTGGGATCTCACTCGCAGAGATCTTTCATTTAGGTTTTTTTTTCTGCCAGAGTGTCTTGGCTTTCCATGCCTAAAATACTCTCATGGGCTCTTCAGCCAGATCTGAGTGCCTTAAGGGCTGATTCTGAGGCCAGAGTGCTGTTTAGGACATCTGCCATTCTATGAGTCTGCTGTGTATCCCACTTCCCATGTTGGATTGTTTTCTCTCTTTTTTATTCTATCAGTTAGTATTCACAGTCTTGTTTGTGTGATCCCTTTGACTCTTAGACCTATCAGTGTGAATCTCAAAAAAGAAGAGCTATTATGAAAGACAATATGGGGGTTCCTCAGAAAATTAAAAATGCAACTACTTTATGATCCAGCAATCCCACTTCTAAACAAAGAAAATGCAATCAGAATTTCAAAGAGCTATCTGCACTCCCATGTACATTTCAGTATTAGCCATAATAGCCAAGAAGCAGAAACACTCTTAACTGTTCACAACTAGATGGATGGATACAAAACCATGCTATTTCTAAGGATACTTCAAACACTTTGTGGAAAAACTGAAATAAAATATTTTGGTGCAAAAAGTTTGAAATACATGCATTTTTGTCTTAATATGTGTTTTTCACAGACTTTTTGAAGATCCCTCAAATATGTAGGGTCCTATTATTCAGACTTTAAAAAAACAAGTTGCATATCTGTGACCACAGATGAACTGGAGAACAGTAAACTAGGTGAAATTAGCCCAGCGCAGAAAGACCAATACTGCACAAACTGACTTACAGGTGGAATCCAAAGAATCCCAACTCAGAGAATCAGAGAGTAGAATGGTGGTCACCAGGATCTGGCAGGTAGGGGAGACAGGGAGGCGTTGACCTTTGAGTTCAAAGTTTTAGTTACACGAGATAAATAAGTTCTGAAAACCTAATTACAACATAGTAACTATAGTTAATAAAATTGTACTTTACAACTTAAAAATTGGTGACAGAGTAGATCTTAATTACTCATACCATGCACAAAATAATCGTATCAATGAGAGGTAAGAGATATGTTCATACTTTGGTTGTGACCATCACTGCTTCACAGTGTATATCCTAACACCACATTGTACACCTTAAATGTATTCAACTGTTCTCAGTTACATTCTTGTAATTCTGGGAAATATATATATTTAAAAAAACATACAGATGAATGATGAAGTTTGAATTTAGTATCTTGATATTAGTGTAAAATTCATCATCAATGGGGTTAATATTTCTTGGATCTCAAAAATTTCTTCCTCAAAATCTTAATGTTTATTATTATGTTTTTACTATTATTAGTAGTTAACAAACTTTACACCTTGGCACTCTCCAGGAGTAGTTTACTGACATATACTTTTCTTAACAAAGTGTCAAAGTAAGGGGCAACAAGATTACACATCCCACCTCAGAGAGCTGGAAAAATCTAAGTACTCTCAGAACAGAGGTAACATTGTCAAAGATTGGTGAAGATGGAATGAAAGATTCAAATTAAGGATAACATCTATTTTTATTCAACAACACTGAATTTCAACAATGTGTACTGTCATGTCAACTTGGGTATCATTAGAGAAAGGAGAGTTATTGTTGTAAAAACAAACAAGTAAGTAAAATTTCATTTTAATTCAACATGGAAACTTGGGAAAAAGTAACCCCGATTATCTTCACAATTTTAGTAAATGAGCTTGTGCCTCTGGCTACTTTGTAAAGTTAAGTGGCAAAGTGGATGGACTCTAAGCACTAGACAAAAAACATGACATATACGTATAACTTTCCTCAATATTACAGCTCATGACTAGGATAGGCTGTTTGTAACTTACTAAAAATTGTGAGTCTTGAGTTCATTTTGAAGGTGCCTCAACTATTTTGCCAATTGAAAAAATAACCAATAATATGAAAGAAAGATGGGGAAACAAACAGTGACTGTAGTCGTAACATTAAATCCTTCTTTCAAATGTCTTTTTTCCCCTTTAACCACGTCTCCCAAAACTTGTTTGCTCAGGCAGTCGAGAAAAAGGTCAATTTGGTCAGTTTGGTCAGGATGTTGATATTCTTAAAGCAAAAATGTTTTAGTTCCTTGGTTATCTAGGCAACTATCTCAGATATCATATCTATTTACGTTTGGCAAGACATTTGGGCAGAGCCTGTGTGTCTCAAAATAAAGCTGCTGATCACTTATAGCCAGTGCACTGCAGAACCTGAAAAAGCATCAGAAACCAGACAGAACAGAGAGCGTTTCGTTATCAAGAAGGAAGAAGGTAGAATACAGTGCTGTAATCAGCATGACACACAGAACAATTCGGTTCATATTAGTACAGAGGTTTACAACTGCTGTATTGAGATATTCTCCCAAACTATTTCCCTAATCATTTAATCAGTGCTGTCTCATCATAAATCATGTTTGCTTCAGGCCAGTGAAACATGGGTGAAATACAGCCATTCCAGGATTTCCATTTAGGCCAGATAAACACATTATTTTTGCAGCAATGAACTTTAGATCATGATTAAGCCTATAAAAGGAGACAGATCTTAGAGATAAAGGAATGAAAAAGAAAGGATTGATTGGGTATAAAATTCATGGTGACTATGTACACAGTGATTTGAATGTGTTGATTAAATATAATCACAGCATAATTTGCTTCTTAATGAAGTAATAGAGGAATGTGCCATTAAAAGAATAATAGGTAAGATGAGAAAGGGGATGTTATGTAGGCTTTATCTGCATAATCAAACAGACAGATTTCCTCCATGCAGCAGAGGAAATTGCCTCTCTGGAACGGAATCAATTTTTAAAATCACCAGAATATTCTGACTCTGTTTTGGTTTTTTGGACATTTGTAAAATATGACTGATTTGCTTCCTTTCAGCAAAGCAACCATTTGTAAGGTTCGTATTCCTCTTTGGGAAGGAGGCAGAGCAATAGAACATAACTCATCAAAACAATTTGAATGAATCACAAAGTACACAGATACAGTTAAAAATGAAAAAGTATTGCATCCAAGGAAACAACAGAGAAGCTGGACAACCTAGTACAGGCACACGGGCGAACTCCAGCCCAGTTGTAAGGGTAATTAACTTTCTCTTATTTGGCTAAAAGCAATTAAAGAGCTCAAGGATTTTATCTAAAAGAGAATATTTATATGATCTCATGAAATTTCTTACAAAACATGTGCCAGTCTACTTTTTAAAATAATTGTTTCAAAGGCTGGCATTTGGCTCATAAGTTAAGATGCCTCTGCGGACTCTGGAGTGCCTGGGTCTCAGTGCTGGTTCTACTCCTGGTTACAGTTTCCTAGGAATGTGCACTCTGGGAGGCCACAGTGGTGACTTAGCAGTGATGACCTGAGTCCCTGCCACGCGCTGGGAAACCTGGATTGAGTTCCCAGCTCTTGGCTTCAGCTTAGAACAGCTTTAGCTGCTGCAGGCACTTACCGAATGAACCATTGGGATATTTTTCTGTCTTCCTTACTTTTTCAATCCCTCCCTCTACCTCTAAGGTTTTTTTTTTTACATTTTAATTGTTTGATAATGCTTTGTTAATAAAAATATAAAATGGGAAATTTCAATAAGTAAAAATCATCCCAAACTCTCAGTACCTGGATATTAAGTTGTCAGTGAGTTAAATGTATTGGATAGATACACACACTCTAAGCACATTTGTAAAGAAGGTATCACAGCAATATACCACAAAAAAATGACTTACAACTAACTTTATTCAGTTAATACTATGTAATGGCCTTTCCTTTCAATCCATACAAATAGATCTATCTGCTTTTTTTTCAGATTGCTGGAGTGATACCAATAGTGATTTATTTAACTAGAGCCCTCCTAACGGAACACTTAGATGAGTCCAGCATATCACTATCACTAAAACTATTCTGATACCTTTCTGTGTGCCCACATTGTACATGCATTTTAAATCTTGAAAAACTGTCAGATCAGCCACACGTTTGAGAGCACATGTTTCCTCACATTTTGTCCACTGAGAACTTTTAAACTTCAACTATGCAAATTTGATAGGCAAAAACAGTGTTTTGATTTTCATCAGCTTTTCTTGTTAAGGACATCAATAATCTTTAAAGATAGTTTTATGAATCTCTGACTAACTTTCTATTAATCTGATCTTCATTTTTCTTACTTTGGAAGGGCTTTGTTATATACTGTAGAATTCTGTATTATAGATTATTTATGCGAGGAAAACTGTCGTTAAGGCTCAACATACGTGCTCCCCCAAATTCAAATATTGATACCCTAAACCTAGTGTGGCTGTATCTGGAGTAAGGAAGTGAAATTATGTGAGGTCAGATGAGCAGAGTCCTGATCCGCCAGGATTAATATCCTTATAGTAAGGGACACCAGAAAGCAATCTGTCTCTCTACACAGGGAGAGTGAAGGGCCGGGGAGGACACACTGGGGAGGCAGCTGTCCGCAGGCTGAGAAAGAAGTTCTCATGAGAGACCAACCAGCTAGAATCTTGGTCTTGGAGCCTCCAGAACTGTGAGAAACAAGTATCTGTTGTCGAAACCTGTTTTGCTATTGCAGCCCGAGTGTGCCTCTGTAGTCCACTAACATAACACATTAGCAGCTTGAAACCATACTTGTGCACTATCTGGTAGTTTCTGTGGGCCCCAAACCTGGTGACAGCACACTGGGTTCTCAGGGAAGCCTCAGGATCAGCACCAGGCTGAAATTCAGGCCTGTGTGGTTCTCCAAGGCCTGATCTAGGCAGGGACAAGGGTGAAGAAAGGTCCGCTCTCAAGCACTCACAGGATGCTGGTGTCATTCATCTCCTTGCTGTCACAGGCCTGAGGTTTCTGTTTTCTTCTCTATCGCTGTTGTCATTTAATTAGTTTTTTCCTGCTTTACTGAGGTATAATTGACAAAGCTGTCTATTTAAAATATACTACATACACCTTATATATGAAAGGCATATAAGAGTAAACAACTTTAAAGATAATCACGGTAGAAAAATTTGAAATCCATGCATATTTTTTTCATAACCCACATTTCTGTAACCATTTTGAAAGCCCCTTGTATGCATGGATTTTGAAGTTTTTTTTTTAATATCAAAATAAACTGATCTTTCCACAAGCTTTTGACAGCACCCCCACGTGTGTCTGTGTCTGTCAAATTTTCGTTATCTGTTCACCTCAGGAAGACTTAGGTTCTTCCTATGTCCTGTCTGTCTTAAATGAGGCTGCAGGAAACTTGACGGTGCAGGTACTGCTTTCAGATCCTGGGTAAAGCCCCATCTTGCAGCTCCGGCATCCCACATGGGCACCAGTTTGAGTCCCGGCTGCTCCTCTTGCAATCCAGCTCTCTGCTATGGCCTGGGAAAGCAGTAGAAGATGGCCCAAGTGCTTGGGCCCCTGAACCCACATTGGAGACCTGGAAGAATCTCCTGGCTTCAGATCAGTGCAGATCTGGCCATTGTTGCCATTTGGGAATGAACCAGCAGATGGAAGACCTCTCTCTCTCGCTCTCTCTCTCTCTCTCTGCCTCTGCCTCTGCCTCTGCCTCTCTGTAACTCTGCCTTTCAAATAAGTAAATAAACCTTTAAAACAAAAAAAAAATCCTGATTTTGTTTCTTGGCTATATATCTAAAAGTAGGGTGGCTGGATTATACGCTAGCTCTGTTTTGAATTTTTTTGAGGACCCTTCATGCTGTTTAAGTAAGGCTGAACCAATTTCCTTCCCACCAACAGTGCACAAGGGCTCCTCTTCTCCAAATGCTACCCAAAGCTAGGTACAGACTCAATGCAGTCAGTTTCATTTCTGTCAACCAGTGGTCATTCTAAGTCTCTGGAGGTTACCACGGTTCCCTGTCACACAGAGCTCTGCCTAGACTTTATCACAACAGTGATGGAGAAATTCTCACCCCAGAGAGAGTTCAGCTCCTCCTTCAAAAGCCTCCATGTGATTTTACTGAATTAAATCAGGCCTGCCCAAGAATATCTCCTTTATGATTAACTCAAAATCAACTGATTCGAGATCTTAAGTATATCAGAAAAATTCCTTCACTTTTTCCATATTCTACTGGCCAGGTGTGAGTGACAAGTGCCCCTGCACCCAGGGGGAGGGTTGTACTGGTGTCTGTAAACCACAATATTTTGTGTCTGTCCTTAACTCCAACATCTATGGGTTTCCATAAGCTTTTTTAAAATAATGTGTACCTTGAACTGTTACGGCCCAAGGAAGTGGTGGTCAACGAGGGAATATAAAAGGACAACAGAAAGCAATGGCCTGATCCAAGCAGAAGTGGTTGGAAGAGAGTCATGTCCATAGAGCAAGGAGTATGATAGAAATGTGGGGGAAATGATTTTATGGGGAAGGAAGGAACAAGCTACGTTTTGGCTCCACGTTGTTCCATTCCCAGTCCGTCTCAGTATGTGAGAAAGGTTACATACATTTTTCTCAATTTCATTTTTCCTCTGTGTCATTGGAGCTCCCCGTTTTTTCCTGCATATGACTGGTGCCACCTACTCGTGCCCTCTACCTTAGCTGCAGTGAAAATCACATTCTCCCACATCGTTTTGCTTCTTCTTCCCTTATCACTGAAAGAATGGGTCTCATAATTATAACTCGGCATTCGGCTGGGTCTCCCCATTCCTTGAAATGACTGCACGTCCCTGAAACCACATCCCGAGGTGGCAGGCAACACTGCCCGCTGCCTGCACGGTCACCGAGGGCTCCCTTCTTTGGTAGTCTCAGCCTGAATCCTTGGCAGCTCCCTGGATCCTATTTCCTTTCACATCACACTCTGCCACTGCCCTCACACAAATCACATAGCGGTTACTAAATTCAAGGTAACTTTAGAAAGAGAGAGAAAGTTTTAAGTATGGAAATAAAGCATGTATTTATACGACAGAAATACACACCATTTGAGTTTAGCATGAAGAACGTCTGACAATTTTGGCTGACAACTATCACCAGCCTTTACACGGCATCATCTCACCAGGACTTTTTTCTCCATGCATCTTCTCTGATTTAGCTTTTCCCATCTTTCTACGATTTATCTTTTCTCATCTCTTTTTAATCAGAGAGAAAATAATTTTTTTAAAAAAACCTCATCTGATTCCCTACCTTGAGTATCTCAGAAGTGACTGGGGTATTATGCACCCCCAGTCCCTGGTGATTGCACCTGCTAGATCAAGATGCCTAATAGGATATTTTCCTTCAAATATTTTCTTCCGTAAATGGAAAGTCTGTGCTTACTGTCACAACTATGGCAGTTACACGCTGGTGGAATATTTATATTTTCCCTAGCTCAGAGGTCCTCAAAGATGTGAATCAATCTCTCTTCTTCATTTTAGAAATACCCAACCCCTAGCCTTGAGTCTAACAGGTCTGCTATATGCAGACACTGTTGAAACCAGCATAGGAATATATATTAAAATTTATCTCACATAAAATACTGTATATATGTGTAAGCTGTGTTCCTTGGTCATTTGTGATAAGTTATGTTTTCTTCAATGTTTGAAGGACTTCAGAAACATGGAATTTCAAAAATTTACCTTAAAATACTGTATCATGTGACACCCTACCCTCCCATTATTGCCATCCCAGGACACCACATTGTGCATAAAGTGGCCCATTTCAGAACGCACTGTCTGTATACGACATCCACCATTTCTTCTTCAACACACAGCACAACACAAAGCATCCACACACTCCACACCAACCACCCACAACAGATCATATGACAGTAATTATATAACACATTGTATACATAATGCCATTTCTAATATGCGTGTACCATTGCACCCCATTCCATACTCACCATCAAAACACATCCCACACCACACCAAACATACAAAGCTATGGTTTGTATGGTTCAGTCCTGAGTGAAAAGAGGTAATGTTTACACCCAAAGATGTCTTATTTTTCTATTATTTCATAGCTCCAGAATTCTGATCTACAAAAAAATTATTATGAACTTCAGGGAAGGATATTTATGCCAATGCTTATATAATACATGGATGCTTATAGGAAAACCAAGTACATAGGTAAGCCAGATAACTAGTGTGGGAGAGGGGAAAGTGTTGGTATTCTGATCATTTGTGAGTCATCCAGAGTATACCTTTTTGGACTATGTGTTGGTCTGTCGCCTGATCACTCTTTCCTAAGCAGGTGGCCTTTGTCACAAGATATTGTAAATATTACTTCACATGTCTTATATTCTAGTCTTCTCTTTGGTTTCTGTATGTGCAGATTTTTTTTTCCAGGACTTGACACACAGTAGGAATTCAAATCATTTTTTATTGAGTCATTCCCTTGAAGAGGGAGATTAATTTGCAATTATACAAGATACAAAAATATAATGTCAAGATACAGCCACCTACTCTAAGGAGGTTTATAAAATTAGATGATATTGTTAGGGGACTTTCCAAGCCCTTGCTCCCTCATCATTTCCATCCCCTCTCAAATTTCATGGGAAATTTTAGGGCACTCAATTTCAAACAGAGTTGTCTAACAGATTTCAAATTAAATAAAAGTAGATCTCCCTGTGATTTAAAAGTGGAGTGAGTTTCTAATCAATTATGCAGATAGTTCACATGGCTTGTCCTTCCCAGCATAGAATTTCTAACGGTGTACAAAGTTGGGAAAACCGTAAACAGACTCTCCACCATATGCCATCATTTTCTTTAATTACAGTCCTATTTGGTTTCTTAATGAAGTAAAAATAAAATCCAATATATAAATGTTATGACATTTAGGGATCTCTAATTCATGTTCTCATTCTGTGATTGATTTTCCTTGATGAAGAATTAACGTAGGTTAAAGCTTTTAAAACCAAATATATTCTAAGCCTTTCAGTGTATCAGTTTCCAAATAATTGTATTTTATTTTTTGTTCAAAGCAATGCAGAGATGGCATTGTATAGCTCCTGTGAGGCCATCTTTCTCAATATAGGCGTCTTCAAGAATATGTAATCAACGTAACTTGTCACTCAACTGAACAACAGTCCAAATCTCATATGAACTCTGAAGGCAACCACACTAATTCTTCTTTATAACGAGAGTATTTTTCTGTCAACTCATTATGTCCTTCTTACCATATAAGTTGTCTAGAGTAAAATGAGATGGTAAAAATTATAAATAAAATCTATTAAATCCTAACATCTGAAACTTCACCGAATATTTAGTGGGGATTGCACCTGTTTTAGTTTGAGCCATCAGACAGCGTGATATGCTGTTGAAGGAGTGGCGGTGCAAGACGGCAGAAGGGGACTCTCCAGTGATTACTGCCTCATAGAAACATCAACTATACAACCACCCACACATGAAAACATACACGCAAAACTAAGAGAATCAAATGAGACATCACAGTATGTGACTATAGCACAGAAATAAGAAAGATGCATAGAAGACCAAAACAAAGACAGTTTTACATGGTTTGGATCTCTTCTCCCCGAACCCAAGAGAGCATAGCATGGAAAGAGAAAGTCTCTACCTATGAAAAGCAGAGAAGTGAGCTCTGAATTTTGCCTTGGATACCAAAACTAAGATCATCCCAATAAAACCCAGCACTGAGTAGGCCCACAACACCCTAGACTCCACAATGTTACCAACAGCTGGAGCCTCCAGACCCATCTGCCCCAGGATTTAAATCTGTGGGATGCACTCAATCTCCACTCTACACCAATGATCAGATCTCAGCAGTTCCCAGCTTCAGGCATGTAGGACTACCAGGATGACCCAGCAGCACCTGCGCCATCACCAGCTCAGTCCTTGTGGCCCTCGGTGCTAGGCTTTCCTAAATGCCAGGCTGACTACTGCAGCCCCAGGCTTCAGGCCCACCCCAGAGCCAGCACCAGTGGCTCCAATCAGACTGAGTACAAACAAGATCCTATCAAGACTTATTATAAACAATCAAAAATCAAAGAGATAGGGGTTGGCATTATGGCAAAGAGGATGAGGCCACCACCTACAACATCAGCATCCCATACGGGTACCAGTTCATGTCACAGCTGCTCTACTTCTCATCCAGCTCCCTGAAAATGGCCCAGGTAAAGCAACGGAAGATGGCCCAAGTGTTTGGGCCCCTGCTACCACATGGGGATCGGGAAGAAGCTCCCAGATCCTGGATTCAGCCTGGACCAGCCCCAGCTGTTGTGGCCATCTGGGGAGTCAAACAGGGAGGTGAAAGATTCTCTCTCTCTCTCTCCCTCTCTCCCAATCTCCCTCTCTCCCTCTCCTTCCATTCCCTCCCCTCTTCTCCCCTCCCCTCCACTCCCTTCCCCTCCATTCCCATCCTCGCTCTCCTCTGTAAGTCTTACTTTCAGATAAGTTAATAAATCCTTTCTAAAAAAAATCAGAGGATCAAGACAGCAAGAGAAAGAAACACATAACAAATAATGGAGTTGCAATATGGCTAGCCGTGGATTTCCCAACAAAAACTTTAAAGACCAGGAGAGACTGGGATGATACATTCGATGCACAATGAGTTTTTCCCCCCAACCAAAACTACTATGCCTGGAAAATTGTCCTTGAGGAATGAAGGACCAATAAAGTCTTTCACAGATAAATAGAACCTGAGGGAGTTCACCACCCACAGACCTGACTTACCAGAAATGGTAAACAGTTCTTTACACTGATGGAAAATGATGGTAATAAGTAACAGTGAACATCCGAAAGAAAATTCATAGGTGAAAGGAATTGTACAAATTGTGAATGTGCTAATACTCCAATGGTGGTGTGTAAGTAACATATCTTTATTATGAATGTTAAAAAAACAAAACTATTAAAAGTAATAGCTATTGGCTGGCGCCACAACTCACTTGGCTAATCCTCCACCTGCAGCACCAGCACCCCGGGGTTCTAGTCCCGGATGGGGCACCGGATTCTGTCCCAGTTGCTCCTCTTCCAGTCCAGCTCTCTGCTGTGGCCCGGGAAGGCAGTGGAGGATGGCCCAAGTGCTTGGGCCCTGCACCTGCATGAGAGACCAGGAGGAAGCACCTGGCTCCTGGCTTTGGATTGGCACAGCGTGCCAGCTACAGCGCGCTGGCCATAGAGGCCACTTTGGAGGTGAACCAACAGAAAAAGGAAAACCTTTCTCTGTCTTTCTCTCACTGTCTAACTCTGCCTGTCCAAAAAAAAAAAAAAAAGTAATAGATATTATAACCGCTTAAGGGATTTGTAATATAAAAACAGAAATTTTGACACTGAAAACTTAGAATAACTGCAAGATATTTTATGTTAGTCTCATGGTAACCACAAAACAAAAACATACAGTAGATACACAAAAAATTAGGGGTCAGTGTTGTGATACAGTGGGTAAGGCCACTGCCTTGCAATGCTGACATCCCATATGGGCACCGGTTCATGCTCTCACTGCTCCACATCTGATCCAGCTCCCTGCTAATGGCCCAGGAAAAGCAGCAGAAGATGCCCCAAGTGTTGGGCCTGTGCAACTCATGTGGGAGACCTGGAAAAAATTCCTGACTGCTGGCTCCAGCCTGCTTCAGCCCTGGCCATTGCAGCCAACTGAGGAGTGAACCAGTAAATGGAAGATCTCTGTGATTCCTCCCCCCTCTCTCTGTAACCCTAATTTTTCAGATAAATAAACTTTGTTTAAAAGTTTAAAAAGGAATCAAAGCACACCTCTAAAGAAAATCACCTGTTGACAAAAAAGACATCTAAAGAAAAAGGAATAAAATACCTTAAGAGACAAAAAAAAATTATAAGTACTAAGTTCTTATCCACCATTAATTGCCTTGAATGTAAATGAGATAAAGTCTCCAATTAAAAGAAGCTGGATGAATGGATTGAAAATTTATAAAGAGACTCAATGATATGCTGCCTACCTGTAAGAACACATAGAGACTGAAAGTAAAGGGATAAAAAAGATATTCTAAGCAAAATGGAAACCAAAATATAGTAATAGTTCTACCTATATCAGATAAAAAAGATGTTAAGTCAAACACTGTAAAAAGAAAAAAAGGTCATTACATAATGATAAAGGGGTCAATTCATCAAGAAGATATAATAATTATAAATACATATACCCAACATCAGAGCATTTAAATATGAAAAGCAAATATCAATAAATCTGGAAAAGAGAAATCATAATACAATAATTGTACAGGGATTCAAATACCTTATTTTCAACAATGGACAGACAGAAAATCATCAAGGAAACATTGATTTAAACTACTCTTTAGGTTCCAAGATGGCTGAAAGGGAAAAGATGTGCTGATTTTGACCAGGGGAAGATAACAGAACTAAATTGGGGGAAGCGCATATCTCCATCCATTGCAGCCATTTGGGGAGTGAACCAGCAGATGGAAGCCCTCTCTCTGTCTGTCTCTCTCACTGTCTCTCTTTCTCTCTCTGCCTCTCCTTCTCTCTATGTGTAACTCTGACTTTCAAATAATCATTTTTTAAAAAAAGAATGATCATTAAGATTACTCAGATATATAAACAAATCCATGATAAAGAAATCCATCCATAATATGTATGAAAAAAAATCTTGCTGAGACAGAGATACTGAAATCAAATTGAAATATTAGAAATGAAGATTCAATATGCTATATAGAAAATACAGTGAGAAGCCTCAACAATAAGCTTGGTGAGGCAGAACAAAAAATATGCAAGCTAGAAGACAAATCCTTGAAATTTGAACAAAAAAAGATGAAATTAGAAAAATTAAAAATAGTGCTTGAGATTTATCAAAAAACCATATATATATATATATATATATATATATATATATATATATATCTTATAAGTTCTGGAAACACGGAAAGAGAATGTATTAGAAGTCCTACTCAGCAAAATAACAGCAGAAAACTTCTTTAATTTGCAGAAACTAAGGGACATCCAAGTATAGGAAGCACATAGAACTCCTAATAGACACAACCAGAAAAGATCTTCAGCACAACACAAGACAAACTTTCAACAGCAAAACATAAAGACTCCAAAATGTGCAGAAGATAAATGCCAGACTACCTTCAGAGGATTGTCAATTAGACTAACAGCTGATTTCTCATCAGAAACCCTACAGGCTAGGAGAAAATGAAAGACATAGTCATAGTTGTAAAAGAAACTGTCAACCCAGAATACTATACCCAGAGAAGCTCTCATTTATGAATGAAGGTGAAATAAAGACCTTCCCAAACAAAAATTCAAAGAACATTCAAAGAATTTGTCACCACTCAAACAATTCTTAAAGTTGTGCTACACACAGAAACACAAAATGAGTCATCATTATAAAACAAAAGGAAAGCAGAAAATATCCCAGTAAAAGTACAAAGGAAATCCAAAGTGAACAACAGGAAAACTTATGAGAAAATGGTAGGACCAAGTCATTACTCATCAATTCCTAAAAATGACTTAGGATAACAATACAAAATATCAAAACTTATGGGATACAGCAAAAGTAGTGGTAAGAGGGAAATTTATAGCAAGTAGTGCCTACATTAAGAAATTGGAAAGGCATCAAATAAATGACATCAATGCATCTCAAGGACCTAGAAAAACAATAAACCAAACCCAAAATTAGTAGTAAGAAAGAAATAATTAAAATTAGACAAGAAATAAACAAAATAGAGGGAGAGGCGGCAAGATGGCGGAATAGGCAGGAAGCACACTTAGTCCGGGGGGAGAGAAAGTTTAATATAAGTGGAGATACTGCAGGGTCAAGGAAGAGTAGGGGATGAAACAGCAGAGGAAACTCTTCCGGAACTAGTGATTCACAGTGGACCTGCGTGGAGAGCGTGGGAGCCCAAGTTCGGGACACCAGCGGCAGACTCAACGCACCAGCGCTGGAACGCGAGGTGAGCCGAACCTCCATAGCCCGAGATACCAGCAGGCAAGCGGAAAGAGGAGGCTAAAGGGAATGAGGCTTGAAACTCCGTGGGGAAAAGTTCACCAGGCTAACTAGAAGAGAGAGAAAAAAAAATAAAAAAAGTGACTGATACGGACACAAGTTTCTCTCTCTCCGCTCACCTCTCACAGGCGAGCAAGACAGAGCAGGCGCCATTTTGGACATACGTCATAAGCAGGGCGACCTCAGGTCTGCACCAGCCCTGAGCCTAGCAGAAAAACCTGACTCTGTGGGGAGGGGTGAAATAACAGGAGATTAGCATCTAACTTGGCAACCCAGTGGGAGACTGCAGGAGAATTGGAGCCCACACTGAGGGCAGCAGAGATTCCCTGTGTGGTCCTTGGGAAAGAGCTTCCGATCTCTGGCTCCTGTGGGTATATCATTTGCCTGCTAACTACCTCCAATTACGTTCAGCTGTGCGGAATTACTTCCCTTTTAAATCAAAAAAAGAAAGAGAGATTTACCACACCTAACCTGGGAGTGTCATCCTTGACACACCCTCAACCCTGAGGAACCAAACACAGCTCTCAGTCCACACTCATCTCAAGCCTCTAAGGCTCCACTGAAAGCAGACAGTCCACTTAATATAGAGCCATAGTGTAACAAGAAAAAACCCCACAGTGAAGAAACCAAATATCTCCAACATGCCAAACAACAAACGCAAAAACCAAGCTAACAAGAACAAGGAAGAAACTATGACGCCCCCAAATGAAAAAGACACCCCAATTCAAGATTATGAAGATGATGAGATCGAAGAAATGCAAGAAGCGGATCTCAAAAAATTGATAAGAACATTAAGAAGTTCTCAAAAACAAATTCTTGAACTACAGAAATCCTTCATGGACAAGATAGAAAATCTCTCTCGTGAAAGTGAAATATTAAGGAGGAATCAAAATGAAATGAAACAACTAGTGGAACAAGAAACTCTGATAGTGACTAGAAATCATAATGAAATGAAGAGTTCAATAGATCAAATGACAAACACATTAGAGAGCCTTAAAAACAGAATGGGCGAAGCAGAAGAGAGAATATCAGACTTAGAAGACAGAGAACAGGAAAGGAAACAGGCAAACCAAAGAAAAGAAGAAGAAATTAGAAATCTAAAAAATATTGTCAGGAATTTACAGGATACTATTAAAAAACCCAACATTCGGGTTCTAGGAGTTCCTGAAGGCATGGAGAGGGAGAAAGGATTAGAAGGCATTTTCAGTGAGATACTAGCAGAAAATTTCCCAGGTTTGGAGAAGGACAGAGGCATCTTAGTACAGGAAGCTTATAGAACGCCTAATAAACATGACCAAAAGAGATCCTCACCACGACATGTTGTAATCAAACTCACCACAGTGAAACAGAAAGAAAAGATCCTAAAAGGTGCAAGAGAGAAACGTCGGATCACTCTTAGAGGATCTCCAATTAGACTCACAGCAGACTTCTCATC
The DNA here is from genome assembly GCF_033115175.1 of Lepus europaeus. Classification (NCBI taxonomy): domain Eukaryota; kingdom Metazoa; phylum Chordata; class Mammalia; order Lagomorpha; family Leporidae; genus Lepus; species Lepus europaeus. The sequence goes on along the minus strand of NC_084845.1, from coordinate 61,577,756 downwards.
AGAAACCCTACAAGCTAGAAGGGAATGGCGAGACATAGCCCAGGTACTAAGAGAGAAAAACTGCCAGCCCAGAATACTATATCCTGCAAAGCTCTCATTTGTGAATGAAGGTGAAATTAAGACTTTTCACAGCAAACAGAAACTGAAAGAATTTGTTGCCACTCATCCTGCCCTGCAAAAGATGCTTAAAGATGTGTTACACACAGAAACATGGTCACCAATATGAAAGAAGGTAAAGGAAGGAAACCTCACAGCAAAAGATCACAGGAAGCTCAATTTCTCTTTCACATAGAATTAAACTCTGATGCTCTGTTAAAGCAATGTGTTAAAGTAATCTATTATGTTCTCTTGATGTCTGTTAAATTCTAATTGTTCAAAAACAGCTGAATTTTTATTAAGAGCTATGGGTTATTTAAATATGTGCTTTTTTCAAAAATTTGAATATCTGCTGCTCATAAAACTAAAGCGTTGTTGGTTCTGTGTTTAGCTGTCCTCCTATAGGTTCCTATGGACTTTTTCCAGCCACTTTTATTGTATTCAGTACTTTGGGATGGCTCTGTAAACAGATGAAGCCAATAATGTATTAACAGTACCAACTGAGAGAAAGTATGGTTAACTGAGGTTACTAAAAAGAAAAAGCAATTCAAATCAATTGGCAATCTACAAAAAGAGTTAAAGATTTTAAAAGCTATTATTAAAATTGATATATTGGTCTATTATGCTATATTATATGTGTGTACATATTGTATGTCCACATGGGGAAATTTTATTAAGAGTTTTATTTTAAATGGCTTATAGATAAGATTGTCCATAAATTTAAGCTGCTAAAATCAATCAAAGATACATTTTAATTTGTGGGACCTGAATCTGTGTATCATATGTTTTAGACTTGTTGGTAGAAAGAAACTAAAAACATTTTAGATGGTTGTGCTTAAGTTTACTGGCTAAACAAACTACACCATGTTAGATATTTAAGAGGTGTTTTCAAATACATGATTCTTAAAATTTATAGAAGGCATTGGACCTTCTGGTAAATGTTTTCTTAAGTTGTTATCTAATGGTTGAAACGGTTTGCTAAGTATTCATGTGATATTGCTATTGTCAGCAAGCGATCTAGGACTTGCTCCCTCATTTCTCTATTCTAAGCCCAACTTGTTCTTTCATTTCTCTATTCTCTTCAAGGTAGGAAACTAATTCTATTATGAAGGAATCTGTAGGATGCACAATTTAATCTTTAGACCTTATAAAAGAGATGGCTAACATTTTTCTGCAATAGCATAGCCAAAATAAGAACGCAAATAATAATCTCATAGCTAGATTCACTTCGCCATCAGCGAAGTATACAGTAAGTAGAAAAAACCTCCCTTTCAGACCAAAGGGAAAGAAAGTTTTAAAGTGAGAATATAATTTTCCTCATGGGCATTGTCTACCTTAGAAAAACTACTACAGAACATGCCTGTGACTATAGACTTGTAGTTCAGGCCACCGAAGATTAGAGATGGGACACGGGCACTCCCTTGACTTGCATCCTCTGGTCTGCTTTAACACAAACCAGGAGGAAAAGAAAGCTCGGCATCAGAAGCAATGGGTGGCAGGCCTATTAATGGCTGATCTGTACAGTGATCTGCCCTCAAGGAGACCCAACAGGCCAGTCCACTGCAGTGGCTTTCAAGGTGGTAAGCCTGGGCTTCAGCAGAAGTCAGCTTGTGAAGAGCCCTGGCAGCTCTGCCAAGAGTTGGATCACTGGAAATGGACCTGCCCTGGAGTCGAAGGATGCCCAGGTCAGAACCACAGATCTTATTGGCTCTAAGCTGAAAAGCCCTTCACTCAGCCCAGCTTCCAAAGGGACCACTGCAGCTGAGGGGATGGTCAAGTAGGGTCAGCAACATTGCAGGCAGAACTGTTAATTTCTTGTTAGAGATGCCACCTGCCTTTACCTGGCCAGCTCTCCTCCCAGGCCAGCCGAGTAATGAAAGTCAACAGAGTGCCTTCCCCTAGGAGGTTCACACCTCCCTTAGGATATACCCCATGTGAAGAGATAGATAGGTCTGGGCCTCTTAACTTACAAGGCCTAAAGCCCACCAGATTATTATCAAGCCCCTTCTATCAGGTTCTATTTGCCTCTCAATCAGAAAACTTAATTGTAGCATAGACAGCACCTTTCTTAGCTCCTCTAATAATGACTCTGTCCTTTGTTCTAGGCCCTGTCTAGTGCACTTGGGCCTCATTCCTTGGTAATCATAACCTCTACTCTACCACCAATGGCTCTACTCCCAACATGTGTGTACTGATGGTCCTCTTCCCCACTTAATGCTGTATAATTGTTCAAACCTGGTAAATGCCACTCTTAGGATCATTGGTTACTATCCTCACTCTGTCTTTTATGACCTTGTCTAAATATGATCAGAGTCGGTGAACTTGGAAGGCTTCCATAGCCTTGGCAACTCATGACGACAGCCTAGGATGGTTACTGGCGCCATAAACTAGAGTGTCAATTTGTTGGGTCAACAACAGGAGCCACTGTGCACTTGCTCCTCATGTGGGATCTCTGTCCTTAATGTGCTGTACATTGTGATTTAATGCTATAACTAGTACTCAAACAGTATGTTTCACTTTGTGTTTCTATGTGGGTGCAAACTGTTGAAATCTTTATACTAAATTGATCTTCTGTATATAAAGAGAATTGAAAATGAATCTTGATGCAAATGGAAGGGGAGAGGGAGCGGGAGGGGGGAGGGTTGCGGGTGGGAGGGAAGTTATTGGGGGGGGGAAGCCATTGTAATCCATAAGCTGTACACTGGAAATTTATATTCATTAAATAAAAGTTAAAAAAAAAAAGAAATAAACAAAATAGAAACAAAAATGATTCAAATGAAAAGTGAAATGAAGAGCTACTTTTTGGAAAAAAAATCAACAAAATTGATAAATCATTGGCCCAAGTGAAAAAACAAAGAGGGAGAAGACTCAAATCAATAAAATCAGAGATAAAAACAGAGATGTAGATAAATTTCTGGACACATATAGTCTATTAAAATTAAATCACGAAGACACAGAAAACCAAAATAGACCAATAATCAAAATGGAGAGATTGAATTAGTAATAAAAACCCTCCCAAAAAAGAAAAGCCCAGGATGAGTTGGCTTCACTGCTGAATTCTACCAGATTTTTAATGAAAAACAAATTTTAATTCTTCTCAAACTACTCAAAACAATGGAAAGGGAGAGAATCCTTCCAAACTCCTTCTATGAGGCCAGCACCACTTTAATTTCAAAACCAGAAAAAGACACAACTAAGAAAACTATAAGGCCGGCACCACGGCTCAGTAGGCTAATCCTCCGCCTTGCGGCGCCAGCACACAGGGTTCTAGTCCCGGTCGGGGCGCCGGATTCTGTCCTGGTTGCCCCTCTTCCAGGCCAGCTCTCTGCTATGGCCATGGAAGGCAGTGGAAGATGGCCCAAGTGCTTGGGCCCTGCACCCCATGGGAGACCAGGAGAAGCACCTGGCTCCTGCCATCGGATCAGCACGGTGTGCTGGCCGTGGCGCGCTGGCCGCGGTGGCCATTGGTGGGTGAACTAACGGCAAAGGAAGACCTTTCTCTCTGTCTTTCTCTCTCACTGTCCACTCTGCCTGTCAAAAAAAAAAAAAAAAAAAAGCTGAGGACTAGAAAACTATAGAATAACATTGATGAGCATAGATGAAAAATTCTCATAAAATACTAGCTAACTGAATCCATTAACATATCAGAAAGATCATTCACCTAGACCAAATGGGATTTACCCCTGTGTGTAGGGATGGTTCAACATTCACAAATCAATAAATGTAATATATTACATTAACGAATTGAAGAATAAAAATCAAATGATTACCTCATTTGATGTAGAGAAAGCATTTGATAAAATACAACATTGTTTCATGATGAAAACCTTAAGCAAATTGGGAATAGAAGGAACATTCCTCAACACAATCAAAGCAATCAATATATGACAAACCGACTGCCAGCATCATATTGAATGGAGAAAAGTTGGAAATTGTTCCCCTAAGATCTGGAACAGAAAAGTCAGGACTAAGAAAGAACTTCTAAGATCAGTACCATTCATAATAGCTACAAAAAAAACGTAAATACTTTGGAATAAATTTAACCAAAGATGTGAAAAATCTCTATGATGAAAATTACCAAACAATGAAGAAAGAAATAGAAGAAGCATTTAAAAATTGAAAAATCTTCCAAATTCATGGATTGGAAGAATCAACAGCAACAAAATGCCCATATTATCTAAAGCAATTTTCAGACTCAACATGATCCCAATCAAAATACTAGCAACCTTCTTTTCAGATCTAGAAAAAATGACACCAAAATTCATATGGAAACACAAAAGATCCTGAATAACTAAAGCAATTTTAAACAACAAAAACAAAGCCAGAGGCATCACAATACCAGATTTCAAGACATACTACAAGACAATTATAATCAAAACAGCTGGTACTGGCATAAAAATAGACATGTGGACCAATGGAACAGAATAGAAAACTCAGAAATTCATACACACATCTACAACCAATTAATCTTTGACAAAGGAGCTAAAAACAATCTCTGGAGAAAGGACAGTCTCCTAAACGATGGTGTCCTTGTGCTTGTCCACATGCTACGGTGTGAAACAAGACCCTTACCTTACACTGCAAACAAAAATCAACTTAAAATGGACCAAAGATCTAAATCTATGACCTGATACCATTAAATTACTACAGGTAAACATTAGGGTAACTATAAGACATTGGCATAGGCAAAGACTTCTTATAAAAGACACCAGAAGCACAAGCAGTGAAGACAAAAATAGACAAATGGTATTACATCAAGCTTAGAAGTTTCTGCACTACAAAGGAAACACTCAACAAAGTGAAGTGGCAACTGACAGAATGAGATAAATTATTTGTAAACTATGTAAATGATAAAGGATTAATATCCCGAATCTATAAAGAGCTCAAGAAACTCAACAGCAACAAAACAAACAATCCATTTAAAAAATGGGCGAAGGATTTGAATAGACATTTTTCAAAAGAGGAAATCCAAATGGCCAACAGACACATGAAAAAATGCTCTGGATCATTAGCCATCAGGGAAATGCAAATCAAAACCACAATGAGGTATCACCTCACCCAAGTTAGAATGGCTATCGTCCAAAAATCAAAAAATAATAGTAACAATAATAAATTCTGGCAAGGATGTTGTGGAAAAAGGTAGTCTAATCCACTGTTGGTTGGAATGTAAACTAGTACAACCATTATGGAAGACAATATAGAGATATCTCAAAAATCTGAAAATAGATCTACTGTATGATCCAGCCATCCCGGTCATGGGAATTGACCCAAATGAAATGAAATCACCATATGAAAGAGTTAGTAGTACTCCCATTATTTTATAGCTCAATTCACAATAGCTAAAATTTTGAATCAACCCAGATGTCCGTGAATTGCTGACTGGACAAAGAAAATATGGTATATATACACTATGGAATACTACTCAGCCATAAAAAGGAATGAAGTCCTGTCTTTTGCAACAAAATGGATGTAGATGGAAACCATTACAGCTTAGTGAAATAAGTCAGTACAAAAAGACAAATATTATATGTTTTCTCTGACATGTGGCAGTTAATTTAGAATGCCAAAAGTGGCATAGGAATGAATTGATCATTTTGTCCTTTTAGCTCTTGTTTATACTCCTGTGGAACTGTGATCTTAATTTTTACTTGTTGAATCCTATGACTGGTGATGAAATAAGCCTGTAAATATAGATTGGATTAAGATTATGACTTTTCAAAAACTGGTGAAGAGAGAGGAGGGAAGGAGTGGGTCTTAATGGGAGCGGGGGATTGAGGGAACTGTGATTGTCTTCTTGGAACTGTACCCATGAAAAGCATAAAACCTGTTCTCTTTATACTAATAAAAACAAATAAACTACTCCTTCAATCAAAAGGACATAAAAGACATATATAGAACATTCCATTCAACAGCATAAGAATACTCATTCTTCTCAAGTTCACATGGAGCATTATCGAGGAGAGATCACACTAGGTCACAAAATAAGTATTAAAAATCTTAAGACTTCAATCATATTAAGATTCCTTTCTGAACCTAATAGTTTGAAACTAGAAATCAGTAACAAGAAGGATTTCAAGAAACTCACAAATATATGAAATCAAACAATATTTTAAACAAACAATGGTTTAAAGAAGAAATTTAAAAAGAAACATTTTCAAATACCCTGAAACAAACAAAAATTGAAATATAATATATTCAAATTAAATATAGCAAAAACAGTCCCAAGACAGAAGTTTAGACTGATAAATGCGTAAATTAAGAAATACATCCATCATATAAATACCTTAACTCCATGCCACAAAGAACAATATAAAAAGAATAAAGTAAGTCCAAAGTTAGTAGAAAGGATTACCATCTAAAATATATAAGGGACTCAATCAACTCATCAACAAAACAAATAACTTAATTAAAGAGTAAAGGCTCTCATGAGATACTTCTCAAAAGAAGACAAACAATGAACAGATAATATGAGAAAATTTACAACATCACTAATCATCAAGAAAAGGCAAATCAAAATCACAATTAGATACCATTTGCTATGATTTGAATAGGACATGGCTCCCAAAATCATATAGATGGGTAAATTCCGAGAACATATATTGACAGTCCTAAGAAGGTGAAAACTTCATCCAGTCACGGTTCCTAAGAGGTGGGTCTAAGGAGAGTTCTACCCTCAGAAGAAATTCTCATGACAGGGTTGGCTATGAAACCCACATTGAACCCAGCCATGGTCTGTTTCCTGACTCACCAAGTGATTGTTGCTCCATGCGTGTTCCACAACTGCCATCCTCCAGCTTTACCAAAACTCCCCAAAATTGAGGGTTCTGCCCCATCTTGGACTATGAGCCTCTGGAACCATGCAATGAAGTAAACCTATTTCCTTCAGAAGTAGCTTGCCTTGAGCGTTAAGTTACAGTAACAAAAAGCTGATAAACACATCACTTTACACCTGTCACAATGGGTGTTGTCCAAAAGTGGAAATCCAAGTTTGAGCAATGATATGGATCAAAGAGAACCTTTCTACACTGTTGATGGGAATGTATGAGTATAGCCATTATACAAAACAGTACGAAAGTTCCTCAAAAAATTAAAATCACAGAGATGATGTTCAGTGAGTACAAAGTTACAGTTGGATAGAAGTAAGTTGTGTTATTTCATTGCACACCAAGGTGACTATGCTTAACATTATTACTGTGGATATTTCCAAATACCTAGGAGACTATTTTGAATGTTTTTCCTACGAAGAAATAATAAATGTGGGAGACAGTGGATATGCTAAAAGCTCTAAATCAATTGTTAAACATTGCATATGTGCATCACATCACACTGGACCCCATAGACACTTACAAATAATATGTGCCAATTAAAAAACATAATTTAAATATTAAAAAATGTATATGATTCGGCAATCTTACTACTTGGTATGTATCCCAAGGAATTGAAATCTCCAAGTTGAATAGGCATCAGCACTCTAAATTGGACTTTACCAAAATTAAAAACATTTGTGCTTCAACAGACACCACTAAGAAATTAAAAAGACAAGCTTCAGACTAGGAGAAATAATTTGTAAGTCAAATATCTCATAAAAGATTCATGTCAAGAAACTGCAAATTATTTTTATAACTAAGAAATAAGAAAACAATCTAATTAAAACTGAACAGGATTGACATTTTACCAGATGAGATACATGAATGTTTAATAAGCATATGTAAGATGGTCAGCAGCAGCATCCACTAGGGAAAGCTAAGCCAACAGAACAATTACATCACTCAGAGTCATCACTATGTGACATCACTTCACACTGCAGTCAAAAAAGCAGAGAAGAGCCAATTCTAGAAGGAATGTGGAGAAAATTGAATATGCACATGCTTGCGATGGAAACCAAAATGGCATTTAAAAATGTAAGTATAAACTTCCCATATAAGCCATCAATTTCACTTCTAGGTATCTACTTGAGATACACAAAAACATATCCACACAAAGATTAGTGAATGAGTGCTTCATAATAGTTGAAAAATGAAAGCTCAAATTTACTGATGAATGAAAAAATAAAATGATATACCCATGCAGTGCTATACTATTTAGCAATAAAAGTTAATGATCTACTTATATATGGCAAAGGCTGAACTTCAAAAATATTATGCTAAGTGAAAAAAGCCAGACAGAAAAGACTTTACATTACATGTTTTCACTTACAGGAAACATCTAGAAAAGGAAAATCTATACAGAATGAAAACATTCTTTTTTACCTGGGGTTCAGAGTAGGAGTTGTATTGACTCCAAATGGCATGAAGAATGTTTTTGAGGAGATGGAAATAACAAAATTAATTGTGTAGCTGTTTGCAAAAAACTCAGTACATTTTTCAAAAATTATTGCACAATTTAAGCAGGAAAAGTTTACAGTGTGTAATTTATAACAGTGTTGCTTTTTAAAACTTCACGAAGACAATAAGTGTTATATATATGGGAGCTTATAAATCTAGAAATTTCTGTCTCCACAACCGAAGCTGCACTGCACAGTTTCCCTAAATACCCCCGAGATTCCTACAACGTATTTTTGGTCTTGGAGTACTTGTGGGTGTGATGCATATGCTTTATGACTGATTCCTGGTTAGCAGACAGAGCTGGGGTAATAATTAGATACTGAATCAGACTTACAGAGAAATGTTTATCACTTGCTTGCACAGGCACTGGCCTCTACTGAGAAATAATACAGTGAAAGAGAAAGCTGCCTGAGATAGTCACTGATCAAAACCACAATACGTGATTTTCGTCAACATATTTAAAGCTGCTACAAACCCTTCTTTCCCCCTCATGAATGCAAGCACACACTGTTAGTCTTTTCTCAATAGAACTATCAATTAGGCATACATAAGAGAATTTGCCAGAAATTCCTCTTGGCCGTGGACAGTAACCAAGCAAAGTCTGACTATCTGTTTCCAGCTTAGGCTGAAAATGTAAATTAGGTTTGATTGAATAACGCTAAATCAGAAAGCATAGTTTATAGCTTTCAAAATCATATTTTGCCTCCTTAATGTGCCCCTAGGAGCATATTCCCTCAGGGCATATTAAATTTATATGGCATTATATAATGGCTTGTGAACTGCAAGCAGTGCATATTAGTAATAGAGAAAAAAACTAGAAATAATGTTGGAATCAACTTACATGAGATATGCTTCTCTTATTTTCAAGAACTAGCATTATTTTTGTTGATTCAAAGGCTACTAAAATTGGTTTCATGCTTGTAAACCAACTGCCTATGTTTATCTGAAAACCTCTTTAAAAATAGAAACTCTTACAGGGCAAATGTTTCTGGACTTTTCACTTTAATATTTTTCTTTATACCAATTCAATATCTAAGAACTACAATTACTGAAATATTGCCCTTTAAAAAAAGAACTTGCCCTACCTCAAAAGATTTACAGATTAAATAATGCACATTCCTGTGGTTTTGAGTGAAAACATTTGGTTCACAGGAATGATTCTGATTTTCCACTTTGACCAAACTGGTGGTATCCAGTAACGTGGTGGTGAGTATTTATTGCCCATGATACTTGGGGTTATTAAATCTGAAATGCAATGCTCCTCAGTGTGGATGTTGGTATTTTCGAGCCCCAGAGAGCTGAGGTGAATTTCCAGGGCTCTGATGGCAGGGAGTGAGGATATGAGATGGGATCCCATAGTTGGCAAGCAGTCGGGGAAGAGGTAAGTAGACAGAATCCTGGACTCCAAATTTCCCTTCAACTAAAGAAGCTCTGATTTTATCTGTGATGTGCTGAGTTCCAGGTGAGATTTCACCATGAAGTAAAAGGTCCCCTGGGTTTAAAACCCTTGAAAAACATGGTTTTAAATAGCAAAAGACAAGGACATCAATTGACTTGCATTGTGTGCCAGAAACTATGCTAGACCATTTTGAAACATAAACATTGTTTTCATTTCATTTTCACAACAAATTTAAGAGAAAATTGTTATGATCTAATTGTACTGAGAGCAAATTATGCCTCAAATATATCAATAAATTCAGAAAAAATCACAATACTTAAATGTAAAAGCTAGGTATTTGTCAGATAAGCCTGTTTCCATGCTGATCTACTAAGTTTTCTAGTTCTTCTATGTATTATCCTGGATTAACTATAATTTAATATGCTTTGCCAATTTTCTTCACCATTCCATTCTGATTTCTCAATCATCAGTTTCAAAGAAAATCCCATTTATTTTTCAAATCCCTTTTGTTTTAGCTTTACCCAGCAGGTCCTAATATTTCACAGGTTTTAACTATGTGTTCATGTCACAAGTTACCTGTATTGGTCAACTTTTCACTACTATAACCAAGTACCAGAGGCACATCACCTTAGGTAGCAAAGAGGTTCACTTCAGCTTTCTGTTCTGAAGGTACCAAGTCTAGGAACTTCATCAGGTGATGATATTCTTGCTGGCAGAGTCCAAGATGGCACAGGTTATCATAGGGCAAGATACAGGTAACACTCATGTGTCTTCCTTCCTTCTCTCTGTCCCTCTAAACACCACTGTCGGATTGTTTTCAACCTCATACTAACTCACAATGGGCATTAAATTTCAACATACAAAACCGAAGGATACCCACACTGTATCTAAATCATATCCTTATAACACAGTAACTTACATACACATAAATATATTTTCTTGGAATACTATATGTCATTAACTTTTTCCCCAAGGCATTTATTGTTGAGAAGTAGCAGCAACCCAATTAAGTCTTTAAATAAATATGAAAGTAATATTCTGAAGCAGGTTATGCAATGTGTCCACAGAAATATTTTAATCAGCTGCAGAGAAATTCTGCTTAGGAAAGGAATCAGAGTGTTGATACTCCTTTGGACTTATAATTAAATCGCATTGCATGACATTTTCAATTCCTAGACTTAGAAAATAAAGGGAATTAGTATAGAGAAAAGCATTGAATTGTTTGAGTTACAGCACCTTGACTTCCTGTTTGAAAGGTGTAAACCAAAATGGACTTGAACCCTGTATGGCTCTGCACAGTTCATTGTTCTGAAACAAATCATCGTAGATGAATAAGCTCCCAGCAAAGCCAGGAGACGGCATCTATGCTCCCAGTGAGGAAATCGATTATTTCAGCTAAAGGAAACTAAAGTATTTATTTTGCTGAATAAATTTACATGAAAACAAAGCCACAAAATAGTCCTTTACAACTCCAGGATCCTCTGAGAAACTGAATTGCTTTCCCTTGGGTGTGGGGAAAGACTTGGTGCAGCAAACCTTGCAGAGGCTCCTGAGACAAGTTCACACCACTCAGTGTGTGGATTTGATTTCAGGTTTTATAACCATCCGTTCAGTTTTGTCATAAAATTCTTATGCAGATTATTTTAGGGGGCTTCAAAAAGTATGTGGAAAATGCAATTAAAAGATAAGATTTGTTTGGTGCAAAAATTTTTTGAGATTTATACCTTTCTTACCATATGCATTTTCTGTGTGAATGCTTTGAAGACCTTTGATGGTATGAATAAACCATTCAGAGATATAATCCTTAGAATCTAATAGGCTTATGCATTTTTTCCCTTGGATGAATTACAGAACCATACTTATGTTCAAGTCTACTTCTGTTACCTGATAATTCTCAACTCCTGAATAAAATTTGAAGTTACAGAAACATAAAGGATGCCGTACAACAAAAATAGTCAAATCAACCTTGAACTTCCTTTAACATACTACTGTGCAATCAAAGGCAGGAATTTTCTGTGCTCTGATCCTTGTTGAATGGCGACACAGATATGGATTGTTACTACCATTAGAAAAAGGGGAGAAGGAAAGGGCAATTTCAAATCAATTTTACATTAGAGCAGGGAATTTGGAAAGTACTGCTTTGCCTTGTGATCTCATAGAAGTACCAGCAAAGGTACCATTTGTGGTGGGGGTGGGGGGTGTTCAGAAAAAAAAAAAAAAGTCTTTTTCAAAGGCTGTTTATTGCTTTAAATGTTGTATAAAAGCTTTTTAAAAAGCAGCTTTTTTCTTCTCCTTAGGCATCAACAGGGGATAATTGCCTTAGCATGCTTTTAAATCATCCTGTTTAAGACACATACAAGTATCAAAAGCTTGTGCTTAGAAAACTTTTTACTTAACCGGATTGTGTGGGTGTGGATCTGGGGTCAGCCACACAATCTATCTAACAAGTAATGACACTCTGAAATCTCTTTTAGGATGATTTTTACATTTTAAAAAATTTTTTAATTGTCATACAGTAAAATGGACTTTCTTTTGATGTACTCATCTACAAATTTCATTTATCACTACTGGTAGTTGTAGGCATACAGACACACAGAGAAAGAGACAGACACACAGAGAGCTCCTATCTGCTGGGTCACTCCCCAAATGCCCAGGCATTTAATCCAGGTCACACATGTGGGTGGCTGGAACTCAGCTTCTTGAGCCCTAACTGATAGCTCCCAAGGTCTGCACAAACAGGAAGCTTGGGATTAGAAGCTAAAGCCAAGGATTCAAACCCAGACACTGCTATGCAGAATGCAAAAATCCTAAGCAGCACCGTAACAAATGTTCAGATTCATGTACCCATCATCACCATCAAGACACCAAATAATCCCATCACCCTGGGAAACACATCCCTGCAACACTCGCTCAGGGTCACACCTCCTCCCCTGCAGAGTGGGGCACACACCACAGAAGCATTCACCATCGTACCTTTCAGTCTCTGAGCTTGTCACACAAGGACTAACACGCTTTGGCCATGACTGGGAGGATGACTGATTGGAGACCTGCCCTGCGCCACCAGCCCTGCACGAGCCATGTACTGCTGCCCAAGAGGGCCCAGAGGAACCCCAGGCAGCCCCCGGAGTCCACCCGGCCCTGCTCTGCCCCCTGGGGAACATAGCCTGAGCACTGTGCAGGGAGCTGTGTTCTTGGTAACTGATCAGCCAAAAAGGAGAGCGCAAAAGGACAGGCCAGCGCTGGACCTGTGCCTCGGGTGTGACTGTCTCTGTGCAGGGGCATGCACAGGGTCGGGCAGAGCACCTGCCGGGTTTCACAGCAGTGGCGGCCCTGAAGACCGCAGCCCCTCCGATGACAGCCCCGACTCCCCCCGCAGACCTAGAGCCTCGCTGGGCCGCACACGTGCAGGTCATTTCCCAAAGAGCTGCCTTCCTCCACAAAGAGTCGGTCAGCCTGGTTTTCAGGGCCCCACGCTCGCTGCCCCAGTGTCACCGTTGAGGGACAGCATCACACTCTCCCATCCAGATCTGAGCTGTTTTGCGGTGAACTAAATTACCAGTTTTTATTCCTAAAATACAGTGTGAACCTGGGGGGTAAGGGGGTGCATCCACGATTTTTTCGGCAGAGATGAACTGAGGCAATGACATCAGCTATGAAATACAGAATTCTTGAGCCCTCTGTGGCTCACCTACTGTGCTGTAAACTCCACACCAAGCCCAGCACATCCCGGGAGGATACCTGGGACCTGGGCACAGCTGAGCCGCTGAAGTCATGCAGGGCAGGATCACTGCAATTCTGAAATGGTTTGAGTTATGGCCACAAGATTAGAAGCACAAGTCCTTTTGCTTTTGAATAACTGTAGCATTAGCAAGTAGAATAAACTCTTGGAAATATCTGTCACCCCAAAAGTGAACTGGGTCTTCTCTTATCTGCACCAAACCAGGACCTATTATAGCACCACATAGATATGAAAAAAGACAGCCAAGTGGCTTCTTCTGAAAGCTGAAATCTAAATTTCCATCTCATTTAAATAAAATGAACCCTAGGGCTTATTAATTTTACATTTAATTTTGAAAAAGTTTAAGAAATTATAAAAACTGAAATTAGAAAAAGATATTCAACTACTTTTAATATAATGGAAGAGGTGTTTGAGTCAGCTTAATGGTATTTTGTGACTTCAAAGAAAAAAAATTTTGGGAGACTATTTGAAATATGCTTCCAAAAGAAATTCAATAGTGTAATAATACTAACTAGATTGTATGAATTTTAGCATTGTAAACTGTTATGCATTCCCTGTTTCAAATTGTGCTAGGGGTGAGCAGATGTTCAACAATTTGAAGTCTGTTTAGAATCTTCCTACCTGCTGGGTTTAATTTCAGAAGCAAGCACCATTCTTGAAGATAGACAAAATGTTATTTGTTCTTTTACTCATACACCACGTTGTACTAATTTTCATCATTTTCAGCTCTGTCTATGGCAGGTCATTTCTAGAATATGCAAAATCTAACTGTAATCTTTAGAAGGAATGAGTAAATTTCATTCTTGTGTCTGTTAAATGAAGTATTTCAAGATCATTTGAGATATATAGAGAATACGTACTAATGCATGATTTTGATTAAAAATAAAAACCCATAGATGGTATAACAGTATTAAAGAAATGCAAAGATATTAGTAAAAGTGTTATGAAAACTCAATATATAATTTTATTTGATATTTAAAATTTAACTAACTATAATTTAGTGTCAGTGTATTCTAATTTTCTGTACTTATATTTTAAGAGTAATTTCTATTTAGCATCTTTTTGTCATTACTCCTTTCATTTCTCTGTCTCCATTACTGAATGAGTCCTGTACAATTCTGTTGCATAGAAGTAATGGTAGCACATGTTTTAGTCTCAGAATAAAAGCATTTATTATTTGAACATCAATGATTATTTAGGATTCAGAATACTTGATCTTATTAACAAAGCCCCTTCCACTGGTAACACATAAAATATTCTAAACATAATTAAGTATGGAATCATTAAATAATTTTTATTCATATAGTGAAGTTAAAATTTGACACTTTTCATTTATTCTGCAAATGGTTGACTTGTATTTATTGATTTAATAAAGTTTAATCAACTTTGATTTTTTTTCTGGAATAAACCCCTCACTTGTATACACTGATAGAGTATGTGTATGTACAAAGTTTTATCTAGAGATATATATCTGCATTTGATTTATAAATTTAGAATTTTGCATTCATATTCACTAATACATTAGTCTGCAATTTGCTGTCTTCTATGTTCTGTTCAGTCTGTTATCTAAAATATTACTAATGAAATGACTGGGGGCCAATGCTGTGGTGTAGCAGGTAAAGCCGTAACCTGATGTCCCAGCATCCCATATGGGCAACAGTTCAAATCCTGGCTGCTCCACTTCCAATCCAGTTCTCTGCTATGGCCTGTGAAAGCAGTAGAAGATGGCCCAAGTGCTTGGGCACCTTCTGGGAGACCCAGAAGAAGCTCCTGGCTCCTGGCTTCAGATCAGCACAGCTCCAGCCATTTCAGACAATTGAGGAGTGAACCAGCGGATGGAAGACCTCCCGCTCCTTGCCACTCCTTGTATCTGTTTAACTCTGACTTTCAAGTAAAATAAATAAATCTTAAAAAAAAAATGGGGAGCATTTTATCCTTATCTCTTTAATAAAATAATTAGCATAAGAACTTAATATATCTTCATTAAATGCTTAAAAAAGCTTACTTGTCCAACTAGACTTTTTGTTAAAGATTCTTATTTAGAATTTTAATTTGTCTAACATTATAGTACATTTTCCTCTTTGTTCTGGATTAACTTTGTAAATGGCATTTTTATCAAAAATAAGCTAAGCAGTTCACTTCTTTGGGGGGTTAAGATGTACTGCCTATAATTATTGATAATATCTACTATTGATGAAAAGGCTTTTATGATTGATGACAAAGTATCTCATGGTAAATTTGTCATTTCAAAGTTAATGAGGAACCAACACTTTTTAAAATAAATAAAGGGAAAACATCAGGCTTTTTCTACGTGCACCATATGCCTGAGTAATCAAAGAGTTGACAAGGGAGAGTTTCTTTTTTAAGGAATAGTCTACCTAATAATTAAACAGAGAATAGGAGGATTAGAACATCACAGGGCTAGCACTGTGGCGTAGTGGGTAAAGCCTCCGCCTGCAGTACCGGCATCCCATATGGGCACCAGTTCCAGTCCTGGCTTCTCCTCTTCCAATCCAGCTCTCTGCTATGGCCTGGAAAAGCAGCAGAAAATGGCCCAAGTCCTTAGGCCCCTGCACCTGCATGGAAGACCCAGAGGAAGCTCCTGGCTTCAGATCAGCGCAGCTCCGGCTTTTGTGGCCATCTGTGGAGTGAAACATCAGATGGAAGACCTCTCTCTGCCTCTCCTCTCTCTGTGTAACTCTGACTTTGAAATAAATAAATAAATCTTAAAAAAAAAAAAAAGCAACATCACAGGGTCGGTGCTGTGGCTTAGTGGGTAAAGTTTCCACCTGCAGTGCCGGTATCCCATATGGGCGCTGATTCTAGTCCTGGATGCTCCACTTCTGATCCAGCTCTCTGCTATGGCCTGGGAAGGTAGTGGAGGATGGCCCAAGTCCTTGGGCCCCTGAGCCCACATGGGAGATCCAGAGGAAGCTCCTGGATTTGGATCGGCACAGCTCCAGCCATTGCGGCCAACTGGGGAGTAAACCAGCGGATGGAAGACTCTCGCTCTCTGCCTCTCCTTCTCTCTGTGTGTAACTCTTTCAAATAAATAAATAAAAATAAATCATTAAAAAAAGAACATCACATTTTGGAGATGGTTGCCATTGTCAAAGATAGAGAAAGATAAACTGGATACCTTCAAAGGAGTATACAAGTTCCTTTGTCAAGGTCATTATGCCCCAAATTCCTAACTGGAATGTGGTCACACCTATAGATATAACTTCCAATTTAAAGGACATGCAGACAAAAGAGAAATATTTTAAATGTCACCAAGAAGATGCACTATCCAAAATAAAGATGGGAAAATTCCTAAGACAAATGACAGATCCCTTCCATACATGAATTTCATGGAAAAGAGACATGGAGACAATTTGTAGCTTTAGCAGAGACATATTTAAACAATCCACAATACTTGAATATTATTTGGATCTTGATACACACAGAAAAAAAGTAATACATCTGGACCAATCAGAATTCCAGCAAGTTAGGGGTAGGTGTTGGGTACAGCAGTTAAGAAGCTGGTTGGGACACTCCCATCACATATCACAGCACCTGGGTGCAATTCACAGCTTCGCTCTCCATTCCATCTTCCTGCGAAAGCACGCCATAGGAGGCAGCAGGTGACGGCTCAAGTACTTGTGTACCTGCCACTCAAATGGGAGACCTCAAATGAATTCCTGGACTTCCTAGCTCCTGGCTTTGGCCTGGCCCAGCACTAACAACTGTGGGCAACTGGGGAATAAACCAGCGGCTAGGAGATCTCTATCTGTATTTCTTTCTCTCATTCAAATAAATTTAAAATTTTTTTTTGAAAAGATTCCCAGCAAGGTGTCTTTGTAGTTAACAGAAAACTGATTAAGATTCTAAACTTTATATAGAAAGGCAAAAGATCTAGGATAGCCAACACAACATTGAAGAAGAACAAGACCAGAGGACTGAATACTCAACTTCAAGACTGGTTATAAAGTTATAGTAACCAGCATAGGGTGGCACAGGTAAAACAAGACACAAATTAATCAAGACACACCCATTAGAAAATCCAAAACACTGAAACATCAAATGGTGGCAAAGATTTGTAATAGGAACTCTCACCCATTGTTGTGGGAACAGAAAATGGAGATAGTTTCTTACAAAACAAAACATGCTCTTACCATACAATCAGTCCATCATATTCTTTGGTATCTACCCAAGAGAGCTGGAATTGATTTCTACACAAAAAAGATGTATGGGGATGTTAACCACGTTTTATTCATAATTGTCAATACAAGCAAGATTTCCTTTAGCAGGTGAATGGATAAATAAATTATGGTACATCCAAGCAACAGAAAGCTGTTCAGGGCTAAAAAGAAATGAGAAATATGCCATTATATCAAGAAAAGGTAGGAAAGAACCTTAAATGCATACTATTAATTAAATTATTAAATTATTAAATACTATTAATCAAATGCATACAATTTGAAAGAGCTACTCACTATATCTCTGCCAATTATAATGATACTCTGGAAAAAGCAAAGCCAGCGCTTTGGCATAGAGGGTAAAGCCGCCACTTTCAGTGCCAGCAAACCTTATGGGTGCCGGTTTGAGACCTGGCTGCTCTACCTCTGATCCAGCTCCCTGCTGTGGCCTGCAAAAGCAGTAGAGGATGGCCCAAGTCCTTGGGCCCCTGCACCCACGCAGGAGACCCGGAAGAAGCTCCTGGCTCCTGGCTCCTGGCTTTGGATCAGCGCAGCTCCGGCTGTTACGGCCATTTGGGGAGTGAACCAGCAGATGGAAGACCTCTCTCACTCTGATTTTCTGCCTCTGTCTCTTTGTAATTCCATATTTCAAATAAATAAATACATCTTAAAAAAAAAAAACAAAAACGTAAAGCAAAACCAGGGAGACAGCAGCAAGTCAGTAGTTGGGGGGAGAGAGGGAAGAACAGGTGGAACACAGAGGATTTTTACAGAAGTGAACAATTCTACACTATCCTGTAACACTGGATGCCTTACATTTTATAAAATCCACAGAATGTCCAACACCAAGAGTAATCCCTCGTGGTCCACGATGGACTGTGGGCACGAATGATGTGCCAGTGTCGGACCATTATCTGTAACAAATGCACCCGTCTGGGGCAGGATATTGACAACAGGAGAGGCCGTGTACAAGTCGGGGCAGGAGCTATGCTGCTGCTTCTCAGTAGTTTCTGCTTGATTTTGCTGTGCACCTAAAACCATTCTAAAAAATAAAATTGATTTAAAAGGAAAAAATGGTGCTTTGGAATATTTAGAGTGTATTTCATGATTTTATGGAGTTGTTAATTTTGGGGTAATGTTGTGGTGGTGTTTATAAAAACCTAGAGGTCTTTTCTTGAGATTTATTGTTTACTTGAAAGGCAGAATGTTTCTCAAAAGATGTTGTCCAACTGCTGGTCCACTCCCTAGATGCCCACAACAACTGAGGCTGAACCCAACTGCCTACATCAGCTGGGGCTAAGCCAGGCCAATGCCAGGAGCTAGGAACTCCATCCAGGTCTCCTACCTGGGTGACAGACAGCCAAGTACTGAAAGTCATCATCTTCTGCCTTGCAGGCACATTAGTAAGAAGCTGGATCAGAAGCAGAACAGCCAAGACTCAAACCCAGGCACTCGGATAGGACATATGGGCACCCCAAGTGGTACCTTAACCCATTGCACCTCACTGCCCATCCCCAGTAGTCATTTTTTAATTGAGAAATACAAAATTTCTCTGATAGCAGCACTCTAAAATGCTGTGAAATATCCCCACTGATACTGAACATCTTTTACTTATTTAATTCCTAGATTATATTTATGTATGAGTATACAAAGATGTGTGTATCTCGGCATATGTCAGTATTGTTTGAAGTGGCCACTTGATTCATTTCCTAGTAGGACGAAAAAGTACTGCTGGTAGTACAGAGCACTCACGAGGCGGTGGGACGGCGGACCACACACACTTTAGGACTACACTTACATCTGCTAATAACGACTTCACCTGTTTTTAAACATGTATTTATTTCCCTGAGAATTCTTTTTACACTTCCCATGCTTCAGGGTTCATTACTTCCCTGGAAAATGAATACTTCTGTTATTTCAGTTCTCTGCTGCAATGCGCAGGCGTTAAAATAGTGTATATTCAACCTTTGAAAAATATATATCCATATTCCAGAAGGAGTCGACTTCTATTTCCTCCTAAACATCTACACAACGCGATGCCTAATTATAAAATGTTGTGTGTTTGTCAAAATTACAGTGCTTCTTGGAAAGACAAATGTACAGGGAAACCTCTGTGTTCAGGATGCTTCATTTTCCCCTTCTCTCCCCTGGCTATCAGGGATGCTGTACAAGATTCTTCATCCTGTACGGAGGCCACTGTTTGTGTCTACTCCTGCTAATTCTGAGCCTGAAACCACACTCATCTATGTTACTGCTTGCATATTTATTTTTCATGTCTGAAAGGAGAATGCTATCTTCTAGCTGATTTAAAAACTAAGGCCGAGGTAGGACCCTGTGGTTCGCTGCAACTGCCATAGGCTGTCACAGCTGTACCATTTGGATGTCCCATGGCTGGTGTTTAGCCATGACAAAACCTGTTTCGAAAAGAATCGATATTGAACTCTCACTTGTAACTAGGCTTCAGGGTCGAGGACCCTAACACCTCTGTAATAAGAAATGTTCCTTTATCATGTTAAGGCTCCCCAGCCTCACTCAGGTGAGAGAAAATCAAAATGGAAGATTCATGTCAAGACTTCTCTGTTAGGAAACATTTAGGTAGTATGGGAACCTGAAATAACAGCCAATCCAAGTTAAATATTCAGAAGGAAAATCTTAATTCTTTTTGCTCAATCCAATAGATTGAGAATCTAGTTTGAAATTAGAATATTAAAAAAACTTCAACACAATAGTGGGATTTATAAAAAGAGAGCAATCATTTGGAGTTAGGAATACTCCATAACATGGAGCTAAAAACATTTTGTCGAAACTCACTGCCAAGAGGGAAATGCGTTATCAGCACAGAGCTGTGTGCTTCATCAAGTTATTCATATTCACATTCATATAAATAATAATGACCTGTTTTGCAGTATCTCTAACACTTTGAGCTAATTAGTCTTTCTCTTTATTCCTGCTTGGCACCCACCACCTCCTGAGTTTCAGGTGCATCATTCCGCATGCCATTACTGGACTCCTTAAAAATATTTGTCCCTGGGGATCCCCACCTGAGAAACACTTCTTCCAGAGGGAATTCCCATCAGTCTCATCAGACTCCCATCCCTCACTCACACTGCACCTGCTGCCTTCCAAACGCAGCTTGCTGTGTCAGAGCTGGTTCCCTTCCACTACCTCAGTTATTCTTTTAGCGTACAGTTTTATTTACTTAAGAGCATGGCTAATTCCCACATATGATTTTAACTATGTATGATGCATGTACTTTAAATCTGTAAATGCAAAATGTGAATTTCAGGAAGCAAGGGCCCAGGAGATGAGTTGTAGCAAGCCTAACTCACTTTACATTGACAAATAGTAAATATAGAGTAAATGTATCATAAATGACTAAAATAATTTATAAACATAATACAGAAGAGTCGATGAAGATTACATAATGTAATGCATTTTTTAATGTCTCCAAAGAAAAATTAAAGTTACAGCTGGCAACTCATGGGAAGTGGGAGTTAGGATATTGAAGGAATTGTAAAGCCATTAATATCTCTTAAAACTCCACATCAAGGAGGCAGGACTTCTGGAACGGGGATGTGAAGATTTCAGAGAAACCTTGTCTAAGAAAGGCACTAAAAATACAATAAAAGCCACTCAGGGCGCTGTAGGGCAGTAACAATCCTGAGAACACTGTGATACTGTCTGAAACGTCTGGTTTTCTTTTTTCTTTTCAAGGCAGTTGGGGGGAGGGGAGAACACGAACACACATACCCCCATGTGCTAGTTCACTCCCCAGATGCCTGTTACTACTGGTGCTGGACCAGGAGCTGAACTTGGGAGCCTGGAATGCAGTGCAGGTGTTCCTTGTTGGTGGCAGGTGCTTAACCCCTGGAGTCATCCTAACTGCTTCCCAGGGTCTGGATTAGCAGGACGCTGGGATCAGCAGCCAGAGTCTGAAGTTGAACCCAGGCTCTAGGATACAGGAGGTGGACATCCTAACTGGCATCTTAATCAGCAGACTAAACAGCTGCCCAACATGTCCAGTTTTCCAAGAAATTTATAACACAGAGAAACAGGAAAACGTAACCCACACTCAATAAAGCAGAATCCAGACAAACCGCCTCCCAGAGCGCACAGATTTCAAATCATGCAAACTAAGTTTACTAAACTGCTACTGCAAAAATGTTCAAAGGATGAAAGGAAACTTTTAAAGAATTAAAGAAAAGCATAGGGTCAATAATTCAGTAAATAGAAACTATCAATAAAGAGATAGAGGCAATACAAATCAAACTGAAAATCTGAAGTTTTAAATTACAACAAGTGACATTGAAAAAAAATCACTAAAATATACCAACAGCAGATCTGAACTCTCAGAAGAACAGGATCTGTGATCCTGAACATGGTCATGCAGCATGAAAGAAAGTAGATACATCCCGAGAACTATGTTGTAGAGTGACTTCATTTTTGTACAAATATCATAGAGCATGCTGACACAAGCCTAGATGGTACAGGCCAGTCACTCAACAGGACTTCTTAACACAATTAAGAGACACAATAAACACACATTTCATGGTGCCCATGTAACACAGCATACTTTTTCTTTTAAAGATTTTATTTATTTATTTATTTGAAAGAGTTACAGAGGGAAGTAGAGACAGAGAGGGAGGACTTCCATCTGCTGGTTCACCCCCTAGATGGCTGCAAAGGCCGAAGCTGCATTGATCCAAAGCCAGGAACCAAGAGCCAGGAGTCTCCTCCAGATCTCCCACATGGGTGCAGGGGTCCAAGGACTTGGGCCATCTTCTAGTGCCTTCCCAGGCCATAACAGAGAGCTGGATGGGAAAAGGAGAAGCCAGGACTAGAACCGGCACCCATATGGGATGCCAGCACTTCAGGCCAGGGCTTTAACCTGCTGTGCCACAGTGCTGGCCCCCAGCATACTGTTTTTTTATGAGAAATATACTTCAAAATAACAATAGGACTGGACTGGGGGTTTGGTGCAGTTGTAAAGGCACCTCTTGGGACACCTGCAACCGATATGGGAGTGTCTGGGTTCAAGTCCCAGTTCCACTTGAGAGTCAAGCTTCCCACTAGTATGCACCTTGAAGGACAGCAGTGTTGGCTCAAATACTTGGGGAACTGCCACTCAACATGGGAGATCCAGGCTAAATTCCAGACATCTTGCTTCAGCTCAGCCTAGCCCCAGCTGTTGCAACCCTTTGAGGAGTGAACTAGCAGATAGAAGCGTGTTCGTTCTCTCTCTCTCTCTCTCTCTCTGCCTCTCAAGTAAATAAAAATACATTTTTAAAAAGTAGAACACAATAGGGCCGGTGCTGTGGCGCAGCAGGTTAAAGTCCTGGCCTGAAGTGCCGGCATCCCATATGGGCGTCAGTTCTAGTCCCGGCTGTTCCACTTCTGATCCAGCTCTCTGGTATGGCCTGGGATAGCAGTAGAAGATGGCCCAAGTCCTTGGGCCCCTGCACCCATGTGGGAGAGTGGGAAGAAGCTCCTGGTTTCTGGCTTCAGATCAGCGCAGTTCTGGCCATTGCAGTCATCTGGGGGGTGAACCAGTGGATGGAAGACCTCTCTCCCTGTCTCTACCTCTCTCTGTAACTCTCAAATAAATAAATTTTTAAAGAAATAAGGAATGCAATGATGAAAAGTACCAATAGTAAGCCTGTAAACCAGTAACACAGGCATTTTTTTGTCTTTATCAAGTGCTACGTGCTGTACATAACTGCCTGTGTTATACTCACACGACTGGGAGCCCAGTGTGTTCACAACCAGCAACACCATAAACACATGAGTAATCAATTGATTACTCTAAGACATTACTGTGGCAATGATCTCACTGTGTGAAAGGAATTTGTCAGTTCCAATTGCATCTTGCAGGCTCACTGTCATATATGCACTGCCTGATCGACTGAACATTAGTATGCAGTACAGGACTCTCTGTCAATAGAAATTATGCCATCTAAAGATCAGAAATAAAAAAGAATGAAGAAAAACAAAGCCTCAGAGACTTGTGTGACACAATAACCCACGCTGACACATACATAATGCACGTAAGGGCAACAGAAAGACAAAGGAAAAGAAAGAACATTTGAGAACACAATGTCCAAATACTACCTAAATTTAATAAACATGCCTGAATACTCAACAATCTCTCAATGAGGATACACACGAAAGATAATGCACACTCAGTCGCCTCATAGTCGTTGTGGGTTGAATCGCAACCTCCAAACGCTATGTTGAAGGTGAAAGCTCAGTGACTAGAGAACGTGACCTCATTTGGAAGCTGGCATTCAGCCAAGTTCAGGTCATCCAGAACTCAGGTGGGCCCACATCCAGTGACCAGTGTTCTTACAGACGAGAGCGAGCTGGACGTAAGTGATGGAGGCAGAGCTGAATCTGCCCAATATTTCCAGCATCTATCAGAGACTAGGAAGAGGACAGGGCATCCCAGAGCTCCGAGGAGAACACCGTCCTGCTGACACCTTGGTGCCAGGCATTCAGCCTCCAGGACTGTCAGACAATAAATGTCTTTGTTTTAAGCCTCCCGGTTTGCAGCAATTTGTCCTGGCAGCACCAGGAAACTGATGTCACACTGAAACTGTTGAAAGACAACAGGAAAGATGTAGAAGCAGCAAGAGGAAAACTATTCATCAGGGGAAGAATGGAAGAGCAACAGCTGAGTTCCCAGTGGACCCAACAGCGGCCGGGGTGGGGGGGTGGGGGCGGGATGCCACAGTGCATGTAGCGGTTAAACAACAACAACAAATTGTCAACCAACTATGCTGTCACCTTTCAAGAACCAAGAAGAAACAAACAAAGACTGGGAGTGTATGTTGCTAGCAAATCTAGGTCCCAGGAAACACCAAAGGAGATCTTTCAGGCTGAAAGGAAAGTCTACCAAGCAGTAACAGATGGAAATGAACAGGATCATAAAAGACAAATCAGTAGATAAATGTCATATTAATATTTTATTTTTTAAATAAATGTAAAATTCATAGGACTGCATTGGATAGTTGTAAAACTTAATAGGACTTTAATTTATAAAGCTGTAATGTATATACCAATAATGGCATAAAAAAGGAGCAAAAATTGAGCCCAGTTTATATATTTTATGGGAACTAAAGTAATATTCTGAAGTATAGTATGACAAGTTAGGATGATACTGTAATGTCTAAAGCAATCCCTAAAAAATTGCTCAAAAATGTAGTAAAAAATCCAACAAAGGGTCTAAAATGTTAAAGAAAATATAAAGTGAACTGATGAATACAAAATGCATGGAATATAGAAGCCAAATATGAAAGTGGTAGATATAAATCCATGCCCAAAACTGAATCATAGATTACACTAACTGTGCATGACTGAAACACTCCAAAGGGCAGAAATGGTCAAAATGGATTAAAATAAATAGAACTATATGCTTTCTGCCAAAAAGAAACTATATTCTTCCATAGTTGTAATTCAAAGAAACAAAAAGGTAAACTGCAAAAAGATGGAAGTGATACATCATGCTACAATTAATCATAAAACAGTTGAAGAAGCTGTAATTAATATTAGAAAAAGTAGACCATAAGACAAAAATATTATAGGTATGAATAGAATATAAGACAAAAATACTGTAGATATGCAAAGGCACATTCACTAACAGCAAGATTTAGTTATCAGATATAGCAATTAAAATATTTATGGACCTAATAGTAGAAATTCAAAACATATGAGTCAAAGAAAAATCAGCTGTAAAAGAAAAAATGAAAATTTAACAATAATAGTTGAAACTTCAATACACTATTGTCAACAATAGATAGAACAACTATACTGAAAATAAAAAAGGATTTTGGAGATCTGAACATTAAAAATGAATGCCTTGACAACTCTAGAACACTCTACCAAAAACCATACAATACATGCTCTTTTTAAGATATGTTGGACATTGCCAGGACAGACAAAAGCCAGCTAGGTCAAAAAATATTTCAAAGAGCTTAAAAAATTAAAAATTTCTATGAGTATATTTTCTAAAAATAACTACATTAGCAATTAGCAGGAGGAAAAATCTTCAGAAAATATCAACTATTACAATATTTTAAAAAATTATTTCTAAATAATCTATAGATTAAATAAGAAATCACAAGAAAATGGTAAAATATTATTAAATGAATGAAAACAGAGACACAATATATCAAAATATATAGCAATCAACTAGAGCAATGCTTCAGGAGGAAATTCTTTTAAATATTTATTTTGAAAGTCAGAGTTATAGAAAAAGAGAGAAATCTTACATCCACATACAGTGGCCAGGAGCTTCATCTGGGTCTCCCAAGTGGGTGGGAGGAGCCCAAACACTTCAGCCAAAAAAAATCTAAACCCAGTAAGCAAAAAAGATGAAGTAAGGAAGATTAGAATGTAAATTAATAAAAATAGAAAGCAAAATGATAGGGGAGAAGTTCATGAAAACAAAAGTTGATTCTTTCAAAAAAAAAAAAAGATCACATTTGACATATCTTTAGCTAAACCTGGCATTCTCAAAGTTACCTCTTGGATGACGAAAAAAAAAAACCTTAGTTATTGGAACGTTCTATGATTTTCTCAAGTTCACAGTATATACATGTAACTATAACTGCATTGTTAACATTTCCAAGGGTGGCAACTGGGGGTGGGGGAAGGAATAGCCAAAAGTTTCATTAGAAAACCTTAAAAAAAAGAAAAAAAGGCTGAGAATTACTGAACTTACACAATGGAAACAATAGATTAGAAGATGCAAATTACCAAATTAGAAATGAAAGAAGGGATAGTACCAACAATTCTACAAAAATGTACAAGATTACAAGTAAATATTGGGGATAACTTTACACCAACAAATTTGCATTGTAGGAGCTTGCACTGTGGCCCAGCAGGTAAAGCTGCCACCTGCAGTGCCAGCATCACATCACAGGCGCTCCAGTCCCAGCTGCTCCACTTCTGATCAACCTCTCTGCTACATGGGAAAGCAGTAGAAAATGGCCCAAGTGAGGGTCCAGTGCTGTGGCGTAGCGGGTAAAGCCACCACCTGCAGTGCCGGGATCCCATATGGGCGCTGGTTCCTGACTGGGCTGCTCCACTTCTGGTCCTGCTCTCTGCTATGGCCTGAGAAAGCAGTAGAAGATGGCTCAAGTCCTTGGGCCCCTGCACCCGCATGGAAGACCCAGAAGAAGCTCCTGGCTCCTGGCTTCAGAACAGCACAGTTCTGGCTGCTGTGGCCTATTGGGGAGTGAACCAGCAGATGGAAGACTGACTCTCTCTCTCTCTCTCTGCCTCTCCTTCTCTCTCTGTGTAACTCTGACTTTCATATAAACAATAAAATAATTTTTTTTGAAAAAGAAAAGAAAATGGCCCAAGTGCTTGGGCTCCTGCACCTGCTTGGGAAACCCAGACGAAACTCCTGGCTTCAGATTGGTGAAGCTCCAGCCATTGCAGTCACCAGGGGAGTGAACCAGCAGATGGAAGACCTTTCTGTCTGCCTCTCCCTCTCTTATAAAAAAGAATATTCTACATAACTCAACACATTAGGAATAAAAGAGAACTGCCTCAACTTGTGAAAGAATACCCATGAAAAACCTATCATTAATATCTCACTCACTGGGGAAAATCTGAATGCTTTCTACGATCAAGAATAAAACAAGAGGGTCTGGTGCTGTGGCACAGCGGATTAACACCCTGGCCTGAAGTGCCAGTATCCCATATGGGCACTGGTTCGAGACCCAGCTGCTCCACTTCGGATCTAGCTCTCTGCTACAGCCTGGGAAAGCAGTAGAAAATGGCCCAAGTCCTTGGGCCCCTGCACCCACATGGGAGACCTGGAAGAAGCTCCTGGCTCCTGGCTTTGCATTAGCCTAGCTCCAGCCATTGCAGCCAATTGGGGAGTGAACCAATGAATGGAAGACCCCCGCCCCCGTATGTCTGACTTTCAAATAAAATAAATAAATCTTTTAAAAAAAGAAAAGAATAAAATAAGAGAGGCTGGAGTTGTGACATATCAGGTTAAACTACCATGTGTAATGCCAGCATCCCATAGGGGTGCCAGTTCAAGTCTCAGATCCTCTACTCCTGATCCAGCTCCCTGCTAACAGCCTGGAAAAAAAGCAGTGGAAGATGTTGGGCCCCTGTGCCCATGTGGAAGATCTGGATAAAACTTCCGACTCCAGGTTTCTGGCTTTCGCCTGGCCCAGTGCAGGCCTTGTGGCCATCAAGGGATTGAACCAATGGATGGAACAGAACATCTTTCTTTCTCTCTCTCTCTCTCTTTCCTTTGACTCTATCTCTGTAACTCTTTCAAACTAAATAAATCTTTTAGTAAATAATAAAATATAATTTATAAATTTATAAATATATATTAAATTTATATATAAATAATAAATAATAGACTATCCACCCTTAGCCCTTCCACTTAGCATTGACTCAAGGCTCCAGCCAGTAAGCAGCATCAAGTAAGAGAAATAAAACACCCATATTTGAAAGGAAGAAATTAAATTGTCTTTAATCACAGGTGAAATGTTTGTCACATAGAACTATAATATGATCTATCGAAAAAATGAAAAATTAAACCAAGTACAATAAGATGAAAGCTTCAAGATCAGTATTTTTAAAATCACGTATCTCTGAAATAGCTCCAAACAATTGGAAGTTGAAATTAAAACATTAATTAAACATGAAACCCTTGGACATGAATATCATAAAAGGTGTATATGTGCAAAATTGTAAAATATGTTGGACAGAAATTAAAGAACACCTGAAAACCTTGAGCGATGTGCCCCGTCTACGGATTAAAACAGTGTTTTGAATATGCCAGTTCCCTCCACACTGATCTGCAGATCTCACAAAAACACCAATTGAAACCCCACAGGGTTTTTTGTACAAACTGACAAGATAATTCCAAAATTCATATGGAAATTCTAAGAACCCAGAATAGTTGAAGTAATCTTTTAAAACTACAAAATTGGAAGATTAACACTTCCTATCTCAAAAAGTTATTACAAAGGTACAATAAGACAGTGTGATTTCAGCATCAAGAATGACAGAGTCCAACTGAATAGAGCAGACACACCAATGCAGACCAAACATGTATGAAAAACTGATTTTTGACAAAAGTGAAAAGGCAATTCAGTTGGAAAAGATAGTCTTTTTAGTAAATGCAATCAGCCCAATTTAATATACACATGCAACAGCAACGACAAAAAATCTTATTCTGCGCCTCACACTGTATACAAAAGTAACTAAATAGCGATAGAAAAGTTAAATTTAAAAACTTCTAGAAGGAACTGGTCTTGACCTTGAGTTAGGCAACAGCTTAAGAATGATCCACAAAAGAACAGAATCCCAAATAAATGGAAACTTAAAAAAACTGAAACCTTTACTTATTCAATGACACTGTTAAGATCATGAAGAAACAAAAAAAAAAAATTACTAACTATATATTGAATAACTTTTTCCCAGATTATATAAGAAACTCAAAAGGAAAACTTTAAAAACCAAGTTTTAGGTACTTTACCAGAGAAAACAAAATTGCATGAAAATATTGTCTGCATTGTTAACTACTGGGATACTCCAAATTCAAACACAATAAGGCACCACAAGACACTTATTAGAGCAGGTGCAAATTACAAAGCTCCCCTCGAGGCAGCTATTTGGTCTAGCAACTAGAACACCACGTCCCACATCCCAGTTCCTGGGTCCAATACAGGTCCGCATGTGATCATGCAGAACCAGGGAGGTAGCAGTGAATGTTCACGTGGACCCAGAATGAGTTCCTGTCTCCTGGTGGTGGCCTGCCCATGCCCGGGCCACTGCAGGCATCTGAGGAGTGAACCAGTAAATGGTAGCTCAGTCTGTATGTATGTCTTTGTCTCTGCCTCTCAAATAAATAAAATTCTAAAACTATTTTTTAAGACTCACCATACTAATCATCAGGAGAAACAAGAACTGTAAAAAAGAATTTTTAGGAGAAATCAAAACTTGTGGGGACCTGAGGGTTTTCTAAGGGCTAAATACATGTTTTCCATATTCGACTTCTGCATTGGGTTTTTTTGCACAACAGAAAGAACACTCTGGTCCGCACTAAGATCTGGACTTAAGTGCTTGTAACAGCTTCATGTGTAAAAGCCTCAAACAAAGCAACCAATACCCACCGACAACTGTGTCCCTATCATAGAATGCTGATGCATCACTACAATGGAATACTGCTGAACATTTAAAGTAGGAACCACAGACACAATAATCTGTATGAATATCAGGAAAATGAAGAGTGGGGGTGGGGAGTGAAAGAAACCATACAGGAAAAGAATACCTATGCTATGGTTGCTTCCTATAGGACAGAGATTGGCAAACTTCTGTTAAGGCGAAGATAGCAAATATTTTAGAATCTGGAAGTAATGAAGCTTCTGCCAACAGCATCCCCTGAAGTTCTTGGGGTGAACAAAACTACAGAAAATAGGTAAGGGCCGGTTTTGTGGCGTAGTGGGTGAAGCCTCCGCCTGCAGTGCCTGCATCCCATATGGGCGCTGGTTCAAGACCCGGCTGCTCCACTTCTGAACCAGCTCTCTGCGGTGGCCTGAGAAAGCAGTAGAAGATGGCCCAAGTGCTTGAGCCCCTGCACCCACATGGGAGACCCAGAAGAAGCTCCTGGCTCCTGGGTTTGGATTGGCCCAGCTCCAGCTGTTGCAGTCATCTGGGGAGTGAACCAGTGGATGGAAGACTTCTCTCTGCCTCTGACTCTCTGTAACTCTGCTTTTCAAATAAATAAATAAATCTTTAAAAACGAAACAAGAAAATAGGTAAACAAATGAGTATGTCTATATTCTAACAAAATTCTACTTACAGAAACAGGAGAGTGGGCTAGATTTGGCCAACAGGCCATTGTTTGCTGATCATCACCCTAAAAACTGTAAACCAATCTACTATGACCTAAAACAAACAACGAATTGCAGGAGGAGAAGGGGGCAGAAGAGAAGGATATCAAGAGAGCATGAGAGAACTTTTGGAGAAGACAGAAACAACAAGTATCTTGATTATGGTGATTGTTTCACAGGTGCACACATATATTAAAAACTAATAAATTGTGAATTTTAAATACGTACAGTTAATTATGTCAATTATATCCAAATAAAGCTATTAAAAGTCAATTAATGCATTTTACCACATCAACCAAATGAATTAGACCAACCACATGATCATATTAGCAGGTGTCTAAAAAAGCATTCTTCTGAAATTTGACATGCCGTCCTATTATATGTCACCCAACAAAATGCTTGCCAAACAGCATATTTTCAAAGTTGTTATTAACATGGGAAGCAGGGGCAAGATGGAAAATTTAATAAGATAATGCTGAATTTTGAAGTAAATCGGGTATTGCTCAAGCCCAAATTTAGTTGTTTCCTAACTGTGTGAAGCACAGCCACGGGCAGTTACCTTGTCGACATGGTATCACAGCAGTGGAACAGCTTCTACTGGGGTTTTCTACATCTGGTGGTTTTCAAGCCATACAGATCCTGACATGCGGTGCCCAGTAAACTCACCAGTAATTAATAATAACGAGTTGTTTATCTTTTAAACTAGTAAGTCAATCTTCAATCACATATTACAGTACAGAAATTAGGATAATGAATTTTCATATACTCAAAACAGTTTCATTGTAATTATTTTGCACTTCTTTATCATCTGTCCCCCAATCTCAGCAAGAATGTGTCAAAATAAATTCCACACATCACGGCACTTTACCCATAAATGCTTAGACATGTCCGACTTGACTGTTTTTAAAATGAAAGACTTCTAAAATCTGAGACTCTTATAGCCTTTTGCTAGCACTTCCAAGTAACGCACACTGGGATGCTTGAGCAGTATAAGTTTATTTTCTCCAAAGTTTGGAGGCTGCAAGTCTGAGCCGAGGCATCAGGAGGCTTCTCTCTGCTGAAGCCTCACCGGGGGCTCCCAGCTGTCCCTCTCCTCCACATTGCTCACCTGCTCTGCCTTCTCTGTGTCTGTGGCCAATCTCCTCCTCACCACTCCCAGTGAATTAGGGCCCCCCTGTATGACCGTATTGGAAATGAATTACCTCTTCAAAGATGCTGTTTCCAAACAGAGTGACGTTCTGGGGCATTGGGAGACTAAGACTTCAACATATGTGTTTTAGGGAACACAATTCACATCACAACAGACCTACACTGACAGGTAACCCTGATGGCCATGAAAATAGGTAACAGGTGTCTCCCTGCGTAGCCTCCAGCTCCTGTACCTGGACATCACTCCAGTGTTTATGTCAAAGCCACACCCTCAGCAAAGGACTGGATACAATGGGCACATCAACTGCAGCCCATTTCTGCTCTCTCTGTCTCTCCTCTAATGGGCAACAACTGCTCAAGATTTCCCCAATGTCCTGGATGAGAGTCTCAGAGCTGCCCCACAATGTGAGGCCACGTCTAACACTTCCCTCCCTCCCTTCCTGCCCTGTCTGTTTTCACCTGCACCATAACCTAAAAACTCTCCGTACCTACTTCTGTTCCCTCTCTCCTTTTTCTTATCCATGTGTCTCCTCTAGGAAATCTTACACACATCTGATCACATCTTGCTGTCTGACTCTTGGACAGAAGAAGCACACAATAGTAAATGCTAATATCTACAGCACAGCAATTAAGCAAACGCAGTGCTGGGAACCAGGTTTCTCACTGTTGGAGTGAGAGGCTGCAAGTAAGCAAGGGGGAAGACTAGAGAGCTCTATGAAGTAATGGATTTTAATTACACATTATAGGAATTCACATGTATCTTAATGCAGATGTGGGTGGTTACATATAAGCTATGTATAAATATATGTATACACAGGTTAGCATACACATAGTTCCTTGATTAGTCAGCTTGGAAAGGCCCAGAAAAATGACACTCCAGTAGCTATGAGCACATCTCTCACTCAGATCTTGGCTGATACTGTCATTCTAGGCTTCGTCATGTCCATAATATCTTTATATTCGTTTCACCTAGTTGCAATCACATAAGACAATATAATAATGCTGGCCGGCGCCACGGCTCACTAGGCTAATCCTCCACCTGCGGCGCTGGCATACCAGGTTCTAGTCCCGGTTGGAGCACTGGATTCTGTCCCGGTTGCTCCTCTTCCAGTCCAGCTCTCTGCTGTGGCCCGGGAAAGCAGTAGAGGATGGCCCAAGTCCTTGGGCCCTGCACCCCATGGGAGACCAGGAAGAAACACCTGGCTCCTGGTTTCGGATCAGCGTGGTGCGCCGGCCGCAGCGGCCATTGGAGGGTGAACCAACGGCAAAGGAAGACCTTTCTCTCTTTCTCTCTGTCACTGTCCACTCTGCCTGTCAAAAATAAAAATAAAAAAATTTTTAAAAAGACAATATGCTAATGAAAATATGACAGGCCAGTACAGGATTCAAAATCTTTGCTAATGTAATAGATGAAAAGGTATCTAGGCCGGTGCCACAGCTCACTAGGTTAATCCTCCGCCTGCGGCGCCGGCACCCCAGGTTCTAGTCCCGGTTAGGGCACCGGATTCTGTCCCAGTTGCCCCTCTTCCAGGCCAGCTCTCTGCTGTGGCCCGGGAAGGCAGTGGAGGATGGCCCAAGTGCTTGGGCCCTGCACCCGTGTGGGAGACCAGGATAAGCACCCGGCTCCTGGCTTCGGATCAGCGCAGCACGCCGGCCACAGCGGCCACTTGAGGGGTGAACCAACGGAAGGAAGACTTTTCTCTCTATCTCTCTTTCTGTCTATAACTGTCTCTCTCACTGTCTAACTCTGCCTGGCAAAAAAAAAAAAAAAAAAAAGATAAGGTGTCTAGGTGTTACGGCAGAGCAGAGGCTGGAAGAAAATCTGGAAGTGTTAGCAAGAGGTGTTCATGGACGGTGAGGCTCTTGTTTTCTCTCCCTAGATTGTTCTCCCCATTTTTAATAGGAAATAGGTATGAGAATATCATACTGCCATGCTGCAGATAAAGACCAGACAGTATTCACATGAAGTAGGAAGGGGGACACAAGCAAAGAGAAATGCATCATTGTATCACCATTCATTGAACTGTGGGAAGAAGGAAGGGAGTGAAGAAAGAAGAACCAGGACTTCCGGAGAATTGTTGATTCCAGCACTGGGGCAGGATACGTATGAGACTGGGTCACTTTGTATTACTGGAAAGGAAGTACTAAACGAAACAAAAATTAAGCAGGCGGACATAAAATACCCACACCACAAAGTGACAGAGGGATGGCAAAGAAATCTCAGAGGCAACTGACATCCCAGGTGGTTCCCAAAGCTCAAATAATTTTAATAGAAAATAATGTTGCAATGGATAATAACACAAAGTAAAAAAAAATAAACATTCATGAATCCATATTGATAAAAAATACCTGACTAAATAAAGCAAGAAGTGGGAGTGGAGGGAAGAAGCCTTTGAGCAGAATTCCAAACGATTCATGCAGATCCTCCATAATCAAGGAGGCAGAGTAGAATTTACCATTCCTTAAAAAGCATGCTGCATGCACCATGTGTGACTTCCTTCCAGGGAATCTAACAGGGAAGTGGGAAGGATGGGTAACTTTACAATGCACACTAAAAATCGCTACCTCACCCATTGACGGGCAGCCAGAGAGATGGCACGTTGATAGTTACATATGCACCCTCGTCATAACATGAGTAAAACAGCTCTTACTCATCATCGATGAAAAACTCACAACCCCAGCCTAGCCGTGAGAAATCTACCAGACCAATCCCAAATCGGGGGCATCCTGCAAAAGGCCGCAGCCGTGCTCCTAAAAGCTATCAAACTCCCACCAACAAGGCAAGTTTGAAGGACTGTCACAGCCCAGAGTATCCTAAGGAAACCTGAGAAATAAATGGAACGTGGGATCCTGGACGGTTCTGTAATGGAAGAAGGAAGTCACCTAAAGACTAAGGAAATCTGAATACAATATGAAGTTGAAATCAAGTGTGAGTATCAGTTCATAAGTAGAATAATTGTGCCACACAAATCAAAGGCATTTATCATAAGGAAAACTAGGTGTAGAGGATGTGGAAACTCTTTGCAGTATTTCACAATTTTTCTGTAAATATAAAACTGTTCTACAATTAAAAGTTCATTTAAAATAAAGTGTATAAGTCAAAATGCCATGTGGGTGATGATTACAACAACTAATATTTATTTAGCACTTTCCAGCCTGCAAAGCACTTTCTACTACATTAACTCATTGAATGACAAATCCATTACCTTCCAGGATTTTATGATGAGATCATATTATAAAGCCTGCCTAAAAAGCACATTAATAAAACATGTAACTGTCATTATTTCAATAAAATCATGTTCTGTTCAAGGGAAAAAAAAATGAGTCATAAAGGACTTGAATTTACCAGCACAGCTTTTAATTTCTGGCAAATTTCACATCTTTGCTCTGTGTGTCAAACCTGTTCTGGGCATGTTGGGTTTCTATTTTGCAGATCTCCAGTGATGTTAACAGCAGTTGTGAATACTTAATGAAATTCATCATGCATTTGCAACAAATTGCTCACCTCTCCCAGCCCCAGAGAGCAGCGTGGAGACAGAAGGAAAAGGAGCTGGCAATGAATTCTCTCCCTCCTCACCAGAGCAGGAGGAGGTGACTGGCAGACGGGCGCCTGCCAGAGACCCAGCAGGCACTCTGGGGTCTCAGCACTGCTCCTCTCCATGTGCGTCCTCTCCTCCAGCCCCCTCAATCTCACACTCCCTGTCTGGCTGCTTCTCCACTCCTGCCCTTCCTTCCTCACGTGTCCCGGTCCTTTCTCCTCCTCATTGTGTTAGGCTAATCAGGAAGATGAAGAAAAAATTCCCACTCTTACTGATGCCTGCATGTGGTGCTCAGGATAAAAACAGGTGGCTAACTGTAGATTAGAGTATTAGAATACACTTCTCTGAGCCCACGAATGTCCTAAAGCACCGACTCACTTTCAGCAACCTCACTCCTCTTTCCTTACTTCGTTTTTCCTTGGACATGTAAGAATCAGACAGGAACTAAATACAGGGGCAGGACCAACTATGGGATGCCTGCTAACCCAAAATGCAATCAAGCATTTGGATGGGACTTTAGGGGATATGATGACATGATTGTTGATTATAACTCACCATAAAACATAAAGAAAATCCTCTTACAAATTCTACATGCTCTCGATTGTAAGAGGATGCAAGGTAGAGAGGCTCAATTACGCCCCGGTCACATGTCCTAGCCATGTAAGCCTTGGGCTCTCACAGCCTCAGTTCCCTCCTCTGTAAGATCAGACCAGTAACAGCAATTCCTTACAGGATTCTGGAATTGGCCAGCGCCGGGGCTCACTAGGCTAATCCTCCGCCTGCGGCGCCGGCACCCCGGGTTCTGGTCCCGGACAGGGCGCCGGATTCTGTCCCAGTTGCTGCTCTTCCAGTCCAGCTCTCTGCTGTGGCCCGGGAGTGCAGAGGAGGATGGCCCAAATGCTTGGGCCCTGCACCTGCATGAGAGACCAGGAAGAAGCACCTGGCTCCTGGCTTTGGATCAGCATGATGCGCTGGCCGCAGCGCACCAGCCGCAGCAGCCATTGTGGGGTAAACCAATGCCAAAGGAAGACGTTTCTCTCTGTCTCTCTCACTGTCCACTCTGCCTGTCAAAAAAAATATTCTGGAATTTGAAGGCAACAATTTTTAAAGTATACTGTAAGCGTTATTAAATGCTTATTTATTTAAGGGCTCTTAGAGAAGAAAAAAAATTCTATCCAGGATGAGAATTCCATGTAACAGGCTGACTCTTGCTTTCATTAAAATAACAAAAATTCATCTTGATGTAGGGTAGCACACATTATATTTTCTATTTTGGTAGTCTCATAAAATAGATATTGAAGATTAGTTTGCATAAACTGTATTACATGGTTTTCATAACTAGAGTCATAGACATGTAGCATATCACAATGATCTACCCTTCAATCTGGCACTTGGTTTCGGAAAGGCAAACACTAGTGAAATATGTACGTGGCCTGGAAGTTGAAATTATCAATGTGAAGTCAATTCTTTGAGAGCAAATTACCTACTTTTAATCTTTCTAAACTAATCTCTTAGTAATTTCATAACATGTAATGTTTCTACGTATTTCAAATGAGCAAATGAATCATTGATAAATATTTTAAAATTCTGCATGATTTAGAAGGAATATCTGGTGCACTTAAGTTACCTCACACAATATATAAATGGAATACGTCCAACTTTTATGGTCTCTATATGGGGACTTTTAAAAATTCTATTCTAACCATATCAAAGCAGTTTGTTGGAAAGCTCTTCGAGCTTTAATTATTTCACTACCAAAAAATGGAAAAAAAAATCATTGCCACATCTCAAACCATTTCATTTGAACTCTGCTTCAGAGTTCAAGCTGCTCCAAGTTATATCTGCCAATTAAGCACACATAATTCAGTCGTGTGTTAGAACTATAATGAAAATAACTGAGCAACTTTTCTTAAGGAATTACAAATTTTGGCACAAGATTACTAACCCTAGGATTAGGTACCATGTTTACCAAAACACAAGACATAAAAAGAAACGTAGAATTTAAGACAATGAGCTAACTTCCTCTACCCTGCTTTTACACAGTAGATATTTATCTGGTAGTATTTAAGATTTTAAATATAAATAGCATTTCACTATTTAAAATGCTTCCCCCTGAGAGAAGACAATATTTTTATATTCCTTGACTTCAGAGTAGAAGGAATTCTTTCTCTCTGTTTAATTGGAATGATGATAAAGTTGAGGCATTTTTTGTGTGTTTGATACTATGGGATATTCAGATTACTACTTGTCCCTGTGATAAATAAGGTATTAGTTACCCCACTTCTCTTCTTTGCCCAGCATGAGAGCAGTTCCTTGCTCCAGCAAACTATGACATAAAAGCTAAAAGCAGAATACACTCTTTAAGAGATAAACAAGAGTCATTAGGCATAATCTGTCACCCTCCATGAAACACTCTAACTTTGCAACATTCAGTAAATGATTAGTCACGTGGGACAAGATCTCCACAACTCTGCTCACAGGCACAGATCCTAACGTGTGGAACTGAAAGCTACAAAGAAAAACAATTGGTTCATGGAAAAGCCTTAAGCAAGTCAATAAATGGAAAGTTAGAAAATAGGTCACAATAGAAGTCACGGCAAAGCCGAGTTCCAAATTCAATAGGGAAAAGACATTTGACCTACTACCAACAAAGACTGAAACGGTATTCATTCTCCCCACATTTTTATGTAAATTTAATTTTCATGAAATTGTTGACTCACAAACCCTGGAGACTGATGATGTCTCTATTAATCTACAGAATGAGCTTTAATGGGGAACTCTTCAAACAAGCACTTTTTCATTCCCTTGATGCCTCTTTCCCTGCAAAATATTACATGGTACCCCCCTTACTACATTTACTGGATAGAAAATGAGGGAAACTTCAATGTTCCACACTTGCTCCCTTATCTCCAAAGGAAGGAGCGAATGATCTCTGAAAGTCAGATAATTACTCCCTGAACACATGATAACAACAGTAACAAATCTGAAAAATGTATTCTATCCCACAATATATATATATATATAAAAAAAAAAAACTAGCCAAAAGATTTAGAGTCTGGCAGAAAACAAGAAACCAAAAGTAATCAAGAGACTTAGAACAGAAGAAAGCCTTCAGCTTCACTTGGTTATTTTCCACTTCTACAAAATCAGATGTTCCATTTTTAAGTGTTTTTTTTTTTCAACATTTCAAAATGTCATGGAAAGGCAGTAACTGCTTTTAGTTCTCATTCACTTTTTTTTAATTCATATATGAATTTGTGAAAAATTGATTTTTGCTATCAGTTATGTTGGACTAACTCTCCCACTGAGAACAACTGCAATAGCTAGATACATTTTTAAAAGTCTGTTTGAAGGCATCAGAGAGCTATCGAATCAGTAAGGGTTCGATGGGTCAGGAACCCTAGGATAAAGGAAAAGCAGAGAACTGAGCCCGTTGTTTAGAAACGGTTTTACTCCTCGGGCATCTAATTCCTAAGGAGTGGCCATGAGGCTGAAAACCCTAGTAAAAAATAATAATTGCAAATCTGAGTTTGAATTTTCACTATAGCAGACTGTGACAGAGGGCCCTAGTGCAAGCAGTGCATTTGGGAAAATCAAGGAGCATGGAGAGGGAAGTGGGAACTGGTCTGGTGGTGGGAACCACCCAATACCGGATACGCTTTCATGAAGCGAGATACGAAGGACAGCTGCAGCTGAACCCTGGAGTAACTCTAAAAAATGGCATAAAACTCGTACTTTGGATATAGCCCACCCAAGGGTTGAGGGTGTTGGGGTATTTGTATACTATGTCCTACTGGGCATTGCTTGAGAAGCTCTCCACAACAAATCACCAGGCATGAAGGTAGCAGTCAATTGCCTTCAGCACACTGAGATGGGAAGCTCCAGGCTGCATGAGTGAGAACTAATAGTACCTGACAGTCAACCTTTTGTAGCATTCAAAACAACTTCTATCTCAACTTAAGGATACTTCCTCCTGTCATCTTTTTTTTTAATTTTTTTATTTTTTATTTCATAAATGTGAATTTACAAAGTGCAACTTTTGTATTGTTGTGGCTTCCCCCCCAACCTCCCTCCCTCCCTCCCGTGGCCCTCCCCTCTCCCTCTCCCATCCCACCCTTTATCGAGTTTCATTTTCAATTACCTTCATATACTGAAGATAAACTTAGTATATACTAAGCAAGGATTTCAACAGGCTGCATTCACACAACCGCACAAGGTATAGGGTATTGTTCGACTAGTAGTGTTTTTAAGTTTCATAGTAAAACACATTAAGGACAGAGATCCTACGTGGGGAGCATGTACCCAGTGACTCCCATTGTTGATTTAACAATTGGCACTCTTATTTGTGACGTCAGCAATCACCTGAGACTCTTGCTATGAGCTGTCTAGGCTATGGAAGTCCCTTGAGTTCACCGACTCTGAACTTGTTTAGTCAAGGCCGTGTCACAGTGGAGGTTCCTTCCTCCCTTCAGAGAAAGGCACCTCTCTCCTTGATGGCCTGTTCCTTCTGCTGGGGTCTTGTTCACCAGGGTCTTTCATTTAGATTGTTTTTTGCCACCGTGTCATGGCTTTCCATGCCTGTGAGACTCTCATGGGCCTTTTAGCCAGATCCGAATGTCCCAAGGGTTGATTCTGAGGCCGGATTGCTGTTTTGGGCGTTTGCCATTCTATGAGTCTGCTGTGTGTCCTGCTTCCCCCGCAGGATCATTCTCTCCCTTTTAATTCTATCCTTCATTATTTGCTTACACTGGTCTTATTTGTGAAATCTCTTCGACACATACTCTACCTTTTTGATTGGTTGTGTATTTATACTTATCACTTTACCAAGTGTGCTGGCACTGGTACCTGCCTCCTTGGTAAGATTGATTTGAAATCCCCTGGCACATTTCTAGTTCCACCATTGGAGGTAAGTCCGAGTGAGCATGTGTCACCTCGTCTTCAAGGTTAAATGTGTATTTTTTTAATCCACATACAAAATAAGAGTTTTAGTACAACCACAGACACACCTCACTGCAGTATCATCTGAAAGTTACAACAGATACATACTATCTCTTCTACCATTCCTTCAAGACTCTCCTTACGGTCAGACAGCTCTGCTGAGGAGCTGAAGTAAACAGGCTCTTCATCCTGGAAGCTGAGCCACTGGTTACCATGCTCTTGTCAGCCCATACTTTCTGCTATTGCCCAATTCTATTTAATCACTATTTCTGC
Source organism: Lepus europaeus (assembly GCF_033115175.1). NCBI lineage: Eukaryota > Metazoa > Chordata > Mammalia > Lagomorpha > Leporidae > Lepus > Lepus europaeus. The sequence continues at coordinate 61,537,252 of NC_084845.1, read as the reverse complement.
AAACCAAGTGAATCTCTCCCAGTCCTTGTTTCGCAGCAGCAACTCTTGCTGCTTGTCACGGGGCAGCAGGTCTGATGGAGCTCCTCAGGGCCAGCCTGGGGAGCTCAGGGGCCGAGCGGGATGATGAATGTCGACAGCAAAGGAACCACACCAGAGCTGGGAGATCAACTGTAATTTTAGATTGTGGCATCTTTGCACATGGCCTGGTATAAACATCTCTCTCCTAGGATCAGAAGTACAAATTCCTCAGGGAAGTCCTGGGGGGGGGGGGGGGGGGGACAGTAGAAAGGACCACACCTGCTCGAATTCTCAGCCCTAGATCTTGGAGGTGCTGATGATACTTTTGGGTGGTCTGTGAGGTCACTACTGATGTCAGCGTAACACAAGGTATTATTTTTCCCTTTATCACTATGTTGGTGATTGCACAAACGCAATAGTGGTCATTTCTGCTGCTGGGTTGAATGTATGGTAGTTCCTCACGATCTTCCATGATCTATCCAGTAGTTTTAGGATCCATACTGGTTAATTCAGCAGCTGTGCAACAGGACCACCAAACCTGCATGCCCGAAGTCTATGGCCAACACAAATTCTGACATTTCTCTCAAATACTTTATGGCTTCTTTTTTTTTTTTTTTTTTTTGACAGGCAGAGTGGACAGTGAGAGAGAGAGACAGAGAGAAAGGTCTTCCTTTTGCCGTTGGTTCACCCTCCAATGGCCGCCACAGCCAGCGCGCTGCGGCCGGCGCACCGCGCTGATCCGAAGGCAGGAGCCAGGTGCTTCTCCTGGTCTCCCATGGGGTGCAGGGCCCAAGCACCTGGGCCATCCTCCACTGCACTCCTGGGCCACAGCAGAGAGCTGGCCTGGAAGAGGGGCAACCGGGACAGAATCCGGCGCCCTGACCAGGACTAGAACCCAGTGTGCCGGCGCTGCTAGGTGGAGGATTAGCCTATTGAGCCGTGGCGCCGGCTATGGCTTCTTATTGAGTCCCTTGACCAGGAAAGAATTTTAGGGGATTCCATTTGTCATAAGCAGCCAGGGTGAGACTCCTGCCAAAGGATAAATAAATGTATCTTGATTATAGAATGAGGGATTAGAGGATTGCCAGGGTATGTTTACGAAACAGTTGGATTCTCCATGAGGTTGACAGGAGACAGGGCTCCACGGATCACTTGACCTTCATATAAACGTTCTATCAGATGTTTTTAAATCTTCCTGAGGTTAGTGTAATCTTAGGACCCAAGATAAGGACTTGACCACAAGTGATTTATTCTGGAATAGAAGGAAACACTATCATGGAGGAAGTGATACAGAAAATAAAAGGTACATCATTAAACTAGCTAATCTCATGGAAGAAACTTGGGGGAAAAAATGGGGTGAAATGTTATTTGGAATCATCCCACAAGGGTGGGTGGAGGCTGTTAAATTTATACACCTATAATGTCAGTCTTGAGTTGCGGACTATTTACAGGGATTGTAAGCACTGCCATGAAAACAGGTTGAGTAGCGCTCCAGAAAAGTCCATCAGGCACATGCTTCAGAGAGTTCAGGTAGGAGATGAATTAAGAGACATTGAACAAGGAAGGAAGCAGCCAAGACAGTGAAGAGATAATCCACAGAACTGAACAAAATATTGATAAGCAATACAACTGACAAGGAGTTAATAATAACAATATGTAAAGAGCTTAAACAACTCAAAAACAAAAAATAAAAAATTCAATGGTAAAATTGGTAACAGATCCAAACATACTTCTCAAGGGACGATGTACGAGTAGGTGTTCAACACCCTTGATCATCAGGGAAATGCACATCAAAATCACACTGAGGTATCACCTCACTCCAGTTAACACAAAAGATAGTGAATGCTGGCCATGATGGAGAAAAAAGGAACTCTTGCACACTGTTGGTGGAAATGTAAATTATTAGAGCTACTGTGGAAAGCAGTATGGAAGATCTTCAAATCACACACATGCACACAAAACTATCAGATGATCCAACAATTCCACTGCAGAGGACATGTCCAGAGGATATGAAATCTGTTGGACCTCTGCACACCCAGGTTTACTTCTGCAGTATTCACATAGCCAAGAAATGGAAATAGCCTAAACGTCCACCAACTGATGAAGGGATAAGCTTGTTCCATAAATACAATGGAATACTCTTCAACCATGGATGAAATCATGCCATTTGTTAAATAAAAAACAAGATGGAACAGGTGGTCATTACAGTAAGTGTAATAATCCAAGCACAAAAACACAAGTTCCACATGACCTCACTCACGTGGAATCTAAAATAGAGATAATACCTCAGAGAAAAATCCCATTCTGCACTGAAGAGAAATGAAAATATATCCAGAGAAGCAAAACTGAGATTTGTTACTACAAAAAAAATTTGCTGAATATACTATGTGTTCAAGAAATATTAGTAAGACATTAAACATAACCTGAAATATAATAATAATCCAATTGAATACCATTATATGCAATATTGCCTAAAACAAAGTTTATGAGACTGGTTAAAACAAAGGCCAAAGACAAAATATACCTTAAATATAAGGACTATGAGGGCTTCACAGTAAAAGAATAAAAGAAGATATAAAATACAAAAACTCTCCCCAGTTATGTATGTATATATATATTATATATATGTGTGTGCATATATATATACCAAAAGATATTTATATATATACATATATGTATATATACACCAAATGATATATATGTACACACACACATATATATACACACCAAAAGAAGAAAAGGTAGACTTCAAGACAAGATTAGAGCAAAAAAATGAAAAATTCCATTGTGATTAAACAACCCATCCATCAGAATGATTTATGCATTTCATAAGATAGCATATGAAATCCATAAACAAAACAGCAGATTTTAACTTACTGTTCTTAGTATATAATAAAACAAGAAGTTAACAATATCAGCAAGGCTAAAAAATTTTGAAGAACCAAGTGTTAAAACTGTGACTTCATCAATGTATATAACACTGTCCTCAAGAATTAGAGGATATAGTGTCCATTTCACTTCAACAGGTTTTCCCTTTGGTGCTCAGTTAGTTGTCGCCGATCAGGAAAAAAAAAAAAAAAAAACCTGGTGTTAAATTGGAAATTGCATACAAAATTAATCAATTTTTAAAAAATATCATGTAGAATCTCTGTCTTTAATGTGCTGTACACTGTTATTTAATGCTATAACTAGTACTCCAACAGTATTTTTTCACTTTGTGTTGCTATGTGGGGGCAAACTGTTGAAATCTTTACTTAATATATACTAAACTGATCTTCTATATATAAAGAGAATTGAAAATGAATCTTGATGTGAATGGAAGGGGGGAGGGAGCGGGAAAGGGGAGGGTTGCGGGTGGGAGGGAAGTTATGGGAGGGGGGAGCCGTTGTAACCCATAAGCTGTACTTTGGAAATTTATATTCATTAAATAAAAGTTAAAAAAAAAGAATTGGAGGATATAGAATATATATCTATATCCATATATAGATATAGAATGATGTAGAAAAATTTTCAAAATTGCTGATTTATCATGCCATAAACAAACTTCAAAGAAATACCAAGGACTGAAACAATTCTGTGTTTGTTCTGTGACCAAATAGAACTGCTAGAAACCAATAAAAAATGTAGAACTAGAAAATCCTCCTATATTTTTATCAAAGTTACTGTTATAATGAATCTTTCTTTAAGATCAACTGACTGGAAAGGTAATTAACACCAGTGATATTCAGTCTTCCAGGACACACGACAGATGTGCCAAGATGGAAACTGACAGCCTCGAAAGCCTGTTTAGAAAAAGAATAAATGACAACACTCCATGATCCAAGCAGCCATCTCAGTAAGTCACCCAGGGTCAGAACCTGTAAAGCCACTGAGACCTACACCCCCAAACCGAGCGAAACTGGGTGCGGATAGAAAATCTAAAGGCCAGTGGAAGGTTTATTGCTCAGGAAAGGCCCACACCTGGGACATTCCTAAGTGCTAAGCCAATGCACTCTAAACTTCACCAAAGAGCCCCTTCCACCTTGTCAGGGTACCCAATAAACAGCTTAAGAAGGAACTCTGCCTGCTGCTCAAATTGAGTAAATCTGGTTTCAAATACCTGTCCAGGCAGGTTCAACTCCCACTCTCTCTCCTCTTTCTCTTTTTAAAAAGATTTATTTATTTGAAAGAGTTACAGAGAGATGTAGAGATTGGGGGGGGGGGGGGCAGGTCTTCTATCCACTGATTCACTCCCCAAATGACTGAAGTGGTTAGAGATGAGCTGATCCAAAGCTAGGAGCTAGGAGCTTCCTCTGGGTCTCCCACATGAATGCAGGGGCCCAAGCATTTGGGCTGTCCTCTGCTATTCTCCCAGGCACATCAGAGGGGAGTAGGATCAGAAGTAGAGCAGCCGGGACTTGAACAAGCACCCATATGGGATGCCAGAGCTCTAACCCACTGCGCCACAGCACCAACCCCTCCCACTCTCCCTCAACTCTCACCCATAATAAATTCTTTTGTACTTTAGCCACCTCCTTGCCTTCTCTGAACCCTAAATCCTAAAGTCTAACAACCGATAAAGGCAAAAGGAAGGGAATCCTAAAAAAAGCAGGAATTAATGACTGAAGTTCAAAAAGACATTTATTAGAGAATTCAAAATTGAGGATTTTAAAAGATTTATAGAACTCAACTCCTTGGGAAAACTTTTAAGACAGAGATTTAAGAGAGAGATTTTAAGAGAGAGATTGCCAGAGGCAGAAAATACTCAAACAATGTCAGGATGAGAAACATAGAAGGCCTAAAAAAATTCTGTCCATAAATAAGTACATTTAGATAAAACTAAGCAAAATGCAACTTACTGCCCTGATACAAGAAGAAACAATATGAATATTCCTCTATGAACTTTAAAACTGCAGCCTTGTAATACAACTCTTCAAGGGGAGAAAACGCCATGCTGAGATATCTTCATAGGTACATCCTTCCATGTACAAGGGTACTTCAAAAAGCTTGTGGAGGGGCAGGTGTTCAGTGTAGTGCCAAAGACACTGCTTGGGACACCTGCGTCCCATCCTGGAGTGCCAGCATTTGACTCTTGGCTCCACTTCCAGTTCCTGTTCCCTGCTAATATGAGCCCTGAGAGTCGACAGGTGATGACTCTAGTACTTGTGTTCCTGCCACCCACATTGGAGATCCACACAGGGTTCCAGGCTTCCAGTTTCAGCCTGTCCCAGCACTGGTTGCTGCCATCATTTGAAGAGTAAACCAGGGCACAGAAGCGTGCTCTCTCCCTCTCTCTACCCCACCCTTTCAAGAAATAAAGATTTCTAAACCAAAAGGTAAACTACAAAACAATCATTATTATAAAAACAGAAAAGTTTGTGGAAAACAGAATTAAACATTCATTTTGCTGCAGAAAATTTTTGAAAACCATGCACATGAGGGATCTTCAAAAAGCTCATGAAAATATTTATTATTTAAAAATGAGAAAGTATGCATAGATTTGAAATTATTCTCACTAGACTATAGTTATCCTTTACTTATCTTTTATTAAGTCAGATCTACAGAGAGAGAGAGAGAGAGAGAGAGAGAGAGCGCACTTCCATCCACTACTTCACTCCTCAAATGGTCCCAATGGTCAGGGCTGGGCCAGCCCAAAGCCAGGAGCTTCATTTGAGTCTCCCATGTGGGTAGCAGGACCTCTAACACTCAGGCTATATTCCACTAGATGCATTAGCTTGGAACTGAATTTGAGGAGAAGCAGCCATGACACAAACCAGTGCCTATATGGGATGTTTTACCCACTATGCCAAAAGGAATTCCACTCTATCTTCTAATTTCATTTTTGCATGAAACTTTTGAAGCACCTTTGTATTTAGGAATCATTCAACATCAATCCAAAAACCATTCTAGAGAAGAGAAAGAAAAGAAGAAATCTGGAATTCCCCTTAAGGGTGTAACTGTCATATCAAGAGCTGGCAACAACACAATCATACATACAAAATTCTGTATGAATTTAGGCAAAATGATCTAGAAACATATTCAAGTTTGATTAATTCCAGGAATACAATATTGGTTTTAGCATCTGAAAACAATCAGTGCTATTCATTACATCAGAATAAAGGATATAAGTATACAATCATTTTGAGTTTAGAAAAACATAATATTTAATATCCTATCTTATTTTTTAGATCTTTCAAAATCAAGTATTTTTTCAGACTTAATGTTTATGACTTTACCAATCTTTCTGGCTAAAAGTCTACATAAAATCAATTATATTTCCGTTTAAAGGCAACAATTGGAAAAATATTTTAACAATACAATTTCCAATAACATCAAACACATCAAATATCTACATATAAATCTAAGAATTATACAAAGTTACCACAATAATCTAAGGTAATAAAAGTTATGGCTTTCTTGTGGATAGGGTAATCTGATATGTAAAGATTTATTTTTTTCTTAAATTGATCTAAAGGTTTCAAGTACTCACAGTCAAAATCTAGAATATTTGCTTTTTAAACTGAAAAGGTTTTCTAATATTTATTTAAAAGTGTGAATTGCTGAGAAGAGCCGAGACAATCATTAAGGAGCACAAAGGTGGAAGACTCCCATAAGCAGTTATCAAGATGTGTTGCATTCTAACTGGGGTGAAACCTCACTGTGGTTTTGATTTACATTTCCCTGAGGGCTAGTGATCCTGAGCAATTTTTCACATGTCTCTTGGCCATTTGGATTTCCTCTTTCAAAAAATGCCTACTTAAGTCCTTTGCCTGTTTCCTCACTGGGTTTTTTGTTTTGTTATTGAGTTTCCTGATCTCTTTATATATTCTGATTATTAATCCTTTATCAGTTGCATAGTTTGCAAATAATTCCTCCCATTCTGTTGGTTGCCTCTTCACTTTCTTGAGTGTTTCCTTTGCAGTGCAGAAGCTTCTCAATTTGATGTAATCCCATTTGTTAATTTTGGCTTTGATTGTTTTGCCTCTGTGGCCTTCTCCAAAAAGTCTTTGCCTGTGACAATGTCTTGCAAGGTTTCCCCAATGTTCTCAATAATTTGATGGTGTCGGGTCATAGATTTAGATCTTTAATCCATGTTGAGTAGATTTTTGTGTAAGGTGTAAGGTAAGGGTCTTGCTTCATACTTCTGCATGTGGATTCCAGTTTTCCCAGCACCATTTGTTGAAGAGACTGTCCTTGCTCCAGGGGTTGGTTTTAGCTCCTTTGTCAAATATAAGTTGGTTTTAGATGCTTGGATTGATTTTTGGCATTTCTATTCTGTTCCACTGATCTATCCATCTGTTTTTGTACCATTATCAGGCTGTTTTGATTATAACTGCCCCATACTATGTCTTGAAATCTGGTATTGTGATTCTCTGGCTTTGTTTTTTTGTTTCACCTCACCCCAGTTAGAATGGCTTTCAAACAAAAATCAACTAACAAAAAATGCTGTCGAGGATGTGAGGGAAAAGGTACTGTAATCGACTGTTGTTGGGAATGTAAACTAGTAAAGCCACTATGGAAAACAGTATGGAGATACCTCAGAAATCTGAACACAGACCTACCATATGTCCCAGCCATCCCACTCCTGAGAATTTACCCAAGGGAAAACAAAGCAGAATATGAAAGAGTTAACTGTACCTCCATGTTTATTGCAGCTCAATTCACAATAGCTAGTACATGGAATCAACTCAAATACCCATCAACTGAAGACTGACTAAAGCAATTATGGGAAATGTACACTATGGAATACTACAGAGGTAAAAAAAAAATGCAATCTGGTCATTTGCAACAAAATGGATGAATTTGGAAAATATCATACTCAGTGAAATAAGCCAGTCCCAAAGGGACAAATACTTCCTGTTCTCCTTGACCAGTGATAACTAATAGAGCACCTAAAAGGCAATCTATAGAAGTGAAATTGACACTTTGAGAAGCAATAACTTAACAACCCTAATCTTGACTACCGAGGAACAATTTTTTTTTATTTTTTATACTATTTGTTGAACTCTTAATATAGAGTTAAACATATGTGTATAAAGTCAATTGAAAATAGATCTTAAGGTCTGGCATTATGGTGTAGCGGGTAAAGCCACTGCCTGCAATGCTGGCATTCCTTATGGGCACCAGTTCAAGTCCCAATTGCTCCACTTCTGATCCAGCTCTCTGCTATGGCCTGGGAAAGCAATAGAAGATGGCCCAAGTCCTTGGGAACCTGCATCCATGTGTGAAACCGGAAGAAGCTCCTGGTTTTTGTCTTCAGATCAGCACAGCTCCAGCCATTTCGGTCAACTGGGGAGTGAACCAGCAGATGGAAGATCTCTCTCCTGCCCTCCGTCCTTCCCTCCCTCTCTTTCTCTCTCTCTCTCTCTCTCTCTCTCTCTCTCTCTCTCTCTCTCTCTCCTTCTTTTTCTGCTTAACTCTGACTTTCAAATAAATAAATAAATCTTTAAAAAAAATATGAGTGGTAATAAGAGAGGGAGGAGGAAGAGGGGTTGGGAGTATGGGTGGAAGGGTGGGCATCATGAGAATAAAAACCATGTTCCTAAAGTTCTAATTATGAATTGTATAAAGTTTGTAACTGTAAATCTTTGTAGTTTTGCATACATTCCTATGAATTACTTCTAAGGGTACAGTTTAAAAACTTGCCATGGGATCCCAAATCCCCTTAAGTTGGGCGGTAAAAATATCATCTTAAGTATTAAAGTGATCATATGGATAGAATTAATGGCCTGGTAATAATAATAGATAAAATGGAGAGAATATTCCAACATGGGAAGCAGTCCACACAGCAGGCTCATAGAATGACAATTGGTTTAAGTGTGTGTGTGTGTGTGTGTTGTTGTTGTTTTTCAGAGAAAATGAGTATTTATTCGTTCACTTCTAAGATACACTGCAGCAGTCTCTCATAGTCCAGTTCCTGGTTTCTGACCTCAGAATCAGCACATTCTGGTCTGGATGAAAAGCCCACCAGAGCATTTCAGGTATGGAAAGCCAAGACACTGTGGCAAAAAATTGTCCTACGTAAGGACCTTGATGGGTAAGACCCCAGTGGAATGAAGTGGTCATCAAAGAAGGAGGTACTTTCCTCTTAAGGGAGGAGAGAACTTCTACTTTGCTTATGGCCTTGTCTAAATACTGCCAGAGTTTGTGGATTCAAAAGGCTTCCATAGCCTAGGCAGCTCATGTCAAGAGCCTTGGGTGATCATTGACATCAGACAAAAGAGTGTTAATTATTAAATTAACAACAGGAGTCACTGTGCACTAACTTCCCATGTAGGACCTCTGTCCCCAAAGAGTTGTATTATAATTATGTATCATTCTTGGGTGCTTCTATAAAGTTAATTAAGTTTATTTTAAAAAAAGTGAAATTAACTTCAAGATGCAATGATTCTGAACATCCCTTGTCTCAACTGTTGAGGAACGGTTTTTATTTTGTTTTGTTTATGTCTTTTGTTTGTTTTTTCCATGCAAATTGCTAACCCTTTACCTAATTGGTCTTCTGTGTATAAAGTTAATTGAAAATGGATCTTAGTGAAGAATGGAGCTGAGAAAGAGAGAGGGAGGAGGTGGAGGGTAGGAGGGTGGGTATGGTGGGAAAAATCACTATATTCCTAAAGTTGTACTTATGAAATGCATGCAGCTTTGTATTCCTTAAATAAAAAAAATCTTTGGTGGGGGGAAGGTGTGTTACAAAGAAACAATGTCTCAATGTGTTGTACTGCGTGACAAACTGATGGAAGACAAAGAACACTCGGGGTTCAGGACATGCACTCTTATCTACAGGGATAAGAAACTGGAAAACCTATCTCACATGTTAAAAACTAATAATAAAGTGTGAAATAATAAAATAGAAAAGGACAATAAGACATGTAAAACTTAACAAAGGAGATTATTTTCAAGATATTGAAATATGTTAAGTAGAGTGGACACTTAGCGTAACAGTTAAGACCCAGGTTGGATTCCCAGCTCTGGTTCCCGATTCTAACTTCCTGCCAATATAGATCCTGGAATGCAGCAGCTGATGGTTCAAGAGAGTCCCAGTCTTTCATGTGGGAGACCCAGATTGAGACCCTACCTCACGGCTTCAGCCTGGCCCAGTCCACCTATCCAGCCATTGCAGGCATGCGGAGAGAAAACCAGGTGATGGGAGCTTTCTCACTCACTTGCTCTTTACCCTTCTGTTTCTCTCTCTAATAAATTTATAAAAAAAAATTGAAAAAGAAAAATTTTAATAGGACAATTAGAAATAAAAATATTGGTAAATTACACCATATTCAAGTATACTCTAATACTATTAGGAGAATTAAAATGTATGTTACAAAGTAGGAGACTATATTTGTAACATAGTTCATAAACAAAAAGCCCATATTCAAGACACATGATGAACTTACACAAGGCAATATGTAAAAGGTAAACAATCAATAGTAAATGCCAACAGTTATTTTTGCCACTGTTCTCCCAAGGGAATGACTTGTGGTCAATAAACATAGGAGAAGATGCTCAGTGTCATTAATCTCCAGAAATGTTTCAGCTCAGTGCACTGCACTAATAAGGATGAGGAAAACCTGAAATTCTCATTCCTTCCCCTTGGAGAAATTGTTTGGTCCTATTCATGGTAAGTGGACATGCACACGCCTATGTTCCCCCCAGCAATTACAAATCTAAATAGAAATCCAGTGACAGCATATACATACTCGGACTGAGAAGCTTGCATACACTGCAACAGCATTATTTTAATAGCTGTAAGTCGGCAACAATACAAACGTCAATAAAGATTAACAGAATTTGCAGAAATAAATGACTATTCCTAACACAAATAGAATGGAACAGTAGCAGTGAAAGAAGCCAGACACGAAACCGTAGATACTGCATGATTCCATTCAGGCAAAACTAATCTACAGTGAAAGACTGAGCTTCCTCCGGGAGGGAGGGAGTGGTGATGGAGAGAACACAAAGACGACATCGGTGGGAATTCTCCAAGGTCTGCGCTTTCTATCTGAGCACTTTGCTCTATGTATGTTATAATTTGATGAGAATTGATTTCAAAATACAAGTTCGGAATAATGAGAATTATAATGTTAAAGCACAATGTCAAAATTACTCATAAAAGAATGGAGATGATGATAAGGGCTAGGACTTTGTACTAGAAAGTAAATCTAATTCTTGACTCATTTTTTAAAATGGTTTACATGAAGTTCTGAAAACTCTTAAAGATCAAATTATTTTTACAAAATGAATATTACATATTAAATGCAAATAAATTAGAATATTAATTCAATATATCCACAGGGTATTCTGGATTAAATGAGAAAAATATCGAGAGAAAAATTTTACTGCTAAAATTAGAAACTGTGTGTGCCTGATAGACTGTGTATTTGCATAAATGAACTTCGCTAAGTTTGACTTATCACCAACTGGAAAGACCACCAGCTCCTCGAACGATTTTAATGACAAATGTCTCGTCACTTACCCTAAACGGCTTCTCCTTCCCAGTTCCCAGTTGTTCTAAAAGGCAACCTAGTCGCCCTATCATTTGCACTTAAAACGTTGGTGCTACCCTTGACACTGTCCTCTATTGATCTTTTCCTTTATCAGTTTTCACATTTATCACAACCTTTACATTCCAGAAGCCAACCTCTCATTCATGCCCACAATTACTCTCCTCTATAATACAGCAAAGTCTTTTCACTTCTAGTCTCTTGATATCAGGTCAGTCTTTTTTGTGGATAGCATTAATTATGTTATTCTCACCATCAAAAACCCTGATTGATTTTCTACTGTCTAGACAAGGAACCTTGGTATCATTATTTTTACCTCCAGTTCCACCCAAAATCTAGCCCAAAACAAATCCCCAGCGAGCGCACTACATTCCAGGAATGCAGTAATGACAGCACCTCACTTTTCTGCCTGTCTCTTTGATGACACGATTCTCATTACCTAAGATGATTTTCACCCCATTTTCTTACAATTCTAAATCCTCTATCATCTTTACAATTGGATTTGTCAGGAAGTATTTTGCTACCTAGTGAGGTCATGGACAACGATAGACTATGAACTTGTGTCAGTGGTTTTCAAAATTGATCAGCTTTTAGAATAACCAGAGAAACTTTTTAAATTATCCCATACTTGGGTGCTGTCTGTAGCACGGCTAGCATTACTGAAGTCTGTGAATTGTAAAACGATTTGTGGCCTCCAGACCCGCTTTGGGGACGTAATGGACTAAAATCTGAGGGCAGAGAGGGTGGCAGGATCAAGTGGGAATCTCAGGTGCTACTGGAGCAGGCTTCCCGTGCATACAGATGGCCACTATCACAAAGAACCCTGCCAGCAGCCCGCTTCCACTGCAGTAGACAGATTTACAAACTCGGGAAAAATCACTGGAAAACCACGCTGGGGCTGGGGAATGGAAAAAAGCGAGGTTTGAAAAGCAGTCAATATCTGGAATAAGGGACAAGCAGAGATTCAAAAACATTGTGGTAAAACGGCCCAAGAATAAAGATTGAAGAGGACATATTGAAAGCACTCAGGAAAGAATCAACGAGCAAAAATAAAACGACTATACAGCAGAAAAAATACAGATGTGAACTTTTTATCCGGAACTGCTGAAGACAAAGAAAACTTACAACACCTTGAAAATGCTGAAATGAGCTGAGCACGGTGGCACAGTGTGTTAAGCCACGCCTGGGACACCCCCTTCCAAGTCCGAGTGCCTAGGATCGGGTTTGTCTTCTGTATCCAGTGCAGTTTTCTACTAATGCACACCCTGGGAGAGAGCAGATACTGGCCTAAGCGTGTGGGCACCTATCACCCACATGGGAGACCCAGATGGAAACCAGAGCTCTCGGCTTTGGCCTCGCCCAGCCCCAGCTGTTGTAGACAACCAGGGAGTGAACCAGTGGATGGAAGATCTCTGTGTGTCTCTCCCTCCTTCTCTGTCACTCTGCCTTTCAAATGAATAAAATCAAGGTAAAAGTAAAATGCTGAAAAATTAAAAAACAAAAGCCTATTAACCAAGAACTCTTTGTCCTATAAAAGATTTTTTTTTTGCATAAATGTAAGCAGCCTTCCAGCTTCCTGAGTATCCTTCCCACTCTCATAACAAGAAAAAACAAGATAATCTGCAAACATACAATCCTTGAACACATCAAGAAGTGGAGGGGACAGAACAACCAATTAACTGCCCTGAGGATGGCTTAGCCTCTGCAGCCAGCAGAAGCTGAGAGATGAAATCTTCATCCAAGAGGACAGAGAATCCAGGCCAATTTTAAGGACGTGAGAAAGGCCCAGCATGAGCCAGTGTAGAAAAATAAAAACTCTAAATATCACGGAGGAAGAGGACTGGGCACTCACTTACAGGTCCTTCCCCATGGATTTCACCCACTGCACAGGCCAAATGGAGAGCAGGAAAGAAGGCTGGAGAAAGTCTCCCTTGGTACTGCCGCCCAAGAGGAACAGAGTGCAGATCCTGCAGAAAGCACTAAGCACCACGTTGGGGCCCTCCCCTAACTCATGCATGGTTTAAGACACTAGGGAGATGGCAGGAGATCCTACACAAGATGTCCAAGAAGATGACTCATTCTGGCTGGGGAAGTAAAGAAAGGGAAAAGGAAAAACACGCCACATCCTGGAGAAAGGGGCAGAAAGCCATCTTGCATGCAGTGTCTCCCAGCACAGCAAGGAGTGGCAGGACCAGAGAGAAAATCTCTGGCCCCAAGATCCAAGGCTCAGGATCTGCATCAAACTAAGGCTGGATCAGAATAAAGGCAAATGTTCTTGCCTCCCAAACCAAGATGGCAATCACTAAGTAATAATCAAAAGCAACGGACCAGTGGGAGGTGGCATGTCTGAGGTTATCTGATGTACCCATGCCAGACTCAGAAGTAGCATGAGAGCCACTACTTAGATAATCAATTAGGTAGCTAAAGCAGAAAATATATGTTACGTTATTTCAGATAGATAGGAAGACAGGATAGGCAGATGAGACAGAGATAAAGGGTCTTTGAAAAGTTCATGGGAATTGCACATTAGAAACTCTGCATGGATTTCAAATTTACTCAACACCAAAATAAAATTATCTTTTAATTCCATTTTCCATGAATTTTTTGAAGTAGATAGATACATGATAGACAGAAATGTGTATCACAATATCTTAGAAGCAAATGCAGGAAACTTTAAACTCTGCCTGGGGGAGATATGGGTAGAGTGCTTTAATTCACTATTCAACTCATCATTATAATATATTCATCATTATTTTAGTAAATTTCTAATCCCAATATGTTATAGAAGCTAAGATTTTCATACCAATGTTGATAAAGGTATAGGAAACTATTACACAAGAATTACTGATAATATTTTAGATTAGTATAATCTTTTCAGAAAATAGCCTGACAATTGACATCAAGGAACTTGAAAAAGTCCACTTTTCTCTTTTTTGGCATAAATATATCCCAAGGAAACAACTGAGAATACTAAAAAGATTATGAGCTCAAGTGTATTTAACAAACTACATACAAAGAAAACAATCCAAAATGTTAGAAAGATTATATGCTCAAATATATTTAACAAAATATTCTCGAATTTTTTAATTGTGATTATAATTTTCATTGCTAGTATAATTCAATTTTTATGGCACCTCCACTTAATGAACATGATACAGTAATCAGAAATCATCACTGTTTAAAAAACTACACAGAGGGGTAGGAGCCAAGATGGCAGCATACAGAGGGAGCTTACTGATAGTCTGGGAAAAGACAGATTAATACAAGTGAGGATAGTGTAGTCTCAGGGAAGAATTAGGGGAAAAACAGCAGAGGAAACTCACACATAATTAGAGAGACATGGAAGACCTATGTGGATGGCACAGGCACCCATGGCTTGGGACCCCAGCTGCCGAGAGGCTCCACACCAGCACTGGAAAGAGGGGAGATGAAAACACGGTAGCCTGAGACACTGGTGAAAAAGCAGCAAGAAAAGCCTAGAGGGAACGAGGCTTGAAGCCCCATGGAGGAAAATACACCAGCCTAACTAGAGGAGAGAAAAAAAAAGGGACAGTACGTACACAATTCTCTCTTTCCAATCACCTTACAAAAGCCTATGAGCCGACAGAGCAGGTGCCATTTTGTAACAGCTGCGCCAGCTCAGGGCTATGCCCAGCAACCAGCCAAACAGAAAAACCTGATTCTGGTGGGGAGTAATAACGGGAGATTAAGACTTAGTGAATGTGTGGAGCTTATGAACTAGGACTGTGGAAAAAAAAAAAAACTGAGGGTGTGTGGGAGAACTCACGGTGTGGCTGAGATTTGAGTAGTCTCGTTGGAGATGCCATGAGCTCGGGCAGCCCTGGCTACCCAGTGAGAGATACTGCAGGGGAATCTGAGCTTACACTGACGACTGCACAGATCCTTTGTGTGGTCCTTGGGACAGACCTGATGAATATTATACCCACTGGGGCTAGCACTCAGGTACTGATGGCCATCAAGGAGAAAAGCTCAGCTGAGTGGAATTACTTCCCTTCTGATTAGAAAAAAGAGAGAGACAGACAAAGAGAGAGATTTACCACTCCAAACCTGGGTGTGACACCTTTGGCACACCCTTAACCCTGAAGAACTGAACACAGCTCTCTGGCCACACCCACCACAAGCCTCTAGAGAGTCACTGAAAGCAGACAGTCCAACTACAAATGCCAAACAACAAATGCAACAACAAAGGAAACAAGAACAAAGAAAACAACATGACGCTCCCAAAAGAACATAACACTTCAATACAAGATTATGAAGACAATGAGATAGAAGAAATGCAAGAAATGGAACTCAAAAAAATTTATGATAAGAATATTTAGAAGTAACAAAAAACAAATACATGAACTACAGAAATCCAGGCCGGCGCCGTGGCTCACTTGGCTAATCCTCCGCCTGCGGCAGCAACACCCCAGGTTCTAGTCCTGGTTGGGGCACCAGATTCTGTCCTGTTTGCTCCTTGTTCAGTCCAGCTCTCTGCTATGGCCCGGGAAGGCAGTGGAGGATGGCCCAAGTGCTTGGGCCCTGCACCCGCGTGGGAGACCAGGAGGAAGCATCCAGCTCCTGGCTTCGAATCGGCACAGCATGCCAGCCGTGGCAGCCATTTTGGGGGTGAACCAATGGAAGGAAGACCTTTCTCTCTGTCTCTCTCTCTCACTGTCTAACTCTGCCTGTCAAAAAAAAAGAAGGGAAGGGAAGGGAAGGGAAGGGAAGGGAAGGGAAGGGGAAGAAATCCATGCAGGACATGAAAGAAAATCTCTCTCATGAAAATGAAATGTTCAAGAGGAATAAAAATGAAATTAGGAATTTAGTAGAATATGAAATTGAGATATTGAAGAGAAATCAAAATGAAATGAAGAATTCAATAGAACAAATAAAAAACACAGTTGAGAATCTTAAAAACAGAATCAGGGAGGCAGAAGAGAGAATATCAGACTTAGAAGACAGAGCACAGGAAAGTATACAGTCAAACCAATGAAAGAAGAGGAAATTAGAAATCTAAAAAAAATTGTTGGGCATCTACAGGATACTATTAAAAAACACAACATTTGGGTTCAGGAGTTCCTGAAGGCATGGAGAGAGAGAAAGGATTAGAAGACGTTTTTAGTGAGATACTAGCAGAAAACTTCCCGGGTATGGAGGACAGAGACATCCAAGTACAAGAAGCACACAGAACCCCCGATAAACATGACCAAAAGAGATCCTCACCATAACACGTTGTAATCAAACTAACCACAGTGAAACATAAAGAAAAGATTCTAAATTGTGCAAGAGAGAAATGCCAGATTACTCTCAGAGGATCTCCAATTAGACTCACAGCAGACTTCTCATCAGAAATCCTACAGGCTAGGAGGGAATGGCAAGATATAGCCCAACTACTAAGAGAATAAAAGTGCCAGCCCAGAATATTATATCCTGCAAAGCTCTCATTTGTGAATGAAGGTGAAATAAAGACCTTTCATAGCAAACAGAAATTGAAAGAATTTATCACCACTCATCCAGCCCTGCAAAAGATGCTTAAAGATGTGTTACACATAGAAACACGGTCATCAATACCAAAGAAGGTAAAGGAAGAAAATCTCCCAGTAAAAGATCACAGAAAGTTCAAAGCATATATTAGAAATAACTTTGGGGAAATTGCAAGGTAAAGTCACTACTTATCAATAGTCACATTGAATGTAAATAGCCTCAACTCTTGGCCGGCACCGTGGCTCAACAGGCTAATCCTCCGCCTTGCGGCACCAGCACACTGGGTTCTAGTCCCAATCGGGGCGCCGGATTCTGTCCCAGTTGCCCCTCTTCCAGGCCAGCTCTCTGCTGTGGACCGGGAGTGCAGTGGAGGATTGCCCAAGTGCTTGGACCCTGCACCCGCATGGGAGACCAGGAGAAGCACCTGGCTCCTGCCTTTGGATCTGCGCGGTGTGCCAGCCACAATGCGCTGGCCGTGGCAGCCATTAGAGGGTGAACCAACAGCAAAGGAAGACCTTTCTCTGTCTCTCTCTCTCTCACTGTCCACTCTGCCTGTCAAAAAAAAAAAATAGCCCCAACTCTCCAATTAAAAGACACAGATTGGCTGAATGGATTGAAAAACAAAACCCATCTATTTGCTGTTTACAAGAAACACATCTTTCCAACAAAGATGCATGCAGACTGAAAGTTAACGGTTTGAAAAAGATATTGCATGCCAACAGAAACCAAAAAAGAGCCAGAAACCAAAAAAGAGCTGGTGTAGCCAATCATAATATCAGACAAAATAAACTTTAACACAAAAACTGTTAACAGGGGCACTATATAATGATTAAAGGATCAATTCTACAGGAAGATTTAACTATTATAAACGTATATGTACCTAATACAGGGCACCAGGTTATTTACAAGATATGTTAAGGAACTTAAAAGGAGACTTAGACTCCAATACAATAGTAATGAGGGAATTCAATACTTTACTTTCAGCAATAGACAGATCAACCAGATAGAAAATCAACAAGGAAACAGCAGATTTAATCGACACTATAGCCCAAATGGATCTAACAGATATCTACAGAACTTTTAATCCTACACTTGAAGAATACACATTCTTCTCAGCAGTGCATAGAACTTACTCGAAGACTGACCACATACTAGGCCATAAAGCAAGTTTCAGCAAATTCAAAAGAATCAGAATCATACCATGCATCTTCTCAGATCAATGGAATTGAGCTGGAAATAAGCAACTCAGGAATCCTTAGAGCAAAAGCAAACACATGGAGACTGACAATATGCTCCTTAATGAATAGTGAGTCATAGAAGAAATCAAAAGAGAAATCAAAAACTTTCTGGAAGCAAATGAAGATAACAACACAACATATCATAACTATGGGATACAGCAAAAGCAGTGTTAAGAGGAAAGTTTATAACAATAGGTGCCTACATCAAGAAATTGGAAAGGCACCAAATAAATGAGTTATCAATGCATCTCAAGGATCTAGAAAAACTACAGCAAACCAAACCCAAATCTAGAAGAAGAAAAATAATTAAAATTAGAGAAGAAATCAACAGAATTTAATAAAAAAAAAACATTACAAAAGATCAGCAAAAAAAAAAATGAAAAAGAGTTGGTTTTTTGAAAAAATAAACAAAATTAATACACCATTGGCCCGACTAACTAAAAAATGGAGAGAAAAGACCCAAATCAATAAAATCAGAGATGAAAAAGGGAATGTAACAACAGACACCACAGAAATAAAGAGTCATCAGAAATTACTACAAAGAATTGTATGCCAGCAAACTGGGAAATCTATCAAAAATTGATAGATTCCTGAACACATACAAACTACCTAAATTGAACCATGAAGACATAGAAAATCTAAATAGATCCATAACCAAGTCAGAAATTGAATCATTGATAAAGGCCCTCCCAACAAAGAAAAGCCCAGGACTGGATGGATTCATTGCTGAATTCTACCAGACATTTAAAGAAGAACTAACTCCAATTCTTCTCAAACTATTCAAAACAATTGAAAGAGAGGGAATCCTCCCAAATTCTTTCTATGAAACCAACATCACCTTAATTCCTAAACCTGAAAAAGATGCAGCATTGAAAGAGAATTACAGACCAATATCCCTGATGAACATAGACGCAAAAATCCTCAATAAAATTCTGGCCAATAGAATGCAACAACACATCAGAAAGATCATCCACCCAGACCAAGTGGGATTTATCCCTGGTATGCAGGGATGGTTCAACATTTGCAAATTAATCAATGTGATACACTACATAAAGAAACTGCGGAAGAAAAACCATATGATTCTCTCAATAGATGCAGAGAAAGCATTTGATAAAATACAACACTCTTTCATGATGAAAACCCTAAGCAAACTGGGTATAGAAGGAACATTCCTCAATACAATCAAAGCAATTTATGAAAAACCCACCGCCAGCATCCTATTGAATGGGGAAAAGCTGGAGGATTTCCACTGAGATCTGGTACCAGATAGGGATGCCCACTCTTACCATTGCTATTCAACATAGTACTGGAAGGTTTAGCCAGAGCTATTAGGCAAGAAAAAGAAATAAAGTGATACAAATTGGGAAGGAAGAAGTCAAACTATCCCTCTTTGCAGACGATATGATTCTTTATTTAGGGGATCCAAAGAACTCTTCTAAGAGACTATTGGAACTCATAGAAGAGTTTGGCCAAGTAGCAGGACATAAAATCAATGCACAGAATTCAACAGCCTTTGTATACACAGGTAATGCCATGGCTTCGAAAGAACTTCTAAGATCAATCCCATTCACAATAGCTACAAAACCAATCAAATACCTTGGAATAAACTTCACCAAGGACGTCAAAGATCTCTACGATGAGAATTACAAAACCTTAAGGAAAGAAATAGAAGAGGATATCAAAAAATGGAAAAATCTTCCATGCTCATAGATTGGAAGAATCAATATCATCAAAATGTCCATTCTCCCAAAAGCAATTTATAGATTCAATGTGATACCAACCAAAATACCGAAGACATTCTTCTCAGATCTGGAAAAAATGATGCTGAAATTCATATGGAGACACAGGAGACCTCAAATAGCTAAAGCAATTCTGTACAAAAAAAAAAAAAAAAAAAAAAAAAACAAAGCCGGAGGCATCACAATACCAGATTTCAGGACATACTGCAGGGCAGTTGTTATCAAAACAGCATGGTACTTGTACAGAAACAGATGGATAGACCAATGGAACAGAATAGAAACACTAGAAATCAATCCAAACATCTACAGCCAGCTTATATTTGATCAAGGATCTAAAACCAATTCCTGGAGCAAGGATAGTCTATTCAACAAATGGTGCTGGGAAAAATGGATTTCCACATATCTAAGTATGAAGCAAGATCCCTACCTTACAGCTTACACAAAAATCCACTCAACATGGATTAAGGATCTAAGCCTACATCCCGACACCATCAAATTATTAGAGAACATCAGAGAAATGCTGCAAGATATAGGCACAGGCAAAGACTTCCTTGAAAAGACCTCGAAGGTATGGGCAGTCAAAGCCAAAATTAACATTTGGGATTGCATCAAATTGAGAAGTTTATGTACTGCAAAAGAAACATTCAGGAAAGTGAAGAGGCTACTGACAGAATGGGAAAAAATATTTGCAAACTATGCTACAGATAAAGGGTTGATAACCAGAATCTACAAAAAGATCAAGAAAATCCACAACAAAACAAACAACCCACTTAAGAGATGGGCCAAGGACCTCAATAGACATTTTTCAAAAGAGGAAATCCAAATGGCCAACAGACACATGAAAAAATGTTCAGGATTACTAGCCATCAGGGAAATGCAAATCAAAACCACAATGAGGTTTCACCTCACCCCGGTTAGAATGGCTTACATACAGAAATCAACTAACAACAGATGCTGGCAAGGATGTGGGGGAAAAGGTACACTAATCCACTGTTGGTGATAATGCAAACTGGTAAAGCCACTATGGAAGACAGTTTGCAGAGTCCTCAGAAACCTGAATATAACCCTACCACATGACCCAACCATCCCACTCCTTGGAATTTACCCAAGGGAAATTAAATTGACAAATAAAAGAGCTGTCTGCACCTCAATGTTTATTGCAGCTCAATTCACAATAGCTAAAACATCTAATCAACCTAAATGCCCGTCAATGGAAGACTGGATAAAGAAATTATGGGATATGTACTCTATGGAATACTACACAGCGCTAAAAAAAATGAAATCTGGTCATTTGCAACAAAATGGAGGAATCTGGAAAACATCATGCTGAGTGAAATAAGCCAGTCCCAAAGGGACAAATATCATATGTTCTCCCTGATCAATGACAACTAACTGAGCTCCTAAAAGGAAACCTGTAGAAGTGAAACCAACACTATGAGAAACAATGGCTTGATCAATCCTTGTCCTGTCAAGGAACAACTTACTATTTTATTCCCTTTAGTATTTTTTTGTTCTACTTAATGCCATTGGTTGAACTTTTTAATTAACACACAATTATTCTTAGGTGTTTAAATTTAACTGAAAAGTGATCCCTGTTGAATATAAGAGTGGGAATAAGAGAGGAAGGAGATGTACAGTTTGGCACATGCTCAGTTGGACTTACTCCTAATGGTAGAGCTAGAAACGTGCCAGGGGATTCCAATTCAGTCCCATCAAGGTGGCATGTAACAATGCCATCTCACTAGTCAAAGTGATCAGTTTCAGTTCATAATTGATCATAATGATAGGATTAAATGTCAAAGGAATCACATAAACAAGACTAGTGTCTGCTACTAATAACTGATAGAATTAAAAAGGAGAGAACAATCCAACATGGGAAGTGGGATACACAGCAGACTCAGGATGGCAGATGTCCTAAACAGCACTCTGGTCTCAGAATCAGCCCTTAAGGCGTTCAGACCTGGCTAAAAAGCCCATGAGAGTTTCTCAGGCATGGAAAGCCAAGACACTCTGGCAAAAAAAAAAAAAGACCTAAATGAAAGATCTCTGTGAGATCCCAGCAGAAAGGAGATACCTTTCTCTGAAGGGAGGAGAGAGGTTCCACTTTGACTATGACCTAGTCTAAGTAAGATCAGAGTTGACGAACTCAAGAGGCTTCCATAGCCTTGGCAGCTCATGACAAGAGCCTCAGGTGATTACTGACATCATAAATAAGAATGTCAATTTTTAAATTAACAACAGGAGTCACTGTACACTTGATCCCTATGTAGGATCTCTGTCCTTAATGTGTTGTCCATGTGGATTAACAATAAAACTACTACCCAAACAGTACTTTATACTTTGTGTATCTGTGTGGATGCAAACTATTGAAATCTTAGTATATACCAAGTTGATCTTCTGTATATAAAGATAATTGAAAATGAATCTTGATGAAGAATGGGATGGTAGAGGAAGTGGGAGATGGGATGGCTGCGGGTGAGAGGGAGGTTATAGGGAGAAAAGCCACTATAATCCAAAAACTGTACTTTGGAAATTTATATTAAATAAAAGTTTAAAAAAACTTATTGCCCAAAATTAAAAAAAAAAAACTACACAGAAACATAAAGATGAAGTTAGTTACAAAGTAAAGATTAAAAAACACAATGCTGCAAAAATATGCATAAACAAAAGGCCCAAACTCTAGAAATTCTGCTGTGGGCCAGCATTGTGGCAGAGTGGGTAAAGCCATTGCCTGCAATGCCAGCATCTCATATGGGTGCTGGTTCATGTTCCTGCTGATGGCCTGGGAAAAGTAGTTGAGGATGGCTCAAGTGCTTGGGCCTCTGCTCTCCACATGGGAGACCTGGCTGAAGCTGCTGGCTCCTGGTTCTAGCCTGGCCCAGTACTGGCCATTGTAGCCATCTGGGGAGTGAACCAGTAGATGGAAACTAATTCTTTCTTTCTCTCTCTCTCTCTCACTCTCGCTCTTGCTCACTCATTCTCTATCTAGCTCTTTCAAACATATAAATGAATCTTTAAAAACATTCTGCTACTTTAATCATCAATTCTTATACCTATACATTTAATTAAATAATACATATATCATAGATTGTTTTTCACTAGAATTGAATGATTAAATAACTGGAAGACTCCCTGCTAATGAACCTGGGAACGCAGCAGAAGACGCCAGCTGCCTGGGCCCCTGTGCCCACTTGGGAGGACCAGATGAAGCTCCTGACTCCTGGCTTTGGCCTGGCCCAGCCCAGGCTCTTGTAGCCATTTGTGGAATGAACTAGCAGATATATCTCTCTCTGTCTCTGTCTCTCTCTCTGTAGTTCTGCCTTTCAAATAAATAAATTAAATCTTTAAAAAAAAAAAAACAAGAAAAGGACATGTGACTTTCTCTGTAAATAATATTTCTGTTTAGGACAAATCGACTCAACCTGGAACTCTTGTCCATAGTTGGAACCTTCCTTAAATATCCTGTCAAATGCCTGATATTGGGAAGAATAAAAATTCTTCTTATATATTTCTTATGCCTGAACTTTAGCTGTCTGTAAATGTGGCTCTCTAAATACAATCCTCTTTTACTGGAATATTTCAGGCCGTTGGAGAAAAGCTTTACCTTCGATAGACGCATTCACACGTACAAATTTCATCTGGGAAAAACCATGCTTCAGTCAACTGGAAATTGAAAAAAAAGACCCCATCAAGGCAGCTGCAGATCATGTTCCTAAGCGAGGAACTGATCTCTTTTTGGAGCCAAAGATTTGTGAGGCCACCAGACAAATCCCTGGCACACATGTGATTGATGGCACTGCCCAACACCCAGAGAATTTGACTTTATTCAAATGTATCCCTGGACTGCTGACAACACCCAAATCTACACCGTTCCAAATGAAGGCTTGAAGAAGCAATTTTCAGGTGAACTGAAGAAGAAAATCATATGTTTGCACCAAGGGAGGTAGCAAATTTATGAAAACAATATGGGTGAAATGACAGGTTTGTAGGATGGTCTTGGTCTACCTGCTCCGTGAACTCTCACTTGGCAGGGACTGAGAAGACAAAATGAATAGAGGAAAATAAAAACTCAATTTTTCCCCATAAACCTGAAACTGTTGTAAATGATTAGGAATTCAGAAAAGGAGTGAGTGTGAGTGTGTGTGTGTGTGTGTGTACCCATGTGCATGCAGGCTTCCTCCCACTTCCCAGAAACAAATGAAGGGAAAACATACCTTGAGTTCAAAACTGACAATGAAGAAAGTATTGCCAACCATACGTGATTAAAACTTGGAGAAACAGCACCTCTCTACATCTTCCTTGATAAAAATAAACTTTACATGTTGCCTGCTAAAATATCTAAGAAATTCAATCAAATGGATGAATTACTAGTTTCTCTAGTCAATAATGTGTTCTAATGTAGATACTGTGTCTCTTTGGACCCATTTCCTTATACCTGTGCATTCAAGTAATTAAGTTTAGAAAAAATAATAAAGCAATGTATCTGTCATTTTCAGTAGTGCTGTTTTTCTCATCTGTTACCACCATCACCTTCCTCCCTTAAAAGCTGTTCTGTGAGGGCAGGCATTTAGCCAGCAGTTAGGATGCCACTCAGAATGCCCGTGTCCTGTGTCAGAGTGTTTGGGCTTCTGAGTTCACCTTCCCATCAGTGCACAGCCTGACAGGCAGTAGTGACGACCCCAGTAATGGGGCTTCTGCCACCTATGTGGGGGATTTGGTTTCCAGCTCCTGGTTCCTGCCCCAGCACAGCCCTAGTTACTGTGGGCATTTGGGGAGAACCAGCAGATAAGAACTCTGTCTCTCCGGCTTGTTCATGTCTCTCTCTTTCTGCCTCCCCCCACTCCATGTGTGTGTGTGTGTGTGTGTGTGTACAAAGATAAGTATTAGCAAGAACAGATCTGTTCACCACAGTGAACCATGGCAGGCATTCCAAATATCCTACCAACTGAGGAGCAGATAAATACGTCATTCAACTATCCCGTGAAAAACCCTGCAGTCATTAGGAAAAACAGAGGCATGAGCCTCACATGGACATCTCTACATGATTTCAGAAAAACAAATTGTTATGGCAAAATATGTACATTAAGGTGGTTTGTGATATAACTGTAACACTGGGCATTTATTTGTAAGTGTGAAGAAAAAAATGTCAGACTATATACCAAAGTTCACGGTGGGAGAGCAAAAATAACACACTATGGACATTTGTATGTGTGCATAAGTGAGGATCCTTAATTCTGTATTTTTCCAAATTGCTTCACTGGGAATGCAGTCTGTTCATTTTTATGGGATTGCAAATAATGTATTACATGTTTCAAATGAGAGGCACTTTTAACAGAAATAACTACAAAGTAGACTATAAGTGCCATCAAACCTATGAGCAACTGCCATGTTTCAACACTCAATAATACATTTTTCAGAAAATAAAGAAGTCCTTTACAGTAGAAGACTTATAGTTGGTAAGGTCAAAACTATGAGTAAATTAGAAATAATTTAAAACTAAATAGAAACAGTAAAAAACCCCTGATCCCTAGTATAATACCTGGTGCGCACAATAGCTGTTCCTTCATGTTTATTGAATGCCAGTAGTTGTCATGAGATCCTGAATAGGTTGTATCTCTGAAGCCACATTTTCTTTTTTGTCAAATAAACTGATTTTCCTAGATTATTTTCAAGTTTCCATTAAGATATAAAAAAATCCTCTTTTAATGGATCACGTCATTCCTTATGCGAACATATTTCTTCTCATTAGTAAGGGGTTTTTCCGCAAAAATCCATGCCACTACTGATAGATGATAGAGTTGTTTGATTTCATGTTGAATTTAATTTAGAAAATATTACCAGACTATGTATGCCTCCTACTGGCAAGGTATAGTTAGCTGATAAGGCATTCATGTCATACTTAAAGACTTAGAAAAAAATTCTCACGGCTGCTACTAGAAGCCTAGGAGTTATCATTTGAGAACTAATTCCAGATAGATAGAGAGACAGACAGACAGAGATAGATAGATAGATAGATAGATAGATAGATAGATAGATAGATATAGATATAGATATTCAAAGTCCGATTTTCAAAGAGAGAGAGACGGGAAAGAGTAACAAAAAGAGAGCTCTTCCATCTGCTAGTTCACTCCCCAGATGGCTGCAATTGTCAGTGCTAGGCCAGACGGAAGTCAGGAGGAGCCAGAAGCTTCATCTGGGTCTGTCACATGAGCTGCAGGGGTCCAAGCACTTGGGCCATCTTCTGATGCTTTTCCAAGGCCATGAGCAGGGAGCTAGATTCGAAGTAGAGCTGCTAAGACAATAATTGGTGTCCGTATGGCAGTGATCTTACACGCTGTACCACAATGCCAGCCCACAATACAAGTTTTAATAAGGCAAATATCAGAGTCGGTGCTGTGGCATAGAGGGTAAAGCAGCTGCCTGCAGTGCTGCCATCCCATATGGGCACCAGTTTCAAGTCCCAGCTGCTCCACTTCTGATCCAGCTCTCTGCGACAGCCTGGGAAAGCAGTAGAACATGGCCCAAGTCCATGGACCCCTGCACCCACATGGGAGATCTGGAAGAAGCTCCTGGCTCCTGGCTTCGGATAAGCCCAGCTCCAGCCATTGCAGCCATTTGGGGAGTGAACCAGTGGATGAAAGACACCTCTCTCTCTCTCCCTCTCTCTCACTCCCTCCCTCCCTCCCTCTCTCTGTAACTTTGTCTTTCAAATAAATAAAGTAAATCTGTTTTTTAAAATAAGGCAATTATTGACAGTCATATAGTGTAAGACTTCAAAATCTATTATTTTCATTAAAATGTTCAAAGAAGGGGTGGATGTTTGGTGCAGTGATTAAGTTGCCACTTGGGGTGCTCATACCCTGTCTAGAAGTGCCTGGTTCAAGTCCTAGCTACTCTACTTGCGATTTGCTTCCAGCCAGTGTGCACCTGAGAGGCAGCAGTTGGATTTCCAGGTACAGGGGTTCTCACCAGCCACATGGGAGACCCAGATAGAGTTCCTGGCTCCTGGCTTTCACCTGCCCCAGCCCCAGTTGTTGTAGGCATTTGTGAGGTGAGCCTGCAGATGGAAGCTCTCTCCATGTGTTTGTCTTTCTCTGTGTCTATCTTTCAAATAAAATGAAAATAATTTTTAAACATGATTTTTTAAAAAACAAAAAGTAAGGTTTCCTAGTAGAAAAATTTTCTTTAAAAACTGATGGGAGAGAACTTCCATTTTGACTATGATCTTGTCTAAATAAGATCAGAGTTGGCAAACTCAAAAGGCTTCCATAGCCTTGGCAACTCATGCCAAGAGCCTAGGGAGATTACTGACGCCATAAACAAGAGTGTCAATTTGTTAAGTCAACAACAGGAGTCACTGTGCACTTACTCCTCATGTAGGATCTCTGTCCTTAATGTGTTGTACAATGTGAATTAATGCTATAACTAGTACTCAAACAGTACTTTACATTTTGTGTTTCTGTGTGGGTGCAAACTGTTGAAATCTTTACTTAGTATTATTAAACTGATATTCTGTATATAAAGATAATTGAAAATGAATCTTGATGTGAATGGAATGGGAGAGGGAGTGGGAGATGGGAGGGTTGTGGATGGGAGGGTGGTTATGGGGGGGAAAAGCCACTATAATCCATAAGTTGCACTTTGGAAATTTGTATTTATTAAATAAAAGTTTAAAAAAAAAACTGATGGGATAAAAAGAGCATGGCAATAAATATTTCGAGCTTTAGGATTCATATGAAAACTGAAATGAAAGCAAAGTGTATACTAAGCAATTGCTGAACTTCTATAATTTTTTTC
The DNA here is from genome assembly GCF_033115175.1 of Lepus europaeus. Classification (NCBI taxonomy): domain Eukaryota; kingdom Metazoa; phylum Chordata; class Mammalia; order Lagomorpha; family Leporidae; genus Lepus; species Lepus europaeus. The sequence goes on along the minus strand of NC_084845.1, from coordinate 61,509,496 downwards.
AAAAATAGAAATAATCTGTTACTGAATGAAAGTCATATCTGTGCACTGTGCTCTCAAAAATAACATATCTGAGAAGAGTATGAAGAGGAAAATAAATCCCACACATAACATGCTTTGGTCTGAGTACCTATGTCTTCACAAAATTCCTAAGTGGAGCAGAACAGTTAGCCTAGGAGTTGAGATAGCCACAGTCCATATCAGAGTACTGGGGGTCAACACCCAGCTCCAGTTCCTGATTCCAGTTTCCTGATAATGCTGACCTTGGGGTGCAGTGGTGGTGGCCCAAGTAAATGGGTCCCTGCCATCCATGTCAGAGACCTGGCAGGTGTTTGGGAAATTAACTGGTGGATGGGATCTCTCCCTTTCTCTGACCCACAGCCTAGTGCTGGCTCATCTGACCTGTGAGCAGGGTTCCCTCACAAGGGACTACACTGGCAGATGGATACTCCTGAGGCTCTTGATTGACCACTGTCCAGGTTACACTGCCTGACCATGTGTTCTCATGTCCAAGAGAAAGCCTAGCTGGGGACAGCTCCACACTCTTCAGGGGGAAGGCAAATTCCATACACAAGACACAAGACAGGTTCAAAGATTTTGACATGCAGATCCCGGTCAGGGAGGGCAGTCCTGGGTCCCAGATCACATGTGGCAGGCACAGAGTCAGCAGAAAGAGATAGGAGCAAGCTAGCAGTCAGCCCATCCACCTCCAGTTCCACGTTGGTGGATTCAACCAACTATAGGTATTGTTAGGCCTACACAGGTCATGATCATGTTGAACATGGACAAACTATTTTCTTGTCATTGTTCCTAAGCAATGCAATAGTAACGTGATATGCATAGCATTCCCACGGTGTCAAGTATTAGAAGTAATCTAGAGCTGATCTGAAGAGACAGGAGGATATGCACAGGTTATTTACAAACATTTCACCACTGTATATAAGAAACTCCGTTTTCTATGAATTCTGGTATCCGCAAGGAGTCCTGGAGAAAATCCCCTGTGGATGGCAAAGGAAGACTCCATGTGGGAGTCGGATGTGTCACTTGAAGTGGGAGAGCCTGCTCCGCTGGGTGGGAGTGGGCACCAGGGCCCTCACCTGAGCCATCTGGATATGGTGTAGGACTGCAGTTCGCGTGGAGGAGACAGCGCGGCCTCAGTAAAGCTGCATTCCAAGTGGGTGCTGAAGCAACCTCAAACCCTGACAGCTCACGGCTTCCGTTGCCTGCGTAACATTTTTGTTATCATCTGATCAACACAGATCTAGAGAAGGCTTCTCAGGACACAGGTGAGGCAAGACAGGGAGCCGCAAAGCCCAATTTATATACGGAACCTACACGTTTGATGTAGGTGTGCTGATGGGTTAAGACGTGTTTGTATTTTCATGGGGCTGTCATCACAACAGAGGTACTGAACAGATCCATCACCCTGCAAGGTTTCTTCATTCTTTTTTGAGTGTTTGTTTTGTTCCTGTGGCAAGAACCACACGAAATGCATTTTAATATAGTTTGAAGTGTACAATCCCATATTATTAACAACTGGCCCTACATCGGCCCAGGTCCTCCTGGGTCACACATCTTACACTCTTCAAGCAGTAATGCCCACTTCCTGGCACCACCTCCACTGAGTCCTTGGCAACCACCATTCTCAGAGTTTGACTGCTTTAGTTACCGTCTGTAGGTGGAATCAGGCAGTGTGTGTCCTGCCGTGACCAGTTTATCTCACTTAACGTGGTTCCTTCTAGGTTCATCCATGATGTTGCTGATGTTAGGAGCTACTTCTACTAAGGATAAATAATATTCCATTGTCATCTTGAGGGTATTTCAAGAAGTTTGAGGGAGAGAGGGTGAGTCTCTAGCCCAGAGACCAAGCTGTGGCTTAGCAGCCTGCAGTGCTGGCATCCCATATGGGCACCCATTTGAGTCCTGGCTGCTCCACTTTCAATCCAGCTCTCTGCTATGGCCTGGGAAAGCAGTAGAAGATGGCCCAAGTCCTTGGGCCCCTGACCCCACACGGAAGACCAGGAAGAAGCTCCTGGCACCTGGCTTTATTTCAGCGCAGCTCCGGCCGTTGCAGCCATCTGGGGAGTGAACCAGCAGATGGAAGATAGATCAATCTCTCTCTCTGTCTCTCTCTCTCTCTCTGCCTCTCCTTCTCTGTCTGTTTAACTGTGACTTTCAAGTAAATAAATAAATCTTAAAAAAAGAAGAAGAAGAAGAAGAAGTTCATAAAGACCAGCACTGTGGAGTAGTAGGCTAAGCCTCTGCCTGGGGCGCCAGAATGCCGTATGGGCACCAGTTCATGTCAGGGCTGCTCTTCCAATCCAGCTCTCTGCTAAGGCCTGTTAAATCAGCAGAAGATGGCCCAAGTGCTCGGACTCCTGCACTCTCGTGGGAGACCTGAAGGAATGCCTGACTCCTGGCTTCAGAATGGCTCTGCTACGGCCACTGGAGCCATCTGGGGAATAAACCAGCGAATCAAAGACCTTTCTCTGTCTCTCCCTCTCCCTGTCTGTGACTCTACCTCTCAAATAAATAAATAAAAGCTTAAAAAAAGAAGCTCATAGAAAGTGGAATTAAAATACATTTTTATTTCTGTGTAAAACAATTTTTAAACTATGCATAGTTTTTTCTATCATCTCATTCCCTGGTCTTTTTTTTAGAGATTTATATGAAAGGAGAGTCAGAGAGAGAAGGGGGAGGAGAAGGAGGGAGGGTGAGAGAGAGAGATCAAGATCTGTCTACTGGCTCACTCCCCAAATGGCCATAATGGACAAGGCTGGGCCAGACTGAAGCCAGGAGCTTCATCCGGTTCTGCCACATGGGTGCAGCAGCCCAAGCACTTGGCCATCCTCCTCTGCTCTTCCAGGCCATTAGCAGAGAGCTGAATTGGAAATAGAGCAGCTGCAACTTGAACCGCCCCTCCAATGGGATGCGGGTTTCCCGGCAATGGCTTTACCTACTACTCCACAGTGCCAGTTCCTTCCCTGATCTTTTTAAAGACACTTCATATGCATGGATTTCAGTTGTTTGGTGCTAAAATAAGCTTCCCTTTGATTCCATTTGCCATGAACTTTTTGAAGTACCTCTATACATGTCACGTTTTCTTTATCCATTCATCTGTTGATGAACATTGGATCATTTCCTTTTTTAAAAAAGATTGTATTTATTTATTTGACAGGCAGAGTTACAGACAGAGTGAGAGAAAGAGACAGAGAGAAAGGTCTTCCTTCCGTTGGTTCACTCCCCAAGCGGCCACAACAGCCGGAGCTGCACTGAAATGAAACCAGGAGCCAGGTGCTTCTCCTGGTCTCCAATGCGGATACAGGGGCCCAAGCACTTGGGCCATCCTCCACTGCTTTCCCAGGCCACAGCAGAGAGCTGGACTGGAAGAGGAGCAACTAGGACTAGAACCGGCACCCATATGGGATGCCAGTGCCACAGGTGGAGGATTAACCTAGTGTGCCACAGTGCCGGCCCCTTGGGTCATTTCTATGTCTTGGCTATTATCAACAGCACTTCAGTGAACCTGGTGGTACAGAGACCTCTTCAAGATCTTACTTTCTATTGTTTTGGATATATGCCCAGAAGTAGGATCACTGGGTCTTATGGTATTCTATTTTTAATTTCATACAACAGAAACAATAAAGAACAAAAGAATCTCATCATTGGGAATAAAGAGTGTCAAGGGTAACTAAAGCAAGGATGCTTGTGAATGCGTCCCTGAGATGTGCTCTCTAACTGGCTAAACCACATCATGTAAGAGGGAAATCAAACAGCCAGAGGAGGAGAAACAAAAATTTCCAAGTGATGAATACATGGAAGATTGATTACCAGTGTGTGAAGATACACTTTGCTTTACTTGGTGAATAAAGGAAATTAGAACCACAGCCATGCAATCAGGTTCCATAATTTAAAACCATTTTATGCTATGTGAAATTAGGCAAAGGCATCTTGTGGAATGCTGATAATAAATGTATCACATTTCCCTTGTTTCTGTTGGAAGTAACAAAGATCCTTACAGTTTTCTTTCTGAAAAAAAGAAAAAAGAAAAAAAGAAAAAAAAATACCTTGTATCTGATGAAAATGAAAATGACAGAAAAAAGAATACATAAAATTTAAAAAGCTGTGAAACTTTTTACACATATTTCCACCCTCAGTCACTTCCAAACTGACCGAAATAAAATATCTTGAATGCTACCCATGAACCTCTTCAAAGAAAATGTCCCCACATCAAATCATCGAAGCCATCAGGCAGAGAAAACATACAAAAGAATTAAAGGTGGGAAAACCTCTAAGTATCTGACCTGACATCTTTTACTGCATCCTTCTTCCCAGGAGAATGAAAACTTCCAGAACAATGACAGATCAGAGCGCCTCTCTGAATCGTCAGCATCGTGCCAGCTCTACTCATCACTTGGACAAAGGCAAGGTGGACACAATAGCCCTGACGAGCAGCAATAGCACATAAATTAAAGCATATGCTACAAGGAGCACTTCTAGAGTAGGTCCCAGCAATTTTGAAGAAACAATGCTTCAATTGTTCTCGTGCCCAGGAGTAGTCCTGGTGAAGGTGATGTTTCCCTGTGTCTGAGAGCTCTTCACAAAAATGAAACATTTTCTCTTCAAGTACATCCAAAACAAGACGTGAGATTCAGACTGGGGCCGCAGAAGTGACTATAACAGACCTCAGAGAGAGAGCTTCTTTCACAGTTTTCTTTCATCCCAATCTTTATTATCCCAAATAGGACTTAAAGAATTTTTCTGAGACTCTTGCAAACAAATTCAGCAATAACCAAACTTGCACTTTGCAAAATAAGCTTGGACAGTTATATGAAAACTGTGAAGAAAATCACCAAGCTGCTAGGAGTATCCTGATGCGTGGTAGCAGTTGTTTAATTATTAGCATCGTCCTCCTTTTGCTTCTTTTGTTCTTCTCATCTGAGTCGGTGAAGGAAATTGCTGTGATGTTTTCTTCCTTTCTATTTTTTAAATTTATTTCTTTGTGCAAAATACAACAAAAAAGTTGTTTCAATAACCTAAAGAAGAACTAAAACTCATAAAAATGAATTAGAACCATACACACCTACATTGTCATCTTGTTTACTTTGCTATCTTGTACGTAGATTAATAAATGTTGGGGGAACAAAAAGCCTCTGGTGGGACTCCCTCCGTGGGGTAAGATGGATCTGAGTGTCAGATTCTCTCTTCCATTTTAAAGAACACTTATGATAATACAGGATAATCTATCCTAAGATTAGTTGATGCACAAGCTTAATTCTATCTACATCTTTAATTCCCCTTTGTCATGTAACTTGCCATGGAAGTTACTTAAAGAAAGAGAAAACTGTTTTGAGATCAAAATCTCCATTCTGCTGGTTGTTAATCCTAAAATTTGAGAAAGGGAGGTTTATCTAATGTCCCCAACAGAGTTAGACTAGCGGATGTATTGATACGAACAGTTCCTACCATATGACTTCAGAAGTGGCCCCTCCTTCTAAGGAGAAAGACACTGGTTAATACAAAGGCATTCTAATAGGGGTCTGCAAATATGCAAGCACAGCACACCAGAGTGAGTTCCTCTATACCACAAAGCTTTGCGAATGTCAAATGTTCTTGCTTTGTGGAGTATCACCAATATGGAACATGGAAATAAAGAAGAACCCAGCAGGCCTGTGCTGTATGTGTGTATGAAAAAATGGGAATCACCATCAGCAACACAAGACAAGAGAAACCTGGAAGAAAATACTTAACTAATAGGCATTAGTTAAACTCAAAACATCTGCAAGGATATGAAGCTACAATGCAGGCCACTTGCATAGTCAACACATGTACAGGGTTCCATGGAGAAAGCCAAACATTACTTTTCCTATTGAGTTAGCGCTCGTTCCACTCTGAAGATAACTCTGGGAAGGCCAGGTTCTGTCTTGTCTCTCTCTTGTAAGCACCTCTACTCTCTTTTCTAAACCTTTGCCACCTCACCACCCAGGATTTACAGTCCCATTCTGGAGGAAATGTCAAAGTCTTAGACCCTGATTCTGAATGCCCTCTATGTGTAAGAAATGTTAAAACATACTGGTGTCCAGGCCCCATCTAAGACCAACCGCAGCTGGGATTTCTGGCCACAGGGCTGGGCATCAATGCTAATCTTTAAAAGCTACTCAGACATCTTTCATTCTTAGCAGGGTTGAAGCCTGGACACAATGGACAGCAGCAAGTCCTTGCTCTTCCTCTCAGGAAGCATCTCAGCTCTCTCCAGTTCTCCAAAGGACAAGATGCTCCTGGTGCCCATGTCTCAGAAATAGCTGGACTTTCTGTTTCCTTCTCTTCCCATAAATATGAAAGAAAGAGAGAGGGAGGAGGGAAGTCAACAAGGAGAGACAAAAAGGTACCTATTTTTATGCCTTTGCCCTAGATGAAAAAGAAGTGTCCCAAACAGGGAAACAAAGACCTACAAAAGGACATGCCTGCACCCTACATTGAAAGAAGACTCTGGCAGCTCTTTCAGACTACACTACAACCCCAGGAAACTGGAGGATTGCATGATAGCTCTCTACAGGTGTCTGTGGAATGAGGAAAGGGTGTAGGGGTTTGGTAGATGCTGCGTAGGCAGAGGACAAGAGCTGAGTCTGGACGAAGACTTTTGTAAGCTTTGTTTGGTCCCCATCCACCCCTATACATGGCGCTTTTAACAGTCTTTGCCCAACCTCACCATCACACATCCCAACATCATCAGAACACTATAACAGCACAGACCTAGCTGGATTGATGCATTAACTATTCTGATGTTATCTGCTATTCATTCTGTCATTGTGTAGTCCATTATCCCAAATTCAAGCATAAGAGATTCAACTTTCTAACATGAGGGTGCACCTGGGTGAGAGCTTCTAAGAGTTTGGTACTATGTTTCATGGTGCCTACAGTAAGCATAAATATATATTATATATATATATATACATATATATGCAAATATAAAAACTGACTTTAAATATATTATAAACTGGCCATAAATAGAAAATTGAAACACATCTCTTGGTAATTGATAGAACAAGCAAACAGAAATAATCAATAAAAAATTACAGAAAATTTAAAGACCGTGACTCACTGAATTGCCCTACTTAAGATATATGGAATGTTCTACCTACCAACTATAGAAAACACAGTCTTTTTAAGTGTGCCTAAAACATTTACCAAAATAGATCATATGCTGGACCCAACAGCAGGTTTCCACAAATTTCACAGGATTCAGATCATATGGAGTATGTTCATCCATCAAAGAGAAAAGAAAATAGAAACAGGTAACAGAGATACCAAGAAAAAAGGACTTGAGAATGAAACCATGAAGTGTGAGGTGTGCTTTATGCACAGTAATGTACACAAATATCTTATTTGCCATCCACTAAATTTTAACTTACGAACACATCTGTGTAATAATCACCCAGATCAAGATGTTGAACGTGTGATCCCTCCTTGCTACTGTCAAGCCAACGGCTCTCCACAGGTTTACAGACTACTCTGACATCACATACACAAAATCATGAAGTGGGTACCATTTTGTGTCTGGCTTATTTTCTACAAATGAGGTCTGTGAGTTTAGATTTATTAAGATTTATTGATATTGATATTGATATTAAGATTTATTGATGGCCGGCACCATGGCTCACTTGGCTAATCCTCCACCTGTGGTGCTGGCACCCCGGGTTCTAGTCCTAGTTGGGGCGCTGGATTCTGTCCCAGTTGCTCCTCTTCTAGTCCAGCTCTCTGCTACGGCCCGGGAAGGCAGTGGAGGATGGCCCAGGTGCTTGGGCCCTGCATCCATATGGGAGACCAGGAAGAAGCACCTGGCTCCTGGCTTCAGATCAGCGCAGCGCACCAGCCACAACGCGCCAGCCGTAGCGTCCACTTGGGGGGTGAACCAACAGAAAAAGGAAGACCTTTCTCTCTGTCTCTCTCTCTCTCACTGTCTAACTGTGCCTGTCAAAAAAAAAAAAAAAGATTTATTGATTTATTTGCAAGTCAGAGTTACACAAAGAGAGGAGTGGCGGGGGGTGGGGGGAGGAGGGTCTTCCACCCGATGGTTCACTCCTCAATTGGCCGCAACAGCCGGAGCTGCGCCGATCTGAAGCCAGGAGCCAGGAGGCTCTTTCAGGTCTCCCACGTGGGTGCAGGGGACCAAGTACCTGACCTTCTACTGCTTTCCAAGGTTACAACAGAGAGCTGGATTGGAAGTGGAGCAGCCGGGTCTCGAATCGGTGCCCACATGGGATGCCAGCGCTTCAGGCCAGGGCATTAACCCGCTGTGCCACAGCGCTGGCCCCTCACGTTGCTGTTTCCATGTATCTGACGTTTGTTCTTTTTTAAATTTCTACATAGTGTCCTGACTGTATCACAATTTATATTTCCAATCTTTTTGAGGGACATTTGCATTGTTTCCAATTTAAGTCTATTATAAATAAAACAGCTACAAACATTTTGTGCATGTCCTTTGGAGAACTTATAAATTACTCTTGACAGAGTATACTTAGGAATGGAATTGTTGGTTTTCAGTAGGTACATGTGCATGCATACATAGCTTTAATAGCTAACGTCAAACTGTTTTTCAAAATGGGTATAGCATTTCACATTCCATCAAGCAATAGCGAAGTCTCAGCCGTTCTAAATCTGTCAATATTTTAATACTTTGTCTCTTATACTCAAATTTTGAAACTAGATCTTATTGAGCTTTTGATTTGAATTCCTCTAATAATTAAATTGAGTATTTTCTTCCTGTGCTTGCCCACCATTCACACGTTTGCTTTTTTCTCCCCTTATTTCGCGTAGCTTTGTAGGAGTGTGTCAGAATTTGTTGCTTGGTCCTGGGTTCTTTCACCTCCTGTACATCTGGAAATACGCCTATCTCGTCTTCATTTCCAGAAGACATTTTCACTGACAGCGGAATTCCATGTTGAGAGATTTTCATTTTACTACTTTAGAAGTGTTTCTTTATTAAACTATCTTGTGTTGTTTCCAACAAGAAACCTACTGTTCTATTTTCCTTAGTTCCTCTGCAATTCCAAAGATCTCTTCTGATGCTAATGTTAAGAAATTCCTCTGATCATTGATTTTAAGTAAATTGATGATGACATGTCTCTGCGAAGTTCACACTGTTTGCTGGTGTGTGAGGTCGGATACGAACATGCACAGTTTCCAGTGTGTTTGGAGAACTGCTAGCCATGGTTTCTCCAAGTATTTGCTTCTGTCCCCACTCCTCTTGCTCAGGGGCTGCAGTGAAGCTTCTGGAAGTTGTCCCACAGTTCACTGATGCTCATTTCCCTTTTTTGTTTTAATTCCTTTTTCTTGTGTTTTCTTGTGTTTCTGTTAGTCTTAAACTCAGTCATAGTTTGTTGTGAAGTCTGTTCTGCCATCAGTCCAAATCGCCACGTTTTTCACCCCCAGGCATTGTGACTCTAATCCCTGGAATTCACTTGATCATCTTTATTGTTAAACGTGTCTTCTTGCCGTGTCTTAGCCTGTGAACGTAGTGATAACAACTGGCTTAATGTCCCTGTCTTCCAGCCCCAAGTCTGCATCAGTTTGGGTTCACTTTCAACCTCTGATTATTCTCTTGGCCGTTTTCCTGTTTACACAGCTGGGACTCATTTCATTGGACGTCAGATAATCACAGTGTAATCACAATGGGTGTTGTCTTTTTGTGATCCTATAAATCTTACATTTTATTTTGGAGATTAAATTAGGTTACTTGAAAACCTAATTTTCGGGTCTTGTTTTTAGTATTTCTCTGGAAGGTTTGGAGCAATATTCAGCCTAAGGCTGGTTATTCCCCACTGCTATGGGAAAGTCTTCCTGAGTTATATACTCAGGAAGTTATATACTCTTGAAAACTATTTAACTTTTTAAAAAAGATTTATTAATTAATTATTTGAGACAGAGTTACACAGAGAAAGAGAAGGAGAGACAGAGAAAGAGATCTTCCATCTGATGGTTCACTTCCCAAATGGCCACAGAGGCTGGAGCTGGGTCCATCTGAAGCCAGGAGCTTCTTCCAGGTCTCCCATGCAGGGGCAGGGGCCCAAGGACTTTAGCTTTCCAAGGCTATAAGCAGAGAGCTGCATCAGAAGAGAAGCAATGGACATGAACCAGTGCCCAAATGGGATGCTGGTGCTGCAGGCAGAGGCTTAGCCCAGTATGCCACAGTGCCAGGCCCTAAACTATGAACATCTCTGATATGGCTGTCAACCCTGCATGAGAAATGAATACTAACTCCTCTTTTTGATGGTTCTGTCCCCATCCTTGAGTAGTTTTCTCACTAATATAGGCTGAGCGGTCAATTATCGAATACTTGAAGGAGATTGCTGATATTCTCTCTCCACTCCACCTCTCCATTTCCCTCTCCCTCTATTTTTCAAATACTCTTAGAATTTGTAATATACACATAATCATATGAGAAACTGGCTACAGAATGGATACATAGGTAGTTAAAGATATATGCATAGGGGCCAGCTGTGATGCAGCAGGTTAAAGCCCCGGCCTATGGCATAGACATCCTATATGGGCACTGGTTCTAGTCCCAGCTGCTTCACTTCTGACCTGGCTCTCTGCTGCTATGGCCTTGACAGTCAGTAGAAGATGGCCCAGGTCCTTGGGCCCTGCACCCATGTGGGAGACCCGGAAGAAGCTCCTGGCTCCTGGCTTCGGATCAGCGCAGCTCTGGCCATTGTGGTCCTTTGGGGAGTAAACCAGTGGATAGAAGCTCTCTCTTTCTCTCTTTCTCTCTCTCTCTCTCTCTCTCTCTCTCTCTGGCTCTATCTCTCTGTGTAACTCTTTCAAATAAATAAAATAAATCTTCAACAAAAAGATATATGGATATACAGTCAGCTAGCCAAGCTTTACAGCAACATAAACAGAGAAGTTTATATGAGCTTTTTCTGGAATTCTTCAAGAACACCAGGATGATAAAAGCTAACACTGAGCCCCTTTGGTATTGCTTGCCATGACACTGAATGCCACCTGCATTATCCCATACACTGGAGGAAAATCCTCTTCGGAACTGAAACTTGAAACCAAGTTGAGCTTCACACTTTACTGCTTCATGTTCTATCCCTGGATCCTGAAGAAGCTAGAGACATAGCTTGGTTTTTCCCTTAGAAATACTCAGGTATTTAAGTTATACATCAGCCATTTACAGCGCTAGATGTCAGTAAAGCAGTAAAATAAGATGGCTAAATAATAATGAGCCTGAGGGTCAGGGTTGTGGCACAGTAGGTTCAGCCACCACTTGGGACATCTGCATCCCACACTGGAGAGCTGACTCAACTCCCAGCTACTCTGCTTCTGACCTACCTCCCTGCTAACGCACGCCCTGGGAAGCAGCTGGTGACACCTCAAGTACTTGAGTCCCTGCTACCCACACGGGAGAGCTAAACAGAGTTCCTTGTTTCTGGGTTCAGCCTAGTCCAGCCCTGGCTGCTGCAGCCATTTAGGAAGTGAACCAGCAGTTGGAAATCAATCTCTGTCTCTGTCTCTCTCTCTCCCTCCCTCCTTCCCTCCTCCTCTCCCTCTTGTCAGGATGATTACTATAAAAAGACAAAGGAGGATAACAGTGTTGATGAGGATATGAAGGAAAGGGTACTCTCGCACACTGTTGGTAGAAATGTAATTTAACGCAGCAAGCATGGAAAACTGCATGGAAGGCCTTCAAATGACTTAGAAACCGAGCTACCAGATGATCTAACAGCCCCACTACAAGGCACACCTGCGAAGGAAAGAAAACCAAAATGTCAGAGATGGCTGTACTCCCTTAGTTAGCGCAGTTTTCTTTATAATAGCCAGGATTTAGAATCAACCTAAGTACTCATCAACAGATAGGTAAAGAAATGTGATATATATTAAATAATAGAATACTATAAAAGCAAAAAAAAGAAGGAAATATTCTGTTGTTTCTGACAATACAGAGGAACCTGAAAGTCATTTTTTGAAGTCAAACAAGCTAGGCATAGAGAAACAAATACCACAGGATCCCACTGATATGCAGTCTCTATAAACGTTGGAAGTGACATAGTGGGTATGAGAGGCTGGAAAGTATAGACTGAGGGGGCATGGGGAGAGGTTTGATCAGGGGGTAGAGCAGTACAGCTAGACAGGAGGAGCAAGGGCTGGTGTCCTCTTGCATAGTAGAGTGACTAAAGCAAACAGTTGTGTTTGGAAGGTTCAAAAGAGCCAGAAGAAAGCATTCCGAATAATCTTGCCACAAAGAAACGATAAGCATTTGAAGTGATGGATATACCATTTACCATGAAATTATCGTTACACAAATAGTCTTCTATCAAATTACCATGTTGTACCCCATAGTACATTATTGAACCAACTAAAAATTTTTTAAATTTTTATTTAATAAATATAAATTTCCAAAGTACAGTCTATGGATTACAATGGCTTCCCCCTCCCCATAACTTCCCTCCCACCTGCAACCCTCCCATCTCCCACTTCATCTCCCATTCCATTCACATCAAGATTCATTTTCAATTATCTTCATATACAGAAGATCAATTTAGTATGTATTAAATAAAGATTTCAATAGTTTGCACCCACACAGAAACACAAAGTGAAAAATACTGTTTCAGTACTAGTTATAGCATCACTATTGGGCAACACATTAAGGACAGAGATCCTACATGAGGAATAAGTGCACAGTGACTCCTGTTGTTGACTTAACAATTTGACACTCTTGTTTATGGTGTCAGTAATCACCCTAGGCACTTGTCATGAGTTGCCAAGGCTATTGGAAGCCTTTTGAGTTCGCTGACTCTGATCTTTTTTAGACAAGGTCATAGTCAAAGTGGAAGTTCTCTCCTCCCTTCAGAGAAAGGTACCTGCTTCTTTGATGGCCCGTTCTCTCCACTGGGATCTCACTCACAGAGATCTTTCATTTAGGTCTTTTTTTTTTTTTTTGGCCAGAGTGTCTTGGCTTTCCATGTCTAAAATACTCTCATGGGCTCTTCAGCCAGATCTGAATGCCTTAAGGGCTGATTCTGAGGCCAGAGTGCTGTTTAGGACATCTGCCATTCTATGAGTCTGCTGTGTATCCCACTTGCCATGGAACCAATGAAAATTTTTAAAAATTGCTGAACCACTTAAATTTTTAAAAATCCATGAAATAGGGAAAGCTAATTATCTGACTTGGAAGATTATTTCAATGAACTTCTTTATAATAAAAACAAAAAGTTGAGACATTTTTAAATTTTTGTTTTGAAAAACATACATCCAATTAGAGGTTCTTCTACCTGACCGTTCATCAGAATCTCCTGGTAGGTTTGTGAAAACACAAACTTGGGGCCTCCAACCAGTTTTCAAATCAGTAGACCTGGGGGTGGGGCTCAATAATTCACACTGGGGCCAGTGCTGTGATGTAGCAGGTGAAGGCGTGACCTGCAGTGCTGGAATCCCATATGGGTGCCGGTTCCACCCATATGTGGCTGCACCACTTCCGATCCAGCTCTCTGCTATGGCCTGGGAAAGCAGCAGAAGATGGCCCAAGTCTTGGGACCCTGAACCCATATGGGAGTCCTGGAAGAAGCTTCTGGCTTCAGATCGGTACTGCTCCAGCCGTTGAGGCCATCTGGGGAGTGAACCAGTGGGTGGAAGACCACTCTCTCTCTCTCTGCCTCTGTCTCTAACTCTGCCTTTCAAATAAATAAATATTTTTTAAAAATAATTTATATCCTCCAACATGTTCCCAGGTGATACTGATGCTGCTCATGCCAGGACCATATTTTGAGAGCCACTACATCAGACAAATGAATAGATCCACCTGGGAGTTCTCTCCTCTTCAGCACCTAATTCTTTTTTTCTACTCTGAAGCACTGAATTAGTTTAATGTGAATGTGATTTCTTCCACATGAAAAGCTTGCAAACATTTAATTGGGTATTTTCCATAAAACGGTGGTTGGTACTGATCCAGTATCCCAAAACCCTCACGTGTCTCTCTCTTCATGGCTGTTCAGGGACCTGCCAGGCTTAAATACAATAGTGGCCCACAATCCTCCTTCAACATTCTAGAGAGTCCCTGAAGGTGAATTTTATTGTGGTGTTCGGCCTTTCAAATCTGTCCACATCATTGCATTTTATTCTGTTCCCTATTCCCACAAACACCGAGTCTTATTAAAGGAAAAAAAACAAAAACAAAAACAAAAAACATTGCAATTGAAACCACTCAAAGAAGCCAAGGGTATCCATGAGACACTAATACTTGTCTTCTCCCTTTTTTCTGTTGTTTGTTGAGTCTCACAATAGGGAAAGGATCCAAGAAAAATCTTAAGGGGGAGACAGGTAGGAAGAAAATCGAATAGAAGACCCACATCCTGAGTTGGGCAGGCATTTTGTGCAGCAGGGCACGGAGGGAAGGGGCTGACAGGGCACGCGCTGTGCGTGAAAATGTACAGAAGCAGATGAGGAATCAGAGAAAACACGACTGCTCCCAGATCACCGTGTTCATCACAACAGGACCAGGACAAGTGAAGAAAGTTCGGGAGGTCTGCTGTATAACACTGTACCTACAGCCAACAACAGCACTGTATCACTCACCTTAAAATTTGTTAAGTGAGCTGCTCTCACGTTAAGCAATCTCACCAAAATATAATTAATATGCATATGTAAAAAAAAAAAAAAAAAAAAGATGGGCCAGCGCCGCGGCTCAATAGGCTTATCCTCCGCCTAGCGGTGCCGGCACACCGGGTTCTAGTCCCGGTTGGGGCACCGGATTCTGTCCCAGTTGCCCCTCTTCCAGGCCAGCTCTCTGCTGTGGCCCGGGAGAGCAGTGGAGGATGGCCCAAGTGCTTAGGCCCTGCACCCCATGCAGGAAGCACCTGGCTCCTGCCTTCAGATCGGCGCGGTGCGCCGGCCGCAGCAGCCATTGGAGGGTGAACCAACGGCAAAAATAAATAAATAAATAAATTTTTAAAAAAATGAAACACCAGGATGAAGCATCACCAACCAGTTTGTATGTGGGATCTTGACAAATCAGGAGTCATTGTTTCAGGCAAGGTTTGCGTTCTGTAGATGTGGAGCCAGGAGGCAAAAGAGAGAACTATGTGAATTAGACATCCGACTCAAAGACTGTCTAAACATCTCCATTGCCGTGTAGGTCCTCTACACATGCATGCACCCATTACTGCACTCATATTTAAGTCGTCTTGCTGCTCGGCAACTTTTACATGATGTAGATGCTTAAATATTGTTGATTGTCTTAGTTTCCCAATTTCAGTACAGTGTTTTTCCAAGTGCTTGACTAAATACAACTCCATCTGACATGATTGCTTAAAATGCAGCTATTAAAATGAAAATTTCTTAGACCAAATTTAGTACAGCTCATCTAAGCACCTATAAATAAAACAGAACACAGCAAAACAAAAGTGATTCATGGGGGCCAGTGCTGTGGTGCAGCGCGTTAACACCCTGGCCTGAAGCACCAGCATCCCAAATGGGTGCTGGTTCTAGACCCAGCTGCTTCACTTCCAATCCAGCTCTCTGCTGTGGCCTGGGAAAGCAGTAGAAGATGGCCCAAGTCCTTGGGCCCCTGCACCCATGTGGGAGACCCGGAAGAACCTCCTGGCTCCTGGCTTCGGTGCAGCTCCAGCCGTTGTGGCCAACTGGGGAGTGAGCCATTGTATGGAAGACCTCTCTTTCTCTTTCTCTCTCTCTCTCTCTCTCTCTCTCTCTCTCTCTCTCTCTCTCTCTCTGCCTCTCCTCTCTCTGTGTAACTCTGACTTTCAAATAAATAAAAAAAATCTTTTTTTTTAAAAAGTGATTCATGAATTGAGCATCCCCCAGAGCAGATTCTGAGAACTCCTACAACAACACGACCTGATAGAACTTAGAAACTGGAAGTGAAGTGTGGAGACAATTTCATCTGCCACAGCTTAATCGGTTAACTGGTTACAGAGCCTCCTGCTGGTAACTAAAGCCCAACTACTGTAGCTAAAATGCATATTGTTTTTGTCAGCTGGGTTCAGTGCAGTAGCCTAGTCCAAGTCAATGGTCTCCTGTGAAATACTTACCAGCATTTTACTCGGTCAGCCTGAACTAAAGTGCTTTCAAATCATGAATACAGAAATTGCTAGAAAGAAGTAGAGAATTTGTTGTTTTCTATTATTAAAACCATCAGAACCAACAAACCTCTTGATCTGATTGAATTAAAAGAACTGCCACTAGTGAAATGGTTTAGGAACAGTATTAACAGTATTATAAACATCTCATAGATAGGCATAGTTTAGAAGAAGTGTTTGAAATTGAGTTATTGAAATGGAAATCTAACACATCAATGTATTTTCCGTGACATATCTCTGAATGATGTCTAACTTTATATCAACTCTGCACATATCCAGAGCTGACCTGATTACAACACTGTTTGTTCAAGTCCTGAGAAAGTGAAACTCTTCTACTTATCTCTATCATGGAGATAAGCATCAAGGAACTCTAACATTCTGTCTTCTATCATGGAATGCTAACATTCCCCCTTTCATTTTGTGTGTTTTCAAATATAACTATAAATGCACAGAACAATCTCATCAGCCTTCATATATTTATCGCTCGGCTTTTATATGTGTCAACGTATGACCAGTGAATTCATCTATTGACCCATGTATTTTAGCCAGAATATTTTAAAGCAAATCTCATATATCGTGGTCATTCAACTCTAATATTTCAGTGTGCTCCCCAAAGAACACTATTTCAAAATAGCCATACTTTAAAAGTCACTAATTTCTTAGTATCACCCAAACATTGGCTGACTAATTTGCTTGAATCAGTATCCCTCAAAGTCTACATTCCGCAGTAAGTTGTCCTTTAAGTCTCATTTATATTATAACAGTTGCTCTCATTTTGTTTAGTCTATTGATACGTACAATCAAATGGCCACACTCTGCATTTGATTGATTACTTCCTCAGTGTGAATAGCAAATATTCTCTATCCTCTGTGTGATCTACAGAGTGGCGGGTTAGGAGGACTTACTAGAGTCAGGATCAAGTATCCTGACAAGTGTACTTCGTATGTGATGTGAGTTGTCTCATGCTTCCTGTTGCTTTACGTCATTGGAACCCAATGTTTCCTGCTCACACCCACATTTAATGATGTTAGCGTTTATCAGTAGACTCATATGACGTTAGCATGATCCTTGCTATCAAATTTCCACTGTGATTGTTGCTTAGATCTATTATTTATACTCAGAGTTACAAAATTCTATGTCATCTACAAACTCATCAGCTAAATTCTTACGGAGAACTTCCCTTCTCCCAAATATAGTGTTTCATTTTAAGATCTTCCCTATTCTTCTAATTTTAAGGATGTATTCCTACTGATAGGAGTCCAAACTATGTTCTTGTCCTGTTTGGGGGTGTGTAACCACGCTCCACTGAAGTGCCTGGGGATTATTAAATAAGGCCAATAATGAGCCAAACCCTCCCACTTCATAAATTATCCAGAGGCTTATATCCCTTGCTTTAGAGGCTTCATTAATTGCATTAACAGCATTAACTTTTAGAGGCCATTGGGGCCCCATTAAGTTACAGTTATCTTATGTTCCCATCTGAATTGCTTATCCCCATGGAGTCATTTGTGTGCTAAGAGAACTTGGGGTGACAAAGAGAGAGAAAGCATCACTTTTAGTTACAAGTCAGAAAGAATAGGTTTCACAAGAAAAACCATAAAATCCACTTATTGTAAAGCGTCATTAAATTCAACTGAAGTACTCTTAATAGGACAGCTACACTCTTTTAAAAAAATTAGCAGCCTTTTATACTGCAGCTTGATGAAGCACAGCACTGATGAGGCACAGGCTTGCCCGCAAGGGACAGGCTAGCCCACATCAGGGGAGGAAGAGACATCTGCACTCTCCTGGCCGGCTTGGAAAGCCCATGTCATTGAACCAGTATAAAAAGACTGCACATGAAGATATCCCTAACGGTTCATGGAAAATGGGATTGAAAGATGGATTTACATTGCTGCAAAAAAATGGAGATATTTTTATGCATAATTATTTCATAATGCAGATTTCCTTAAACTTTCTAGAATACTCTCATATTGACAATAAAATGACTACTTGAAATGGATCCTTCAAACAAAATTAATGTGCATATTTGAAAATCCACAATGACAAAGATCTGAAGGCAAAAGACAGTTACTTGAAGTAGAAGTCATTTGTTGGCACGGAATATACCGTTAGTGCTGAACCACTGGTGGACCATGGTGTTTCCTCCAAGTGCACCTGTATACACCTGCCCTCCCTAAAAATCCAACATTCACAGAGTAACTTTAACATCGTAGCACCTCAAAGGGCATTTTTTAAAATTTTTCCTTCCTTTATTAATCTTCTCAAAAAATAATCAGGCTTCTGTTTAGAAATAATAGAGCAAGAGAGATTAAAATGAGGAAAGCAGAGAAGGGAAGAAGAGAGAAAACACAGAGAAAGGAACAGAGAAAGGAATCAAAGCATAAAGGCGTGATGGCTGAGCAGACTGGGAAGGAAGACCTGGGCCAGCACAGCACCCCAGAGACAGAGACCACCCACTGCATTCCCCGGAGAAGCTGTGCAAGGGGAGGGTCCAGGTGGCACAGGGGGTTCTCCAGAATGCAGGGACTGTGTTGAAAGCTTTTGCATAAAGCAATTGGACCCGAAGATTTTCTCCAAAGTAGCCTAATGCTTATGCTGCCCTCACTCCACCATAGACTGAGATACATGCTCAGGGGAAGTCAGACTTGAGTGGTCCCCCAGACTGTCAGTGGAGATCATTGAGGAGAGAGAATACGGCAGTTCTCTGCTGTCTCAGCGTCACAGTATCACCAGGCGTGGTCCTAACCAAGGGCAGATGGATTCTGCTTGGCCATGGGATGAGTTAAAGTTACGCCATGCTATTTCTTGATCAGTTGGCTACCTGGGTACCTCCATACACTTCCAGGAGTTGTTTCACTTTCACGCTTTGGAAGTAAAACCCATCGAGAACTCCGCCTACCACACTATTTTTAGTTAAATACTCAAAGCCACATTTTGTCTGCGTTCACCTATCTGTTTTCTGCTGATACTCTCATGGTCATTCTAGTTAAGGGAGCCTTTGGTTTCAACAGTGGCATGAAACTCCCCAGCAGTTGTTTTGTGTGAGAAAAGCAAATCATCAAGTCTGAATTATAAGACAGCATACTTAAACAACTATCCCTGGGCCAAGGTTTCCACAGATAAAAGCAATGTTCCTTAGCTCAGTCAGTAGGGATGGTTCTCATGTGTTCAGATTTATATTCCAGGAATTAGAAAACACAACTGTTTTTCTGTGTGTGCACATTTAGGGAATCCATCTTTAGTTAACTTTTTTGCAATACACAGTAAAAGGGGTGAGAGCTAATTCTGCACGGGTTTATAGAACTCTGAACACTGAAGAAGTCAAGATATTAAAAACATATTTGAAAAACATCATTGCTAGTAGAAAATCCTAAGAATTCCAGCTCAAATATGAATGCAGAGAAGAATATGACATTTGCCCAAGGCCGATCTGCTGAGACCAATAGTGTGCTTTTCCTTATGGGCTTGGGTACACACTGGGTACGGCATCAGGACACAGAGACTTCCAGCCTCCATATCACCATCTACCCAACTTCCAAGACAATTCTTGGAGAAGCCAAGATCATGTGTTTGAGGCAACTAGCTTTGTCTCACAAACTACTGCCTTCAACTATTTCCACTGGCTTCTTTCTGATGAGTTAGATCTGAGTTATTACTCATAGTGAACCCTGCACAACACAGTAACATGAATTAAAATAGTAATTATTCCAGAACACGTGAGCAATCTAACACGCAGACTCTCTGCTTTCTTTGTATGAGGGAGCTTCAAAAAGTTTGTGGAAAATTTCTCAAACAGGGCACTCTGTTGCATTATTCCCTTCATAATCCTCCCTCCCGCTCTAACCAACACATGTAACAGGACCTGGCAATGGCCTACAAAACAAGATCCTATCACACTGGCAATGGTTAATCCCAAACTTTGCCGTTCTGTGATCATTCTGGTGAGTCAAGTTTGTGTAGGCAGGTGACATCATTACCCACTGGAAAACCTTTGGATAATTCTAGGTTATTGTCACCTTGTCTTCTTATCTTCTCCGACTGAACAATTGCGCTTCTATCTATACGGTTGCCTTGAACATATTTATAGAATGAGACTATGTTTCCCCTGAGCTTCCTTCTTTGTGCCTGATGATTGCCTTGATGGAAGGAAGTGATGGGAAGGAATCATGCATTCTTCCCCCTTTAAAAAGTAAAGCAGCTCAGATTTAAGATGTCACACTGTTTTAGTGGAAAGTATAAAAAGAACTGTTTTATGGTGTCATTACAATGACATGGTGCAAGGGCTGGCTCTAAAATATACTTGTGCCTTGGGAGACCAAATAGTTTAAGACAGCAGCTATCAAATGATCTCATGCTAAACTGTTTATCCGTCAATAGAGGATAGCATTTTCTCTAATGGAGAGTCCTGTCATGCGTTTATTGAATACTGAACTTACTACTGTGCAAATTAACAATGGGGAGAAATTAATTGATAATTCAGTTAAGGACACATGTTCCAGACTGAGCGAAGTTTAATCTCAATAATCAGATAAAGACATAAACATTATTGAAAGACTTTATCACTATCATGAGGATTCAGTTGTTGAAAACACATAAAATTAATAAAATATGTTTTACTTAATATTGTTTTACTTAATAAGTACTCTGTTAGATTAACCAATAAATAAATCCAAACAGATAAAAATTCCTAATTCCCAATATTGTTTATTTACATAAATACATGTGGAACAATATGTATAATATAGTTTTCTTTTCTAAAAAAAGTTTTTGTTTCAACAGCCAGAAATGTGATCCAAACTAGATCCAAGCTGTATCACTGTTGCAAACTCTTCAATAAATTTTACTGCATATAAAACAAAATTCATCTTTCTCTCCTGGTCTGTGTTTCTTGCATCATGTGAACCCATATCAAGTTCTTCTCCCACCTCAGGACACTTTCACATGCTGTTCCTGCTCACTCATTCAGATTGGCATTTTTCTCTGTCTGAATACTACATAAGGCCTTTATTATTTTAGTCATTGCTTTTAAAATGTATTGGTTTACTTATTAAAACTTATTTGTGTGTTTTCATTTTGTTTGAAAGGCAGAGAAACAGAGAGAGAGAAAGGGAGACATACTGAGATCTTCCATCTGCTGTTTCACCCCCCAAATGCTCACAATAGCCAGGCAAGGAACCATTGGGAGCCAAGAGTGTGGAACTCAATCCAGGTGTCCTGTGTGGGTGGCAGGGACGCTACTTCCCAGGGTGTTCACTAGTGGGAAGCTGGATTAGAAGCAGAGAGCTGGGACCTGAACCAGGGACCCTTATATAGGAAGAGAATTCTCCACGCAGCATCTTAATCACTGCCCCAAACACCCATCCATGCCTGTAGCTTTTAAAAATCACATTTTGCTTTATGCTTGCTTTCTGTGTCAGCCTATGACTCAGGCTTTAACCCACACAAGAACAGGAGCTCTGTGTGTTGATTTCCACAATACCTCGGACAATGTCTTGCTCAGTGGAGGCAACCAAAACATATCAGAGAATGAATGAATGGTTCGATGAGAACCTTTTCAAAGTGTATCTCATTCTTTTTCTCGGTATATAAACTCAAGATGATTTGTAGGATTCTGGGTTCAGATAAGTATTCAGCCTGTATTCATGAGAACCAGTGATCACTTACCCTTCTTCTCCACAAAATAAGGGTGTAAATTCATTCCCTCACCACCTCCTCTCTCCCTTCCTTCCTACTCCTCCTCCTGGGTGCATCAGGAAAATCTTAAATTTTGTGAAGAGAAAAAAACCACTTCATGAGCGTATCACAGGTACCCTTTTATATACACTTCATTCCACACATAAGCTTCTTTCTGTAACCTAGCCTGTAATAGCAGGTTTTGCCTCATGTCAGCTATTCGGATCAAGATTCTTACAGTGGGGAATAGAAGGAGACTGCAGGAGTTTGTGCGAATCAATCCGTAACACTGGCAACACAAAGAAAGGGCGTTTCCTCATTGATTAGATAGAGAGCCAAGAATTATCCTACCGCATGTCAGATCTCTAAGTAGAAATGTTATCTTTAGAAATCTTCAGTGTGGTCTTCTAAACTTTCAGTGCCCATATGCTTCTGCAAACTACATCATGCAAGCCAAGTGTTTTTACCTTTTTTTTTTTTTTTCTAGAAAGATTGACCCTATTTTATAGGCTCGATAAGGTTGTACGTTTCTGACGCTGGACTATATGTTTTAGGAGAATTACTTTAATAATAAGGGATTACACAGCTGACCTCTTAATAAAGTACCATGACAATATGGAGATTAAGACCCATCAGTCAAACCAGTTGCTTTCCCACCAGCCTCCGCCGCCTAGGTGACCACTGTTACCCCATGCTGTGTGTCCTTCAAGACATATATGTGGTCATCAGTATTTAGGAAGGCACACATTGTCCTATGCCAATAGCTCTGTTTTTTTATTTTCATGCAATATTTAATGTGTATTTTTAGCTTGCATTTTTCTTATCATAATACATCTTACAAATCACTGTGACAGAATGTCATGTTTTATGATTCTTCCTAACATAACATTAAACTGTTGTTATATGTCTGTTCCTTAGTTACTTTCTCATTCTCAACTCCTGGGCATACAGATTAATCTCATAAAGAAGAGGGCGTGTAGGTTAATCTCATAAAGAAGAATGGCGGTGCCATAAAACATGCACATTTAAAATTTAATAACCCCCCAGGAGTGCAAATACCATTTAATACTCCCCACCAGGCCTCAAAATATCTGACATACACTTTTACCCAGACTGATATTTTTAAAAATTATCCTTCTGCTTGGTGAAAAAGTATTTCAATTATATTGTTACAATAAAATAGATGTGATGATGGACTGTGAGGGTCAACATGGCGAGGCTACAGGATGCCCTGGATGCCTGGCCCGGCATTATGTCTGGATGTGTCTGTAGGAATGGTCCTCAAAGAAACCAGCGTTTCAATTGGTTGACTGAGTCAAGCACATTGCCTCCTCCAAGGAAGGCCCAACTAGAACAAAAATACCAGAGAATGGGCCCCTCACCCTCACCCTCTCCCCCTCCCCCTCTCCTCCTCCCCCTCCCGCCTCCTCTCTAGCTGCAGGAGCTGAGCTGAGTCATCTCCTGCCTTGCACTGCATTGGACACCTCCACTGCTCCTGGGTCTCAGGGCTTCAGCTCCAATGGGGATTCCAGCCACCAGCATCTGGGTCATCAGCTTGCAGAAGGCAGGTTTTGAGACTTCTCTGCCTCTGCATCTGTGGGAGCCAGCTCTTTTTCATCGATTCCATTTTACATATATATGTAAGTGTACTTCAGGAAGTTCATGGAAAATGCAATTAAAGCTAAGCTCATCTGGGTGCAGAAAATGTTTGAAATCCATGTGTATGAAGGATCTTCATAAGGTTCACGAAAATGCGTAATATGAAAAAGCTGTACATACACACATGTATGTTTACTGATGTATACATGCACACATTGATACAAAGACACAGGTACTTCCTACTGAAATACCCAGTCAGCTCTGCTGCTTGGAACTGTAATACAATATACACTGTAATGTGTGTATACACAATATACACTGTACGTGTGTATATACGCAATATACACTGTACGTGTGTATATACACAATATATACTGTAATGTGTGTATATACAATATACACTGTACATGTGTGTATACACAATATACACTGTACGTGTGTGTATATACAATATGCACTGTATGTGTGTATATACACAATATATACTGTAATGTGTGTATATACAATATACACTGTACATGTGTGTATACACAATATACACTGTACGTGTGTGTATACACAATATACACTGTATGTGTGTGTGTACACACAATATACACTGTAATGTGTGTATACACAATATACACTGTACATGTGTGTATACACAATATACACTGTACGTGTGTGTATACACAATATGCACTGTACGTGTGTGTATACACAATATGCACTGTACGTGTGTGTATACACAATATACACTGTAATGTGTGTGTACACAATATACACTGTACATGTGTGTATACACAATATACACTATACATGTGTGTATACACAATGTACACTGTACGTGTGTGTATACACAATATACACTGTACGTGTGTGTGTACACACAATATACACTGTAATGTGTGTATACACAATATACACTGTACATGTGTGTATACACAATATACACTATACATGTGTGTATACACAATATACACTGTACGTGTGTGTATACACAATATGCACTGTACGTGTGTATATATACAATATACACTATACGTGTGTGTATACACAATATATACTATACATGTGTGTATACACAATATACACTGTAATGTGTGTATACACAATATACACTGTACGTGTGTGTATACACAATATACACTCTACATGTGTATAGATATTGATTGAACTGTGATGTTACATATTTTGTCAATTGTTTTTCCTTAGCCTTTGTCCATTGATATTATTAATATTCTTGACTATTTCAACTGTTTCTCTTTAGAAATCCCGAGTCTTCTGCCTCTGCCTATTGCAGATGGAGACAAATCTTTCCTCCTGTGCTGTCTCTTCTGTTTAACTCTGTAGGACAGATTTTCCATATATTGTTTATCTCACTGGAATCAAATTTACCAATGGCTCCTCTCATAAACAAACAGCGTGTCAAATTCCATTTAAAGTCTATTAGATGTTTTACTGGGACTACATTGAATTCATACATTAACTTATAGAGACATAATACATTTTTAAAACACTGAGCCTTCCATCTAGGAAAAACAGTATGTTTTATATTTGCTTGGTATATTTCTCTATCCTCAAAATATGTTGACAATCCCAAAAACATTTATGTGACTTTCCACAATGCAAAAAAATAATAATAAACCCATAGAAATGCAGTCTATGAATATATCTAACAGCAGAATGGTTACATACTCTTTATTTTAGTAAAAAATAGGCACAGACTTTACATGCAGAAAAACAATTTGGTCATCAACTTCACAATTTTGTCCCAAAATAGACTATAGTTAGATTTTTCTCTGATTTTTCACAAAGACCAAACAGGCAGGTAATGGAAAGTTTTAATCTCTGGCTCTCATCACTTAAAAGATGTCAGTCTACTGTAGCAGGCCCAATACATGGAAAGATGCCCATATTAAACATGATTTTAAAAATGAAGTGATAGAGAGAGAAGCTTCTGGTTAAAGAAGTTATTACATGAGAATAATACATTCTTTAGAAACTTAAAAAGATCTTTTAAATTGCTAGGTGAATTTTGTGCTGAGTGAATGCTATGCATGTAAGTTTTCTTTTTAGAGAATGAATTTTTAAATCCATAAAAGTCTCAAAGAACAGAGGCAACGCTTCAGAATTATTGTGTATATTGCATTGAGTGGCACATTTGAATCATAATTATCAGACAAAATGTCAGACTGCAGAAAAGTAGAGAAACGCATCCCAAATAAAAATATTCCAGATATTTTGTTTGGGAATGTTATGTGAATAACCAAGTCACCGAAACATAATTGCAAACAAGCAGACTTGTGGAGCAACATGTACTTCCGCATTAAATTGAAGATATTTGTTTAGCTAAAAATTAAAGAACATATAGTAAAGATACAGAGAGTTATTACTTTACTTCTAAGTTCCCAACCCTGCAAAATTCAAGCCATCTTTTACCTCCTTAAGAACAAAAGGGGGGTCGGCACTGTGGCATAGTAAGCTAAGCCTCCGCCTGTGGCGCCAGCATCCCATATGGATGCAGGTTCGAGTCCCGACTGCTCCACTTCTTATCTAACCCCCGGCTAATGGCCTGGGAAAGCAGTGAAAGATAGCCCAAGCGCTTGGACCCCTGAACCCATGTGGAAAGCCGGGAGAAGCTCCTAGCTTCAGATTAGCTCAGCTCCAGCCTTGGCAGCCATTTGGGGAGTGAACCAGTGGATGGCAGACCTTTCTGTCTGTCTCTTATCTCTGTCTGTAACTCTACCATTCAAATAACATTTTTAAAAAAGAACAAGAGGAACACTAGCTATTTTGGTCAGGCAATTAAATCCATCGTTACGATGCACTTGTTACAAAGTGGCAGAGGTGATCTAGCGCTGATGTTCACGATGGCACGCTGGCATTTAATAGATCGCTGGGGGTCCACAATGCATTCTCAAGATCTTCGGTTCCATCGTTTTGTTATTCGGGATCTGCTGGATATTTCTGCGGCAGAGTACACCCTGCTCAGCTGCGCTTGCTCCTCTTTCCTCCCCTCCTCCTCCCAGGTCACTTTCTTACTCCCAAGCCGATGGTGTTCTCCCTCCAATTCTCTCTGCTGTGCATGAAACTCACTTCCCCTTTCTCATGAGAATACTTGGAGCTCAGTCACAGAGTCCACCGTCTGCAGAGTTTTCTGACCTTCATCTCACACACATAGACGTCCTTACTTATCCATATATTTTTTTTTTTTGACAGGCAGAGTGGACAGTGAGAGAGAGAGAGACAGAGAGAAAGGTCTTCCTTTTTGCCGTTGGTTCACCCTCCAATGGCCGCCGTGGCCGGCGCACCGCGCTGATCCGAAGGCAGGAGCCAGGTGCTTCTCCTGGTCTCCCATGAGGGTGCAGTGCCCAAGGACTTGGGCCATCCTCCACTGCCTTCCCGGGCCACAGCAGAGAGCTGGCCTGGAAGAGGGGCAACCGGGACAGAATCTGGCGCCCCGACCAGGACTAGAACCCGGTGTGCCGGCGCCGCAAGGCGGAGGATTAGCCTATTGAGCCGCGGCGCCGGCTCCATATTTTTCTATAAGCTTTCTTCTTTTTGCTGTCGCATTTGACAGAAGGCTTTTGAGAACTTGCTGCTTACTCTTATTGATCTTATCATGATTTTGTTGCACAGGTGTCTGTTTTCTCTTATTACCAGAGGCATAACTGATTAGTGATGACCTTCAAGTCTTGTGTCTATGTTCACATCAACAGATACAATAATTATAAAATCACACCAGGTGGCATTCAACCTCAACAATGCTTCAAGAATGCTTTCCTAGACCCTTTTGTCGTTAAGTTCCATTATATTACCATGTACAGGTTGTAGGTGTCTTTAAAATCATCAGATGAGATCAT
This sequence comes from Lepus europaeus, assembly GCF_033115175.1. NCBI lineage: Eukaryota > Metazoa > Chordata > Mammalia > Lagomorpha > Leporidae > Lepus > Lepus europaeus. The sequence continues at coordinate 61,482,282 of NC_084845.1, read as the reverse complement.
GAGAAAACAGCTACGGGTCTTACTGAAGAGCCTTAGCCCAGGAGGAGTTGCATCCCTTTTACTGTTCTCAATAGCCTCTCTTTGCTTTGGGGAGTTGACACTTTGGTTGGGATACGTCCTGGTGGGCCTCTCTTTGCTTTGGGGAGTTGACACTTTGGTTGGGATACGTCCTGGTGGGCCTCTCTTTGCTTTGGGGAGTTGACACTTTGGTTGGGATACATCCTGGTGGCAGTCTCCACTCTTCCCAAGATTTAGCCATTTTTTCTTCTTGAATAGCCACTCTTGTGATTTCATAATAGAAAACAATAATGAAAACGTAGCTGAGCATTACAAAACATTAGGTCTACAGGAGAGTGTTTCAGTGAGATGAGAGAACAGGAAGCCCCAAGCCTGGTTTCCTACTACACGGTGACTTAGAAACAATGTGCAAGTACGGTCCACAAAGCCTGAATGGGAATGCCTGAAACCAGCTGCAGTTGCAGCACCACAGTCCAGCTCAAAGCTTGAAGGTTAAAACAGGCAATACAAGCAGCTGCAGTTCACCCACCATCGCCCTCCCCACTCCCATGCCACCATAGTTCAGTGTGACCCAAGAATGAAATTCCATCGTTTGCAGCAGAACTATTGGAATTAAAGGACATTCTGTTGAGTGAAATAAGCCAGACATAGAAAGACAAATATTTTATGTTCTCTCTTAAATGTAGGAGCTAAAGTTAAGGGAAGTGGGAGGAGGGGGGAGAAAGAGAGAAAGAGAAAAAAAAAAAAAGAGGGAGAAATGCCTGTGTATCAGTTTTATTACAAACACAGTGCTTTGTCAAACTTTGTTTTAAATCTGTCAAACAAATTGATGATAATTATATACTCCTATAGCTTTAATGACTTTGTGGCTATTTTAAAATTTACTTTATCTGAGCAAAGTTGAACATCATTTCATGATTGTTTACAGCCTTTGCCTATTTTCCTGTTGGACTATGGGGTCCTTTTTTTTTGTTATATTTTTTATTTGTTGAAATTTTTATTTAGTGCACCCATTAAGCCTTTGATTATACTGTAAATTTGAAATACATTATCTCAAACTAAAAAATAAAAACACAGCTCACAGCTTCTGCCTTAGAAAGAACAGTGGAATGTGCATCCCACATTCCAGCTTTCGTGGGACTGCCCGGGGGATTGGTTTCTAACTCGCCTCCACCAGGGCCCCAACAGAACTGGCATCCGGGGGGCAACTTCAAAAAACAGAGAGCCCCAGTGGCTCATTGCTGTGCCAGAGACCCGACAGCACTGCAGACACCAGAGGGAGCAAGAGAGTAGAAACTCCTGGAAAAGAAACCGGTTAATCAGAAAACACTGTCAATAAAGACTGGGGAAAAATAACTTTTTTTCAAATACACAAATAACAGAAAAAAAAAATAACAAAACACATAGAGACGCAGGAAATAAGACCCAATCCAAGGAATAAACTACATCTCCAACAACCAATCAGAAATCAAGATCTCTAACTGTCTGAGAAAGGACCCCAAATAGTCACTGTAAAGATTCTCAATAAGCTTCAAGACACAGACAACTAAAGAAGATGAGCAAAGAGTTCTATGCACAAAGTGAGAGTATAAACCAAGACAAAGAAAGTGTAAGGAAGAGTTGAACAGAAATTCTGGAGGTGAAGATTAAATAACTCAACTGAAGATTTCTCCACAGGATTTCAATTTCCACAAGCAGAACAATCTGCAGACTTCAAGACAGACCCTTCAAAATTATCGACGGAGAACAAGGAAAGGAAAAAGACGATGAACAACATTGAAGAAAGCCTGAGGGACTTATAGGACACCATGCAGCGAACCACTAAGTGGGGACTTGGAAAATTTGCTTTACCTTTTAATTCTAGTTTTACATGTATTTAAAAAAAATTCTATTTTTTTTATTTATTTGAAAGATAGAGAAATAGACAGAGCTCTCCTATCTACCAGTTTCTTCTCCAAATGTCTCAACAGTTGGAGCAGGGCCAGGCTGAAACCAAGGACTCAATCTGGGTCTCCCACACGGGTGACAGAGACCCAAACACATCAGTCGTCACCCAGTGTCTCCTACAGTGTGAATTAGCAGGAAGCTGGAATCCAGAACAGCACAGAGGCTTAAACCCAGGAAGCCAGACAGGGGATTCAGATTATCTTAAACAGCCTCCTAACCGCTACACCAAATTCCTGTTTCCCCAAGAACTTTTTTTTTTTGACAGGCAGAGTGGACAGTGAGAGAGAGACAGAGAGAAAGGTCTTCCTTTGCTGTTGGTTCACCCTCCAATGGCCGCCGTGGGCGGCGCGCTGCAGCCAGTGCACCGCGCTGATCCAATGGCAGGAGCCAGGTGCTTCTCCTGGTCTCCCATGAGGGTGCAGGGCCCAAGCACTTGGGCAATCCTCCACTGCATTCCTGGGCCACAGCAGAGAGCTGGACTGGAAGAGGAGCAACCGGGACAGAATCCAGCGCCCCAACCGGGACTAGAACCCGGTGTGCCGGCGCCACAAGGCGGAGGATTAGCCCATTGAGCCGCGGCGCCGGCCCTTAAAGTTCTGTATATGTGTGTAACAGTCTCAATAAGGAAGAGCGAGAAAGGGTGCAGGGAACTTATCTTAAGAGATAATGGCCCGGGGCCGGCACCATGGTGCAGTAGGTTAATCCTCCATCTGTGGCGCCGGCATCCCACATGGGATGGTACTGCAGTGAAAAATTGAAATACATGGCTTTCTGTATCCCAACCAAGAGGCAGCTCTACATGTCAGCTTCCTTACCATTATCACATTAAAAACATAGCAAATCGAATGTCCTACTGATGTTTGCTGAATTCAAAGACACAAGTAAACCTAAGGTTATCCTGGAACACAGACTATTCTTCATTATTTCATTGTATATGCACCTAAACCATATGCAATTTGAAGTGACAGAGTAACAGTTGATCAGCATTTGCTGTAACAACACAGATATTCACCTCACCCCCTTGTAGTAACTAAGGCATTCATGACAACCAAATTTGTCCAGTGATAAAGGAGACTTAGTGACTTGTGTAACTGCAAGTGAACGGCATGTTGGGATGGATCAGAACAGGGTTGGAGTCCTTTGGTTCCACTTGTCGGCAGTCCTCGTGAACCTGACTGCTCCATGTGTCGGTGTCTTTCCACCATTGATTTTCCTCATGGCAGCTTTTACAGCTTGTACTCCACACCGTTCAGAAAAATGCCTCTGGCCCAGCGTTTTAAAGAAGAGCCATGAGATTCACTGTGCTTGGATGGCCTTCTGTTTATATTTTCTTTGCTTTATCAAACTCTGTGCCCCAGGAAGAGAACAGAAGGTGAAGTCGACCACCTGAGAAACAGATAAAGTCTTTAGGGGTCCAGTGTACACACCGAGAGGCCAAGTCTGGGTCCTGTTAGTAAAGAGGGGGATAGTTGTATAAGCAAACAACAAATACACACCGTGGCACCCAGGGGAGGCCTTTAAAAATAGTAAGAAGGGAGGGAGAGCTACAACTCAGCCCTAAGAGCTAGACAGGTTCTTTTCAGTGGAGAGTTAAATACTCCCTGGGGCAGGCTTTTGGCTCAGCAGTTAAGACTCTGCTGGGGATGTCAGCATCCCTTAACAGAGCACCTGGGTTTGAGTCCCAGATCCTTGGCTTCCTATGCAGCCACACCCTGGGAGGTAGCAGATGATCGCTTGGTCCCCGCTGCTGCTGAGAGACCCAGATAGAGTTCCAGGTTCCTGGCTCCGGCCTGGCCCAGTCCTGGGTGTTGCAGGCATTTGGAGTGTGATTCAGTGGATGGAAGATCTATCTGTGTGTCTTTCTGTCTGTCTGCCTTTCATGTACAATGAAAATAAATAAAAAGCTTTCGTAATTAAAGATGTTTCCAAATATGGACAAGTTTTCTCTGGGGAAGCCCAAATGTCTCCACAATGATAGCTGAGTGGGAAGGACTAGTCTTTAGTAAATGACTCCTGTATGTTTGGGGATTCGGCATCTAGATTTTTAAACAATATTTTAAACAGTTAAGATATTACCATCTCTGCTAAAATTATCACATATCAAGAAACTTATAGAAAGCTGTCCTAAGATCACACAATTTAAGAACGGCAAAGTTGGTCGGTCAAACCAGGCCCTTTGATGCCTAGAGGACCATGAATGAGAGGGTAAGGTGGATTCCAGCGATTCCAAATTCCCAGGTGTTAAAGAATGACAGGCACAGCCTTCTCCTTGGGGGGTCCAATCAGAGCTGATCTGTCTCAGGAGGGAGAGCTACAGGGAGAAGGAGACCTTGGGAGAGCTGATTTTACTTGGCTGTGAACTCGTGACATGTACTGCTCATGAGCATCTCTTGTTGGCTGTGCCCTCTTCCCCTTAAAACTTCACGGAAATAAACTCACAAAACTCACTGGGCAATGTGGACTTCATTACACAAGGAATCTTCAAAAGATCATAGGACATCTTTTATTTAAAAAAAAAATTAAGCATGGATTTCAAATTTTGCACCGCAATAAACTTAACTTTTAATTCCATTTTTCCATGAATATTTTGAAGTTCCTTCATATGGAGAGGGAAATGAATGAGAGAATTTTCCCAGAAAAGAATTTGGAATCACCTTGGGTCTTGCTCCAAATCCCCTTCTTGGTCAGGTATCCACAAGCCTCCCTCTTGCCTCCTGCCCCTTCCAAATCCTGTCTCATCACTCCTGGACTTTCCTGCCTAAAAACCAGTTACTTTTTTTTATCAACATTCTTGCAAAGGGGTATCCCTCTGCCTGAGAGGCCTGGGTATGGGGAGATCCGAGGCCTGGAGGCACAGCCCCTGCCTCCAAGGAACCCTATGGAAACCACCTTGCACAAGGAGCGGCTCTCAACAGGGAACTCTCATTTGCACTGGCTCCATTATGTTGCCTTATTTCTATATTTTCTCAAGAGAATTTTTCTCAAAAAAAAAAAAAGTGACCTTAATGAGGGGGAGGAGGATTAAATGCAAAGGAGAAGTACAGCAATTATTGAAAACCAATCCACTCTCCTAGAGCATAATAGAGACATAAAAATAAAACTAAACATCTTCAAACCCCGTGTGAGACAGAAAAGTTAAACCTCCTGCCAAGGGGCTATTAAAACTGGTTCATTATTTTGCCCCGGATACATTTTACTGCTCAAGTATTTCAGTCAGTGTTTCAGCTTTTCCCACTAGATTATCTCAAGCATCATTTATAGAAAATGTATTAAATGTAAGAAATTCAATGTTTGAGTGCAGAAACTAACCACGTGAAAGCTATACTCCATAGTCACTAGTAACTCAGGCTCACTGGAGATAACTTCAAATGGACGTTGAGTGCAAAAAAAAACTCGATAAATGCCAGCTATTATTACCATTGCATTATCGCTATTGTTCTCCAGATTTCATACTTCAGTTGGGCTTCACATACAACGTTATAGAACTCTTAAGTATTATAATTACTCCTACAAGTACAAAGGAACAGGACGCTGAGAATTTCTAAGCACTCCATAAACAAATGGCAAAATAATATTTATAGAACTGGTGTACGCTTTCTGAGGACAGAAATCAAAATCTGACTATGTCCCAAATTTTGGATTTTAAACTAATAGGAATTAACCATGGCAGAAGTACTTTAGAGCAAAACACAATTTTCAACCCTGCTGTGCATATGATAAGTTTTTCTTAAGAAACAAATTGGTTCTCATAACCAACTATGAGTTCTGACTGTAGACGTACCACAATATGTATTTTTATTTAGAACTTAGATGACGGGCACAGAAGCCAAAACTGCCCAAACCTCTCCCCAACTCCGTTTTTCCCCTGATGAAGGAGGAAGGCTGTAGATTGGTCAGGTTTGACTACAGACCTAGGAGGTGGAGTTTTCCACATCTGTGAAAGTGGGAGAATGTAATTTAGGATCCCAACAGAGGTGGTCTCTCATCATAATCTTCCTTCAATGAAGGAAAAGAATTTAAAATTTATTCTCTTGAGCTTGTGAAGAACAGAAAGAAAACCACAAGAAATACAAAACAAATAAGAAAATAAAGATAACCACTGTGTCTAGAGAATAGAATAATGGTAACAGTGAAAAGAAGAAGAGCTGTAGAGAAAAGGTCACCTAAAGCTTTGTTCTCTTCTGGTTGTGATGGAAGTCCTTAAATGGTTTTCAGCAGAGGGGGAATGAGATGTTAAGACTGTCTTTGGAAAACTGTAGAAGAGCAAGGTTGGAAAGTATTTATAAGACTGGTGCAATGATCCAGGTGACTGATGGTGGCTTAGACTAATTAAAGAAAAGATGGTTAAAGTTATTATCTTTTTTTAAAAGATTTATTTATTTCCAAGGCAAAGCAGTAGAGAGAGGGAAAGAGATCAATCTTCTATCTCCGGCTCACTTTCCAAACAGTCCCAACATCTAGGGCTGGGCAGGCTGAATCCAGGATTCAGGAACTCTTTTGAGTCTCCCACATGGCTGGAAGGGGCTCCAGTCATTTGGTCATGTTCCCCACTTTTACCAGGCAGGGATCTGGCTCAGAAGCGGGGCAGCCAGTACTTGAACCAGCACTCTGATATGGATGTCAGAGTTGTATATGGCAACTTCCCATGCTGCACCACAACACTGATCCCCATCATATTTTAAATACATTTTGAAAATAGTTTTCTGGGCGTACTATTGTATAATCATGGATGATGACTCATATTTGTTCCACACAACGAGAAATGGTGTGGTACTTGCTGAAATGGTGAAGACATTGGGATTGGAATGTCAAATTTGAAGGAAAGGAACACAACGGTTCAGTGTAAGCCCTGTGAAATATGAAGTATGCCATACCTGAATGGGGACTCGCTAATCTAGTCATGGTACTGGATTAAGTAATATACAGAAAAAGAGCAAATGGAAAGGAACCCCAAATATAAAAACCATAGGTCCCCCTATATGCAAAAGACTAGATGAAAAGGAGTAGGAAATTGACAAGCAGCAGCAGGAGAGGTAAACAGAAAATCACCAGTGTGTGGGTGAGGTTACACAGTCATTCTGAGAAATGTTTCAAGACCAAGGATGAAGAGGCCGGCGCTGGGGTGCAGTGAGTTAATCATCCATCTGTGGCGCTAGCATCCCCCATGGGCGCTGGTTCTAGTCCCAGCTGCTCCTCTTCCAATCCAGCTCTCTGCTAAGGCCTGGAAAAACAGTAGAAGATGGCCCAAGTCCTTGGGCCCCTGCACCTACATGCGAGACCCGGAAGAAACTCCTGCTCCTAGCTTCGGTTCGGCCCAACTCCGGTCGTTGTGGCCATTTGGGGAATGAACTGGTGCGGGTAAGACCTTTCTCTCTGCCTCTCCCTCTTACTGTCAGTCTACTTCTCAAATAAATAAATAAATATAGATGAAGACAGTAAACTTCTCTTTATATGCAACCCACCCTAATGTACTTTGTTACTGCAGTTAAGGGGAACCAAGACAAAGTAGAAAAATGCTAGATTCATCTAAATGATTAACACAATAGAGAAATCATCATTACTTATTTTTCTTATTCTGTTACCCCCAAAGTGCCATATCGTCTTGCAGAGAGACACCTTTTAAAGATGGGAAAGACTACCCTTAACCAGTGTACTGCAAGTAGGGGGAGCTTATCCCCGACCTTACAGCAATCCGGGCATCTACGTGCTCAGCGTCACTCTTCCACATCTCGTTATAGCACTCATCATATTGTTTTGTGATTTATTTACTCTGTCTTTTCCCACTAGATCTCAATGCTTTGCTGTGGCAACGAATGCAGCTGTCAAAGAGGACGTGTTGATCTAATATTTGGTGAGCGAGTGTCAGGCTTGAAGTAAAGGGTGGGAAGGAAGACGGATAAAACAAACATAGAAATAAACATCTGGTCCCAATTCTGCCCATGGAATGGTTTATAACTGGGGATAGATCATAAAAGTTGAATGTTTTGTGCTAGCTCAACATTGGTTGAACTCCTTTATTTCTGTGGAACTTCCTTGAAATACTACCTTACCTAGACGGTAAACAAATAAATTCTTATAAGTTGTTGTGGCGGATGGGGTATGAAGGAAGTCCAATCATGTCTCTCGGCTCTCAGCTCACCAGAGTGGCTTTGTATAGCCTCACACCCCCTGGAGCTCCACCAAGATCAATGGAGAGTCACTCAACAGCACGCCCATCTTTAAACTCCAATACACAGGAGCAGGGCTTTGGCACAACAGCTGAGCTGCCACACGGGATGCCTGCATTCCAAACCGAAGTGCCTGGAGTCAACTCCAGCTTCCTGCTACTGTGCACCTAGGAGACAGCATGCGATGGCTCAAGCAACTGGGTTTCTGCCACCCACATGGGAGAATTATGTTGAGTTCCTGGCTCCTGACTGTGGCCTGTCCTACCCCTAGCTATTGTGGGTATTTGGAGAATGAACCAGCTGATGGGGTAGATACATTTAGATATAGACATAGATCTATATCTCTTTCTAATACATTAAATTTTTAAAAATACTGGGGGTGGGTATTATGGTGTAACAGGCTAAGTTCTGGGTCAAGTCCAAGCTACTTTTATTTTTTAAGGTTTATTCATTTTTTTCTGAAAGGCAGAATTATAGAGAGAAAGAGGCGGCGGCAGAGGGTTCTTCCATCCGCTGGTTCACTCCCCAGATGGCCACAATGGCTGCAGTTGAGCCAAATCGAAGCCAGGAGATTCTTTCTGATCCCCCACAGGGTGCAAGGGCCCAAGGACTTGGGCCATCTTCTACTGCTTTCCCAGGCCACAGCAGAGAGCTGGATCAGAAGTGGAGCAGCCAGGACTTGAACCAGCACCCATATGAGATGCTGGTTCTGCAGGCAGTGGCTTTACCAGCTGTGCCACAGCACTGGCCCCGCTTCTGATGCAGCTTTCTGCCAATGAGCCTGGAAAGGCAGCAAGTAGTGGCCTGAGTACCTGGGCCCTGCCACTCATGTTAAAGACCAGGATGAAGTCCTGGGCTCCTGATTTTGGGCTGGCCCAGCCTCAGTAAATGGATGAAAACGTTCTCTCCTTGTGTGTGTGTGTGTGTGTGTGTGTCACTCTACCTTTCAACTAAATAAATCTTTGAAATAAATATTTTAAAATACTGGTCAGTAACCAGAGCTGAGTTTGCCAAACCTCCAAGGTGGGGCGGGGGGTGGAGCAGGAGGGGAGTGTGATTCTTCTTCCATAAACAGTTGTCTTACCCAAGATCAACACCGCAAGCACTTAACTGAGTATTCAATTATTTGAAAGAACCAAAATGAATTTTGTTTTAGATGACTTCAAAAACAATTCTAAAAAAGTTAAAGGTAAAAGCCATGAATTTCATTATAGATATTCACAAATAAATATCTAATTCATGCAAGGTGAAGTTTGAGCAATTGTTAACATTGTAATTGTAATTGTTAACATTGTAAGCATTAGTATGAATAAAGGCTCTTAAGCCACAGATGACATCTTTCAGGGTATATAAAATGGTGCTATGTTGACCCTTGCTATTATTGACTATTTTTCTTTATTTCAATATTCTTATGTTTTTTTATGGACAAATACCAATTTTGTAACTAAAATGTATTAATTTTTACTCCTTAAAAATGAGAAAATATTGGAGCTAACATTATGGCACAATGGGTTAAGTCACTGTCGACATTCCACATGAGCACTTATTCAAGTCCTGGCTGCTTCACTTCTGATCCATCTCCCTGCTAATGAGCTTTGGAAAGTGATGGAGGATGGTCCAAATGCTTGGGCCCCTACCATCCATATTAGATGGCTCAGATGGAGCTTCTGGCTCCTGGATTCAGCCTGAGCCAATACTAACATTGTGGTGATTTGGGGAGTGAACAGCAGATGGAATATCTAGCTCTAGCGCGCACTCTCTCTCTCTCTCTTTCAAATATCTTCAAAGAAAAAAAAAGACATGATATAAATTGGTAAAAACTGTTTGTTAAATAGAAAAATAAACAGCAATTTTTCATTATCTTCACTTTTTTTCCTGTTATCAAGATGTCCCTCTATTAAGAGTTTTGAAGACTGCTTTCTGTTAAGGCATCAAAACAAGCTAATTACCCTGAGACAATTTCAAGTTCAAGATAAAGTGAACAATTCCAAAGATAAAACACACACCCACAATATCCTGAGAACTCTGTCGATCAGCTTTGGACAGACTCTTAGCAGTAGCAAAACATGGTCTTGAAACAGCAGCAGGAAAGAGTACCAAGGACAGCAGGTCATTCCTGGAAGGGTCTTTGAGTTTGCTGTAAATTTATTTCTGAGGGTGTAAGCAAGAGCAAATCTCCCTTTCTCCCCACATGGGCAGCAGCACTGACTCCAAGTCCCCATTATAATAGGACAGTTGTCACAGCTATCAGTCACTTCCATTAAAAAGCTCTGATTTAACTTTGAGATGGGACGCACACTGTGTAAGTAAGCTCAGTTCTCGACTCTTTTATAAAATAAATGTGTCAGGTTCCACGGTCTTTTCTGGGACTTGCTGGCTGAATGGCCACAAAACTTTCTTCTGGTCACCCTGTCAAGATTGAGGTAAAAGGTGGTAATACTTCAAAATTGACAAAGTTAATATTCACAATAACTACTACTTGTGGGTGAGCTGCATGACCATTGCAAACAGAACTTGGATTTTGTTGCACTGTGTAAATTTGAGGATGAAGGAATGGGTCATCCCCTACGGGATGAATTCAACACTCTGAAGCATTGACTCTGAATCATTTGTGATTGAGATCCACGAATCTTCTCCAGGATCCAGGCAAGAACCATGACCTTGTAAACTTATTTTCACATCTGTAAGATCCTAAAGGATCTGCTCTGTATCCCTCACAAATGCCAATTTTTGATTCCATATGTACCTTTTTATCTATATATTGTAACTAGAAAATTGTAGATTTTTCCCAAATATTTTCATACAATAAAAGCCTTTTAGGGGTGCCAGCACTCTGGTACAATGGGTTAAAGCCCCAGCGTGTGGTGCCGGCATCTCATATGGGTGCCAGTTCGAGTCCTGGCTGCTCCTCTTCTGATCCAGCTCTCTGCTATGGCTGGGAAAGCAGTAGAAGATGGCCCAACTCCTTGGGCAACTGTGACCACTTGGGAGACCCAGAAGAAGATCATGGCTTCAGATCCGATCAGCTCTGACCATCATGGCCATTTGGGGAGTGAATCAGTAGAATGGAAGGCCTCGCTCTCTCTCTCTCTCTCTCTCTCAGGCTCTACCTCTCTCTGTAACTGTCTTTCAAATAAGTAAAATCATTATTTAAAAAAAAAAAAGCCTTTTTGAGCTTCTACCATCATTAGAATTTAATAAATTATAGTAATACGGTTTTACTTACAGACTAATGACTATTCCTATATCAAATATTAAGTTTGCATTATAATTTGAATTTTAATGCAAAATAGAACTGTGCATATACACATACCTGGAACCTCAACTAACAGCTGTTAATGTAACAAGTGCAGAAGTGACAGGATGAACAAGTACCATCTATCAGTCCAGAGAAGTGAGCCCCTAACCACCAAGATCATGCAGGGGAAGGAGGGAAGCTCCTACGAAAGAAATTACATTCAAGCCATTCTGGAACCCAGCAGTGTGTTTGGAAGCTGTCACCAGAGGGAAACATTTTCCAAGCAGAATTTAGAACGTCAACACTCAGGATGGAAAATTCTGATGTATCTTGAAACGTACTCTATTGTGGCAGAAAATGTACACACTCACAATAGATGGGCCTGGTTAAATCCTGACACTCTAATTTTTACATTGCAGCTAATTTTTTAATTGTGACTGTAAGCCAATAAAACATTACCTTAGGTGACAATCTTTAACGACAAAGACGAGAAATGTCAGATGCCCTGATTGGATCCATACGCTTTGTTGAAATATCACACCATATTCCGTATGTTCCATTAACATATGCAATTGTCATTCATCAAAAACAAGTTTAGATGTTTTTTTAAAAATAAATGTAAAATGTTAAATATTTTAATGGACTGTATTTTCTTTTTGTGCATTGGAAAAGAGTGAAAAAAGGATTGAAAATCGTGTATTCATGCATCCTCAAAAATGCCTGCCACCAATTCTTAGTAAATATGATCTATTTTCTTTTTAAAAAAATATTTATTTATTTATTCAAAAGTCAGAGTTACACAGAGAGAGGAGAGGCAGAGAGAGAGAGAGAGGTCTTCCATCTGCTGGTTCACACCCCAATTGGCCACAACAGCCGGAGCTGCACTGATCCAAAACCAGGAGCCAGGAGCTTCTTGCGGGTCTTCCACGTGGGTGCAGGGGCCCAAGGACTTTGGGCCATCTTCTACTGCTTTCCCAGGCCATAGAGAGCCCTGAATCAGAAGTGGGGCAGCCAGGTCTCGAACCAGCGCCCATATAGGATGCCGGCACTTCAGGCCAGGGCGTAAACCCACTGTGCCACAGCACCATCCCCAGATCTATTTTCTTTAAATCTATTGGACAAGTGACTTTTTCTAATGAAGAAACTAAGGTAAGTAATATAAGAGATATCTTCGCTTCAAATGATTCTCCCCACTTTACACACAGATCAGAGCATTTCCCTCACTTGTCATACTTACCAGTACAAATTCCTCTCCTCACTTTAGAAAGCTATGGAAATAAGTGTTAAAAGCAAACTAAATTAAACTATTTTTATTTCTTAGCTCTCTCTCAAAGATAAAATACGTACCAGAAACACAGGGTGATGTGCAGCTTTACCTACTTATCAAATAAAATTCTTTTGAAAAAATTCTTTAATTGTAGAAAATCAAAACTGAGACTCTGCCGCTTTGTTTGCTCAAAAAGAATCTGATGACAAGCGTTTGGCGCACTGGTTCAGATGCTCCCATGTAGGGGACCCGAAATGAGCTCTACGCTCCTGGCGTTGGCCTGACCCCGTTCCAGCTATGGTAGGCATTTGGATAGTGAACCAGCAGATGGAGGATCTTTCTCTTTCTTTCTAGTTCTCCTTCTCTCTCCCAATAAATAAAATTATAATAGATTTAAAAAATCATGTCATGGCAAGTTTGACAATATAAAAGTACTCTTAGTTACTATCTTGCTCCGTTTGAGCTACTCTAATAAACTGTCATAGACTGGGTGGCTTATCAACAGCAGAAATTCATTCCTCATGGCTCTTGAGACTGGAAATGCAGCATCACGGTGCCCGCACGGTTGGCTCTGGCAAGGCCCTCTTCCAAGCTGTATACAGCCACCTGCTCACTGTTTCCTCATTTGGGAGAAAGCAGCAGCTGGCTCTCTGCCCACCATAAGGGAACTCATTCATGAGGGCTCCACCTCACGCTCGAATTACCTCCGAAAGGCCCCACCTCCTGACGCTATTACAGTAGGGGTTAAGATTCCAAGAGATGAATTTGGCAGAGGGGGAGGCATGAAGGGGTCGGGGGCACAGACATTCAGTCCACTGCAGTTCCTCTGCCCTCCCTATTGTTTCCTGCAGGATTTATTCGCGAGCACCTCACTGAATCCTCATGGTGATATCTACCCTATGGTTAAGGACAAGTATTGCAGCCTTGAGTCCATTGCAATTAAGGAAATGACGCAAAGGGAGGAGTTGAGGATAGTTTTGTGGGGATCATGCAGAACCCCTCAATGAACTCACAATGTTTACAGAAGCTGATGATCTTGGCGTGAAATGGCAGCTGTTCTCAGCTTGTTTTCCAGGAGACGTTCTTAGCACCAGACATTGGCAACCAATTCTCTACAAAGAGCCACAGTCTAGCTTGGAAAACAACACTGTCTTTACTAACCGAACACCTAGTTAAATGAGCTTGTAGTACTTTGCCTACCATCTGCTGGACAAGCCAGGTTGAGGAAGACTGCGATGTGCTGGCCTCTCCCCAGTCCAATCCCCATATAAACTTTTCCAGCAGTGTGTTCCACTGTGTGCTGTTCTCCACCTTCTCTCTGGGATGAGCCATCTCTCTTCAACCCCAGTGCCTTCCTGGAATATTTCCTCTAGTTCTCTTCCCTTACTGAAATCCAGTTCCTCCCTGGGTCTTCTCTGCAACACTGTCTACTTCACACACTCTGCATACCCCAGGCCAGGGGCCTAGGTGTCCCCATGGCTGCCCAGGGCTCTTCCACACTTCCTCACCCTCTTCCGATCCCCTGGGACTCGCCATCCTCTCTTTCCTTCACTGCCGTGGTCCTCGTTCTTTATTGCTCACGTCCTGGATATTCCTTTTCAGTGAAACCCTGGAAACACTCACAGACAGACTGAAAAATCATTTTTCCAGCCATCTAGCATCCCTAAGCCCAGCCAAGTGACACATCCAATTAACCATCACAGCTACCATATGGTATGTGGAGGAGAAGCTTGACTCCCAGGCTCTGCACAGGCACCCATGTCACTCACCTCCCCCTTCAACCTGTCTGGCCATGCACAACAGAACCCACAAGGTGGAGAAAAACCAGAGTCAGCGTCCTCAGGAGTAAACAGCCCAGCTTCAAGTTGACAAGTAACCAACATCATCAGGAACCTTCTCACGCTCTAGTTGCCAAGTGAGCCTTCCACAGTGATCCTCCAAAGGATACAGACCTGAGCAAGGGGACAGGTTTATAGGCCACCCTGCAGCAGATATGAGACAGAGCTGGATGAGAGCCAGCCAAGAAGTTAGGAAGAAATAAGCACAAAGTGAATTTCAATACAAGGCCCAAATCGAAGCCAGAGACAGGACCAAGAAGACATAAAAAGAAAAAATGGGTCAGAAACAAGCAGTCTTTGCAGTAAGAAAAACTAAACCAACTACCTAGCTCTTCAGGACACAGGGGAACATTGTATGTGGACACTGAAGTCATTTTCCGTGGAAGACACACACACACACACAAGAACTTCAAAACATTCATGGAAAAATGGTGCTAAAAACAAGGTTTGGTTGCAAAAATATTTTAAAATCCATGAACAGTTTTTTCCTAATACACATTTTAATGAACTTCAATGATCTGGAAGCCCCTCATAGCAGTAATTTCAAAACTGTTTGCATCAAAATCAACTTTTAATTTCATTTTCTCCAACTTTTTGAAGTCTCCTCTTATGTGTGTGTGCGTATGTTTGTGCGTGTATATGCATGTATATATGATTGTGACCTTTTTAAAGCAAAAAAAGCTGAGCTCTGGAAAGGGAGGTGAGACAAGGCAGCCGCCGCCACGGCCGCCGCCCCCGACCCACCCTGGGACAGACAGGTGAGACACACACGACTGAGTTGGGGAGGAAATTGAAATCAAAACAAAGTGAATAGCACCCGCAGGAAGTGGCAGGACCCAGAGGGACGAACTGAGTGATTGAATACGCCAGGATCCTTTGGTGTCTCCGCTCCCCTCCCCTCCATCAGAGCTGCAGCGGGCAGAAAGCAGCCATCTTGTTTGTTTACACTGGGGCATAAAGGAGAATGGCCTCTGCTTTCACACTCCGAAGGAGGAAACTTCAGGGGCGGAGACCGAGGTGGTTTGGAGCTACCCCTCACTCCTCGTGCAGGGGGCGCAGTGAGAGGGGGTGGCTGACCAATGAGGCCCAGGAACATTAGGGCAAACAAAGGAACAGGTAAACAGGCCCCAAGGGGCGGAGCTTGGCACCTCAAAGCCCTGACACTAGCCCACTCAATTAACCAAAAAAAATAAATAAATGAAAAACAAATAAATAAATAAACTCTAGAAGATAGAGCTGCCTGCTTACACTGTACAGACCCACAGCAGCCCATAGCAGAGGAAAATCAACCTGAAAATTAAGCTAAACAGAAATGCCGAAGAACAAAGGAAAAATCCAGAATAAGAACATAGAAGAACCTATGAACTCGCCAATGGAGCAGGCTAAACCATCCATAATAGAGGCTGAAGAAGAATTTGAAACCATGCCAGAAAAAGAATTCAGAAAATTAATAATCAGATTACTTAGAAATAATGAGAAACAGATTCAAGATCTGAATGAAAAGCAGGCCCAAGGATTAGAGATCCTAAAGAGAAGCCAGAATGAAATACTGGAAATGAAAAACTCAATTGACCATATAAAAAACACCGTGGAATCCCTCAGAAATCGAACAGATGAAATAGAAGAGCGAATATCAGAATTCAAAGACAAACTTCCAAAAATAATACAGTCAGTTCAAGCACAGGAAGAATAAATTAGAAAATTAAAAAATACAGTTGGAGACCTACAAGACTCAATCAAGCATTGTAATGTTCAGATAATAAGAGTCCCTGAGGGTGTGGAAAGAGAGAATGGATTGGAAGGTGTTTTCAATGAAATAATATCAGAAAACTTCCAACAGAGGCAAATTGATAATAACCAACAAATTCAACAAATAGCTAGGAACCCCAACAGGTTAGACCGGAAGAGAAATTCACCATGACACATTGTGGCAACACTCAGCTCAGTGAAACACAAAGAACAAATCCTAAAATGTGCCAGAGACAAACAACAAATCACATTCAGGGGTAAGTTAATCAGACTTACCCCAGACTTCTCATCACAAACACTAAAGGCAAGGAGACAATGGCACGATATATTCAAGTTTCAAAAGACAAACAATGCCAACCTAGAATACTATACCCTGCAAAGCTATCATTTATGAATGAAGGGGAAATAAAGATCTTCCACGACAAACAGAAGCGGAAAAAATTTGTATCCTCGTGTCCAACCCTACAACACTCAAAGACGTGCTGCACACAGAAATACAAAAACAAGAACTTCACTACAAAAAAAAAAAAAAAAAAAAAAACGAATGTAGCTTTACAAACAAATCTCAAAATACATAAGCAACTTGTTTCAGGAAACATGACTGGGAAGAGACAGTACTTAACAGTAGTCACACTGAATGTGAATGGTCTTAATTCTACAACCAAGAGACACAGACTAGCTGATTGGATCAAAGAAGAGAATCCATCTATATGCTGCCTTCAGGAAACACACCTTATCAGCAAAGATGCATGCAGACTGAAAGTGAAAGGATGGAAAAAGATATTCCAAGCTAACAGAAATCAAAAAAGAGCTGGTGTGGCCATCCTAATATCAGACAAAATAGACTTTAACATAAAAACTATTATAAGAGACAAAGAAGGGCATTATATAATGATTAAAGGATCTATCCAACATGAAGACATTACTATTATAAATATATATGCACCTAATTACAGGGCATCTGGCTATTTGAAAGAATTACTAGAGGACTTAAAGGGAGATATAGATTCAAATACAATAGTAACAGGGGACTTCAACACCCACTCTCACCAATGGACAGATCAACCAGACAGAAATTCAACAAGGAAACAACAGAGCTAATTGACGCTATAGACCAAATAGACCTAGTAGATATTTTCAGAACCTTCCACCCTACAGCCACAGAATTCACATATTTCTCCCCAGTACATGGAGCGTACTCTAGGATTGACCATACGCTAGGCCATAAAGGGAGCCTCAAAAAACTCAAAAAAATTGAAACTATACCATGCATCTTCTCAGACCATAGCACAGTGAAACTCGAAATCAACAACCCAAGAATCTCTACACCATATGCAAACACATGGAAAATGGACAACATGATTCTGAATGAACAGTGGGTCATTGAAGAAATTAAAAGAGAAATCAAAAGATTTCTAGAAACAAATGAAAATGATAACACAATCTATCAAAACCTGTGGGATACAACAAAAACAGTACTAAGAGGAAAGTTTATAGCAATTGGTGCCTATATCAAGAAACTGGAAAGGAACCAAACAAATGACCTCTCCATGCACCTCAAGGATTTAAAAAACGGAAGCAAATCAAGCCCAAACCCAGCAGAAGGAAAGAAATACTAAAGATAAGAGAAGAAATAAACAGAATTGAAACAAAAAAAAAAATACAAAATATCAACAAAACCAAGAGCTGCTTCTTTGAAAAAATAAACAAAATAGATGCACCATTGGCCTAAATAACAAAAGAGAGAGAGAGAGAGAGAGAGAGAGAGAGAGAGAGAAACACCCAAATCCATAAAATCAAAGATAGCAATGGAAATGTAACAACAGATACAACAGAAATAAAAAGAATCATCAGAAACCACTACAAAGAGATGTATGCTAACAAATTGGGGAACCTGGAAGAAATGGATAGATTTCTGGACACATACAACCTTCCTAAACTGAGCTGTGAAGATATAGAAAACCTAAACAGACCCATAACCATGAAAGAAATTGAATCAGTAATAAATGCACTACCGAAAAAGAAGAGCCCAGGACCAGATGGCTTCACCACTGAATTCTACCAGACATTTAAAGAACAACTAACTCCAGTTCTTCTCAAATTATTCAAAACAATTGAAAGGGAGGGAATCCTCCCAAATTCTTTTTATGAAGCCAGTATCACCTTAATTCATAAACCCGGGAAAGACGCATCAGAGAAAGAAAACTATAGACCTATCTCCCTGATGAACATAGATGCAAAATACTCAATAAAATCCTGGTAAACCGAATCCAACTACACATCAGGAGGTTCATTCAGCTGGACCAAGTGGGATTTATCCCTGGTATGCAGGGATGGTTCAGTGTTCACAAATCAATCGATGTGATACATCACATTAACAAATTGAGAAACAAAAATCATATGATTATCTCCATAGATGCAGAGAAAACATTTGACAAAATACAACACCATTTCATGATGAAAATTCTAAGCAAATTGGGGTTAGAAGGAACATTCCTCAACACAATTAAGGCAATTTATGATAAGCCAATGGCCAGCATCATATTGAATGGGGAAAAGTTGGAGGCATTTCCATTGAAAACTGGCACCAGGCAGGGATGCCCACTCTCACCTTTGCTATTCAATATAGTCCTAGAAGTTTTAGCCAGAGCCATCAAGCAAGAAAAAGAAATTAAAGGGATACAAATGGGAAAGGAGGAAGTTAAACTATCCCTATTTGCAGATGACATGATCCTATATATAGGGGATCCAATAAATTCCTATAAGAGACTATTGGAACTCATAAAAGAGTTTGGTAAAGTAGCAGGATACAAAGTCAACGCTCAGAAATCAACAGCCTTTGTATACACAGACAATGTCATGGCCAAGAAAGAACTTCTAAGATCAATCCCATTCACAATAACCACAAAAACAATCAAGTACCTTGGGATAAATTTAACCAAGGATGTCAAAGACCTCTATGATGAAAATTACAAAACATTAAAGAAAGAAATAGAAGGAGACACAAAAAAATGGAAAAATCTGTCATGCTCATGGATTGGAAGAAACAATATCATCAAAATATCCATTCTCCCAAAAGCAATTTACAAGTTCAATGCAATACCAATCAAAATACCAAAGTCATTCTTCAAAGACCTAGAAAAAACGATGCTGAAATTCATATGGAGAAACAGGAAACTGTGAATAGCTAAAGCAATCCTTTACAATAAAAACAAAGATGGAGGCATCACAATTCCAGACTTCAAGACATACTACAGGGCAGTTATAATCAAAACAGCCTGGTACTGGTACAAAAACAGATGGATAGACCAATGGAACAGAATAGAAACATCGAAGATCAATCCAAACACCTATAACCAACTCATATTCCACAAAGGACCTAAAACCAACCCCTGGAACAAGGACAGCCTCTTCAACAAATGGTGCTGGGAAAACTGGATGTCCACATGTTTAAGTATGAAGCAAGACCCCTACCTTACACCTTATACAAAAATCCACTCAACATGGATCAAAGAGCTAGACATACGCCGCAACACCATGAAATTAATTGAGAGCATAGGGGAAACACTTCAAGACATTAAAACAGGCAAAGAATGCCTGGAGAAGACCCCAGAGGCAAGGGTAATCAAAGATAAAATAAACAAATGGGAATACCTCAAATTGAAAAGTTTCTTTACAGCAAAAGAAACAGTCAGGAAAGTGAAGAGGCAACCAACAGAATGGGAGACGTTATTTGCAAACTATACAACTGATAAGGGATTAACAACTAGAATCTATAAAATGATCAAGAAACTCCACAGCAACAAAAACAACCCACTTAAGAGATGGGCCAAGGACCTCAATAGACATTTTTCAAAAGAGGAAATCCAAATGGCCAACAGACACATAAAAAAATGCTCAGGATCACTAGCCATCAGGGAAATGCAAATCAAAACCACAAGGTGGTTTCACCTCACCCCGGTTAGAATGACTTACATACAGAAATCAACTAACAATAGATGCTGGCGAGGATGTGGTGAAAAAGAGACACTAATCCACTGTTGGTGGGAATGCAAACTGGTTAAGCCACTATGGAAGACAGTGTGCAGAGTCCTCAGAAACCTGAATATAGCCCTACCACATGACCCAGCCATCCCACTCCTTGGAATTTACCCAAATGGAATTAAATGGGAAAAAAAAAAAGTTCTTTACACCTCAATGTTTGTTACAGCTCAATTCACAATAGCTAAGACATGGAATCAACCTAAATGCCCATCAATGGATGACTGGATAAAGAAATTATGGGACATGTACTCTATGGAATACTATACAGCAGTAAAAAAACAGTGAAATCCGGTCATTTGCAACAAAATGGAGGAATCTGGAAAACATCATGCTGAGTGAAATAAGCCAGTCCAAAAGGGACAAATATCATATGTTCTCCCTGATTGATGCCAACTAACCGAGCTCCTAAAAGGAAACCCGCTGAAGTGAAATGGACACTATGAGAAACAATGACATGATCAGCCCTTATCTTGACTGTTGAGGAACAACTTACTATTTTATTCCTTTTAGTATTTTTTGTTGTTGTTGTTGTTGTTGTTCTACTTAATACCACTGGTTGAACTCTGTAATTAATACACAATTATTCTTAGGCATTTAAAATTAACAGAAAAGTGATCTCTGTTAAATATAAGAGTGGGAAAAAAGAGGGAGGAGATATACAGGCTGGCACATGCTCACTCGAACTTACCTCCAATGGTAAGCTAGAATTGTGCCAGGGGATTCCAATTCAATCTTATCAAGGAGGCATGTACCAATGCCATCTCACTTGTTAAAGTAATAAGTACATAATTGATCAAAAAGATAGGGCAAGTGTCAAAGAGATTTCACAAATAAGACCAGTGTCTGCAAACAATGAAGGATAGAATTAAAAGGGAGAGAATGATCCTGCGGGGGAAGCAGGACACACAGCAGTCTCATAGAATGAATGGCAAATGCCCTAAACAGCACTCTGGCTTCAGAATCAACCCTTGGGACATTCAGATCTGGCTGAAAGGCCCATGAGAGTCTCACAGGCATGGAAAGCCACGACACGGTGGCAAAAACAACCTGAATGAAAGATCTCGGTGGGAGGTTGGTGGGGGAAGCCACAACAATACAAAAGTTGCACTTTGTAAATTCACATTTATGAAATAAGAAAGAAAGAAAGAAAGAAAGAAAGAAAGAAAGAAAGAAAGAAAGAAAGAAAGAAAGAAAGAATCTCAGTGAACAAGATCCTCAGCAGAAAGAACGGATCAAAGAAGGAGGCGCCTTTCTCTGAAGGGAGGAAGGAACCTCCACTGTGATATGGCCTTGACTAAACACGTTCAGAGTTGGTGAACTCAAGAGGCTTCCATAGCCTTGACAGCTCATGGCAAGAGCCTCGGGTGATCACTGACGTCATAAATAAGAGTGTCAATTGTTAAATCAACAACGGGAGTCACTGTGCACCTGCTCTCCACGTAGGATCTCTGTCCTTAATGTGTTTTACTATGAGAGTTAACGATAATACTAGTAGTCGAACAGTACTCTATATCTTTTGCAGTTGTGTGGGTGCAGTCTGTTGAAATCTTTGCTTAGTATATACTAAGTTGATCTTCTGTATATAAAGATAATTGAAAATGAAACTTGATGAAGAGTGAGATGGGAGAGGGAGATGGGATGGCTGCAGGTGGAAGAGAGGTTGGGGGGGGCACAATGCAAAAGTTGCACTTTGTAAATTCACATTTATTAAATAAAAAAATAAAAAGCAAAAGAGCTGCTGTAAACTTATCACCTCTTTTGTAATGATTACTTACCAAATTTAAGTCATTCTATTTTTATAGCTGTGTTTATTTCCAAATACTCAAACAAGTTAGGCCTTTGTAAGCATAGTATTGAAAAAAATGAACTTGGGTAAACCTGTCTGTCGACATATAAATGAGACATTTTGGCTAAGTCAGTTCTATCTGTTTTTTTTTAAATGCAGCATTCTCCACATCGGTGCTGTTCTGTTTCACGTGAAGCCCATCTGTTGCAATTATCCCAATGTCTATTTTTATTATTCAATTTCCCAATAACATGTGTCTGCCTTCCTAGTCCCATTAACTCTCTATTCTCTTATGAGCTTCCTATGGAACCATCATCTCTACTGACTATACAGCACTACTGGAAAATATTTCAGGAATGGAAAGGATATATTGATAAAGAGCAACCCAACACACTTGCTGATGATTATTATGGTCTTAATATTTACCTTTAAAACAAGATTTATTAAGGCAGAAACATCTTTCCTCAATTTATAGGTACTAGTAGGAATATCCAAAGTAGTTGTATCGACAAATGCATCTACCTGGGTTAAAATGTATTGCCCATGGCCAGCGCTGCGGCTCAATAGGCTAATCCTCCGCCTGCAGCACTGGCACCCCGGGGTTCTAGTCCCGGTCAGGACACCAGATTCTGTCCCCGTTGCTCCTCTTCCAACCCAGCTCTCTGCTGTGGCCCGGGAGGGTAGTGGAGGATGGCCCAAGTGCTTGGGCCCTGCACTTTCATGGGAGACCAGGAGAAGCACCTGGCTCCTGGCTTTGGATCAGTGCAGTGCGCCAGCCGCAGCACACCAGCCGCAGTGGCCTTTGAGGGTGAACCAACGGCAAAAGGAAGACCTTTCTCTCTGTCTCTGTCTCTCTCACTGTCCACTCTGCCTGTCAAAAAAGAAAAAAAATAATGTTTTTCCCAATACAGTCCTCAAAGATTAAACATAGATGCACAGAATGACTGTTCCTAAAACACAGACCCTTTGCAGGTAACACAGCTTTCTCATTAGAGCTCACGCTTCTTCCTCGAGCACTTGGTTGTATCAGATGTAATAGAGTTCCCACACTAATGCAGAGGCAACCCACCTACTCTCCCGGAGACAGACTTACTTTCAGATAGAAGACAAACCATCATAATCACTATCAGCCACTCTGCCGACCTGTGATCTTCCCCGTTTTAGAAATAGTGCTGAGCAAACTCATAACCGGGTCTAGTCCCACATCAAAACCTGACTTCTAGAGTAGGCATTTAGCCTAGCCGTTTAGACACCTCCTTCCCAAGCTGGAATGTCCAGGTTTGATTCTCGGCTCTTGATTCCAGCTTCCCACCAGCAACCTTGAGAGGCAGCAGTGATGGCTCAAGCAATTGGTGTCCTACCACCCACACGAGAGGTGTGGATTGAACTCCCGGCTTTAGCCATCCAGGCCCTGGACACTGAAGGAGCCTATCACTCTGTCTCTCAAATTAATTAAGAATAGTAAAATGAGCTTTCTGATACACGTGCTGCAACTGGCAATCCTATTTGCTGTTAGGGTCCTATTCCCAGAACCTCCTCTTTGCCCTGATCCATGAAAAAAAAAAAAATTTTCTCTCTCACCACTGGGCATACATCCAAAGAAAACGAAATCAGTATGTTAAAGAGCAGTATTCACAATTGCCTAAGTAAGGAATCAACCTGTGTCCACCAGTGGATGAATGGATAAAGAAAATGAGATGTAAATATACATGGAACGCTACTTGGCTGTTAAAAAAAAAAAAAAAAAACAGAAGAAGAAAATCTTTTCATTTACACAACATGGATGAACCTGGAAGACAGACACACTTAGTGAGATAATCCAGGTACATAAAGGCAAACACCACATGATCTCAATCATAGGTGAAATATAAAAGGTTGATCTCCTAGAAGCAGAGACTGAAGTGGTAGTTACCAGTAGCCGAGATTACTTGGGGTGAGGGTTGGGAAGATACTGGTAAAAGCATACAAAATTTCAGGTAGAGAGGAGGAGTAACTTCATAAAAACTATTGTACTATATGGTAACTAAAGTTAATTACAATGTGTTTTATTTTTGAAAAATGCTAATGGAGTGGATGTGAGTGTTCTCACTTCAAAATGATAACTACTTCAGGAAATGTATGTGTTCATAACTTACATTTAGTCCTTCTACAAGACAGAAATACTACAAAACATGTTGCACTCAATAAATACCAATTTATCTGTAAAATTTTAATATAAAATAAGATTATACTGAAAATCAATATAAGAACATCAAAATGTTCACAGAAAATAGAGTGAAAATATGTTTATTTTGGTACAAAATACGTTGGAATTCATGCATATATTTACGTATTTTTTGAAGACACTTTCTCTTAAATATTGCCTTATTCCAAGTCAAAAGTTGGCATAGAACAATGTAATGTCAGAGAAAACTAGACTTGGCATCTACTGCTGAATTAGATACTAACCAGTAGTGTTTCTTTAGGGAAGAAATTCAATTGCTGCTCACTGTAAATGTATTTATCGACCATGTGTATTTGACTTAATGCCCTTGTCAGAGAAAAACTTTGGGGTTTTACTCAGTTGTAAAATTCTATGTAGTTTTATCATACGCCGTAAGATCCTGAGCCAAGGCACAGTCTGACTTACGCACTAACGGCAGGCTAAGCAAGGTGAGGACACATCTCGTGCATCCGTTTAGCCAAGTACCTACCATAAGCAACATTTTGTAGAGCAAAGGAGCAGCGTCTCTTGAGCTGCCTGTTATTTTTCTATCAAACCAAAGTTGCATTTTCCACAGGCGCAAATGTAGTTTTAGCAGCCTTTAGCACTTATTTTTAAAAGTCTTAGCAGATTTCCAAAGTTCATTGAAAAGATGTTATAATGTCCCTCTTTGGAGCAAGCTACCCTCAAGCAGGGATCAAGGCCTTTTTCTCCACCAATACAGAAATTTTTTCATAGGAGAAAACTTCTCTCAAAATAAATTGAAGAGTTTACCACTAGATCATACCAGGCCTAAGGAAACTATAAGGAAGATATGTGACTAATAATATGTGGTTTTCTGATGACAACATTCTCTCCCCCCTCCCTCTCCCCCTCTCTCCCTCCCTCTCTCCATGTGTACAAACTACCCCTTTGGCTAATTAACCTGGCTTGGTCACAAAAGATAATCTGATTAAAACAAAGATTTTTTTTTAGCCTCTTATTTATCTTCATTTAATTTGAAAGACGGAGAGGTGGATATAGAGACAAATAGAGATCGTCTGTGTTCTTGTTCATCCCTCAAATGTCAAACAGTGCAGTGGGGCCAGGCTAATGCCAGGAGTCAGGAACTGAGCAGGGTCTCTCACATGGGTCCCAAGTACTTGAGCCATCACCTGCTGCTTCCCTGGGAAGCTGGATCAGAAGCAGCCAAGTCAGATCCCAAACTAAGCACTTGGATAAGGGATGTGGTTTCCCAAATGGCTATTTAACCACTACATGAACTCTTCCCCAAAAATCTTTATTCTCAATCCATGCAATATAATTTTGAAAACCACTATTTCCTCAAATTGGGATATCTCCTCATCTTCGGCCTTATAACAGTACAGCTAAAAAAGTGAAATGAAAACCTAGCAATACTTGCTTTCAAAGTTCTAATACCTTCCCTATCCATGTATTTTGATGTCACTTCTCTATTTGAAAAGTCCATAAATTATAATCTTCAAATTAGAAAATAGTAAATAGTTTTCTAAAGCAAACATGCAAGTCCCCCAAATGACTTGGTGCTATAGAAATGACACAATGAACAGAGCTTCCTTCAGGCTGGAGATGCTAATGATTCTCGGAACATAAACCATCTATACCATAAACCAGGAAAAACTGTAACAAGGCAATTGAGTGGGGCCGGCGCCGTGACTCCCTAGGTTAATCCTCCACCTGCAGCACCGGCATCCCACATGGGTGCCGGGTTCTAGTCCTGGTTGCTCCTCTTCCAGTCCAGTTCTATACTATGGCCTGGGAAGGCAGAGGAGGATGGCTCAAGTGCTTGGGCACCTGCACCCGCATGGGAGACCTGGAAGAAGCACCTGGCTCCTGGCTTCGGATCAGCGTAGCTCCAGCTGTAGCAGCCATTTAGGGGGTGAACCAATGGAAGGAAGAACTTCCTCTCTAACTCTATCTGTCAAATAAAAATTTAAAGAAAAAGAAAAAGAAAGAAGACAATTGAGTAACAAGGTAGTAAGTCAACTTCCTCAGCATTTTGTTTGCATACATCTTATTGTATACAAGTACATTCATCCTTTTGCACAGAGAGTATGAAAGGTCTGTTACACCATAATGCACTGTTCAGCCCATTTTATAGTTGATGAGCCCGTACTCTTTATTTTAAAAGATTTATTTATTTTATTTGAAAATCAGAGAGGGAGAGAGGGAGAGAGATTTTCCACCTGCTGGTTCACTCCCCAAATGGTTGCATTGGACAGGCTTGAGCCAGGTCGAAGCCAGGATCTTCAAGTAGGTCCCCCATGTGGGTTGCAGGGGCCCAAACACTCAGGGCATCTTCTACTGCTTTCCCAGATGCATCAGCAGCAAGCTGAATTTGAAGTGGAGCAGCCGGGTCCTGAACCAACGCCCATAAGGATTGGTGGCATAGCAGGTAACAGCTTTACCTGCTATACCACAACACTGGCCCAGAGCCTATGGTCTCAAACATGTACACGTATGTCCATATATAAGTGTTTGATACACATGTGTTTATTTTTATTTAAATGCCAAATTAATAGTAAGTTTTTTAGGTAACTAAGCAGATATCAAAAGTTATTAAATTTATTAAAGACTAAATGCCTTTTCAAAACAGTTGTACCCATTTGCATGCCCTTCAGAAATAAAGCTTAAATTTATCCACAGTCTCCAATATTTTACATTATTGTATCTTAGTTCAGTCATTAGGGTGGGTATACAATGGTACTCCATATGGATTTGGGGTGGGTCTTTTTTTCAATAAAGATTTATTTATTTATTTGAAAGGCAGAGGTACAGAGAGGCAGAGAGACAGAGAGAGAAGTCATCCATCTGCTAGTTCACTCCCCAAATGGCCTCAACAGTCAGAGTTGCGCAAACCTGAAGCCAGGAGCCAGAAGCTTCTTCTGGGTCTCCCACGCAGGTGCAGGGGCCCAAGGACTTGGATCATCCTCCACTGCTTTCCTGGGCCATAGCAGAGAGGTGGATTGGAAGTGGAGCAACTGGTACTTGAACAGGCGCCCATCCATATGGACTTAATTTGCAGTTTCCTGATGACTAATAAGGCTGAGATCTTCACCTATCATTGACCATTAAGATATCTTTGCACTGGAGTGCTGTTCAAATCTCTAACCTGTTTTTCTCTTATTGTATTGTCTTTTATTGATGTGTAAGAAATTCTTTATAAGACACTTTAAAATTGTATGTGTGTATAAATCTCTCCCCACTCTTGAGATTGGACTTTCATTATTTATAATGGTATCAATGATGAAACAAGTTCTTTATTTTAATGTACTGCATTGAATCATTCCTTTTTTGTTAGTGCTTTTACATCATAAGGAAAACTTTTTCCTCCGTGTTCAAAGGTATTTTCATGGACTCTATCCTAAAGACAGCATTGTTTGTGTTCTAACATTAAGATTCATGATTCATCTGAAATTGAATAGGGCTTATGATGTGACACAGGGATTGGATTTTTCACCTGACCCAGAACCATCTTTTGCAAAGACTCTCCTTTGTTACGACTAAGGGTATGCTTCATCATTAATCTAGTGCCCACCTGAGTGTAAGGCTGTCTTCAGGCTCTGTTAAACCAGGGACCTAACTGTGTACCAGCACCAACACCAATTCTGTGATAGCTATGGACACTTCATCAACACTCCTACCATAATCCAATTAAAATATTCCTCCAACTTTCCTCTTCAAAACTCTATTGACTATTCATGATCCTTTGCAATTCTGGCTAAATTTTAAAATTGACCTGTCAAATTCTACCAATAATTTTGAGTCTCAGTTGTTAAGCGTTATTAATTTTTGGAACATACCCTTTTGCAATATTGACTCTTCTAATCTTTTGCCATGGTATATCCCATCAATTATTTTGGCTTTCTGTAATTGCTCTTATAAATGTTTTATAATTTCAGTTGTCCTCTGTGTATGCTTTAATAACTTCCATCTGGCACTTGACATGTTTCCCTTTCATTATCAATGGTATGTAAAAAAATTTTTATCTATTAATTTATTGGTACTGATATATACTCAAAAAATTTAATAACTGATTCACATTTTGTCCAGGAACCTTAACATATTTGTTAAAATTTCTGATATAGATTAGTTTGAATTATCTTCATGCTCAATCATATTACCTGGAAATAATTTTAATTCTTTGATTTTTATGCATTTTATTTTCCTTGAGCTATTGAACTGAGACCATCCAACAGAACAGTGGATAAGAATGGCAACAGAAAGAATTCTTGAGCTGTTCCCAGTTTTACAAGGCAAATTTTCAAATGATGACATGAATTAGCTTTGTTAGTTTTTTTGTAGACAGATTATCAAGTTAGGTCTCTTTATTCTTTTTTATTATTATTTATTTAGAGAGATACACAGAGAGAGAAAGAGAGATCTCCCATCTACTGGTTTATTCCCCCAAACATCCACAACTACCAAGGCTGGACCAGGCCAAAGCCAAGAGCTGGAAGCCCAACCCAAATCTCCCACATGGGTGGCAGGAACTCAACTATTTCAGCCACCACCTACTGACTCCCAAGGTGTGCTTTGGTAGGAGGCTGCAATAGGGAGTGGGACGGAGACTCAAACCCAAGCACTATTGGACGGGACACAGGCATGCCAAGTAGTGTCTTCACTACTAGACCAAGTATTCACCCCAAGTCAAGTCCCTTCTGGTTTCTAAAATGCTCCTTGGTTTTATGATTTTATTAAGTATTCGTTATGCATTTACTCAGGTAATCATGTTGTCCTTCTCCTCTTATCTGATGATGTATATAACTAAACTGATCGATCTTCAAATGTTAAAACTTTATGTTCTTGTTTCATTTTTTTAGACCTTGCCTTACAAACTTTTACTAGATTAAGTGCTACTCATATGTCCTCTTCCCGAGTCACTTTTGTAAAGTTGTGTCCACCTGAACACTATTCATTGCACTTGAATGTTCAATAACAACGCCCTCTTGACTATTGTTTTAAATGAGTGGCATACATTTTCATCTTTACTATTTTCTTAAGATTTAGTAACACATTGTATGTCACTTCATCTTAAACTCTATTGACAGGGATTTATCAGTTTTATTATTCTTCTTCAAGAACCAGCTATTAGCATTGTTCAATTATTTTTTATTAATTTCTCATGCTTTGTCCTTAATTAACATAATGCAAATAAAATCTCACACACAGCAGAAGTCTCTCCTCCCAGGCACTTTCAACCATCCACAAATAGACAAAGCCATTGGTTTAATATAGAAGAGCAACCTTTTATCTCTGCTAAACATATTTGCATATTTTTAACCCAATACTCTTGTTTTCCAGCAGAAATGGGGATAATTTTAGTTCTTCTGGTTTTTTCTTTTGGCAATGAAAGGGAGGACATGTTTCCCATTCTTCTACATCCTAATCAGAACTGGCTCTCTATAGTGACATTTTTAATGTAAAATTAGCTTTTCACTTTTTACTGAAGGTACAAAATTAATCATGACATTCTGATAAGTTTGCAGTTTTGTCCTTCCATTTGTTTAGAAAAGTGAGAAGATAAGTGAGAATAATTAGTATCATTCTCTTTGATTTACTGAAGATAAATATGTCTCAGGACACTGTGGAACTGTCTCATATTATAAAAAAGTGAATAATTGCCCCTGGTGATTGATAATATTTTTGCAATAAATGACACAATGCTATGCACTCAGTCAATTCCAAGGGGCTCAGCTATGCAGCCTTGACAAAGAACCTTGTGCTCTTCTCTGACCACATTTCATAAACTCATTGGGCTGTGATAGACTTTGAGAAATCACCTTGCTAGACTTCTTCCTACTAAAATGTCCCAAAAAAGCTATTACTTTGCCTCATATATATCTCTAGGAGAAATTTTCCACTGTCCCTAAAAAAATTTACTTCATTTTCCTTTTTGAACCTGTTAGTAAAGTTTTTTTATTAGGTTTTAGAATTCTATTACTTTAATTTACTTTCATCTATTACTTCCATTACATTAATTTCTACTTACAATTCAGTGATTTAATCAGGCCACTGTAGTTGCCCCTCTTAAATTATACCCTCTATCATATAAGCAAACCAACCACATTCCGTGTGCAGGAATTCAGATTTGTCTAAACCCATTTCTATTTCATTGCAAACTTTTCTTTGAAGGGAACCATCAAAAAGGCTCTGTTGCTGTCTAAATCTAGGTTTCTAAGCAAATGGAGTCAATCACTCCTCTAAATGATGCCCAGCCTGAACTTTATCTTTTCATTCACAAGAGCAGTGCACGCCGTAGTCAAGAATCATTTATTAAAGTAGCCTTCTGCCAACAGGCTCAGCCCATCAGCATCTCATTCTTTTCTGCACAATCACCATATTGTAATGTACCAGCAAGCCTCACACTAATGAGACTGCTCAGAAATGTAATACAAATAGAAGTTCCTTCAACTACTTTTCCCTACCTGTTCTTGAATTTTATCAACTATGTATTTTCTCTTTCTTTACCTAAGTTCAATTTCATTTCAGGATTCTTCCTTATACCAAGAGGAAAAATTTGAGCCCCATACAACCATGTAGTGGTTCCAAGTTCTCTTTGCTCAGTATGGATCCTCACAGTCAATCTTCCTCTTCCTGCATTTAACCTCCATAGGCTGACCCTACGAAGTTTTCTCAGCAAGATCTCAAGACAACCAAACTACATCGTTACTGAACACACAACTCTTTCTTTTTTCCAACACACACAGAAAGATTCATTGTGATTGAGATGAAAAATTCCTTTAAAAACCCTATATGTAAAAATTGTTGATGCTCCATGTGGGTAAATCCACAATACTTTCAGTGTCTTCATTCTTCGTCTTGTGTGGTAAGACAGCTGGTTCTATTAATTCCTAGTCAGAACTATGTAAAACTACATAACAATGCCCTTTGTTTTCCTCATGGTAGTCCACCCTGTGTAGAATTACTCTGACCTCTCATCTGCACCCCACTCAGAAATATATCTTTCAATGGGTTTTCTTCCTACTTCATTGACTAATTAGTAAGGATCTCAGCCCATGGGGAAGGTCCAGGGTTTCTGTGGATGGGTAGACTTCTATGTCCACTTTTAGACTACTTACTCATCAATTAAAGCTTCAAACGGTATCATCACTTAAAAAAAAAAAAAAGTTGGGCCAGAGCTGTGGCACAATGAGCTAAGCCTCCACCGGCAGCATCAGAATCCCAAATGGGCACTGGTTCAAGTCCTGGCTGCTCCTCTTCCGATCCAACCCTCTGCTATGGCCTGGGAAAGTGGTGGAAGATGGCCCAAGTGCTTGGGCCCCTGCACCCACATGGGAGACCCGGAAGAAGCTCCTGGCTCCTGGCTTCGGATTGGCTCCACTCCAGCTATTGTGGCTATTTGGGGAGTGAACCAGCCGGTGGAAGATCTTTCTCTCTCTCTCTCTCTGTAGCTGTGCCACTCATATAAATAAATACAATCTTTTTTTAAAAAAAAAAGAAAAGAGGCAGTATTTAAGCCTCCATTTGTGGATTTCTTTTTTCTTATTTTTGAATATACTCATAATCTGAATAGGAGAGAGGGTTGTTATAATTCAGATCTGTAAAATCTCAACAATAACAAGCTCATCTTGGCTGGCTTCTGGCTTTTCAGTAACTTCTCGAAGCACTACAAATAAATGCAGACCTGTAAGATCTGGTATGATCTAGACATGCAGTCTATCAATGTCATCCTGTACAACTCATGTCCTCACCTACTGCACCACAAATCCATTGTCTTCTCTTGTTGAACACTGCCAAGATTTCTGTGCTAGAGGGAATAAATCCAAAATCTGACCCCCAGGTTTTCACAATTAAGGATTCCTGAAATCATTAATCTGACCATCCTTTCTATATTGAGTTAGTGTTCCACCTCCAGAAACCCTCTTCCAGTGTCTTTTGTTGTTGTCTGTTTTCTGTCCCTTCACCCATGAAGGCATCTAGAAACAGGAACGTTGAGTGTCTTGATGACTCCTGTATCGTCATCTAGAAAACTGCTTAACACAAACGCACACCCAGTGAATGTTATTGACTGAAACACTGAACAACAAAGCAAAGCATCAATTGTTGCCAAAGTAGTAAGCAACTACTATATGCCAAGGAATTTGCCAGATGTTTATAATGTTTTTTAAGAGTTTTATTGTAATTCCCATGCCATAAAGTCCACCCAATTAAAGGATATGATTAAGTACTTTCTTACACAACGTAGGGATGTGCGACCATCACCATCATCTAATTTTAAGAGATTTTAATCTTCTCAAAATTCAAATTTGTACCTGGCTGTCAACTCCACCTGTCCCAACCACTGATCTACTTTGTGATCCTATAAATTTTTTCTTGATATTTCAAAGAATATTTGCATTAAAATAAAGGCATACCAAATCGTTATAGCATTTCTGAATAGTATCTAGTTTGAGGCACTAAAAAGGCCAAGATGTTGGATTGAAAAGAGTCCCTGTCTACAGCCATACAACCCTGAACATGCCCAATCTCGTCTGAGAAAGAGTCCCATTTGAGCAATAGGAACCAAGTGTTAAAATTGAAGCAAGAACAAAAATCAAATTAATGGTGAAGGCTGAGGGAAAGGATGGTGAACTCATTAATGTTTTCCTTTCCAAAAGTTTCTGAGCACAACACCTCAAAGAAATTTACTATTTACAAATGGGTAACTCCTAGTAAGAGGAGAGGAACCCATTTTAAAAACAAAGCCCATAGTGGCAGACTATCAACATCAGTTTGCTAAGAAAGAATCCATCTTGTTTCTGCTTTCATGGATAAGGATCAATGATCAACAGCAGAAACAACAGCCAGCATCACAGACATCTCACTTGGTTCAGCTTCCCCAGCTCTGAATGAGAAATTAAAGTGGAACAAAATTCTGCTTAGTGGGTGCCAAAGCTGTGGCGCGTAGATGAGCTGCACATGAGTTGAGCCTCCAGTGGAAACTGAAACACATGGGATCAAGAAGCAAGTCTGTGAGGAACTGGGACAGGAGAAGAAACAGGACTTCACCACCACAATCCTGAAGACACAGCACCATCAAAGCAAAGGCTACCAAGAGGTGGACATGGGGGCCTTCGCTGAGGCTAAGCCTCCACCTGCGGTGCCAGCATCCCACATGGCACCAGTTCATGTCCTGGCTGCTCCTCTTCCAATCCAACTCTCTGCTCTGGACTGGGCAAGCAATGGAAGATGGCTCCTGGCTGTGGATAGGCTCAGCTCCAGCCGTAGCAGGCATCTGGGGAGTGTACCTGTGGATGGAAGACTTTTCTCTCTGTCTCTCCCTCCCTCTGTAACTCTACCTCTCAAATAAAAATCTTAAACAAAATAATAAAAAGAGGTGGACATAGCTCAATAAAAGCACAAGTGGAGTCAAGAGCAGACATGATGACAATAGTTTTTTGCAAAGTTCAAGGCATTCTGCTTGTCATCTTCCTGAAGGTCAAAAGATAACATTTGCTTATTACGTGAGTGTTCCAACAAAGTCAGCCAAAGCTTTAGCAGAAAAAAATCCAGAAAACCCCACCAGAAAGTCTCTCTCCACCACAATGTTCTGCTCATTCGAATCAAACAAGGGCATTTTACAAATTCAATGGGAAATTCCTAGGCATCCACCCTACAGTCCAATTAGGCTCCTTATAACTTTTTTGTTTTTCCTAATCTTAAAAAAAATCTTCCTAAAGGGAGGAGAAAACTTCCACTTTGACTATGGACTTGTCTAAATAAGATCGGAGTTGGCAAACTCAAAAGGCTTCCAGGCCGGCGCCGCAGTTCACTAGGCTAATCCTCCGCCTTGCGGCGCCGGCACACCGGGTTCTAGTCCCGGTTCGGGCACCGATCCTGTCCCGGTTGCCCCTCTTCCAGGCCAGCTCTCTGCTGTGGCCAGGGAGTGCAGTGGAGGATGGCCCAAGTCCTTGGGTCCTGCACCCCATGGGAGACCAGGAGAAGCACCTGGCTCCTGCCATCAGATCAGCGCAGTGCGCCTGGCCGCAGCGCGCTACCGCGGCGGCCATTGGAGGGTGAACCAACGGCAAAAAGGAAGACCTTTCTCTCTGTCTCTCTCTCACTGTCCACTCTGCCTGTCAAAAAAAAAAAAAAAAAAGGCTTCCATAGCCTTGGCAACTCATGACAAGAGCCTCAGGTGATTACTGATGCCATAAACAAGAGTGTCAATTTGTTAGGTCAACAACAGGAGTCACTGTGCACTTACTCCCCATGAAGGATCTCTGTCCTTAATGTGTTGTACTATGTGAATTAATGCTATAACTAGTACTCAAACAGTACTTAACACTTTGTGTTTCTGTGTGGGTGCAAACTGTTAAATCTTTACTTAATATATACTAAATTGATCTCCTGTATATAAAGATAATTGAAAATGAATCTTGATGTAAATGGAATGGGAGAGGGAGCAGGAGATGGGAGGGTGGCAGGTGGGAGGGAAGTTATGGGGGGAAAAAGCCGCTATAACCCAAAAGTTGTACTTTGGAAATTTATATTTATTAAATAAAAGTTAAAAAAATCTTCCAAACACATCCATTCTTTTCCAGCTAATAGTACTTACAAAAAATAAATAAATAAATAAATACTGCTTTCACTGGTTAAATTTCTAGGACCCTCAGAGTTCTTTAGAGATGAACTAAACAGTATCTCTTACAAAATTATCTTGAACTTCATGGAGCATACGTTGAGAAACGAATTTCATGTTTTTTTATTTTGACCTTTCAATTCTGTTTTACTGGAAAACTAACTGAAGTCCCTTCATAGCTTTTACATTTCACTCTAGGACCAATTTTGATTTAATTCTTGGGTGTGGTGTCAATTATTCCTGTGTGTGTGAACATCCAGTTGTCCCAGGAACATCTGTTGAAGAGAGCATTCTCTCCCCCTTTGAATTTTCTTAGCATCTTAGTCAAAAATCAACTGACCACAGATGTTTGACTTTATTTCTCGACTCCTGATTCTTCGACACTGTCCTACTGTAGGGCTATCCTTATGCCAGTAGCACAATGTCAACTTTGTAGCTTGTAGTATGTTTTAAATTTCTAAAGTAGGAGTCTTCCAAGTTGGTTTTCCTTTTTCAAAATTCTTTTAGATATCTGAGAGTCCTTGCATTTGTACATGACAGATTTGCATAACCATGGTGTTGTATCTGTGGATGAATTTGGAGAGTATTTCTTTCTTAACAACATTAAGCTTCTGAACTGTGAACATGGAATAGCTTTCCATTCATTTAGTTCATCTTTAATTTCTTTATCAGTGATTTGTAGATTTTAGAGTACATGTCTTACATTTCATTTTTAAAGTTCATTTCTGTTTATTCCTTTTGATACTATTGCAAGTAAAATTCTTTTAATTTCCAGTTCTTAGTATTTACTGCTAGTGTGTGGAAACACAGTCAATTTTTTCATTTATCTCACATTCTGCAACTTTGATAAACTTGTGTACTAAATGCTTTGCAATTTTCTCTGTAATCCTCACAACAATGGTACACAGAAGTTGTTATGCCATTTTTACAGCTACCACAATGAATACAAAAGAAGCATCTAAGTCTCAGAAAAAATGAGGCAAATACCTAATTAGCAAAGGTAGAAAGTTTAAAGAATATAAACCAATCAATTCTATGTCCTTTACCCTCTGATAAGCCTTTTTATCCTTACCCTTAGTACATTATTCTTTTTTTAAAATATTGTATTTGAGAGTTATAGTTAGAGAGTGAGAGGGAAAGAGAGAGAAAGGTCTTCCACCCACTGGTTCACTCCCCAAATGGCCACAACACCCAGAGCTGGGCCAATCCAAAGCCAAGAGCCAGGAGATTCTGTCATGTCTCCCACACAGGTGCAGGGGCCCAAGCACTTGGGCCACCTTCTACTGCTTTCCCAGGCCATTAGCAGGGAGGTGGGTCCGAAGAGGAGCAACCAAAATATGAACTGGAGCACATATGGGATGCCGGCACCTCAGGCAGAAGCCCAGCCATAGCGCCGACCCCAATTTCAACTTTTTAAAACCTGAATGACAAAGCCTCTTGTGAAGCAATCTGAATATGTAAGCTTAGATTTTCATGATATACTCTTCTTTTTTTTTTATTTGACAGATAGAGTTAGACAGTGAGAGAGAGAGACAGAGAGAAAGGTCTTCCTTCCATTAGTTCACCCCCCAAATGGCCACCACGGTGGGAGCCAGGAGCCGGGTGCTTTTTCCTGGTCTCCCATGTGGGTGCAGGGCCCGAGCACTTGGGCCATCCTCCACTGCCCTCCCGGGCCACAGCAGAGAGCTGGACTGGAAGAGGAGCAACCGGGACTAGAACCCGGCGCCCATATGGGACGCCGTGAGCCACGGCGACGGCCCCCATGATGTACTCTTCTAATTCTTACAGTTCTTTTGCCACACTTACTCCTACAGCAAATTACCAAACAATTTATGACAGCACCGACCCCCTTATAGGTAATATTAAGAATAATTTACTGGGGCTGACACTGTGGCACAGTAGGTTAATCCTCTGCCTGCAATGCCAGCATCCCATATGGGCACTGGTTCCAGTCCTGGCTGCTTCTCTTTCAACCCAGCTCTCTGCCTGGGGTAGCAGCAGCAGATGAGCAAAGTGCTTGGATCCCTATATGTGCATGGGAGACCCAGAAGTAGCTCCTGGCTTCAGATCGGCCCAGCTCGGCTGTTGTGGCCCTTTGGGGAGTGAACCAGGGGATGGAAGATTGACACACACTCTCTCACTCTCTCTCTCTCTCTCTCTCTAACTCTCTATCTCTTTGCCTCTGCCTCTCTGTAATTCTGCCTTTCAAGTAAATAAAAAAACCTTTAAAAAAAAATTACCTATCAGCAAACAATAGTTTTGAACTTCTGTGTACCTCAAATACGTCATATCTCTATTTTACTGCATAAATCTGTGAACAACTAATGGGCTTGTTTTTAAAATTGCTTCTTGCTTAGAACACCTATATAATTCAGTATTCAAGAGTAGAAATTGTCACTTATAAGAAATAATTCTTCCAAGAAAAAAAATGCATTTAAGTGTCTGAAGGGCAATATATAAGCAATGCTGAAAATGAGAGAAAAAAAGTAAATAAATTATTAAACAACATTTACAGTATTTTAAATCTGGTTTTTATTCCATTTGCTCCCGGTTAAATGGAGTGCTGAGTATTGCGGCTGCTCACAGAACTGTGGGAGCGTGGCCAGAAACCCTGAAAGCTCATGAAAACCCGGATGACAACCTTGACAGGAATTAAACAAAACTTCTGTTTTCACTTCAGAAAACCAGCTGACCCAGATTCCAAAGTCCAGATAGTGAAGCGTTCCATAGCGGCGACATCAGACTCAAGTAATATTTT
The DNA here is from genome assembly GCF_033115175.1 of Lepus europaeus. NCBI lineage: Eukaryota > Metazoa > Chordata > Mammalia > Lagomorpha > Leporidae > Lepus > Lepus europaeus. The sequence goes on along the minus strand of NC_084845.1, from coordinate 61,444,664 downwards.
TGTTTCACTGGGTTTCAGCATCTCTTTAAAGCAGCCCCTTCTTATCTGGAATCCACATGGGCAAGATGGTGTGCCACCATCCAGACTATCAAACAAATCCCTTGGCTGTATCTACTTCCACATTGTGTACTGACTAAAGTCCCTTGGAAAAGAAAGTGCTGCAAGAATAGCCAGAGATTGAAAATTAATGCACCAAAGAACACGTTGTTTTGGCCTTTTGTCTAAAGGGCAAAGGCAGACAAATGCGAGCGCAGAGCTGTGTGCCATATAGAGGGATTTGCTTCTCGCACGAAACTCCAAAGAAAACAGCGTATTCAAATGGTAATGAAGAAAGGGCCTGGGTGCAGATAATGGTGTATTAAACTTGGATGAGCTAATTGTGCATTTTCATGTGAATCAACCTCCTGCTAAGACTCATTGGGAATGCACATTAAAGATACAGACAAGTGTACCCGCCTTTTAATCAAGTGTCTTATTTCTAACAACACTATTAGTATTGTGAGCATTCTGGTAAGTGGAATTTTTGACTGAAATTTAATTGTGCAGCCTGGAAATTTGATTCCATTTCAAAGCTGTGAGAACATCTTCACATGAAGATGGACTGGGGCAGGGCGGGGGGGGGGGGGGGGCTGGAATAGGAATTGATCGATTATTTTCTTTCCTCTTAAAAACTAAATATTCCAGCCTGTTGAGCTGAATTCGTACTTGGAATCCACACAAATTCCCACAAAATAGCGGTCCACAGATGGTGCCGAGGAGATGCCAGTGGAGACCACGGCAGCCATGCCGGGGAGAAGTGAGAAGCATTTCTGTCAGAGGATGGGAGAACACAAGGGGAGCCCAGGGCTCCTGCCACTGCCTCCAAAGCAGAGCTGTTACGTACAGGGCAACCGGCATCTCGAAGAGCAGGAAAAATACTCATATGATTATGATTAGATTCACAGCAGGACAGCAAAACATGATTTAGCTTATTAAGAAACTGAAATCCACGTGGGCCAGTCTGTAAATTACAAAATTACTTGCAGAAGAATGTTCGCTCTTCTTTCTATTTCATGTCACGTCGCATTTGTAGGAGGCAAACACTTAATATGCGGTTGCATTTGATTCCAAAGTGTGTTAAAGGGAGACCGCATTTTTTTTTTTAAAGACTACCACAAAAGATGTATCTTCACAAGCTGTGGCTCAACGTGGAAGTCATTTCTGTGCGACTGGGACATGCCGATCACCTATCACTGCTGTGCTCTTGTTCTCGACACCCGCTCTAGACCAAGGGATCAACCCTGTCAAGCAGGCTGCTAGTGGACCAGGCATCTTAGGTCACCAACCCTACTAGGATTCCAGGGGAGGAAATCAAGGCAGGCCTGCCTTCTTCGAAGGCCTTGGAAAACAGAGAGCTTCTCTCGGCCCCCTCTTTGGTAGATGCTGACGAGCAGTCCCAAGCCGTGGAGTCTCTGGAGGAACAGCAGCACCTGTCCATCTACACAGCTGTGTGAACCCTGGTGGGCCCTGGAAGAAGGAAGTAACACACATGGCCAGGGCCTGCCTCTGAGGCATGGCAGTCAACCCCTCAGAAAGACAGCAGGGGAGCTTCCTCCTCCAGCCTTGGCAGAAGATGTGGAGTCCACGAGCTCATTCTCTCAGCCACAAGGGCCGTCCTGCCCCCAGAACTCGCTGACTCACCTCTGCACAGAGCCTGTGAGCTCTGCAACTACCAGAGCTTTGCAAACACATCACGTTACACGGCAGGACTTGAGAAAAAGGGAGCTAAGGTTAAGTTCATGGAAAATTCTAAAATTTCAGAAGGAATTTAAGAAGCAAGAGCAGGCCGGCGCCGTGGCTTAACAGGCTAATCCTCCACTTTGCGGCGCCGGCACACGGGGTTCTAGTCCCAGTTGAGGCGCCGGATTCTATCCCGGTTGCCCCTCTTCCAGGCCAGCTCTCTGCTATGGCCCAGGAAGGCAGTGGAGGATGGCCCAAGTGCTTGGGCCCTGCACCCGCATGGGAGACCAGGAGAAGCACCTGGCTCCTGCCTTCGGATCAGCGAGATGCGCCGGCACCAGCGGCCATTGGAGGGTGAACCAACGGCAAAAAGAAGACCTTTCTCTCTGTCTCTCTCTCTCTCACTACCCACTCTGCCTGTCCAAAAAAAAAAAAAAAAAGCAAGAGCAACTACAAGACAGCTATGGAAATCATGACCAAAAAATGTACTATTTATCCAAGAAACAACCTGAACAAGCACATAATTATGAAAGGGAATGAGGCCGGCGCCGCGGCTCACTAGGCTAATCCTCCGCCTTGCGGCGCCGGCACACCGGGTTCTAGTCCCGGTCGGGGCACCGATCCTGTCCCGGTTGCCCCTCTTCCAGGCCAGCTCTCTGCTGTGGCCAGGGAGTGCAGTGGAGGATGGCCCAAGTCCTTGGGCCCTGCACTCCATGGGAGACCAGGAGAAGCACCTGGCTCCTGCCATCGGATCAGCGCGGTGTGCCGGCCGCAGCGCGCCTACCTTGGTGGCCATTGGAGGGTGAACCAACAGCAAAGGAAGACCTTTCTCTCTGTCTCTCTCTCACTGTCCACTCTGCCTGTCAAAAATTTAAAAAAAAAAAAAGAAAGAAAGAAAGAAAGGGAATGGAGGACTAATTAAACCTCTACCTTTAAGAAAACTCACTCCAGCTTATCTTACAGCTAAATTACATGTCATTTTTAAAACAAAAACTTGCTTTTATTTATTTGAAAGGCAGATACACTCACAGATACAGACACACACACACACAGAGAGAGAGAGAGAGAGAGAGAAAGGTCACAGAGCTCCCAACCACAGGTGGTTCACTCCCCAGATGCCCTCAAGGGCTCAGCAGGATCAAAGCCAGGAGCACAGAGCTCAACCCAAGTCTCCCATGTGGGTGACCGGTGTCTACCTGAGCCCTCCCCTGCTGCCTTCCAGTGCTGTCCTGTCAGGATGCGGGAATCAACAGCCTGAAGAGGGACCCAAACTTAGGCACTCAAATACAGGATGCAGACATCCTAACCAAACTATTTCTTTCAAAGATTTATTTTATTCATTATTTGAAAGGCAGAACTACAGGGTGGAGCGGAGACAGAAAGAGATCTTTCATTTATTGGTTCACTCCCCAGATGGCCACAATATCCAGAGCTGGGCCAAGCCAAAGCCAGAACCCAGGAGCTTCATCCAGGCCTCCTTGTGGGTACTAGCACTTGGGCCATCTTTCACTGTTTTCCCAGGAACAGTAGCAGGGAGCTGGATTAGAAGTGGAGCAGCTGGGACTCAAAACAGCGCCATATGGGATGCCAGCATTATAGGCAGCAGCTTAACCTGTTAAGCTACAACATCAGCCCCCTTGACCAGACTATTTATCACCAAGCCAAACACTCAACCCTCTACTACTTTTTCTTAACTGGCAATTATTTACTTCAGACAGAGTGACAGAGAAGAGAGAGAGAGAAATAGAGGTTCATTCCCCAATCGGTAGCAATAGCTGGGGCTGAGTTAGGCCAAAGTCAGCAGCCAGGAGCCAGAAACTCCATCCAGGTCTCTCAAGCAGTACTAGAAATTCATTTCATCACCGACTGCCTCCCAGGATCATCATCAGGAAGGTGGATTGGAAGTGTGGAGCAGCCAGAACTGCACCCAGGTGCTCCCATATGGGATGCTGACATCCCAAAGTGTAGCTTAACTCACTGCACCACAACCAGCTCCCTACACACACACACCCACACACTTCAATTTAAGTAATATTTTACTATTTCTTTCCAGGTCATAGGAAAATATGGAAAGAATTTCAATTCATCATTTAAAACTAGCAATTTTGGGCTAACGATTTTAATAAAACTTCTCTCTCACATAGCTGTATTATATGACAGTGATTATAAAACTTTTTATGGAAAAAATTACTAATATAGTGAGGGGATCTTAACATCTCTGTTTTATTATATAAAACAATAGTTTGTTAAAACTTCTATAAACAAAAGCAAAAGATAAACAATAGATTTGGGAAAGCATTTAGAATTAGCATGACAAACAAAAAGCTAATACATACTGCTAATATACAATGTTAATCTAATTGATAAGAGCAAATAAAACAAGATAACAAAAAATTTAGCAAATAATATTAGTAGGCAAGTCACAAAGAAGAACAGACAATAGCTACTGAAGATAAAAAGGTTTTTGTATCACTAGATGAGGGATGAGACACACATCTTTTAGGATTTACTTATCTGAAAGTCACAATTGTAGAGGGAGAAGGAGAGAGGGGGAAAGGGGGAGAGGGAGAGAAGAGGAGATTCCATCTGCTGGTTTACTCCAAAAATAGCCACAAAAGTCATGGCTGGGCCAGGCTAAAGCTGGAAGCCAGGAGCTTTTTACAGATCTCCCACATGGGTGCAGGGCCTGAGCACTTGTGCCATCTTCTGTTGATTTCCCAGGCTCATTAGCAGTGAGTTGGATCAGAAGTGGGGCAGGGGCCAGCATTGTGGCACAGTAGGTTAATCCTCTGCCTGTGGCTCTGGCATCCCATGTGGGTGCCAATTCTAGTACTGGATGCTCCTCTTCTGATCCAGCTCTCTTCTATGGCCTAGGAAAGCAGTGGAAGATGGCCCAGGTGCTTGGGTTCCTGCACCCACGTGGGAGACCAGAAGAAGCTCCTGGCTTCGGATCAGCGCAGCTCCAGCCAACTGGGGAGTGAACCAGCATATAGAAGACCTCTCTCTGCCTCTCTGCAACTCTGCCTTTCAAATAAAGGAAGAAAGAAAAAAAGCCTTCTACGACCCTTTAAAATTATATATATATAAAAATATATGTATATATAATATATGTATATATATAAAAATATAGTAGGATATATATTTTTTTCTGGCTAGTTGTTCTTTTCTCTCAGAATTTGGAATATGTCATTCCATTTCCTCCTGTTCTGTAAAGCTTGTGATAAGAAATTTTCTGTTGATCTAATGGAAGTCCCATTAAACGTAACCTGGCACTCTTCACTTGCAAAGTTTAGAGAGCTCTGTGTTGTGCTTTTGAGAGGCTGACCTTAATCTGCTATGGTGAGAATCTTTTCTGGTCATGTCTATTTGGATTCCTAGGGGTCTCCTGTATGTTGGTGTGCATATTCTCTCCAGTTTGGGAAAGTTGTCAGCAATTATTTCATTTAATAGGTTTTCTGTGCCATTCTTCTCTCTCAGGAATTCCCAGCATGCAAATATTAGCTTGTTTAATGATAGCCCAAAGATTTTCTCTTTGTCTACCTGGACTATTACAAAAGACTCATTTTCAAGTTCATATACCCTTTCTTCTCCTTGATCTAGTCTGTTCTTGAGGTTTTCAACTATATTTTTTATTTGACAATAAGAGCTAAAATAAAAGCCAAATGGGGGCTGGTGCTGCAGCATAGTGGGTAAAACCGCTGATTGCACCTGTGTGGGAGACCTGAAAGAGGCTCCTGACTCCTGGCTTCAGATTGGCTCAGCCCCAGCCATTGCAGCCAACTGGGGAATGAACTAGCAGATGAAGACCTCTCTCTCTCTCTGCCTCTCCTTCTCTCTGTAACTCTAAGTTTCAAATAAGTAAATAAATCTTTTAAAAAAAATTAAAAAATAAATTTTAGAACTAAATTTGCTTAGACTCAACCGGAGACCTGGGGAGTGTAAAGATGTCTTGGGTAGATTTGTATGGCACATTCTTTCTCCAGCTGACAAAGCAGGTGGATTCCCTGTCCCACGCTGCCTCATCCAGCCTACTGCCTCTTAATCTTGATTTCAAACAGTTTCTCCAAAATTACCCTCCAAGGAGGATCATAATGATGACTTCCACCACACAAAGATAACTATTTTAAAAGCATAAACATTGGCTTTAGAGAATAGTGGAATTTACCCAGACTAATACAGGGATAATAAGGCATGTACCTGCAGTTTACATAAAGGAGTGTACAACTGTCGGAGAAGACAGACCTTACGGTAAACCCTGAATCTGGTTCACGTTCAGGGCCCAAAGAATTGTGCAAGCCTCTGTCAATTGCCAACTTGGAAATGAATAGTAACCCCCTTAGTGGTGGCACACATGCATTCACCTCGTTAGCTACAGGTATGCACTGCACTGAAAGGAAAAGCCCTGTTGTCCCATCTGGTGATGGTTAAAGACACAATAAATGGCAGTTTCTACTTTCACAATTCAGATAGGACTGGTCACGACAGAAGCATTACCTGATAATCTCTCTGCATTTGGGACTACAAGCAGTTGACATTTTACTTGGTTTTATTATATTTATATTAAACATTTAATGAAATGTGGAGCAGAGAAGAGACCACACGTGTCCCTTGATGGCTTTGGAGGTACAATCAGGGGTACTGTTGGCAGCTCCCAATCTGACTCTTAATAAAGGGGAAACTTTATATGTACATATGGATGGAGAGAGCGACTCTAACTCATGGTTTTTCTTTAATGGGAGGTATGGGGCCAGGTGACGTAAGCCTTAGGTTGAGTACTTCCCCACCCGAGGTTCTGCTTCTCTGCCTTGAACTCAGCCAGCAGCTGGGAGATCGCCGAGGGCGGTGCATGGACAAGGGAGATAGAAGACAAGGCCCTTAACTGATGAGATGACAGTCAGAGAGCAAAGAGCATCAAGTCTGGACAACAATTAAACACAGTGGCCCTTGCCCACCGGATTATGTAACACGGCTTTCTTGTGTTCAGACCTCATTAAATCCCATGGCTCCATATCCATCCTCGAGTTTTACAGATTTCTGTTTATACTATCTTGAGTGGTGTAATCATTTTCAACAGGATTTACTAAGAGCAGTTCAGCCATTTGTTTTACCAAATCCTTCCTTGTTAGTTCAGACATTTATGGCCTTTATTTCACAGCACTTACAACCATAAAAACCAAAACACTGATTTATTTCTCCTATCGAGATCTAGCATGACCCCCACATTTTCGGATATATTTTCACACTTCCTTTCACATTTTCAAAACCTCCAAGTCTGCTTTGCTGATTCTGCCCAGGAGGCACTCGCACTGTAAGAGAAAATATGAACAACAACAATGAGAGTGGAGTGCTCATTGTTCTACTTAATGAACTTCATTCCCCAAACGCTTGTTCAGGCTGTGGTCTGCTCAGGGAGGACAAGGTAAAGATATCGTCTTTGGTTACTCACTCCACACACTGTCAGTTTTAGCAGCATACAGATTCAAGTAACAAGATGCTAAGAAATGGGACATCTTTGGTTAATCATATGGAGTAGCTAACAGAATGGACATGGATACAATATGATCAACAAAATAGAAGATCATTAGGGCCTCTGACTCAAGGAGGCAAATTCGACAGTCATGGTTTGTCATCAAAATTGTTTCTGGCCTACTTGAAAGTTAAGATAGGGGTCTCATTTTTAAAACTGGGAAACCACAGCAAGTCCTTAATGAGACTTTTGTTGTGGCGCTAAATTTTAATGGAAATGCTCCCATAGGAATTGAACAAAGTCTATCTGAATTCACAGAATGACTACCGGGGGTGGGGGGAGGAGAAAAAGCACATAAAGGGTGTGAAAACATAGAAAATTGGCTGCATTGTGGCCCAGCAAGCAGCAGGTTAAGCCACTGCTGGCAACACCAGCACCAACTCCAGCTCAAGTCCGGCTGCTACACTTTTCATCCAGCTCCTTGCTAATACATCTAGGAAGGCAGAATATGGTCCTAGTACTTGGAACCCTACCACCCAAATGGGAGACCCAAACGGAATTCCTAGCTCACTTTGGCCTGGCCCAGCCTTGGCTGATGCAGCCATTTAGGGAGTGAACCAGTCGATGAAAGATCTCTTGCCCTCTGTGTGTGTGCATGTGTGCATCAGAGTGTGTGTGTGTGTGTGTGTCTATTTCTGCCTTTCAAATAAGCAAATAAACCTTATCAAGCAGATACAGAAAACAGATTCTAAAGTTACCCAGCTCAGAGGAGCAACATGAGCAGAAGAATGTATTACACACTCTACAAAGAATTGGAGACATTAGGCTCCCAACACCGAGGAAGTGTGGCGATTGAGGAAGCTGACAGCCTGATTTGTTGAGTTTGTGCCCCATGCATCTGTGTCAGTGTTGCTGTGCACCAGGAAGTGTCCACGTGTTACCAGTCTAACACTGTTATGGAGTGGGCACTTGGCACAGTGGTTAAGAAGCCACTTGGGATGTCTGTATCCCATTTCAAAGTGTGCTCCTGGCTCCACTGCAGCTCCGAACTTCCTGCTAATGTTCATTGTGGGAGGAAGTAGATGATGGCTCAATTAGTAGGCTCCCTGCCTCCTGTGTGGGAGGCTCAGATTGAGTTCCAGGCTCCCAGCAACAATTTGGTCCAATCCTGGCTGTTGTGGGAATTCAAGGAGAGAATCAGCAGAAAAGAACGCTAGCTCTTAGTTCGCCCTTGCTTACTCATTATTTCTCCCCCTCCCATTTTGAACAAATCATTTTGAAGAAAAAAATTTCATAAAGAAAAAACAATACTCACCTAGGATATAAAAATATTAGAGATGAGAAATATTCCTGACGTCAGCTATAATAAGCTGACTCATAATAATCACGTGAACTTTTTAAAAATTGTGCTACTTTGGTTTTAGCTTCCATTCACTTATATTGTTTTCATTTGAACTCCAGCTATAGATTTGCTCCTTTGCCAACTTAGGAAAATTCACCCAGGCATGTCCAAGGAGGATCTTTTCCAGTGAACACCTCAATACAGGCAGACTAGATAAAATGCATTAGCTATACAAGTACAACCACAACTGACAAAGAGGAGTATCTGTTTGCATTCATGCTTACAGCCTATGGATGATGAGTTATAAAAACTTTCATAAAAGCATTCTTTAGCAAGACTGGAATGAAAGAATCAAGCAGTGCCTTTTTAAAAATTTAAGATTTTAATTTTATTTATTTGAGAGGCAGAGTTACAGAGAGAGGTAGAGTCAGAGAGATTAGTCTTCCATCCTCTGGTTCACTCCCCATTTGGCCACAATGGCCAGAGCTGGGCCGATCCAAAGCCAGGAGCCAGGAGCTTCATCAGGGTCTCCCACATGGATACAGGGACCCAAGCACTTGGGCCATCCTCCACTGCTTTCCCAGGCACATTAGCAGGGAGCTGGATGGGAAGTAGAGCAGCCAGGGTTTGTGAACCACCAAATGGGAGGTCTTTCTCTTCCTCTCGTTCTCTAGATCTCACTCTGTTTCTCCCACTTTCAAATAAATGAAATGAACTGACGTTTAAAAAATTTTAGAAGTATCTGCTGGTCTTCCACTCACTCTCCAGATATAAAGCCTCACTTAAGGTACATGGTCTGCTTCTCCAAGTCCACAGAACCATGCTATAGACTTCCTATCAGGCAAGTGCACTGAGAAACCTTCCTTCGTAGCATTTCTCCATGTTGGGAATTCACAGGATTCATGTTTATTTGCTTAATACCCGATTCTCCATTACATGGTTAGTGGTTTTTTCTAATTTTCTTCATCCAGTAGGTACCTACAAACTGCAATAATTACTTTAAGTGAGTGAATTAATAAATTCTGTGCACTCGCTTTCTTTTGATTAATTTCATTTCCTTCATTACCTCCCATTTAAAAAAAAAAATCTGATGCTCTTTAATTTCACATCTCTCCAACTATCCTGAACATAGTTGTCAGGTAAGTCGTCATAAAACACAAGCATGTCATGCCACACTTCAACTTAAATGTTTTCCAGGGCTCCTCATTATCTGGAGACTAGACCAGAACTCTAAATCAGTGTTCTCAGAGAAAATTAAATCCAAATGCTCCAGACATCATATATATAAAAAAAACAACTTCTCGTCTACTCTCCCAGACTGGTGATAGCTACGTACCAGATTTGTGAGGGGTGACAAATCATTACTGGCCTAACCTTACGGAACGCCGCATTCTCTAGGGGAACCCCGGTTGAAGAAGACAGGCTCTAGCACAGTGTCCCACGACTCCTCTTCACCTTGCTTGGCATCTGCCAAAGGCTGCTTTGCCAGGCCCCGCAGATGCCTCTGTGGCCACCTGTCAGCATTACCACTCCCTGTGTTTCCACGTGGATCCATCATCTTCACCTCCAATCACAAATACTCTATATCAGTGTAACTCCGTAAATATTTTATTTTTTCTCTGCCCTTTCTGGAGATTGTTACACTTACCTACAATCATTACAGGTACTTTTATGTGTTTTTTAAACCTTTGCGGATACCTTGAAAGCTAAACTTTTGTCCACAGAAAAGAATATCATCAGGGATGGTGCTATGGTGTAGTGGGTAAAGCTGCTGCCTGCAGCGCCGGCATCCCATATGGGCACTGGTTCAAGACACGGCTATTCCTCTTCAGCTCTCTGCTGTGGCCTGGGAAAGCACTGGAGGATGGCGCAAGTCCTTGGGCCCCTGTGCCCGCATGGGAGACCCAGAAGAAGCTCCTGGCTCCTGGCTCCTGGCTCCTGGCTTCGGATTGGCCTAGTTCCGGCCATTGCAGCCATTAGGGGAGTGAACCAGCAGATGGAAAATCTTTCTCTCTCTGCCTCTCTGTAACTCTGCCTTTCAAATGAATTTAAAAATAAATAAATAAATAAGTATCGTTCTTCTCTAGAGTGGATGCCAGGTTCGGAGGGCAGCCCATGATTCTGTCGAGGGGAAAGATGTAAGCAGAGCTGTAGAATCAAGGACAGGTGCAGAATCAAGTACTCGTGTCCTCCAATGCAGAATGGCATCTCCTCTGCCCTTGCCTCGCATAGAGAACCAATGCTCAGAGAGAACAGCAGGATGACAAGGAGTTAAACATCAGGAGAAAACATCAAGGGATTATCATTTACCTTTTCTTTGCAGACTTGTGCTCTTCACTTAGAACACAAGGATCAGAGAATGAGACAGAGACTTTCCATGTCAGAGAGAATTATACTCCACACTCATCACTTCCACTGCAGGAAAAGTGGCTGGCATAACTGCATAATTGAAGAGAAACTGAGACACTTCCTTTCAAAATTTTCATGTAATATTGTCCTTCAAAATTCAGGGTGTTTCCTTTGACTTTTCTAGAACAGGTTGCTGGTATCTTTTCTATGCAAGTATCACAAGATTTTTAAGCAATTGTTTATTGTATTTTTTAAAAAACATCTCCATACACCTTTCACTCTAAATATACTATCTGGGAACTGGCCTGGCACAGCGGGTGACGCAGCAATCCCGCATCAGAGAGCCAGTTCGAGTCCCAGCTGCTCTGCTTCCCAGCCAGTTCTGTGCTAATGCACCAGGGAAAACAATGGCTTATGGCCCAAGTGCTTGGGCCCTTGCCACCCAATGGGAGAACTGGTTGGAGTTCCAGGCTCCTGGCTTCAGCCTGGCCCTGCCCTGGCTGTTGTGGGAGTTTGGAGAGTGAATAAGCAGATAGAAGAGCTCTCTGTGTCTGTCGCTTTGCCTTTCAAATAAGTGACTATGAAAAACTTCTCTTGATTAAATAAATATAATGTGTGTATATTCATATATGTATCTGCATGCAATAGACATATACTGCATGTACATCCTGGTGTACTTGGGGCTGCACAGTTTCGGTTTCTACATCCAATTGCTAACCTTTATGGAACTCATTGTAATACATGCCCTATGTCTGCAAAACTGACTGACATTATTTTATTATACACATCTGCCTGACACATTCTCGTTTATGGTATTTAGTACTCATTGGTTGCAATGTGTGAAATGGCCCCCCTGATGGCTATTTTTAAAAAGGTGAACATGCATTTTTAAATACTTCAAGAGTCAGAATGTAAATCAGTCACTCGAAGTAGTTAACAGTCAATGTTTTCATGTGGAATTTTGCTGTGTGTTTTAGAGGTTGTTTACTAACCACAATTAGAAAAGTGTCTATTATTTGAAAATCAATTCAATTAAAACTGCTTACTTTTGAGCCAGAGAACAGTAGAAACCAGGAAAATGTTTAAAGTGTGCATTAAGAGGTCATGAAAATTAACACTATTGACGCAGACTAACACACTAGAGAGGTAGCTGTTAGTCTTCAGATTGACAAGAAGGGCTTATCTATCCACAAATCTGTTAAAATACAGACCATGGTGTAATCTTTCATGTTTCTTTCCACCTAAACTCAAAAGCAACATTAATAAATAAAGACACAGAGTTTTAGGTATATAAAGTGAATGGTTTTTCTGTAACTTTTAACAGTTAACACTGAAATAACTAAAAATGTTTTCCTTAGGGCTTAAGTTTTTTTGTGTATGAACAAAGAAAGAAATGATGTAAGAGAAAATGAAGCACTAAAACAAACTGCGCAGAGCATCAGAAAGCAGAAAGCGGAATAACAGAGTATATTAAATGAAAATGAGTAATTCCCATCAGATCTGAGTAATAAACACAAGTATTACCCTAGCCATCCAGCTTGATTCTTGTTGAAGTCTTCCTTGGTGGAAATTCCTTAACACCATATCAAGAGCCTCAACAGAACAACAAACCCTTAATTCAGTGGGAAGTCGTATTATACCAGCAAATAAATAACTATCTGTAAGGAAGATCTTGAGACTACAACAAGCTACCTGAAGAAAGCTTGCCATGTGACAATATTTTGCAGTTTGCAATGACATCATCAAAGTCCTAGTTCATGAGAAAGCTGGAAACCAAGAAAGCTGACAATGAAAACCAAATATACAGGAGACTCCTCTTCTTACAAAGAAGCAAAAGCCATGTGGTTCAAACCACCAAGCTGAACTATCTGTATGACTGGGAACACTTTGCTCACCATTCAATCTTTAGACATTTTGTTGTAAGTAGAATAAAACAATTCTTACTCTCTCAGTCCAAATTCCCATAAACCCTAGGCCTGGGCCTGGGCCAGGACTGCAGCCAGGAACCAAGAACACAATCCAGGTCATCTCCCATATGTGTGGCAAGAACCCAATTATCTGAGTCACCAGCACTGCCTCCCAGAGTCTGCATTTGTGGTAAGCTGAAGTCAAGAGCCAGAGCCAGGACTTCAACCCACGCATTTCCTTCAAGGAGGAATGTGGACATGATAACCACAAGGCCAAATGCTGCTTTCTCAGCTCGTGAAACTCTTCCATCCTGGGATGAGCGTTTGGCCTACCATGGGTTGGACGTGCCCACATCCTGTACCAGGATGCCCAAGTTCAAGTTTGAGTTCTGGCTCTGCTCCCCATTCCAGCTTTCTGGGAGACAGCAGGCGATGCCTCGATTGTCAGGTCCCTGAAACCCACATGGGAAGTCAGGACTGAGTCCCGGACTCCTGGTTTCAGGCTGGCCCAGTGCTGACATTTTTGTGCATTTGGGAAGTGAACCAGCAAGTGTGATATAAATCTTTCCTTCTCTCTCCCTTCCCTCCACTTCTCAAATATAAAGTAAAATTTTAATGTTATAACCCAGTTTGCATACGAGATACAAACACAAATAAGTACACACAGTGTGATAGCAGTAGGGAAGTGTTATCTGTTGACTATTTTTCTGAAAACTCAAAGTTTTTTTTAAATAATCAATCCATATATATATATTATATATATCTCATATATATATATATCTCATATATATATAATATATATATCTCATATATATCTCATATATATATCATATATATCTCATATATATATCTCATATATATATATCTCATATATATATCATATATATATATCTCATATATATATCATATATATATCTCATATATATATATCTCATATATATATCTCATATATATATATATCTCATATATATATCTCATATATATATATATCTCATATATATATATGAGAGATGGGAAAAATAACTCAGAGCTCACAGAATTTTTGAGCAGATTAAATGGGTCCATAACATAGAATATTTAGCACTATACTTCATACACTTAATAAAATCTCAATAAACAGCGGTCAGTTACCACCATGTGTTCCTAATGCCACAGGTGGCCATGCAAAAATGCTCACAGTAGGGCCTGAGTCATGCAGCGCAGCAGTGGGATATCGCTTTTGTAAATCCGACTGATGCGATTCTATTGCAGGTCCTCGAGGAAGAAAACAAACAGCGAGGACTGGCAGTGCACCACCCACGCCTCCCAGTGAATACCACAGAGCAAGTGCAACCATGATTCTTCCTCTTCTGACTGCATGTGACTCTGGGATTAAATAGACACAATTTTCAAACAGCTTAACGCCTATACAGGCAAAATCTCACCTGACATTCAAGTGAGAAAATGATTGGATCAATACTGCAGGATAAACCATTTGGCTTTGTTGATCTTTTTGAGGTTATTCGTGTTCACATACTGTACCTTAGGAGTGATTTGTGGCAAAGTTCAGGAGGAATGTTCTACTATACTCCAGTTCCACCTTCCAGGCAGACTTTAGAAGCCTCCCCTGCATAGGCTGTAGCTCTACCTTACATGTAGGATAGAAAACAATATGCCCAAGGAAAAGGCAAGAAAAATGTTTAACAGTTCCACTTGATGTGACACTGGCAACAAAACTCAAAGCCAGTTCTGACACACAAACACTGAAAGTGGTCTGCTGGAGTGAACCAAACAAAAGCTTCCCTAGTTAACTGTTTTATTTGAAGAGTAGGAGCAAAGATGCTACAGGCATCCAAAGTAAACTTGATCATTAAGTAGAGAAGCAGTTCAGGACTGAAGATCTTCAGAAGGGGATGTAACTGCCATCAGCCTAAGAACTGGATATATGGCTACAGACTCCCACACCCTGGGACTAGAAAATCAATGGGATCACCAGGCAGGCAAATGCTTTTTAAGGGAGAGGAGGAGAGGAGAATGAAGAGAGAAGGAGAGATACAGGGAGGATGAGACAGATGGAGATGGGGGGGTGGTAGAGATATAAGAGGAGACCACTAGCGCCTACAGCCAGATGGCACAGCACTGCACAGTCTGAGTTCTGCTACGTGAGGATGACAGCCTGGGCTGTGTGGTTCCCTGGTGCAGGAAACAATCTTACACATCTTTCTGGCTAGACTTCCACTGGCCTTGGTTAGGGTTCACTGAATGATTACCATGGACATTTCCTTAGGATCCATCAGGAAGAACTACATCATCAGGGACTGAAAAGGAGGCAAATTAGCCCCTCTCTCCCCATCATCTCCTTCAAACTTGCCTTGCTCTCAGTCACACGCATAGAGCATCCTAGGCCATTTTCTAGCCAGCTTCCCATGAGAAGGAGCAACAGGGCAACCTCCATTTCAGAGCTGTTTTTTGGTTTTGTTTTGTTTTGTTTTAAACAGGAATCTCAAGATTGCCAGCCCTGAGCTTTACAAATCGTTTCAATCCCTCCTCCCAGGATATTCCCCTGCCTGATGACAGCTGCTGGCTGATTGGGCAGGGCAGGGTGGGCGGAAGGTGAATGTGAGGCCCTGGACCAATGCTGTCTTCACAGGCTCTCCATGTGAGGGCAAAGGCCTGGCACGGAGACAGCGATTTCTGATAAATGCCCCGGCTCTCCTTCCATAAGGGCTTCTGACTTAAAACCAGAAGCAAACGGTTCAAAATCAACGGGGGGAAACCTGCTGTATCTCCTTCCATGGGGCTAATTCTCCACATTGTACAGGAGGCTTTTTCTCATCTTTGATTTTTAAAATTGCACAGGTAGTAAACAATGCCATAGGCCTCATAACCTATTAGAGGGTACCAAGTATGGTAAAACAAAACAAAAATGCCTTTTCTGTCCTCAACTAATATCGTCTACTTGCTGGCCACTGTGGGGCAAAAAAAAAAAAAAAGATACGGCAGAAAACACTCAGTAAGACAGAATTGTTAAGCAGCTGGCTAATCATGGACTGTGCAATTATATATTTTCATTCTGGCTCTGAAAAAGGAAACACTTAAAATGAATGAAATATGCATCAGTGCCTCCAGCAATGAAATTAAGCCACCTTATTAACTGTGCAATTTTTTTTTTACAAAGGTTTCAAGAAATACTCATTATGCCTTTTGTTTGAATTGAACTTCATCGCCTGCCCCATCTCAATTCCTAAAATATAAAGCAACTCCTGCTTAAACACCTTGGTTTTCAGTGACATATGGTGAATGAAGTATCTGGATATTTTAGAAACAGAATACATATTTGAAACAAAGTCAGCATTAGTTGCCTTCTTCTGTGTTTAGTTTATTCCTTATAGTGATTATCTTTTCATTATTATTATTACTATTATCATGACATTAAAGGCATCACAATAGGCACGTTCACGGTATATCATTAATACTTTTTTAAAAAGTCAAGACAGAAATTACCATTGTCATTTACTAAGAAAAAAGTTTCAGAGTGCAATCAACTTTCTGAAACTCCCACCACTAGTAAGTACCAAGACTCTACTAAATCCCCTATTGGAACAGTCCCGAAGTCCACAGCAGTCAGCTCCTTGGTCATATTTCCATACAGAAACTTGTCAAGGATCAATGAGAAAATGCATAATTTATGTCTTAGTATTATATGGGTCAATCTAATTATACCAATGTAATGTGAGATGTTTTCATTAAGTGCTAGCTATATTGCCCATAAATGTTTTATAAATATTAATCTCCAAATTATTAAAGTCTCTAAATACTTAATATTAATTCTGTGATTATTGCTTCTTCATCTCTCAGAAATCATCCAAAGAAATAGTCACAAAATGAGAATATTATTGGAAATTTTTTTAATCACCAGGTTTTTAATCACTTGCAAATGATATTTGGCATTCTCACCAAGTAGAAAGAGACCATATATTCCACTGGAAAAATGATGACAAGAGGATTAACTGTAAATTCACAACAAAGGAGTTCACAGCCGCCTAGATAATGTTTGCTTTCAGGAGTTTCTGTGTCTCCCTTCATCTTACCACATACTGGGCAAAAAAACAAAACAAAACAAAAAGGCACAAAATAGTTATCTGTATAAATTAACACAAAACTCCTGTTCTGAATAAGAATTAATCCACTTCACATTATGCATGTATTTAGAAAATTCTCCTAAACCACCAGTCTGTGTCTATAAACTCAGTCTATGACTAGACTAACAAGTAAAGCTTGGCTACTTAATTGCTCCACCCCATTCAACTAGTAGGTCATGGACATCCTCGTTTTGAACATGATCACCAGCTCAATTATCCAAGTCTCAAACAAACATAATTCAATAAAATGCCTTATACAACTCATTCCACTTCTTACAACTACTGAGCGTATACTCCCTTCTAGAAACTCTGAAGTTCAATCTTCCATGTCGAGCAGGTTCCTAGCTCACATTATCTGGGGTCGGCAGCAGCATTTGCAGCCTTTCAAATCTAGAAGTGCTCCCCTCACGATGTCTCTTTTCACAATTCAAGGCGTGGTAAAGAAGAACTTCTGGGCAAGATTTCAAGGTTATCACTAATGAAGGTAAGTCACCAATAAGTAAAACATGAGCAATCTGGTAGGAATTCCTTCCTTCAGCCCAAGGTACTGACAAAATCTTCAGCATGAGACAAAGCTAGTCAACAGGAAAGCAGAGTTTGGAGGGAAGCAGGCTGCAGATTCTACAGGACAACATCCTTGCAACTCGCCCTACCCTCACACTGATAATTCCAATCATGAAAAGCACCAAGCGATTCCTTCAGATGATGGGTGATCAGAAATCCTTAAGGTCTAATGAAGACTCTGTGGAGTAGGACCCAGATTATTTCTATCGTTTTGGCTTAAACTAAAACTAGTTGTGTGATCTTAGGCAAGTTGTTTTCCTTCTTTGGGTTTCCATTTTCTCATCTCTAAAAGAAGTATGGGAAGGAACGGGAGACTAGTGAGTTAGGCATAGGGTAAAGCTCAAATTCTAAAATTACAAATGACAAACAGAATAGTTTGTTGTTGGTATCTCATTCCTACATCCAAAAATCCCAGTGGCTTGGAGCATCATCTAAGTACCATCTCTCTCTACAATTTGCTGAGCCTGTTTAGATCCCTCTTTAACAAAAAAGGCCAACGTCAGGCTGATGTTACTGTTACATATTCCCTCACTTCTGTGGACTGTTTTCTCATAATAAAGATGGTGTAAGCACTGCAGACAGGTGTCCAGATGACAACAGATAGGACTAGAACAGACATGATACTTGTCTAGATTGGATGTGGGATGAATGTTGATGAAGTATATACCTACTATATTGGAAGAACCAGTAGAAACACAGGCATAAGAAACTAGGCACATCGTTGAGAACAGGCAGAATCCCTGTGCCTTAGCTGTAATCCTAATGGGAGATACATTTAACTGACGACTGTCCACACTTTTTTTCGAAGTTTAAGATTAACCGTAACTTTAAGGAAAAATTAAAATTACAGCCTTTTATGTACATTTCTGCCCCCAGATGCTTTTAAGATTAATCAATACCTAAGGAGAAAATTAAAGGTTGAAATCTCCTAGAAGCATTTGGAACGTTTCAAAATGAAATGCATAAATACTTCAGTATATTCACATCTGAGTTGAAAGGCAGCCAAATCTCAGAAGGTTTACCCATCAATATTAGTGAAAATAATACAGTGCCATAAAAGGTCTCCAAATTCCAAATCAAACGGCAAACTTCTTAAATCATTTTAAATAACTTTATACCTGCATATGCATGTGGGAGTGAGTACGTGAATATCATGCACAGGTAAAAGCGTGTAGCTGAGTGTAAATGTGAATGTAGACTGGCGAGTATAGGCGTGCATGTACACGTGTGAGAGAGAATGTGTACATGTCTGTCTGCAGTGTGTATATGCATATCTCATTTGCAATGTACGTACCTAGTTCCCAATGTGGAAATCACTCAAAGATCAAACATACTTCTATAATCAAAAACACAAAAAAAAGTCTTCAGCTACACAGGAATTTTTTCCCACTAAATAATGAGCTACATGTACACACACAGTGAAACTTGATTGTTGGCAATTTGTGGAAACAAAAAGCAAAGCATGAAAAGATTTGGGTGTTTTACCATAGACAAGTATGTAGATTACAATCATTTTTAAAAGCTTTGATACAGACCAAGATATGAAAAGGGCAAGTACATATTAATCTCATAAAGTAACAATATCCTAAATATTATGGAATATAACTAATAATTTTTTACTCAAGATTAACTATGCGATTTTACTTTATACAGAAACATAATTAACAAATAAATCACATCACTGTAGGCCAAAAAGTCAAAATACGAAAGAAAAATGATTCAAAGCATTTTGCAAAGATAGAATGCTTTTAGAAATAACAAAATTATTATGGTGAATACCAGGGTGGCAATGATGCAGCTCTAATTTTTCAATGGTTATTGGGAAATCAGGCAGTTAGATGTTAATGGTCATACTAAATCCATAATGAGGAAGCAAACGATCGCATTAACACACACCATATGCTTACAATCACTTTGCTATGGTTACTCTGCCATTTCTAAGGGGAGAGGCAAAGTGCAATTTAAATTGGGAGGAAAAATAAGACTGCATCCCAAGCCAGAATCTGAAATACAGTGATTTCTCCAATCTCTTTTGCAACAGGGATCTTAAAGTCTCCCCACTTTGCCATGATTTTCTTAAGAAGCCATCAAATTGTTGGTCCTCTGTATATAAAGTTAAACTAAAAAAGAACCATAATGAAGAATGGGATAGAAGAGGGACTAAGAGGTGGGATGGGAGTGTGGGTGGGAGGGCAGGTATGGAGGAAAGAACCACTATATTCCTCAAGCTGTACCTATGAAAAATGCATTCATTAAATAAAAGCTCTAAAAAAAAGCCATCAAATTTTCGGTTTATCTTTAATTTATCCATTCTTCCTTCTCTCCTCTATAGATGACCTCTTACTCTTCTGCCTTCCTTGTCCTCAGTTCTCCTGTTCTGTGTCTGATTTTTCCTTAGGGCATTTCTTAGTCACTGGAAACACGTGAACCCCACCGCATCATCTCCTGCATGTTAGGGTACACGCTAGGACACAGAGGCTCATTGGCAATGCGACCCCTACGTATGGCTACCACCACACCACACCAAACCCTCATCTACCACACATTCATGTTTTAATTCAAGAATGGCGCATTCACAAAATCGACTGTTTTCCATTTAACTACCATGCCCCAACCTGAGTTTCCAGAAATCTACACCATGGCGAGGAAACTTTGGAAAACATCCTCCGCCTGCACTTGTGAGGCTTGGCAGATTAAGTAATAACTATTGCTGTTGTGCTGTTTAAGTGTTCCTTCTACTGAATTGAGTCCCTGTTCTGTGACACACGACATGTATTGTTGACAACCCTCAGAGCAATCCAGAAGGTATATGGATTCACTTCACAGGTTAGGAAGCCCAGAATCCATTAAACAAGGTCACTGCTTCCCCTCAGTTACTTAGCAGACATGAAAATCCCATGGTATGAAGTTCCCATGCATGAAATGCCTTCTATGGACATGCCAATATTTTATTACCTATAGCATAAAGATTCTATTTTGTAATTCAACACACTTGTCTCTCTCCCTGTTAACGGACTGCTTGTGGCTTGTGTTTAACACCAATAACTTTTAGCACAGTATAAAGCCACCATGTGTGTGTCCTCAGCACAGACACTGTGCAGCCTCTACACTTGCTAGGGAATAAAAGATGAGTGGCGTTCCTCCTACCATTCTCTTGCTAGCACTTTTTAAATATTTTTAATATCTCCATCTCACTTTGATCGAAGGAAGGAATCAAAAAAAGGACTGAAATGGGTTATGTCAGTGAAATTGATGGAGTAAAACCCTCCAAAAATCCATTCCTCCATCAAAGAGATAGGAAAACTGGTCAAAACTTTCACAATCAACGTGCTCATACCTCTTGAATGAAGCAAATGCTTGCAGCAATCCCGAACTGTATCTACTTCAGAAAAATCACTAGTTCTCAGGAAACACAGAATGTTGAATGAGGTTTTTATTTATTCATTTGTTTATTTTATTTGCCTAAGTGCCACTCCCCAGTGGCAGGTGGGCGACATCCCAGAGAACATCAGCAGGGCACCCACTGAAGGAGCAGGAACCGGACGGGGGCCTCCTCGAAGCCTGATTTGAGAGAAGTCTCACAGTGTCGCCGGTCTGGTAGTTCCCTGGAGACGACGCTTGCGACAACGTCTTTATTTTAACAGACTCAAGAGTCAGCTCAGTGCAAACAGACCCTTTGGGTGGGAGATGGGGTGGCAATCTGTGAAAAATAGTTCAAGGTGGCTGTTAAACCTCATGGATGCCCGAAATCGCGGTAACAGTGGAAGCCAGCAACAGGTGAGTCAGAAAGTTTAAAAGGAACAGCTGGGGAATGAAATGTCCAGCTGGGGGACTGAAAAGCTCCTAGGCACTCCTGGAAACACAGAAGTGCATACACCAATGTATGCCTGCGAGTGCCCTACGCTCTCGCCCCTGCTGAACTCTGAGGCTCTGCACAACCAGGAAGGCGCGGCAGGACGACCAAACCACGCCTTAGATGCCTCCTGATCAACAAAAACCCAGAGGCTGATACAAGCACATCTGCTCTACATAATTCGCCACCTGAATCTTCCTTCAGGCTGAAGTCAAAGGGTCCTAGACGGTGTCTCAACTCCACACAAAACAATTAAAAGTGCTGGCAAAAAATATCAAGTAGAGATGTCTGGCTTTGCACACAATGCTTCATCGGCTGACATTTGACACCTCACAATTGGGATGAAGATATTATTATAACAAGAAATTCAAAGGCATATTCTCTTTGGTTTCCATAAATATAATTAGACTACTTATACAATATTTGGTATATATAAACTTGGCAAATGTTTTTTCAAGATAATTAACATATAGCCCTAAAATATCTTTAGTAAAATGTATTGCATCATAATACCAGCAAAATCATACATATATGTGTGCATTTATATTTCAATGGATGATTATGTGTCTGTGTGTAGGCTTTAAAAAATAGCAGAGGGGCTGGCGTTACGGCACAACAGGCTCAGCTTCCAGTGGCAGTGCCCGTATCCCGTATTGCAACGCTAAGTCCTGGCTTCTCCACTTCCAGTCCAGTTCCCTGTTAATGCACCTGGGAAAGCAACAAATGATGGCCTAGTACTTGGGTCCCTGCCACCCATGTGGGAAATCTCTCTCTCTCTCTCTCTCTCTCTCTCTCTCTCTCTCTCTCTGCCTCTCCTTCTCTGTATAACTCTGACTTTCAAATAAATAAATAAATCTTAAAAAAAAAAAAAAACAGCCTTTTCCAACTATTACTTTCAGGCCTAGGCTAGAGATATATTATAAACTTAAAATACATTCCCACATTTACGTCCTGCTAAATTCAAAGGCTGAAAACCAGGGAGCTATAAGGCAGTGTCAACCATTAGGGAAGAGAGAAGTACCTATGACGGAGGTTACGATAGACGAAGAGACTATGGTCATATGCTATGGTTTATACTAGTAGATCCCTAGTATAAAGCTTGACTCAGATACAGGGAGATGTCTCAATTCAAGAATCTTCTTGCCGGTGCCGTGGCTCATTTAGCTAATCCTCCGCCTGCAGCGCCGGCACCCCGGGTTCTAGTCCCAGTTGGGGCGCCGGGTTCTAGTCCTGGTTACTCCTCTTCCAGGCCAGCTCTCTGCTGTGGCCCAGGAAGGTAGTGGAGGATGGCCCAAGTGCTTGGGCCCTGCACCCGCATGGGAGACCAGGAGGAAGCACCTGGCTCCTGGCTTCGGATTGGTGGAGTACGCCGGCCATAGCAGCCATTTGGGGGGTGAATCAACGGAAGGAAGACCTTTCTCTCTGTCTCTCTCTCTCTCTCACTGTCTAACTCTGCCTGTCAAGAAAAAAAAGAAAAATCTTCTCCTATGTGATTTTTTTTCAGATCATCTGCTGCCATCTTTCTACTACTCTAATCAATTTATAACCTGAAGCTTTCTGTTGCCTTCTTTACTCCATAGAAGAGTGTACAATCCAGGGCCGGCGTTCTAGTATAGAAGATTAAGCCGCCACCTGTGACACTGGCATCCCATATGGGTGCCAGTTCGTGTACCAGCTGTTCCATCTCAGATCCAGATCCCTGCTACTATGCCTGGGAAAGCAGTGGAAGATGGCCCAAATCCTTGGGCACCTGCACCCACCTAAGAGACCTGGAAGCAGCTCTGGGCTCCTGACATCAGCCTGGCCCAGATCTGGCCATTGCAGCCATTTGGAGAGTAAACCTGCGGAAGAAAGATCTCGGTCTCTCCCTCTCTGTATTACTCTGCCTCTAAAAAAAAACAACTATTAAAAGAAAAGTAAAATCTAAAAAAATCAAAGTGCGTACAATCCATGTCATTGTTTTAGGAGTGATACCACAACATATCCTTGTGATCAGACACCCTACATGCCAAAGTCTCAGGTGAGCTAGTGAGTTATTTTGACACCCTTTAAGATAAAATGCTTGTGGTATAGGTATTTGTTTTTGCAAATTTCTTAAGTTAATCGTGGGTTAAGATAAATAAGTATTTCTGTAGGTGTCACTGAGGAACACAATCATTTGTATAGGAGAAAACAAATACAAATACAAAATGCATAAGGCTAAATAAAAATACTGCAGTCCCGAATTGTTAGTGAGATTATCTGTATGACCTTGGGAAATATAAGGTTATTTCAAAAAAGATGTGGAAATAGAACTTACAAGTAACAGTTTCAAAACCAGAAATAGTGTTGGAATCAATGCATATGAAAAGGAATAGAAATCACCAGCATAGCATCAAAGAAACACCCCTTCCACTCAGATCATGAAGTGTTGAAAGGAAGCAAGAGTATCATAGAGGAAATTCTAATTTCAAATAGGAAACAGAAAATGCATAAAATGTACATGGAGCATCACGTAATTCAAAAAGCATGGCAATATTAAAAATAATACGAGGATTACATCAAAAGAATAAGCCAACTAGAATTGGTTCCCTTGGTCAACTTGAACTTCAGAAAAGAGAATAGCTTTAAATATTCCACTGCTTTCTGGCTCACATAGTTTCTGATGAGAAGTCAGACAAAAATCTTATTTTTGCTTTTTTTGTTTTTCTCCTGAAACTGCCTTCAAGATTTTCTGTTACTGTTTGACTATAAGTAGTTAGACTATGATAATGGGTGTGTGTTTATAGGTTATTTTTATTTATTTAGCTTCAAGTTTTCTGAACTTATTTGTGACTTAATGCCTCCCAATAATTTGTGTAAAATTCTTCACCATTATCTGTTCAAGTATTTCTTCTGTTTTTTTTTTTTACTTGCACTCAACTTATGTATATCTTGGTCCATTATACATAGTACCATAGTACCCAGATGTTCTGATCACTTTCCTTCCTTTCTCCTTTGCATTTCATTGTGAGTAGTTTTTATTGACCCGTCTTCAAGTCTGCTGATTCTTTCCAGAGCTATCTTGTCAACTGATGAAACTACTCAAAGAATTCTCAATCTTCAGTATCAAATGACAAAACAAGAAATAAATTCTATCTCCTTACAGCTTGCCTATTTCTGCCAAGAATCCCAATCTAACTGGGCATATCATAATTCTCCATTGATCCGTTAATACTGATCGTGTTTATTAAAGCCACTTTGTAACAACACCAACATCTGAGTCATATTTGCATCTTCTTCTGTTGATTTTAATGTCTTTTTACAATGGGTTGCTTTTCCTGTTTTGCATGTCTCATAATTTTGTTAATTGTCAGACATCAACTAAAGAAAAAGAGAGATTAATATATAGAATCTATGTCTGAAAATACCTCAGTCTTACCAGAAGCTGATTTATGTTTGGGTTTTATTATTTCTAGTGTTGCCTTCAGTGAATCCTAGGCTTCACAAATAACAGAGGAAGCAGGATACACAGCAGACTCATAGAATGGCAGATGTCCTAAACAGCACTCTGGCCTCAGAATCAGCCCTTAAGGCATTCAGATCTGGCTCAAGAGCCCATGAGAGTATTTTAGGCATGGAAAGCCAAGACACTCTGGAAAAAAAAAAAAAGACCTAAATGAAAGATCTCTGTGAGTGAGATCCCAGTGGAAAGAATGGGCCATCAAAGAAGCAGGTACCTTTCTCTGAAGGGAGGAGAGAACTTCCACTTTGACTATGACCTTGTCTAAATAAGATCGAAGTCGGCAAACTCAAAAGGCCTCCATAGCCTTGGCAACTCATGACAAGAGCCTAGGGTGATTACTGACACCATAAACAAGAGTGTCAATTTGTTAAGTCAACAACAGGAGTCACTGTGCACTTACTCCTCATGTAGGATCTCTGTCCTTAATGTGCTGTACATTGTGATTTAATGCTATAAATAGTACTCAATCAGTACTTTTCACTTTGTGTTTCTGTGTGGGTGCAAATTGTTGAAATCTTTACTTAGCATATACTAAGTTGATCTTCTGTATATGAAGATAATTGAAAATGAATCTTAGCCGGCGCCGTGGCTCAACAGGCTAATCCTCCGCCTTGCGGCGCCGGCACACCGGGTTCTAGTCCCGGTCAGGGCACCGATCCTGTCCCGGTTGCCCCTCTTCCAGGCCAGCTCTCTGCTGTGGCCAGGGAGTGCAGTGGAGGATGGCCCAAGTGCTTGGGCTCTGCACCCCTTGGGAGACCAGGATAAGCACCTGGCTCCTGCCATCGGAACAGCGCGGTGCGCCGGCCGCAGCGCGCTACCGCGGCGGCCATTGGAGGGTGAACCAACGGCAAAGGAAGACCTTTCTCTCTGTCTCTCTCTCTCACTGTCCACTCTGCCTGTCAAAAAGTAAAAAAAAAAAAAAAAAAAAAAAAAAAAAAAGAAAATGAATCTTGATGTGAATGGAATGGGAGAGGGAGCAGGAGATGGGAGGGTTGCGGGTAGGAGGGAAGTTATGGGGCGGGGGGGGGGGGCGGGGGGAGCCATTGTAATCCATGAGCTGTACTTTGGAAATTTATGTTTACTAAATAAAAGTTAAAAAAAATAACAGAGTAAAAAAAAATACAAAAAAATAAGAAGGATAGGTGATTCCAATAGTTTTTCAAAATCAGCTCCTTGTGGCTGAAGCCTACTGCATTTAGGTAATGAAAATCAGACTACATAGAAATTCAAAGACCATTTCCTGAGTATCTTGTAAACTATGATGAATATGTGGATTTCATTTTACATGCAAAGGTTAGAGTAATTTAAAACATGTGAGTTTTATAATTACATTTTGATTTTAGAACAGTGTTAAAGCTTTCGGTCTGCATTCAGGGGACCAATTTTGGGGCAGGGTGTTAAGTGAAGAAGCAATTACATTAGCACTGTCCACAGCATATAAACAAGAAGTAGGATTCAATAGCAAGAGAGAATACTGTCCTAAATTAGGAGAGTTTCCATGGAAATGTAAAGAAATGTAAGATACTTTGGACTTGGAAAATACATCCAAACACAACATATTCCTGGGTTTGAGGAATGAGGAACAGAAGAACAGAAGTCAAGCATGATGTCCAGTTTTCTGGTCCCAAAACCTTGGTGCATGATGTTTAAATACTGAGACAGGAAAGTCCTGGAGAAGAAAAAAAAAAAATCCAGGAGACAAACATGATTCTTATTTCAGACAGAATTTGAACTCTGATAAATTTGTCCTAAAATTCAAGAAAGATCTCTATGTTTGAGATAGTGATTTGGGAATCATGATTAGGCAGATAGTAAATATTCCCTTGGAAATAAACTGTATTTCCAAGGAAAAGCCTGTGAAGGAACAAGTAATATCTAAGCAGTAATCTCAAAAGCAACCTGCTATAAAAGCTGGACGAAGACAAATTGATCTTAAAAAAATTAGACAAATCTAAGAATATTTTAACAAGGAATACACAAATATAAAATTCATCTAGAGGACTTATTACTAAAGAATTTGTGAGCGAGCACTGTGGCATAGCTGGTCAAACCACCACCTGCGATGCTAGTATCTAATATGGGCACTGGTTGGAGTCCCAGCTGCTCCACTTCTGATCCAGCACCCTGCTAATCCATCTGGCAAAGCAGTGGAAGATGGCCCAGGTGCTTGGACCCCTGCACCCACTTGGAAGATCCAAAGGAAGCTCCTGGCTTTCGTTTGGACCAGCCCTAGCCATTGCGGGTATCTGGGGAGTGAACCAGCATACGGAGTATCTCTTTCTGTCTCACTTTCTCTCTCTCTCTCTCCTGTAATTTTGTCTTTCAAATATATAAAAAAAAATCAATCTTTCTTTTAAAAAATTTATTTGTGACAAAGCAAAAGAATCTTCACTAGGCCAGAATGAGAATGGCAGACTGCAGCTGAGGAGAGGTTGAGGAAATAAAGAAGTCAACTTAGTGGACTTCTGCTACAAAAGGAAGGAAGGGAGGGCCATGTCCACAGCTAAATGTAGGATAAAGCAGGCAAATGCCAAGGAGTAGTCAGGAAGGAGGCAGAAGTTCAAGATATAAAATGTAAGAGAGGACTGGCGAGTCCAGGTCGCTATGAAAGCTAAAGAGGATAGTTTCTGAGCAGGGGTGTAGGGTTTGACCTTAAAACGACAGATAGCAGCGCCGGCACACCGGGGTTCTAGTCCCGGTCGGGGCGCCGGATTCTGTCCTGGTTGCCCCTCTTCCAGGCCAGCTCTCTGCTGTGGCCCGGGAGTGCAGTGGAGGATGGCCCAAGTGCTTGGGCCCTGCACCCCATGGGAGACCAGGAGAAGCACCTGGCTCCTGGCTTCGGAACAGCACGGTGCGCCGGCCACAGCGCGCCAGCCGCGGCGGCCATTGGAGGGTGAACCAACAGCAAAAGGAAGACCTTCCTCTCTGTCTCTCTCTCTCTCACTGTCCACTCTGCCTGTCAAAAAGTAAAAAACAAAAACAAAAAAAACGACAGAGGTAGGGCAGGCACTGCTGCACAGCAGGCTAAGCCACCACTTGGACACGCCCAGCCCCTGTCAGAATGTCAGTGTGAGTGCCCTTCCAATCCAGTTTCTTGCTAATTCTCCTGGGAAGGCATCAGATGACAGCCCAAGTACTCGAGACCCTATCACTTACATGGGAGAACTGAACGTAGTTACAGGTTCCTGACTTTGGCCCGGCCCCACTCATGTTGTGGGCATTTGGGCAATGAACCAGTAGATGGAAGATATTGCCCTGTGTGTGGGGGGGGGGGGGGGGCGGGGGGGGTGTCTTTCCCTCTCTCTGTCACTCTGCCTTTCAAAGAAATAAATCTTTTAAAATATTTAAAAATTAAATGAAAGAGGGATGCTTACACTGGGGGCTAAGATGGGAAGGTTCTGGAGGGCTGTCCACATTAAGCACCATGATTCACAATAGCTGCAGCTGAAGGAGTTACAGATGATGGACTCCACTGTCCACTTCGGCTTCAGAGACGGATCGTTTGTCAAGAACAGGTAGGTGGTGTGGAGTAGGATATCTGAGAGAGCGAAGAAAGATTCAAGAGTCTGCTGTTGTGAATGGGAGAGAAGACACTTGCACAATGTAAGGTTGACATACAGTTCTTTGCCTTGGGAAGAATGGAAATTACAAACTGATGGATTTTAACATCCGTCCCTTGTGGGGTTAAAACTAAGGTGTAGCTTTAAGTTAGCTGGACAACTAGATTGAACCCTGGTTGGGATTTTGCCAGGCAACTATGATCAATGGGCAACTTGATCAAAAATCAACAGGATCTCTTAGCACAGAAATGGAACTAAGAGCAAATTGGAGCCAGTCATGGAAGGAAGTGAAGAGATAGGAACATGATAGAAACAGCATTTCCATACATAATCACTCGAGACAGCTTATCTGTATTATCCATGAAAACACGAAATTCTACATTCTTTGTATCCTAACTCCCAAAGCAGTGGCTGTGATTCCATGGATGTATGTTCTGCTTCAAGTCCTTACATCAGAATAATCATTCTCAGGATTGTGCATGCATGAAAACATCACATAAACTATCATTGCAATAGCTCCAAAAGAATATACAGAAATGCGTGACAATTTTATGAAGATACTAAACAACCTAATTCCCTTTCCCAAGGTAGGATTCAAGATGAGACAAGAACAGCTTAAAGAGTTACAAACCTTTCCACAGAATTTAAGATCAAGCTATATGGACTTCAGTGATATAAAGCAGGAATAAAGTCTACTGCTTGTCATTTACTCATTATAAATTGCTTCTTAGACTAACAAATACTTCAGCTTAGTATTTGTTTTTCCTTTAATCACCTGAAAATATATGTATTAGTTTATATGCTTTTCTTGACTGATACATTTCTTAAACAATAAATAACATTTTGAATCATCTCTACCTCACCACACAGGTAAATGGAGCATTCTGATAAGTGTAATAGAGCAATTCAGATAATTTTATCTGTCATAATTTAAGGTTTAAGTTATACATTCAAGGATTTTTCAACAGAACAAAGTGTATCTGTTTAATAAATACACAGATGATAAATCAAAATTCAAATACATAATTTCACTTAGAACGTGACAGTAATCAATGAACCAAAACTGTACACCCTATGGCTTATTATTCATTTTACCTAGGCTGTTTTCATTTCTTGCTTTGGAGGGGAAAAAAAAACACAAAGATCCAATAGGCATATGTCTTACAATATTGAGAATCTTGAAAGCTTATATAGACTTCTTCCTTGTTATAAAGTAAAGTTAGATTCTAACTTAGGAAGCAGAAACGGTTTGAGTAAAATCTTTTTAATTCAGGATCTCAATAGCATCATAATCTTAACATAATCCTAAGATATTATAACATGTGAGTAAGACTCTAGAGAGTGGTAGAAATAAACTGCTGTTTAACAATAAAGTGTTGAAGATACCAGACATTTTTCAACTACTGCTTATCAACCTAAGTCCAAGCACTGATGAAATTTTCTCTTGGGAGTGCATATAAAGCTCTGGGCAAATCTGTTCCAAGGAAGTTTATGCCTATTTCAGTCAGAGAACCTAGCTCCAGCTTTAGAAACCTTGGTGGTTTTTATAAATGGGAAACTGTGAGGAAACTGAGAAAAATATTTTTAATACACCAAAATGGCAAAGATTTTTGAGAAAGAGACAGCTCCTATTGGCTCACTCCTCCAAACTCATACAACAGCCCCGACCTGGCGCCAAAGCCAGGAGCTGAGAGCTCAACACAGGTCTCTGGCGTGGGCGGTGGGAACACCATCACTAAGCCATCACACCTCTGCCTCCCAGACACTGCATCAGCAGGAACGCTAGGCAGGAGCAGAGCCAGGTGTAGAATCCAGGCTCAGACACGGGATGTCAGCCTATCGACCAGCGTCGGAATCGCCAAGCTAAAAGTGAACACCCAACATGGCAATTTCTAAGTGCTAATACTCCGTTTTGGGCATTTTTGTCGATATCTCTTTTGCCAAGTCTCACACAAAGACCCTGTGCTTTGAATACACAGGCTTTTTATGTCAATTCCAAAGCCATTGTTCACCATTTTCCATTATTTCCCAAGAGCCTCAATGTTGAAACACTGGATTTTGCACTCAAGAGTCAGAACATTGATATGCTGTTGTTGTTAAGGTTTCCATGACAAAGCTGAAGGTCCCTTCATGCATTTTCATGGATAATCCAGTAGCATAATGAAATGTACCCTTTCAAAGTAAAATATATTTCAACGAGTTCAATGGCAACAATAGTCTGAAAATCTGATAGTTAACTACTTCACAATGCTGAGTTTTAGAAACAAAGTTGTCATTAAGGAAAAGAGTGTTTGATCTTGTTTCTAGCTGGTGCAATAAAAGTCACAGGAGAGTCACTTGTGCATGCAGTGTTGGTACAGAAAAACAAACACACACATACATTGCCTCTATTAGGTGAATTCCTCCTTGATGTATCAAGCTAGACGTTTACTTTCAGGACTATGTTATAAACAACTCCCTTTTATTGCTAGAAAAAAATAGTTCTACTTGAAAGATAGAAGCCTGTGAAGAAGAGGTGAAACCTTGGTACTAGGAAGAAAGCTGTGTGACCTAAATTTAAGTGATGGGGTAGAATGCTTGCAATATGAACAAACCTGATGGTGAGACATATATACTCAAAACACTGAGATAAACAAGAACCAAGTTATCAATAAAATATGACCATCAGCATATATATAATATCCTCATACCTTACTTATTTTCATAGAACCTATGATATTGTCAAATGTGTTTTTCTAATTATTGCATGTATTTATCTTTTTCTATTTTTCATAATCAAATATGTCACTTTAAGTGTCCATTCTTTGGGGGTTACTTATCCTTTTGACAATACACATTCCCTGTTTCTTTAATTTGATCTCTTATATCACTAATTATTTCTGCCTTCATTATTGCAGTACGTTGTTCCATGCTTTTCATCATTTCTCAGGTTCAATAGTTTTTATCTTTATTATGAGGTTTTTATGCTAATAATTTTCTCTGAACAATGGTCATGTGAACTATAATGTATGCTGATCTTTTGATTTTTTTGCCTACCCAGAAAACTTATATTTCAGATTTCTTCCTTAATTAGAGGTTTGTGTTTTTAAATTATAAAAAAGATTTTACAATAATTGCAACTGTTGCTATCCATTTTCACTAGTTATAATTAGAAATGTGAACTGCAAAGTCTCTGAATTTTTAATGTTATTAATTTTTTGACAATTGTATTTGCTGTAAACCAAAAAAAAAAAAAAAAAAAACAAAATAAAGGTTTACTCTTGGCACATGGCCTAAAAAATGTTTTAGTACATATTGCTTTTGGCTTTTAAATGTAGAATTAAAAATTCAAACCTAAATTTATTACTAAATCTATCACTAATATTTTTCTAATGAGTTATATTTAAATTACCATAATTTTATTTGGTCCAAGTCATTGTGGTTTTTAGTTTTGACATGTTTGCATTCAAATCATACCATTTTGATTTAACTAATAAATATCCTTTATTCTTTGTGCATGTTGCATTTTAAACTCCTTTAAGAATCTCTGACTT
The DNA here is from genome assembly GCF_033115175.1 of Lepus europaeus. Lineage (NCBI taxonomy): Eukaryota > Metazoa > Chordata > Mammalia > Lagomorpha > Leporidae > Lepus > Lepus europaeus. The sequence goes on along the minus strand of NC_084845.1, from coordinate 61,412,765 downwards.
GTGTTACAGGAATTCTGTCAGTGTTTTTTTAAATATTGTGATCAATTCTACACTTGGTTTGATGCTTTTTTTAATCCCATTTGATCGACATAATGTGCCTTGTTGTGCTCCTCACATTTTCACTCAATATTTTTTTCAAATTCTTCGCCATGACCACCACCCACACACCTGGTTATGAGATTTTTCAGGCTCCAGGTCCATGGTTGACAGCAGGGGTGACTCCTGCGTGTCTCCACTGTTGAGGCCAGATCAAGCAGTCACACAGCAGCCGAGGCAGCCTACCTGTCCGCTTGTATCACCTGGCCCCAAATGTATTAGCATGTTTTTACTTCCTGTCTCTCTCCATGTGGCCAGATACCCACATCCCATTGGTCCAGGCCTCTAGAACATGGATTCCTCAGGCCTCTTTCCACCTCTTGGTTTTTGTGAGGTGTATTAAAACCTTCAGATCTACTATCTTAGTCTCAGATTAAATGATGTACTATTTCAAATATCCCTATATGCACAAATATGTGAGTGTACATGTGTGTTTGTGTGCGTATGAGTGGACGGGTATACAGAAGTTCCTCGACTTGCTACGGGGACACATCCCAATAAGCCCACTGTGAAGTGAAAACAGCTCAAGAAACGATCACGGCTTAGGAACACAGTACACCGCAGAGCCTCGGTTGCTCACCTTCGTGATTCCGCAGCGGACTGCAAGCTGCCCAGCATCAAGAGCGAGAACTGCATGCATCTTGCCAGCCCAAAGAGCAACAGCTGACCTTCAGTTTCCACTGAACGCGTATCACTGTCACACCACTGTAAAGTCAGATTCCTAGCTCAAACCATGGTAAGTGGTGGGCCCACCACTGCGTATCAAACATCAATATCTCCAAATTAAATTACCCTGGTCATTTTGGAAGACTGCATCCTTATTCACAGTATTTGAATAATTTCTTACGTGGGACATAGGGTGTAGCTACTGAATCCTGTAGTCTCCAGATACATACCTCGTTTTCCTAAGAGAATAATGATTCCTTGACTACATAAAGGATCCTTAGAGCCCTATTAGAAGTAAAATAATCAATTTCATGCTGTTCTCATATCTTCCACCTAGTATGTGGGATTTTTAATCTCTATTCTATTTGGGAGCCACTAAGGCTTTTTAAATTTCAGATTCCAGTCTTTTCCTCCACTCGGGGAATGGTTCTGATATTTCTTTCATTATCATCTATTTATTCCTTTTCCCTCTTCATCATCAGTCAAGTACTTTTTACTTCTAATTTCCATTTCTTTTTCTTTGTCTAACGTTGTGTTTCTTATTCCATTTGGTCTTCCCAAGTAATAATTGGGTTCTCACAAGTGATTTTGTTAAAATTCATTTAATGAAGGGTGAAACCAGAAATTTTTCTTTCAAAAAGTAGTTTTTGTGTTGTTCTATTTCATTTACTTGAAAGTTCCTTTTTTTCTGTGCTAATGCTCTGTGTTATCTCTCCATTGATTTTCCCTCAAAATTAATCACCTCTTTTAACTATTCAATGTGGCCATCCCAAGTCATATCCAATTAGTAATTTGTAACCCTGGGTATACATCCAAAACACATAAGAAGATTTTAAGACATACTCACGCAAGGGCCAGTCACGCAGCTTTCTATTTAACTGATATGCATAGCATACTGGCAAAGGCTATTTTACAAGTTCTAACATGCATCCCAAGGTTGAGGTCCACTATCGTACAAGAATGACACTGACCCTTGCATGTCCTTTGCTTGCTTAGTCCTACAACACCCACCCAGGTTGTAAGGGTCTCTGAGTCACTAGCGTGAACGGTTCCTGCTGTATTCTCAGCAATGAGTGCCGGCTTACAGAGAGACTCCACGGGGCTGTGGGGTAGAGAGGTTCTTTCCAGTGGGGAACAGAAATTCAGCCCCGAAGACAGATGCTCTCCAGCTCTGTGCAGACCCCCATTAAAAGGAAGCCCAGCCAGGGCTGAGCAGCTGCAGTGCCAGGTCTCCTCCGAGATCTGCCTCCACCCACTGGGAGAAAACAAGCCTGGGCCATAATCCCAGGTAATTAAGTTCCCTGTACCTGCCTTTTGACAGGCAGAGTTAGACAGTGATAGAGAAAGAGACAGACAGAAAGGTCTTCCTTCCGTTGGTTCACCCCCTAAATGGCTGCCACGGCCAGTGCGCTGCGCCGATCCGAAGCCAGGAGCCAGGTGCTTCCTCCTGGTCTCCCATGCGGGTGCAGGGCCCAGGCACTTGGGCCATCCTCCACTGCACTCCCGGGCCACAGCAGAGAGCTGGCCTGGAAGAGGAGCAACCAGGACTAGAACTCGGGGTACTGGTGCTGCAGGCAGAGGATTAGCCAAGTGAGCCGCGGCACTGGCCACCTGCTCACTTTTCAAGCCATCTCGGGAAGTTTCACAACCAGAGACACAGTCCCCAGACTCCATCTGCGTGCAGTGGGTAGGTCCTGAGTAGAAGTTCCAACAGAGAGCAAGTGAGATACGCACATCCAAGCCATCAGCCTTCTATAACCCTGCCCCTTGGGTGTGGCTGTGTGTACCTTATATCACAGCACAATGCCTGGTCCAAACGTCAGGAGTACATAGTCAATAAATCATTTCATAGGGAACTAAAATATGGTTGTATTCTTTATTTTTCTGGTTGACAAGCAGAAATTGTAGGATATATTTATGGCATGTAATCTAACATTTTCATATATGAATATGTTGTAGAAATGCAAAACCAAGCACATCAACATACACATCACCTAAAATTCTTTTGTGGTGAGAACACTTAAATATCCCTTCTCAGAAATTATCGATAACTCTTTGAACGTGAATGCTCTATAACCCTCCAATGCTGGGAAAGCTTCCAGTTTCAGAGAGACAAAGTAGCGCTGGGGGAAAGGTACCCTAATCCACTGTTGATGGAAATGTAACTGGTAAATTCACTGTGGAAGACAGTATAGAGATACCTTATACATCTGAATACGGACCTACCATATGACCTAGCCATCCCACTCCTAGGAATTTACTCCAGGAAAATGAAATCAGCATATGAGAGAGTTATCTGTACCCCCATGCTTATTGCTGCTCAATTCACAATAGCTAAGATATGGAATCAACCCAAACGCCCATCACCTGAAGACTGGATAAAGACATTATGGGACATATATACCATGGAATACTACACAGTAGTTAAAAAAAATGAAATCCTGTCATTTGCAACAAAATGAATCAAACTGGAAAACATCATACTTAGTGAAATAAGCCAGTCCCAAAAGGATAAATACCATATGTTCTTGATCTGTGATAACTAATAGAGCACCTAAAAGGTAATTTATAAAAGTGAAATTGACACTTCAAGATACAATGACTTTGAACAGCCCCTGTCTCAACTGTTGAGGAAGTTGTATGTTTTTTTCATACTATTTGTTGTTGAACTCTTTACTTAATATAGAGTTAATTATATGTGTATAAAGTTAATTGAAAATAGGTCTTAGTGAAAAATAAGAATGAAAATAGGAGAGGAAGGAGGAAGAGGGGTGATAGGGTGGGTATGGCGGGAAGAATCACTATATTCCTAAAGTTATACTTATGAAATGCATGAAGTTTGTATTCCTTACATGAAAGGTTTCTGGGGGAAAAATTTAAAAAAAAAAAAGAATGCCTATCTAGGGGCTGGCACTGTAGTGCAATGTGTTAGGCCACCACTTGCAATGCCAGCATCCCATATCAGAGTACCACTTCAAGTCCAGGCAGCTCCACTTCTAATCCAACTTCCAGTCAATGTGCCTGGGTAAGCAGTGGAAGACAGCCCAAGTAATTGACCCCCATGCCATGCCATGTGAGAGACCTGCATGGAGTTCAAGGCTCTGGCTTCAGCCTTTACAGCCACTTAGGGAGTGAACCAGCAGATGGAAAAATATCTGTCTTGCTCTCTCTCCCTCCCTCCCTTCCTCTCTCTCCCTCTTCCTCCCTCTGTCACTAGTCCTTTCAAATAAATAAATCCTTGTAAAAAAAAAAAAAAAGACTGCTTGTCTATACATCAATTATGATTAGAAATCAATACTGTCTTTGTGTATTTTTACCCCCTCGTTTTCCCATTTATATGTTGGTGATCTCTACTTTCCAGTATTGTACAGAGCAGGAAACATGTCTTAACCACTGTTGAATTTCTGAAGTCTTACTTGATGCCTGGCATATAATAAGTCAGTAGTAAATAAACATTTGTTGACAAAAAATATTGCATTTTCCATTATATACTGTTTCCAAGGGACACTGAAGGATTATATAATACATGTGAAATATTTAACATATTTTTACATAAATAAATTGGATCCCTTGTGTTAGTGGAGACAAATCCTTGTTTCTTTCAGACAAATCCAAGTATTACATACCATGTTCTCTTTTCACTCCATCTTCCCTGTCACTGACAATAAGGAATTGTTATTTGTACATTAATCATTTTTTACTTGGTGGTACTCCCCTCTATTCTTGTCCCAGCTCCTTCTACATATACTTTGCCTGGGTGTAATATTGTTATTTAAGAAAAGAAACACTTTGCATTTCCATGCCAATTATTTTTACAGTGGTTCCCAAATTACCCAGACATTAAAAAAGAATGAATGTCAGATTAAACTGTAGTATACACATGCCACACATGAACTGTTCTACAGTGATTATGTGGAATGTCAATGGCACCAAGGTTGAATATAATTAGGTAATTCACAAATCTGCCTCTTATTCTAAAAGCTAATAAACTGTTCTAAAACTCCCTTATAGACATATCTTCCCCAGCTAGGCAATGCAGGATTAAGAAAATTAAAACAAAAATAAATCCCATCCAGTATTTTTACTGATTTTCTGTCTGTTAACATCTCAGTAGATATCTTAAAGAGAAGGAAATAGCTGACTCAATTTGTTGCTTTTCACAATCTCTCTCTGGCACTTTGCGATCATTATGTGAAGTACTAATGGCATTTAAATTTTATTTAGTCATTAGACTTCTTTAGAGCTTTCGCTCTGGAATCCAAAGTGCTTTATGAAGAACTGGTCAGCCCCATTATTCAGAACGTTAGGACCAAAAGAACTCGTTTCGCTGTGCTTAACTGTGCACTGATGTTTTAGCTTCTATTGGAGAGAGGAGGTCAGAATTCTAAGTTTAATGTCAGCAACAGCACTATTTTTTGTTTTAATTATTCTATTTTATTATTAGCTGTGGTTAATTCCTAATTTATAAGTTAAATGCCATCATAGGTATTTGTGTGTAGGCAAAGCACGCAGTCCATTAAGGGTTTGGCATGATGTATGGTTTCAGCCAGCAACAGAGGTATCATCATCATAAAATCGCATCACCCCTTACTGGGCACCTACATCATTCTCAGCAACCTCACCACAGCAACCTTAGGAACCAATGATTATTAATTACATTTCACACGTAAGAATACAAACTTTCAGTAATTTGCCCAATACTGCACACCCACTGAGTGCTAGAGGCAGTGGTTATACTCAGGTCAGACACTAACACTTGCCACTGGCTACACTAACATATGTCTATGTATGAGACTTCCTTGATGTCCCTACAGCTGTGGTAATTCTAGAAGCATCGCAGAATCGAACTCCCCTCTCTAGCAGAAGTTTGTATGCAGGACTGCCCAGTCTTCTCTGGGCCAGCACTGAGATGCCCCCAACCTCCACTAAGAGACACAGGGCTGGAGGAAAAGACAGAGCGTCAGGGAGGGGTGGTTATAGAAGGAAAAATATAACAAGTAGGAAATGCTTTCAAAGCAAAATGTTTCCTTTTTTAAGTCTACAGCAGCTTCAACCAGCCCCAAGATACTACCCACCCAGGGCTCCACTTCCAAGACAAATAAGGTGCAACACATGCCCAGCCTATCGGTTTATAGAAATTGCTTCTAAAGGGTTTAAAACAATTTGTATAGTTAAGTCATTCCCTAGTCTCATGGCAAGGTTATTCAATCAATGATTTGGTCAAGAAAGCTTACTTTATATACAAAATTCCTTTTAATATATTAAAAGGAAGATATTATTATGTCTCATAAGTTATAGTCATGTCTAAGAGCTCACAAAAGATGTATCATCTTTGGGTTTTTCTTTAGACAGTTAAGTTTCAAAAAGGAAAGAAGGGGGAGGAAGAAGGGAAAAAAGAAAAAAAAGAAAAATCACCTTCAAGAAGCAATAACATAGATCAACCCTTGTATAGACTGTTGAGGAACACATCTCTTAGGGTTTTTTTATTTTTACTCCATTTGTTCTTTTTTTCTTTTTCTTTCTCGGATGAAAGACGGAGCAGGAAGAGGGGTGAGAATGGGTGGAAGGGTGGGTACAGTGGGAAGAATTAGTATGTATATAATGTTGTATTTATGATATATACAAACTAAAAATAAAATGTTTTAAAAATCATCTGTTTGCAAGCTCCAGCCCAAAGGATGATAAATTTCGAGTCACCATATTGGGAAAAAATGCAATTTGAGAGCAAATATTCGACCATTCTACTAGGAGGAACGCTCCTAATTGGAAAACTAAGGTCATTATGACATGTGTTGTTTCTGAGCCGGTGCTGCTGGCCCAGGCTGTCTCTGGCAGCAGGCCTCTCAGTAGTTTCGACGTGGACTTGGCTTCCGTTTACCCAGGGCAGCAACCACCTGTGTGAGACAGAAGTTGCCAGTGTGCACAGTGCTCCCTGTGCCCTTCCCAGGCCAGGTCTCCCACCCCAAGGATTGAAAACTAATCTGACTCTTCTGTCTTTGACCACTCTCGACCCATTTTTCCTGCCCTTGAACTTCATATGAGTGGAATTTTACAGTGTGGCCAGATTCAGGAAGGGATTGTGGAGCGGATCATTTTATCTGTGGGGTTCATCCACATTGTTTTGTTTTTGTTTCTGTGTAGTCTCCCCTTATGTGAATATACCACAGTGGGTCCATCCTCCTGTGGATGGGCGTTTAGATGCTTTCTAGGTTTGGAGTATTATGAATAAAACCGTGGTAGACAACCTTATACTCGCCCTAGAGCTCATTCCGCTCTCTGCAGCCCATATCCATGGAGCAGCGTGCTGGCACAGAGCGCAGACATAGCTGAACTTTAACAGATGCTTACCAACAAGGCTGCATCAATTCCCTCTTCCTGAGATGCATGTTACATCTCAGCCTACAGTTGAGCGTCAAAGTTCCACCTCACTTGAAAAGCATGTGTATTCTAGTTACAGGATGCTGGATGTCAATGTCAGTTAGATCAGGGAGACTAACTGTACGGTTCCTGTCTTATACTTTTTTTTCTTTGTCTAATTGTTGTTACCAATTACTAAGAGGACATGTTGGCACCAGCGCTATGGTGTAGCGGGTAAGGCCGCCACCTGCAGTGCCAGCTCCCATATGGGCGCCAGTTTGAGTCCCAACTGCTCCACTTTCAATCCAGCTCTCTGCTGTGGTCTGGGAAAGCAGTGGAGGATGGCCCAAGCCCTTGGGCCCCTGCACCCATGTGGGAGACCCTGAAGAAGCTCCTGGCTTCAGAGTGGTCCAGCTCCAGCCATTGCAGCTAATTGGGGAGTAAACTAGCAGATGGAAGACCTCTCTCTCTCTCTCTCTCTCTCTCGCTCTGTGTGTGTGTGTGTGTGTACTTCTGACCTTTAAATAAATAAATAAATCTTAAAAAAAAAAAAAGACATGTTGCTATCTCCAGCTAGGTGCAGTTGTCTATGTTCCCTGTATTTCTGCTTTGTGCTTCATGTAACTCGGAATTCTGTGAACAGGAACATATATATTAATTGTTATAGCTTTGTATAGAATTGAATTTTCCCCATGATAAATTGTCCCTCTTTATCTCTAGCACTATTCTTTGTCTTGAGTTCTATCTTGTCATATTAATATAGCTGTTCCATCTCTCACGTTTGTTTTTCACACAGCATATCTATTCCACCCTTTCGCTGTCAGTTGTCCTCTACTTTTATTATTAAAGTGTTTCTCTGTAGATAGCATTTAATTGGATTCTTTTCATTTAACTGGCATATTCATCGCTTTTACACCAAATATAACTTTAGATACACTTTGATTTCAGTTTACTGTTTTTGTTATTTGATTTCTAATTGTCCCATCTGATTCTCTTTTCTCTGTCCCTTCTTTTCTGCCTCATTTGGAGCTAATCGGATATTTTAATACTTTATTTCTTTTCATTAGCTTTTAAGCTGTATGTCTGCATCTTTCTCACAATAACTTAGGGGCTACATTATGAAAAATAAAATTACCACTGTCAACTTAACGTTACAACTGTACCATCTCACATAAATTCATGCATTTTCAACAAGTATAAATCTATTAACCTCAAATCCTCACTCTTCATGCAATTGTGGTTCGTATTCTACCTTGTGAGAAACAAAACACTGTAGGGTTGTAATTCTTGCTTCACACTGTCAAATGTTGAAACACTTTCTCTCCCATGGACACCAGAGCAACCCTTCAGCTGACTTCCCGCTATATTCTTGTCCCATTTTTAGTCACATTTTTAGTCACAGCAGCCAGAGATATTGCTTTCAAACATAAATGGAAAAGCCACCTGCCCCAAGCTTAATTTGCATCAATGGCTTCCAACCAATGCTGAAATGAAGATTCCTGGGAGTGGCTTTGTCTAACTCTGCTTGGGCCATCGTAAAAAAACATACCACATTTCAGACTGCTAGGCTTAAACAGAAACTTCTCTTCTCACAGTGCCTGCAGCTAGAAATTCGTGACCAAGATGCCAGTCAATTCCATCTCTGGTGAGGCTTCTCCTGGCTTGCGCACAGCCGACTCCTCACGGTTTCCTCCTATGGCCTTTCTCTATGCAGAGACCTCTGGAGTCTCTTTCTCTTCTTTAAAACCTTCAGTCCTACTGCATTAGGACTGCACCCTTCCGACCTCCTGTAATTGTAGTAACCTCCTTAAAGACCTGGTCTCCAACTACAATCAAAAGGTCTGGCTGATTTTACCCAAGATAACGAAACACACAGGTACAGACACGACAGGCTGTGCCTAATGAATACAGGATAGACCTTCTGGCCATGTGTGTTCAACTTCTACAAACTCTCAGATCTTGCCTCTCTTAGAATTTTATATTTTGAAAAAAGAAAGGTCCTATTTTTGAACAAGTGACACTGCAGCACAAGTGAAATCACAGCACAGCAAGTCAGAATGCCATGTGCCTCCCCCGACCCCATCTCTGGGTCAGTTCTGAGTACCCTTAGAATTTTGCATGCCCAGGAAGACTCCCAATGCAAGGTCTTAGTGAAAACCTGGGAGATACTCAGGAGCCCCAAGAAGAGGACCAAGGAGGGAGAGAAAAAGTAAACTACAGGTGAGTGAGCTCACAGCACTATATTCAAGCACTAACTGTGTACAATATTCAATTAACCATGGAGGCAAAAGCAAGGCAGTGATACAGACTTGCCCTAATTGCAGGGCACATCATTTTTCAGTGACACATGATTGATTGTTCTAAGAAGTTTGAGTGACTGCTGTTGATGTATTTACATACGACATTTACCCAGAAACGACAGGAGTAATTTACGAACAAAATTTGAAGACTATTTTAAATACCTCAACAAAAAGGCTAGGTCTCATACCTTGTAAGGCTGTCTGGAAACGCGAAGCTGTATTCCATGATCGTAAGTGACAACTCTGACTCACGTGGAGCTGTGCCCCTTTACTCATTATTTTAAGTGGCTTGGATATTTGCCTGAATTGTAACAGAGGTTTCCAAGGTGCAAGGACAAATACAACGTTGCTTTGGTCCACCCGCCAACACACGCCAAGAACTGAAACTGACCTACCCAAAGGAGACAGCTCTTTTAATCTCTCTCTATTCATTCCAGAACTATAAGAATCTTTACATTTCTGTCACTTCTCTCCAGAATTACCCCAAACATAGTGACTTACAGCTCTGTCGGGTGGAAGTCTGAAGCGAGTTGGAAGGACTGGGATCCTTTCTGGAAGCCGTGGGGAAGGACCCTTTTCCTGCTCACACAGTTGGTGGCGGAATTCAGTTTCTTCTGCTGGTAGAACTGAGACCTTCTTTTCCTTCCTGGAAATGAGCTGAGAGCTGTTCCCAGCCTCTACGGATGCCCACTGTCCTTGATTACTCTACCCTTGCCTCTATCTTTAAGGCAGCCATGGTGACTCCCTCTCACCCTGCGAATCTCTTCCCCTACCACTTTCATATCGCATTTTTCTGTGAGCAAGCCAGGGGAAAGTCCCCGTCCCCTTTTAAAAATGGATGAGATTCAATTGGCTCCATCTGAATCATCCAGGCAACTGGCCTCAGCTCCAGGTGCATGTCCTTAATCACATCATGGAAGTTGTTTTTGCCACGGGACACGAGGAAGCCACAGGTGCCAGGGATTAGGGCTGGACGTCTTTAGACCATCAGTACTCTGCCGCCGTGCGAGGTCTTCGGGCCCACATCCTGAGCATCTCCGCGGACAGCATTTTCAGACTCCTTTCCTTCCCCATTGGTATGCACAAGAAAGCCATGTGAAATGCACAAGCGCTCCCTTCCCACCTGGCCTGGCCTGCTGCCTCTCCATGTTGGGGGGCCCTCTGTGTGGTCACAATCAGTTTCTAATAAAGACCAGCCTTTGCAGTCACCGCAGCTGCAAATCCTTGATGAAGAATAGAGGGTTTTTTTGTTTTCCAATAGTCATACCCAGTACCTGCAGAACTTAGCCCCTCATGAACCATTAACTTTATTATGAAGTAAAAGATAGGACAAAACAGCAATAATTCCTGGTATTAACTTCCAGAAAGTTGCTTCTAAACAATTTTGATTAAGGCCAAACTAATGTTTTAATGAGTGAAGAAATGAATGGATAAAGATTAAAATGAGGGCAGAAGGAAAGATTTCTGCTTAAAGTTAAATAGACTTTAATTAAACACTTGTTAATTGATCTACCACTTTAATTGCTATTAAAATCATGTGCCAGGATTTGACTTTCGGATTAAGTAAAAAGCTAACAGATATCCTTTCTTATCTCCGAATTTGTTCTGGATGCAAACAGAAATGAACATTGTCACTCGGTTCAAGAAGTGAGCCCAACATGTATCCGTTCACTTTGGAGTGATCTGGATAGGAATAAGGACATTGAAGAAGGCAAATGCCTCATCTCCACGACAGTGATCTCACTCTGCCCACGTGTGCCCTACGGTGTGCTTTAGTATAGAACGTGGAAACTATGTTTAAGATAAGATGTTCCTGTGACTCTCACCAGGATTGCCTCTTCCCTTCATTTTTCTCCCTGGTGCTTTTCACTTAACATACTATGAAATAAGCTCATTTACTTTTTTATGAATAAAAATGCTCTTTGCCACCCATATATACTCAGTTGGTCGCAATAGTGACAGAGAAAGGCTGTCTTAGAAGCCTGTCACTGTTAGGCAGCCAAGTGCTGCAGAGTCTGGGGTGCAAATACTAGTGAGGACGTACCAGAGCCAAGATAAGGGCTACGACTTTCATTTCAAAGGAATCATTGCTTCTTAGAGCCTTTATCGGAAACCTTCTCTTTCGTTTTTATCTAAGGGGGAGGAGAGAGTTGATGTTTTTGTTGTTGTTGTATTGTCTCCATTTCTCCTGTTGCTCTTTTCAATTTTCTCCTACTCTGATGTACTGAATGTAGCAATGGCGAAGACTTGAGTAATAACAGGGCACTTCTGAGTACAACAAGTGTAAGAATGTAATTCAGTGGCTGGCGCCACGGCTCACTTGGCTAATCCTCCGCCTGTGGCGCCGGCACCCCAGGTTCTAGTCCCAGTCGGGGCGCCAGATTCTGTCCTGGTTGCTCCTCTTCCAGTCCAGCTCTCTGCTGTGGCCCGGGAGGGCAGTGGAGGATGGCCCAAGTGCTTGGGCCCTGCATCAACTGGGAGACCAGGAGGAAGCACCTGGCTCCTGGCTTCAGATCAGGGCAGCGTGCCGGCCGTAGCAGCCATTTGGGGGGTGAACCAACGGAAGGAAGACCTTTCTCTCTGTCTCTCTCTCTCTCTCTCTCTCTCACTGTCTAACTCTGCCTGTCAAAAAAAAAGACTGTAACTCAGTGTGCGTTTTTCAGAATCACACTCCGACTCATATCCCTGCCTGGGAATATGAGTGGAAACATCAATTGGCCTTGGACAAAAAGACTGGTTTGCTGTGAATGTTCTTCATTACATAAATGCCAAGGTCAAGGTATGAAGTCAACCTAGCTGCCCTACAACAATGGAATAGTATTTGGCCATAAAGCATGAAATTTTGGAAGACAGCACTGTGGCATAGTGGGTAAAGCCACCACCTGCAGTGCTGGCATCCCATATGGGTGCCAGTTTGAGTCCCGGCTGTTCCACTTCCATTTCAACTCTCTGCTGTGGCCTGGGAAAGCAGTGGAGGATGTCCCAAGTCCTTGGAACTCTTCAGCCACATGGGAGACATGGAGGAAGCTCCTGGCTCCTGGCTTCAGATTGGCACAGCTCCGGCCACTGTGGCCATCTGGGTGTCAACCAGTGGATGGAAGACCTCTCTCTGTCTCTGCCTCTGCCTCTCTGTAACCCTGCCTTTCAAATAAATAAATAAATCATTAAAAGAAAAAAAAATAATGAAATCCTGTCACTTGCAACAACATGGATGGAGCAGGAGGAAAGTGAAATAAACCAGCTACAGAATGACAATACTGCATATTCTCTCTCATATGTGAAAGTTTAAAAAAAAAAAAAAAAAGCAGATCTGCATGTAGAACAGTGCTTCCTAGAGTCTGGGAAGGGGAAGTGTCACACAGTGCTTGGATAATGGATAACAAACCATAGTAAGATGGAGGGAATACGTCCAACTATTCCACAGCCTGGTGGAGGGACTAGAGGTCACAGTAATCTATTGTGTATTTTATGAAGAACTAGAAGAGAGGAGCTAAAAGCCTCCAGGCATAAAGAAATGATAAGGAAATGGAAATGCTAATTACTATGATTTGATCGTAAATCATAACTGTCTTGAAATATCACACCATATTCCATAAATATGTTACAATTGTTACATGTAAGTGAACAAAACTCTGGTGCAATGTAAAAATTTTTTAAATTAATTTTTAAATAAATGAATAAAGACCCAGGAAATCAAGCAACAACCTCCAAACTAAGCTCAAAGGCCATGGATATCCTTTCCAGATGACCAAGACCAAGCAGCTCCGTGGCCCGGACTTGGTTCTGAAATTCTCAGTCCCCCTACTTATCTGTATAGTGAGCACTCTCTCTACTAGAACAACTAGAAGCTTGTATCCAGGCAGAATATTCTACAATTTTAGAACTTACATTCTACATGGGAAATGTAATTTTCAATTTAAATTCCTAAATTGTGGAATGTAAGTCTTAAAATTATTATTTTGGCATGTAATGACCATTCTCCAACAACAGAAAACAGGCTTGGAAATCAAAAACACAATGAATGACTCAAAACCTAATCCAGAAACGAGTTATTTTTTCCAAGTGGCATCTTGAAGTCCACTTCACACCTACATTTCAAGAACAAAGAGAATAGTTGATGAGCAAAGTCCTATTTCAGCCAATCATCCATTCTATAGATAAAAGGCAGAGCTGAGAGCAGCACACTGTCAGTGCCCCTTCCCGTGGAGCATCGGGAATGAATATTTAACTCACTTCAACCACCAAGTGCTGAACTCCAGCCACATACCATGATGTGCTGGCTGGAACGACCACAAGGTAAAACTGGACATCCATCCTAATATTAACATCAATCTGACTGGGAGAATTGGGAAACATTGTTAAAATACTGCCTGCAACACACTGTGCTGAGGATGGTCATTAACAAGGGCTGGTGCAAGTAGTGTAAGGATTAAATGTACTTTGTTTGGACAGTGCCTGCACTTCCAAGGATATAGTGTGTATGTACTAAAACCATGCAGTGAGAGAAGATAAAACTAACTGCCTCTGAAAAGCTGACATTGAAACAGGACTGAAGCTTTCATGCTAAATAAAGACATCAATTTGTGCACTCCTCATACGTATGGTAAAATCATGATGGAATGTAAAGGGACATAAAGGTTAATGATTTTTGCAACAAAAATGCCTGACGCAAGTGCTCCATTGGGAATAAACAGACAAGGGGCAAGGCAGAGGGCTCTGTGAGATGAAGGTCAGTTTCCAGTCCACGCTGCAGAATCAATACGGTGCCTGGGATGGCAATAGGTCTCATAAGTCATAGATTGACTGGGCCATGTATCAACTTCCACCCTGCATTGCTTTCAATGCTTCTCATCGACAAGCATTGCTGAGCAAAAATCTGTGATCAGAATCTGCAATCAAAGAGGAGAACTGCCCACATGTAGCCAGGTGAGGAAACGGAGTGGACAACCAGAGCAAGGAGGGTGCCGCCACTTTCAGAAGACCCTATGTCAATTCTAGAATTGATTTCCAGAGTTAATTTTGAAACCATCTCCGAATGTCCTTCTCGTAGGTGAAGTTTGTCCCGAGGAAAATCGACAACAGGCAAAAATCAGAAAGGCCCAGAGAATCGTATTAACACCCAGCCATCATTTTTATCTGGTTTTCTCAGGGAAAAATATTTGAAGAAACGGCATGAGAAACAGAGAAAGGGAACAATAAATACTAAGAAATATCACTCATTCCTCATATATTGACTGGGTCAGGCACTCTTCCAGGTGCTAACAGTGAACAAAATAGTGAAAAATCCCTGCCTTCATAGGGCTATCTACCAAGAAAAGACCAAGAGTAAGTAAGGACATCCATGCATCGGCAAACGCAGTGGAGGAAACAAAGCAGAGAAGAGAAAGGCAGTGCAGGGAGGAGCAAAGCTGCGTCAGCCTTCCTGCTCCAAAGCACTGAGGGACCAAGCAGACGGAAGATGCAACACTCAGCTGCACTCCAACTCTCACCTGCTGCAGCATCACTTTGAGCCAACAACCCCAAAATCACACAAAGGTGGCCTGCTGGGACCCCTGCTCAGTCCAGCCATTGACTTGATGGGCCAGAAAAATAAAACTCTGGGAGCGGCACTGTGGCGTAGTGGGTAGGGCCACAGCCTTCAGTGCCAGCATCCCATATGTGCGCTGGTTCCAATTCTGGCTGCTCCACTTCCAGTCCAGCTCTCTGCTGTGGCCTGGGAAAGTAGTAGAGGATGGCCCCAAGTCCTTGGGCCCCTGCACCCAGGTGGGAGACCCAGAGGAAGCTCTTGGCTCCTGCCTTCGGATCGGCGCAGCTCTGGCCATTGAACCAGTGGATGGAAGACCTCCCTCTCTGTCTCTCCTTCTCTCTCTCTCAAATAAATAAAATAAATCTTAAAAAAAAAAAAGAAAAAGAAAACTGATCTCTGAAGATAATAATAGAGAACATTCACATGACACTTAATATGATCCAGGCAACATCCCAAATGCTTACTCATGGTAACTAATTTAGGCCTCATGTTGTCTCAATTAGGTAAGTCTATTATCATCTGTTTTTCAAATAAGATGACCAAGACAGTCAAGTTAATTCTGGGCAAGGCAGAACTGTAATTTGAATCCAGCTGTTCTGGCTCCAGGGACTGCATAGTCTCTGCCAAGGCACCGTGCCTCTCTGCCTGGCCAAGTGATGCTAATCTCCAGCCGGCCTGGTATCTCCATTTGGACATCTAATGGATGACACGAAATCATTGCATTCACAATAAAGCTTAATATATCCATTAATACATCACTCCCTCCCCTTCTTTTCCAAATCTGTATCCTTCCTCCTCCCTCCAGCTTCCAGCACTGTCTTTTCCAATGGTACACCATACATACATACAGCTGTTCAAGCCCTAAACATAAGCCGCTACTTATCTGTTTCACTCACACCCATCATCTGATCTGTTTGAAAATCAGAATATTCCTCACATCCACACCCTCTGATCATGTCCAGGCTGCTGTCAGGTTCAGCTACAGGCCTGGAGCAGCCTGGGAGCTCATCTCCCTGCTTCCCTCTTGCCCCCAAGACAATGCTTTCTCTGGTAGTCTGAGTGATTTTCAGATTATACCATGCCCCTGCTCAAATCGGTGTGATGACATCTTTGTGAGCCAGGGTTCCTCCGTGAGACAGAATTAAAGGAGCAGTGAGGCAGAGAGAGAGAGAGGGAGTTTTGAGAGAGAGAGAGAGAGAGAGAGAGAGAGAGAGAGAGAGAGAGAGAGAGAACATATAAAAAGAACCAAAGATTTGTTTAAAGGAATCGATCTGTGCGATTGTGGGGGCTGGCAGGACAGGTCAGCCGACTGGAAATGCTGGCAGGAGCTGTTGAACTCGTGCGTGCCAACTGCAAGGGCAGAATTTCTGAGCTGAAGTTTGCAGGCAGAAGCCCCTCCTCTCTGAGGGACCTCAGTCTTGTCTCTAACGGCTTCCACAGATGGGGCGGAGCCGATGCACATCATGGAAGTTAATCTGCTTTCCTCCAAGAATGCCGATGTTAATGCTAATCACATCTAGAAATTACCTTCCCAGCAACATCTTTATTTTTTTTTTTAATTTTTTTTTATTTGGAAGGCAGAGCTGCAGAGAGAGAGGGAAAGACAGAGAGAAAAATGTCCTCCATCCAGAGTTCACTCCCCAAATGGCCACAATGGCCCCAGGCTGGATCAGGCAGAAACCAGGAGCCAGGAGCTTCCTCCAAGTCTCCCACATGGGTGCAGGGGCCTAAGCATGTGAGCCGCCTTTGGCTGCTTTCCCAGGTGCATTAGCAGAGAGCTGGATCAGTAGTGGAGCAGCCAGGACTCAAACCAGCATCTTTACGGGATGCCGACACTGCAGGCAGAGGCTTAACCTTCTACGCCACAGCTCTGGCCCCCTCGGCCACAACTTGACTGGTGTTTGACCACACGACTGGGCATCATGGCCGAGCCAAGCTGACATGTAAAATCAAACCCCGCGGCTTCCCGTAACATTCAGAATACAGATCATGGCTGTGCGCTTCCCTGCTGCTGGGGCGCTCACCTTCCCATTCTCTGACTCACCTGCATTGTTGACTTTCTACTCCTTCCCGGCCGGCCGCAGAGAAGGCGTTTGCATCTGGATACCCTTCCCCATCTTCTGCCATACTGCAGGTGCTCAGGGAATAAAGCTGGGTGAACGAAGGACATCATGGAAAGACAATATTTTGTTAAACCCTGCAACAGAAAGAAAATGTGGAAGTGTTTTTAAAACTTAGAATCATGTTTCAAGTACTTATGAATTAAGTTAGAAATGATATTACTCATTTGCTGTAATTTGTAATCCGTGCAACTTTTCTTTTAATCGAAGGTTCTCGCTGATCTTTTCTTGTTTGTGATTTTTGTTTTTAACTTGAGACCATGGCTCTAAATGTTTCCTTATTAAAGCACTACACCTCGATGAACACACATAATCAAAATACAAAATACTTGCATGAAATAATGGCCTTTTAAAAAACATCAGTAAGCTCCCCTCTCCCCCATAAAACTGCAGACTCACTGTATTACAGCTCCGTCCACTCACTTCTCTTTGTCAGAGTACTGAGGCGTGCTGTCCCCCCATTACATACATCAGAGAGAGCATTCAGGCACAAGCTGATGTTTCAGTAGAAGAATGGGAAAATTAGCAGAGCCAAGACTGAGAACGTATTTCTGTGGCGACCAACGGTTCATGGTCTTTGTTTTGAAGGAAGTTGTTCATCACTCATTGTGTATGAGTACCCCATGAGGATCTTGAACGTCCTTGATGGCCAATTAGAAAATCAGGTAACCAAGAAAAAAACCAATGCTATCAGATTCTGCCCTGCATTGGAGAAGGAGCCTCGGGAACTCGAGGGAAACGAATGCAGAGCCTCTGCCCGACTCCCCCGCGCTTGGCAGAGGCCATTGCTGGCTGTTCATGCGCTGGACGTTGTTCTTGCCTCACAGTGAACAGGAATCCGAGAGGACAGTGGCTGCGGGGTCGCGAGCACAGTCCTGCAGAGACAAGAGCCAACCGCAGGAGACTCTCGCTGCAAGCCTGCGTTTTTTTTTCCCAGCTCCAACTTCACAAAGACAGAATCCCCAAGACTCCAGGAATGCAACCCAAGTTCCATATGGAGCCACGCTCCCTACACCCTCGAGCTCATGGGGAAATTTTCAGAAGGGTTTCCTTTATTAGACCACACGGCAAGAATCTACAGTGTCCTGCCAAGACCCCTGGCCTCTCCCTCCAGAGCGGGCTGACGGGTAAGACAGCGTAAGCTGTGGGGAAGCAGCAGCAGTCTCGCTGTTCTGCAACCAGAGCTCTGATCACCGGACAGAAGCCCCTGCTCAGGGGCCCAGGCTGGGGGCCTCAGCACCCACTAGAGAGGCCCTGTCGCTGCAGCACTGCACTGTTCCAAAACCACTTAGGCATTTTGTGAATTCCTTTGTTGCATCTTTCCTCTAAGAATGAAAAATGACATAAGTAAATAAATACATGAAGTCAGTGTTTTAATTATAAAAGTGGGCTTTTTGTTGACAAAAGGGATGGTTCCAGAGAGGATTCTCCCAGCGACCAGGAAACGGCGTGCACCCCCACTGAGCCTCTCTTCCCTTCCCTGCACGATGACAAGATTGGGATTCTCTGAAGCCCATTCCAGCTCTCAGGATCTGTGAGCAAAAATCCATCAAAACCTTTCTGCTTTCCTCTCAAATTCACTTCACCTTGTTCTTTCTTCTCAATTAACTACACCAATACTCTATTTCAATGGCACTTCCCCCATCAAGGAAACCCTGACAACCCCCTTGTCCTTTTCCCGAAGCCTGCACTGCAGACACAGCTCTGCTCTGTGTTGAGCTTTATTTCCTTCAGCTTTCCTCTTCCTCTGAACAGCAGGTGCTAGGATAACAAGGCAGTGTGAAACTGACAGAAGCAATGTGTTTGTGCGGGCGGCTACCTTCTCCATGATGGAATGCACTTCGACTCTGAGTGGGATGTCTTGCCTTATGCTGCAAGGCACAAAGACTAGGGTACGAGTCTCAGTATGGGTCTTTGCAAAAAGGCACGGGGCTCCAGAATTACGTATTTCTACGGATCCACTTGCTCTGGCTTTATGGAAACAAAAACTCTCTCAACTGATAGTATTCCCTATTTGCGTTGTAGGGTATTTACAGAGGTCCCAATCAAGTTAGAGCTTAGCTTTGGAGAGCGCCTGCCATAAACAGGTGAACAGTAGACTGCATGATACGTCCAATTCAACACACTTACCATCACTAATTTCACATGAGGCCCCCAGGTGAGTACCACAGGAACAGTTGGAAAAGACATATTGCTGATCCTCAATGAGTTTATTATGAGCATAAGAGCCTTGGAATCCATCTCTGCTCTAAGACACCCCACCAGTCAGCCTAGCGATGGGTTCTGAGGTTCCTTTGTTCCCCAGGGAGGCACTGAAGCCTACACCAGCAACAACTCACCAAAGGGTGCAGACCCGCAAGAGAGGAACCCGACAGGGTTGTCCCTGGGCGATGTCAGTCTCTGACTCACTTACCTGGAACCCTGCTGATGATCGGAGCCGCCTGCCAAGTGTTTTATCAAGGCTGTGGCCTGACGTGGATCCCAGGAATCTGTATTTTCAGATTGGGAACTAAAACCTCCAGTTTGTTCTCTCATTTGCTCATTTGCCGCCTTCTCTCCTCCATCTCCCTTCTCCCCACCCTCCTCCTTGTTATCCAGTCTGCTCCACCTCCAGTTGCTTTTCATATACCTCCTCTTCCTTATCATCTCTCCTTCAGATAAATAAATTACAGAAATAAATAGCATAAAATTGCTATTCCGCTAAATTGTGCTACAGGTA